>NW_026991713.1:78336305-79536305 GCF_029215605.1 Mirounga angustirostris
TTGATGCTAAGCTATTGTCTAGCATCCCGTGACTAATAACTCCTGGGCCCAAACTAGAACCCAGATATTCTGATAGAACAAGAAGTGGAATGGAAATAAGTGGAGTTTGGGGTTTGCCTGACCTGGGTTCAAATCCTAGGTTTGCACTAAAAACCGTGCAATCTTCAGAAGTGACTCACCTCACCAAGCCTTTTCTCCTTTGTAAAGAAGAATAAACAAGGCGTACAGAATAAGGACAGAGAGAGTATGTGAAAACTGCCTGGTGCTCAGTGGGGTCTGGTTAAAAGATAGATTTTTTTTTCCTCCACGACCTTGTGTTTCTTTCCAGTCACCTGCAGCCCACCACAGAGGGCTCCTGTAGGGTGATCACTTAGGCCTCCAGAATGAGGAGAGACGTTCGCTTAGCCAGATGGCTGTAGACGGTCAAAAAGCAAGACCCTTGACCTTTCCACCTGTCCCTACTGCCCTCCCCTCCAACAGCAAAAAAATCAAGAGGGAACTCTAGATTTTGGCTTCCTGGAGGGTTTACTAGGGCTGTAGAAGGACTTCAAGATGATTCTCATAAAAGCTGTTTTCCTTGTGATTAAGTTGTATTTGCCTGTTAACTATGTGGTAAACAAACCCTCAGCTCCCACCTCATGGTTCTAGCATAGCCGCGTGTTAATTGGGACTTGGAGGGTAGCGGGTTGGCAAGGCCACCAGGGACAGGAAGCCAAGAAGCCCAATTTGGTTATCAGTTCTGTTGACACGAGCTGAGCCGTATGTGGTTGTATGGCATGTCCAGCAGGTCTAGCAGGGGTTTTCCCAGCTATGAAAGGCCTGCTGTTTGAAACGCTTGGCCTGCAGTCAAACAAGGGCTTCAGATCAGGATTCTCACTGCCTTCAGCCCCATCAGCTCCACTGGCCCGATCTGCCACTTGGGCAGGGGAAAAGGTAGACCAAACACGTCTGGTCCTATACTTGGTTCAGAAAGGAGGAGAGAAGGCAAGATATGAAACAAGCTGTACCTGGAGCTAATCTGCCCTTCTTAACACCCCACCACAACCCCAACCCAGACAGAAAAATATCCCTTTCCCTGCAAGAGGCATCAGCAGCCCTGTATCTTCTCCCTCTGTGTCACTTATCAGGGCTGACCTCAGACACACTCAATCCCTGAAATAAGACTGCCAGGGGATCAAATGGGTGGGAGAGGCTTGCTGGGAAATTCCTCCCAGCCAGTGGATACATGACTTGAGAAGAAATTGGGGCAGTTCCCAATGTAACTTGCTACCCCTCCCCCAGGGGCAATCACTGTCAAAAATGATTTATTTTAAACATTTTGTAATTATTTTAGCCAATGGTGTGTGTGTGTGTGTGTGTGTGTGTGTGTGTGTGGAGAGAGAGAGAGAGTGTGTGTATGTGTATTTAATCATTTGTGGTTAAGTCTGCATTCACAAGAGTCTTTGAGTTCAGTAGAGTCCAACCGCCAAACCCACACCCAAATATTTTGTAGATAACAGAAGAGCCATTGCCGGGTTATACTTGTATGTACACAGACAAGCTCTGTGGCGGAGTGGTGAGGAGCCTGAAGTGGGACTTGGGATGTGAGGATTTTGCAGTAAGAGCTCCAGCAAGCCATTTAGCTGCATCTCAGAGAAACAATGTTTTTAGAAACTTCCATGAAAACCATTCATTCTGCTTCTTAGTAAATGAATATAATTAAGCACCTAATGGGTACCGTGACTGAGTTAAATACTGTTGAGCAGGGTTAGCATTTATTATTAGGGTGATGGTTGCTCTTATTCCCCACATTAAATGCTTATAAGACCGGGAGCAATTATGCCAAGATGTTAAGTGGAGTTAATTCTGTGGGGTGGGACTCTGAGTGAATGTTATTTTCTCCTTGTACATTTCTACAGTTTAGACATTCCTATAAATAATTTTGAATGTTTACTGTATGAATGAATGAACGAAAAAACCCAGGTGGGTCTACTTAAAAATAGGCCTAGCTTCTGCTTTCAAAATGCTTCTATTCCTAAAGACATAGGATGGATAACAACATTCCCAAGCATCTGTTTCTATGGGCTTTTTGTGTTTGTTTGCCTTCTACTTTCTTTTCTTTTTTAGGGTATTAGAAGAATAAAAAAAAAAAGAGGCAACGTACACATTTGGGATAGCTCAAAAAAGGTTGAAAAGTTGTGAAGAGAGAAGAAAGCCAGATTATAATCATTTAGTTTTAATAAATGTCTTCCTTTAAGGAAATTGGAAGGCTGCAAATGGGCAACAGAGGCTTCTGGCTCGTCAAATTCACAGGTAAAAAGGAATATACTACATAAGTCAACATTCACCAGAATGTAAGTTCTATCAGGCAGGGACTCCATTTGTCCCCACTCAACCTCCTGTGCCTAGAACAGCATCTAGTGCACGGAGCATACTCAATCAATAATATTGAAGTTATGAGAGAATGCATTTCCTTTGAAATCTAAAGAGAAGAGGAAATAGCTCAAATTGTAAGATTTAGATAAGGTGAATAGAACATATCTCTTACTATGAACACTTTGCTACATTATCGAGAGTATCAATGTAAACTATGAGGATTTCTGACCCTAGAGCTTTATAAGAAAAGAGACTAAGATATTACTGTTAACAATAGTGGCCGTAAGGTTAGAAAGTCCTATGTACAAACCAAAGAGACTTCTATATTCCTGTCCTTGCTCTTATTTCAGTTTAAAAGTGGTGCTAGGGCTGTCTTGGCTATTGCCCAAATACTGGGGTGATGACTGGTTCATTGCAAATTGGTTCTTCTCTCAACCCATATTTTGCAAAGGGCCCCAAGTTAAATCTTCATCTTAATGAACTTGACAGAATTATTTCAACTCCAACAAGCTATACAGGATCATGTAAGGCTTTATGATTTCTTTAGTCAGTAGAATATGGTCAGTTATACGTAAATGTAAAACCATACAAGGCTAAGCTGTCAGAAATGTGATTGAAAGTTTTAAAATAAAGGCACCTGGTCACATGGTTTCCTAGACCATGGGACACATGAGGACATTCTACAGTGTTCCTCTTAAAAGGTCTTGCCTGAGCAGTTCAAGTTTGTGAGGACCATATATAATGGACATGAGGCCTGCTGTTATGTCTTTAATAAGTCCCCAGGACCCACTTTGAAGTGATGACTCACAGAGACTATTTTGTCAGGCCAACTAGGCCATAAAAATATTAAGTGTGGTATTAAGTGGTAAAGCTTTTTATTATCCTGCTCACTTCCTGTCATGAAACATTGCACTAAATTGTACTTTAAAGGGATTAATGACCTGCATGCTATGTTTCACAAGAAATTCATTATTGTAAATACTCTAGAAGCATTGATATTAACACTAGGGTTAGTAAAAAAAAAAATTGGAGGTGCTCAAAAATATTCACTGATCCGAATTAGGACACATAAAACATAACAGCATGATAATGTTGAGGCGAAATTCATTTGAATTTGTTTTTATCCAGAAATTATCAGAAATCATCCTGTCATCATGGAATTGTTGAGGCTAACGTCAGAAAAGGACAAATTCCTTACTTAGGACTTCTTACAGCTCAGCAAGGCAAGGTACTTCATTCCAGGTGGTTGCAACCCAAGGTAATTACTCCACCTCTTTCAGGCCACTTAGCTGACAAGACTGATCAAACCCCATCTCAATGCCATTGTCTTTTAAAAATCCAGCAAGAAAAACAAATCTCTTCCTATCTTCTGTACAATTGTGCTAACTGGGAAATCTCCCTGACCATTAATCTACGTTTGCTCTTGGCTGAATTCAGTCCATTTCATTCAGGTCACGTTATCTTCCAAGTAGGGCTCGGGGCCATGTCACATCCAATGGCAACAACAAACTGAAATCATTTGGGGGCCTGCCTCATTCCTTCCTTAGATTCGATACTTGTCTCTCATATTTTCCCTTGCTAGCTCAGCTTCCTTTTCTAGAAAATAAGAATTATACTATGGATTGTTTGGGCTATCTAAGATAAATAATGTTGTACAGCAATCTGCCAACAGCCAAGTCTTTTGAAAACAGCTAAATGGGTCAGCATGTATTACCATTCTTGAGCCCTAACTTTGGCACCATTTCAAACTCGACATTTCTATTTGTATCTCAACTGCTGGTTGGCTGAAACATGTTCATTTGATTGGTGAGGTTTAGAAAAAAGACCTGGTATCTGTTAAGTTCATATTGTATTATTCTGCCTTTTTGTAGAAAAGATATTAAATAGTACTTCCAGAAGAGGGCAATGTTCCTGAGGTTAACTTTGCTAATAAATTTTCCAAACACCAAAAATTCACACCAACTCCAGATTATTTATTCAAAAGCGCTCTCATGCTGAAGTCTGAGAAGTGATGACTTTAGGAAAACACTGGATTTGTTCAGATTCCCCTTATAAATATTACTGTAATTTTCCTTTTCTCAAGAAATCTGAAACTGTTCTATCTGCTTGACATAACTCTTCTCTGGGGCCTAAAGTTTCTGGGAAATGTCTTCGGGCTACGCCAGACTCTTGGTTTAATTATGCTGACAATTCACAAACGTTTGAGATTGGTTTGCCCCTCGAGACTGAAATATTGATGTTATTTTAGATGGGTGCCTGGCTACAAAGCTTACCATTTCATCTGCGAAGAGAAGGACTTAGGAAAACATGCCTGATTGTTCTTCCCTCTCTCAAATGACCGAGTCAAGCTGACTCCTAAAGCTTTGGGTCATAAAGCGCTCTGTTGACCGCCCCGCAAATTTGAAACGTGTGACCCTGAGCCCTCACAGGAACCTGGAGTAGAAAGCTACGCTTTCTCCCCCACTGAAAACTGTAAGATTATATCAGGGACTTTTCCTAGAAATGAACTGTTCAAACTTGAGTGAAAAAATAATAGTTAACAAATTAATTCAAATAAGTCAATAAATCCTTTCTTCCTAGAAAGATTTCTTAATTCTGCTCCAAAGAATTCCAGCCCGAAACAGCCTATGGAAACCATTTCAAGAGGCCTGCCTCAGCAAATTCGGATGAGTTTTTGGTGGCAAGTGCACTGGGTCTCTCAGCGCACGGCCTGTAATGAGCAGGCACATTGTAATAAAAGTGACCTGCCAGTAGCCCTAGCCCATGCCAAGGGGAATTTTGCCTGAAAGATCTCAAAAAAGCAAAGCCAGCTTCCATTAACCTTTCCAACCCTATAAAATTATCACCTGGGTGGACATCGATTTATTTATTTGCTTTGTTTGACTGCCAACAACCCTTCTCCTTCTTTTGGCTAAGAATGCTCATGCAATGGGCTTGCGATCCTGGTTTGGACAATCAGATTTTTTTCTGCTTGGAATCTGACTCTTGAGTGAAGTGACAACAGAACAGGGGTGGTTGGGGCGCGATCCTCTCAAAACCGCCCAGGAGCTCCTGCTACTTAGATGCTTTGAGCTTCCCTAGTCTTGGCCGTTTCTGAGACCTGGCTGCTCAGCTCGTCCTTAGATTTTGTGAGCTTCAATTACCCGTTGTTTGCTACCAAAGAGCCCAAACCAGAACAACTCCTGAATATAAAGAAATCCTATGCGTCCCTATGCGTGAAGGACCACTGGACCATCACACCATAGGCTGCAGGCCAGAAAATAGAAACAAAGCCTTTAAGGGAATATAGTTGATTGTTGTTGGATGACAGATGGTAACTACACTTGTGGTGAGCCTAGCATAGCATAGAGAAGGTGCTATTCATCTGCAACTAATGTAACATTGTGTGTCAACTATACTTTAAAAAAAAAAAAAGCCTTTTAAAAAAAAATCTATAAAAGGCATCCAGTTCTAGGTTGGAAGAACAAAGCTCCAATCCCTTCTCAAAAATCTCAAAACAAGGCCAATAAAGAGCAAACTACTATGTATTTTTGATGAAACTAAAATCACCTATAGTCCTGAATCAAAACAATAATAGTGAATAGGAGAACTGCAAATGACTTAGCGTTGGGGAAACGTTACACTCAGAACCTGAAATGGTAAGGCAGGGGGTGTGTGGAGGGCAGATAGGGCTTTAAGAAAAAACTCCTGGAAAACTTCAGCATTCAAGGCACCTGTTAGAGATGAGGCCAGTGACTGAAAAGAGAGGGCCTCTCTAAAAGTCTACATAAGGAACACTTAGGCCTTGCTGTTCCTGCTCCCACCTTACCCTACCAGGGCGCTCTTCCCCTCCCCCTGCCATAGAAGGTGCGGGTGTTTTCCCCTGGAGAAACTGATCAGGGAGACTCCAGACAAGAGGTTCAGAGAAGCAGCGGGTAATGTACACAGTAAACAGATGCTGCCTTCAGAGCCTTCCCCCTCCAGTGGAGCTGAGAGGGATGGAAGTAAGGAAGTATCCGCCAGGGGCGCCTGGGTGGCTCAGTCGGGTTAGGCGTCTGCCTTCGGCTCAGGTCATGATCCCAGGGTCCTGGGATTGAGTCCCACGTCGGGCTCCCTGCTCAGTGGGGAGCCTGCTTCTCCCTCTCCCTTTGCCCCTCCTCCTGCTTGTGCTCTCTCTCTCTCTCT
This sequence comes from Mirounga angustirostris, assembly GCF_029215605.1. Lineage (NCBI taxonomy): Eukaryota > Metazoa > Chordata > Mammalia > Carnivora > Phocidae > Mirounga > Mirounga angustirostris. The sequence goes on from NW_026991713.1 coordinate 78,342,825, forward strand.
CAAATAAATAAAATCTTAAAAAAAAAAAGTATCTGTCAGGGTTGCTGTGCACAAAAAGTACTGATAAGCTTTCTGTGAAGCTATTGGGAGTTAGAGGGAGACTTCATCAGGTGTTCTTAGAAAACTAAACAGATAAAATGACGTCATTATGATACTATTACCTCCAGGTAGAAGGAAAAGTTGTTCAAAAGGAAAATAACCATAGCCTACTACTAGGCTTAGTGGGCAAATATTAACATGGTCATAACAATGGAAAGACTGTTATGTTGAGCAGAAATTGAGGAGTATACTGAAGGAAGTCAAATAATATATAAAATTGAGAAGACTTTGAAATTTAAGATAATGTCAAAAAATACATATAAAAGAGTTCAAAATTATTGCTTCTGGGGATCAGGACAGGGTAAGGGTGGAAAAACAAGCAACTACTGTTGTCTATAATAAGCCATTTAACATTATTTGACTTTTCAAAACTACTTGTAGATAATATTTTGATAAAAATTTAATTTTTCAGTCCATTAGAATTAATAGTGTCATGGGAAGATTAATAGTGTCATGGGCTCTAATGATTTTTTATGAAATAGCATGTATAAATTATTAAATTATACCAATAACTACATAAACATGACCATTAGTATCCCACATGTATCCCACAGCTCCCGGTTTCCATATTGGTAATATGGTGATGATAAAATTCTTTGAACACATATTGTACTAACAGATATCTTTCTTTTTTTTTTCCTTAAGAGAGAGAGAGAGAGCACACGTGAGAAGGGGGAGGGGCAGAGGGAGAGAGGATCTTAATTAGGTTCCAATGGCCAGCATGGAACTGGTTGGGGGTCTGGATCTCACCACCCTGAGATCATGACCTGAGCTAAAATTAAGAGTGACGCCTGACTCTTAATGAGTGAGATCGAGCCCTGTGGAGCCTGCTTAAGATTCTCTCTCTTCTCTCTCCAGAGATGCCTGGGTGGCTCAGCTTGTTAAGCATCTAACTTAAGCTCAGGTCATGATCTCAGGGCCCTGGAATGGAGGGCCAGGGGCCCCCTATTTCTCCCTTTGCCCCCACAACCCCACTTGTGCTCTTTCTCTCTCTCAAATAAATAAATAAAATCTTTAAAAAATTCTTTCTCTCCCTCTGCCCCTCCTCACCCTCTCTCTCTCAATTTCTCTAAAAAAAAAAATAAAAGTCAGATGCTTACCCAACTGGGCCACCCAGGCACCCCAACAGATATTTTTTTAAACTTTGAATGCAAATTATTTGAGTAGTGGATTGAGCCTGAAATAATTTTTGAAGTCAAAGCTCTTTTTAAAATCAAAATTAGCATATTTCTGAGCAGAAATCAGTATTGATTACAACATGGGACAAAATGACTTAAACTGTACTTAAATTATCTCCTATAAAATGACAGTAAAACTATAAAATACATTCAAATAGAACATTTATAAACTAAAATCATCTCCTGTAAAAATTTATTTACATAAATGTAAACATTAAGTACACATTATCATTCTAAAATAAAGTACTTCCAAATAAATTCATGTTCAAAAATGAAGTCACTGACATGAAAATGAAAACATGTAATGAACAGTAAGAAGTTAAGAAATTGCTATTATTTCATATTCTTCAATGCTGTTAAAAAAAAAAAAGCAGCTTGTCATCTTTAAATCACACATTTTCATGAAAAATTTTCCAGCTTCTGAAAAAAGCTTTTTCTGACTCTAATAGTCTGAAGATTAGAGAGAAGATAATTATGAGCCAGCGTCAAATATTTTCCTTTGGTTTTTACATCTTCAAATACTATCTCCCATTTAATAATTCTATGATCTTTTTTGAACATTTTTTTTGTAAAAACTCTTTTATTGATACCAACCTATAGCTTTTGTTTCAAAGAATGAATTTATGGCTTGTTTCATCTTCTTTGTTTCATCATGTTTAGGAATCAGTACTGCTGTGTTCATATTCCACTGGCCTGAAAAACCTTTCAACAAGAATGAGAAATATTCTTGCAACAGAACTTTTTAACACAATACAGTTGCTTATTGCATCGTCCACAAAAAGATCTGTCTAGACTTGTAGACTGTGCATCAGATTCTTTTCCTTTCAGTTGAAAAAGTGAGTCATTGCTCTTGATCTTGAGACAGAATTGATTCAGATTTCAACTATTTTAAATAATAACATACTACACCAAGTAAAATGTGATAATTTGGTACTTTAAAATAGTACACTACAACAGACTACCAAATACTGAAAACTGATATATAATCCCTAGCAGAAGGTTCAAAGAATTCTATACATTGGTTTTCAGTTTATCAAAACAATATTTGAACCATTCATCTTCATTCATAATACAGTAATTTTCAACAGCTAACTCATATATGTCAGTTTGTATCAGAAACAAACATCTGATATAATTAGAAATTCTCAGAATATGCAAATTGGAGAAAGAAATATATATTTAATACCTGATCATAATTAAAGAAAGCAGTAATTCAAAATTCTTGTAATCATAGTGGGAGTGCAGAGAGGTAATTTTGCCAGCGATCCCGCAATACTAATTTGCTAACACCTCATGAAAAGCCTTCATCTAAGAGAGTCTGAGATCTACTTCCTGGAAATCACCAGGTAGGTGTTGAGGTCACACAACGGAAAGAAATTAGCTTAAAAACCAGTGATGGTGGCAAACAGGTACATGAAAAGATGCTCAACACCACTAATCATCAGAGAAATTCAATTCAAAGCCACAATAAGATGTCACCTGTCAGAATGACTAAAATCAAAAAAAATGACAAGTGTTGGCGAGGATGTAGAGACAAAGGAAGCCTCCTGTTGGTGGGAATGCAAACTGGTGCAGCCACTGTGGAAAACAGTGTGGAGGCTCCTCAAAAAATTAAAAATGGAATTACCACATGATCCAGTAATTTCACTACTGGGTATTTACCCAAAGAAAACAAAAACACTAATTTGAAAAGATATGTGCACCTTTATATTTATTGCAGCATTATTTACAATAGCCAAGATATGGAAGAAACCCAAGGGTCCATCCATAGATGAAAGGATAAAAAAGACGTAGTATATATAGAGAATGGAATATTACTCAGCCATAAAAGGGAATGAAATCTTGCTATTTGCAGCAATATGGATGGACCTAGAAAGTATTATATTTATGCTAAGTGAAATAACTCAGAGGAAGACAAATATATCATTTCACTTATATGTGGAATCTAAAAAATAAAGCAAATTCATAAATAAGCAGAAACAGACCCATAAATACAGAGAATTTGATGGTTGCTAGAGGGAATGGGGTGGTGAATGGGAGAAATGAATGAAAGGGTGAGAGATACAGGCTTCCAGTTATGGAATGAATAAGCCATGGGGATGAAAGGCACAGCACAGGGAATATAATCAATGGTACTGTAATAGCATTGTATGGTGATAGATGGTAGACTTGTTGAATCACTATGTTGTGCACCTCAAACTAAAGTAACATTGTGTCAACTACACTTCAATTTAAAAAAAAAAAATCACTGATGGTTTCCATGAGAAACTGGAAGAAGCAAGGAAGGATCCTCCCCTAGAGCCTTCAGAGAGAACATGACCCCACCAACACCTGATTTTGGACTTCTAGCCTCCAAAACCATGAGAGAATATGTTTCTGTTGTTTTGAACCTCCACCCTCAAAAACAAACAAACAAACAAAAATCAGTGATGGTTTCTAGTCTCTTCTTAGTCTCTAAATTCAGTTCCCTCAATTTCCTATGTGTTAATTAGTGGGGAAGTTGCCAATTTATTGTCCACCTTTATGTCACACAGAGATAAAATATATGAAGCTCTGAGTAGGCTGGTATACAAATGATCTGAGTTGACAATTCTCTAGTAGATTTTAGAACTCGCTGTAAAAGTCTACCCTTCAAGCAGCCTTTGTTAACTAAATGCCATCAAAGTCCATCATTAGACATTTTCTGCTGGAGTTAAGCAGTGTCCTCTGCACTCAGTACTCTTTCTACCCTGAAGCCCCTGGGAAGGAAGACACATTCCATCACTGTTACCTTAGTATGGACTTGTGTTTCAAATGATGGCAGGACAGAGACAGCACACGAACTGCACTCTGTGTGAGAGGAACAATGCAGAAAGGTGGAGAAAAAGAGACCAAAGATCTGGCTTTCAGGTTTTTTCCCCCAGCCCAGCTTTATCTCCAACGTCCTAGTTCCATGCTGCTCTCTACATTAAAGCCCAGCCTTATTTATTCTAGGTTAATCTCCACTCTGGTTACATTTGGAAGGGTTATTTGCCCACTCCTAACTCTGAACCAACAAAACGCTGCAGTTAATGATCACAGATCACAACAGGAAAAGAAACGATTCTGAACACTAGAACTGATAATGCTGAGTACAGAAGGAAAACACCGCAAAATGATCGAATGCGCAGAGCAGTGAGTTCAGGGTTCAACAACGATACACTTGAAGTCCGGAGGCTAAAAATACTTCTCGTGGATGTGCCCTGGCTTCCAGTCTGTCTCAGTGCTTCCTGTTTTATACATGTAGGCTTTGGAGCACTACAGCTGGACCCCTCGAGGAGATACAGAAAGTAGAAGATACGTCCTTTCAACCCTCTCCCAATTAAACACCCCATCCAGCCTAAGGAGTTGTACCACTGCACAGAGTTCACTTCCAGGGATTGGCCTGAAAGACAAAACAGAGCCTCACAAACCAGTCCTGATTTCCATAAGGTCAAAAGGGTGGCAAAAATTTGCACCAACATGATGGATCCAGAGGATATAATGCTAAGTGAAGTAAGTCAGCCAAAGAAAAGACAAGTACCCTATGATTTCACTCATATGTAGAATTTAAGAAACAAATGAACAACAACATAAATGAGACAAAAAACAGACTCCTACATATAGAGAACAAACTTGTGGTTGCCAAAGGGGGGTGGGTGGGGGATGGGTGAAATAGGTGAGGGGGATTACGGAGTGTACTCGTCCTGATGAGCACTGAGTAATGTATAGAATTGTTGAATCATATTGTACACCAGAAACTAACATCGTATGTCAATATGCTTCATTTAAAAAATGAATTTTGGGGCGCCTGGGTGGCTCAGTTGGTTAAGCGACTGCCTTCGGCTCAGGTCATGATCCTGGAGTCCCTGGATCGAGTCCCGCATCGGGCTCCTTGCTCGGCAGGGAGTCTGCTTTGCCCTCTGACCCTATCCCCTCTCATGTGTTCTCTCTCATTCTCTCTCTCTCAAATAAATAAAATCTTTAAAAAAATAAAAAATAAATAAATAAATAAATAATGAATTTTTAAAAGGGTAACAAAAAATTATTTTCGAAAAGGTAATTTTGCACAACAGACAAATCAATAAGAAACATTTCCACCTATGTATTCTATACAGCACTATGCATAAATCGCTCTGGGTATCCTCAAGTTTGTTGTCCGTTATACATACAGAGTCAATAACCTGAGTCTGAGATAAACACAGCTCAATGAGATATTTCATTCTGTTTCATTGTGTGGTTCCAATTCTAGAAATAATCATCAGAGCATTTTACTAGAATCATCCGAAGGGGATATGTGAATAAAAGGGGTGGGAGGGAGACCTTGGCAAGGTGAAATATCAAGGAAGACCTTTAACCAGGGGGTTGGTCAGAAAGTACTCAGAGGAACTGCAGGCCCCTGAAGATGTAGGGTAATCTTATCTAAAGCTGGGTCAAATTCAGGATCAAAGAATTATCCTGGATTTTAATTCTCCGGGAGGAAAGAGAATCCAAACACAAAGTATTAGGCAAGTGTTCAGTTATCCAGTGGGTACCAGTGAGTATATGTCACCATATACCAAAGAGTCTCTCTAGACTCCACAGGTGAGGGGGGTGGGGACACTGAATTACCCACATTCCCTTCCAGAGTAAAGACATCAGAGTTGTCAGAGTTATAGGAGGAAGACCTTGAGTTCCCCATATCAAATGTGGGGCATATAGCCTAACCTCAATTACAGTCCCAACAACATGGTTGTAACTCACACAGTGAGGCCCCCCACTGAATGACAGAAAACAAGTTTCCACCAGTTCTGATTTCCTTCCTTCCTTCCTTCCTTCCTTCCTTCCTTCTTTCCTCCCTCCCTCCCTCCCTCCCTTCCTTCCTTCCTCCCTTCCTCCCTTCCTTCCTTTCTGTTTTTGTCACTAATCAGGCTTCTAACTTTAAGAATAATCAAAGCAAAATGAAAACTGGGTGGTCATGAGACATTTGAACTGCTTGCTCCTAGTTCTCCACTGGTGTCTTTTTGACAGCTTTCAAGGCTGTGGCCCAAATGTTGCATTTCATCAACATCACTCCTTCCAGACCCAGGCTCTGAATTTACAAACCAGGCAGAAGTGTTTCTTCATCTGGGGATTCTCAGGATGCCAGGCTTGGCCAAATGGGAGCAGCTTTCCTTCTCGACCACAGTCTTGTGGCCCACCTTGGAGGCTGAAATAAACTTACTGTACTCAGCCTCCCCACCTCACCCAAGGCCCACTAATAACATCTGCTTTATAGCCGACGTTCCTGCAACCTGCTCTCTCCTTGGTTCTCCTGCCCTCTCGGAGAGGATGTGCTCTACTATGCGGCAGGTCTGGTGGAAAGTTGACAGTCTCCAAGCCAAGAGCAAAGCCAGCCAGCACTGGATAAATGACTTGAAGTGCTTTCTCAAGGGACCCTTTCCAGGTACAGGAGCCCTTCTTAACCAGATTTGGCCTGAGCTGGCAGACGGCCTTGCTCAGGAGCACATTAAAAAACCAAAATACAGACACCGTTTGGAAAGCATAGAAAGCTTGACTCTAACATCTTATGTATTAAAACATTGTTACATAAAAATGACCGCAAAGCTCCAAATTCATACTTTCCTACCTTGTAAGACCAGTTGCCACCAGGAATAAACCCGTGAACGTGTGAGGCTGACTGTGGAGCCTCAAGAAGCCTGGGGACAAGGTTGGAGCCACATGCCAAGCAGGATCAATGCCCTGGCCCTTGAGGGCAGCCCCGCCTGAAGCGAAGTGGGTGAGCTGGTGCCCTCATCCCACCACCCGGGTCTGGGGGCAAACACCCAGCCTGAGCCAGGCTGCAACTGATAGTCTCTTCCGAGGCCCCCTTTCATCTCCCTCATAAAGCCCCAGACAAATTGGCACAGCTCACAGTTTTTAATGAAGCGCGGGCTCCTGGCTGGAGCCAAAGGGGCATTACAGACTCAGAATGAGGTTCTTTCATACCCTCTGAGATGGTGATATAGAAGGCCAGACTTCTGGAATAACTTTGCGCTGAAGAACTCAATACTCGTCATATAACTCATTTCATTTTTCCTTGTCAAATCTCCATGACACCCAGAATGAATCATTTCCTCTTTGTTTTGAAGCATATCTAAAGCAGGGCCTTGACTATTTGAGGTAACCAGCCAATCCTGGGGCTTACAATACAAATCTCCTGAGTACTGACTATATGAGGACATTTATAGAAAGCTTACAACAGGCTGAGCTGTGCTAAGCTTTACATGCCTTGCTTCATTCACTCATGACAATACCCTCTGGGAAACCCACCATTTTCCCCCTTTTTTAGAGATGAGGAACCCCAAGTTCAAAGAATTTAAGGTCATATATTGAGTCTCATTTTGTCCCTCCTGGGAGCCTGGGTGGCTCAGTTGGTTAAGCGACTGCCTTCGGCTCAGGTCATGATCCTGGAGTCCTGGGATCGAGTCCCGCATCAAGCTCCCTGCTCAGCAGGGAGTCTGCTTCTCCCTCTGACCCTCCCCCTTCCCATACTCTCTCTCTATCTCATTCTCTCTCTCAAATAAATAAATAAAATCTTTAAAAAAAAAAAAAAGACTTGGTCATTTTGTCCCTCCTTCATAAACATAAAGCCTTGGACATTCATTCAAATATGAATGAATAAGGTGTGATGTGCTGGGTTGGACACTTGGGAAGAAGAATTATTTTTGAAGTCAGTTGAACCTTGTTTAAATCTTGACTCTACTAATTCTTAGCTGTGTGATCCTGAGAAATCAGAGTTTCTTCATTTATAAAATGGAGCCATCTATAGACCAGGGCCTCTGCACTGAAAAATAAAAACAGTGGAATACAACCTTTTAATGGTGCCACCTAGAATTGTGTAATTTGATGTTCCTGTTAAGACTTCAGCAATTCCACATTGTTTATAAATTGTCTGCCTTTTTTCTTCCAGCGAGAGCATGGTACTATGAAAAGATGTGCTTTGGAGCTGATTGTTCTTAGGTTTGAGTCACAGTTCTTCCACAACCTGGCTGTGTGACCTTGAGCAAGTCACGACCCCCTGAGTCTTCATTCCCCAAACATGTTGGGAATCGGGAATAAAAATATTCTTCTGAATAACTGTTACAAAGATTTTGTTGTGTGGAGTGGAGTACCAAAGCAAAATCTAAAATGTGGGAATGGCTTTGGAACAGAACAGTGGGTGGAAACTGGAAAAGTTGTAAGGATTTTGAGGAAAGTGTTAGTAAAAAATTAAAGTGCCTCGGATACACCGCTCACATCATTTTGGATTTTGAGGACACTGTCACTGAGGACTTAAATGAAATTGAAGAAAATCTTATTAAAGGGGCGCCTGTGTGGCTCAGTTGTTAAGTGACTGCCTCCGGCTCAGGTCATGATCCCAGGGTCCTGGGGTTGAGTACCGCATCGGACTCCCTGCTCTGCGGGGAGTCTGCTTCTCCCTCTCGCACTCCCCCTGCTTGTGTTCCTGCTCTCGCTATCTCTCTCTCTCTGTCAAATAAATAAATAAAACCTTTAAAAAAAATCTTATTAGAAACGAGATGACAGGAGATCTTTGTTAGGATAACAGCAGGAAGTTTAGCAACACTGTCACCTGTAGCTACAGGGGAAGTAGAAACAATGAACTGGGGGCTCTAGCTGATGAGAGTTCCCACCAGAGTGTTAAAGTGATACCTGGTCTCCTCCTGCTGCTTATAGGAGGTAAGGCTGTTCTATGAAAGACTATTAAATTGAACACACTGGGAAACCATTAAAAACAATGGATTTGAACATTCCAGATGACAAACCATGATAAATTTGGGAAAGGGCTTTCAAGCCAAGATCAAATACAGAATACTTCCAGGAAGACATTGTGCCTCAGAGTACTGTTCATTCAGACTAAAGGCTCCATAAGGATTTTAAGAGTTTTACTCACAGATTCATTCAAACTTCAGGACTTTTAAGATGCTTAGGGACATTGTCCCTCACTAGAAGTTTAAAGCAATGAAGGGTGTCTCTTGGAGAGACTTATGGGTTTTTATTTAATGAAGTAAACCCCAATAGCATTCATAGAAGGCCCATAAAATTTTTTAAAGAATGACTTCAGCCTTGACTAAAAAGAGAACACAGAGAAGAGGACAAAGTGAAAAGAGGTCACTGGACCCCAAAATCTCTACTGACAAGAAGCAGTTGAGAAAAACATCAGCTGCAAACACATGCTAATTCTCATGAAAAAAGGAGGACTGAGTGTGCAAAGCCAAGAGTCCAGAAGGCAGAGCCAAGAGTAATGTAAAGTAACTCTAGTCAGGAGCATGACTGAATCCTAATCAATGAACTTCCACATTTGCCCGGTTGGATTTCAGTACTGCTAGGGACTCCTGAGTGCCTCCCACTTTCCCCATTTTTTAGTAGAAGTATCTATAGTGGTTATCCTATATCTATGTAAACATTGCATGTTGAGAGTGTGGGGCAGAGAGTTTATCTTTTAATTCACAGATATGCAAAGAAAGAGGAAGAGCACTCAAGAAGCTATACAAAGGAAACTATACCTGACAAGCTTCATCTGCACCCAGACCTGATTTAGATGACAAGATCCTAGATTTTGAGAGAATGCTATGATTGGATGAGACTTTGGGGGACTTTAAAAGCAGGATGAGTGTATTTTGCATGTGGAAAGGATGTGAATCATTAGGACCGTGGTGGCCAGATTCCAAGATGGCACCTTATCAATCACATCCAAGTACAATCTCCTTCTACATTGTACCAGAATTTGTCTGTGTGACCAACAGACTATAGAAGTGCTGTTATATCACTTCTGGGATTAGGTTATAAAGGATACTGTGGCATCTGTCTTGTTCTGTCACTCTTGGACACTCACTCTGGGGAAAGCCAACTGCCATGTTGGGAACAGAACCATGGAAAAGCCTATGTGGTGAAAAACGGAAGCCTCCGGCCAACAGTCATGTGACTAAGCTAAAAAGGGGATCCTTCAGCCCAGTCAAGTTTTTAGACAACTGCAGTCCCAGCCATCATCATGACGGAAACCTCACAAGAGGTTCTGGGTAAATATTACCCAACTAAGTTGCTCCTGGATTCCTGAACCTCATAAAGTGTGTGAATAATAAGTGTTTGGTGTTTTAAGTTGTAAGCTTTGGAGTAATTTGTTATGCAGCAATAGATAACAAATAAAGATAGCAAATACAGAAGAACATCTTTGAAGTGTCACATTAATGTGGTTAAAAACGAATGTCTGGGGGCACCTGGGTGGCTCAGTTGGTTAAGCATCTGCCTTTGGCTCAGGTCATGATCCTGGGGTCTTGGGATCGAGCCCCGCATCGGGCTCCCCACTCAGCGAGGAGCCTGCTTCTCCCTCTCCCTCTGCCTGCTTCTCTGCCTACTTGTGCTCTCTCTCTCTCTCTGTCAAATAAATAAATAAAATCTTTTAAAAAAATGTGTGGTCAAAAGGATTTATTATCTAAAGATGTATTTTACTAAAAGATATGGAATATAATCATTTGCTACATGTCACTCTCTGTACATAAAGGTCATGAACATACGGAGTCATGAACATCTAGAGTCAAGGTGCCACCTCTGGAGAAAGGAACACAGGCCCACACCCCTTTAGTCTTCGGGTAGGTAAAAATCCTTTGCTCTTACTGGTGTGCCAAAATGTCTAATGAATAAACTCCTCTTGATATACATTTGGTGCCAGAACAGCTCTAAATTAGAAAACATGCTAGTGTTTATTATTTTGCATGCTTCCAACCCGGGATTAAAGGGGAGACTGGATTTCAATCCACTTAAAAGAGCCCAAGAAAAAAATATAGGAGTGAGTGAAGGCGGGAGGTGGGTGTTCTAATTGCCATAGCTCAAACTCTGGATCCCCAACCTCAGGAAAGGGTTTTCAAACCCAATGTGACAGACAGTCAGGGTGGAGCCTGGGAGAGGAGAGACAGGGGGCTGGAAGAGCCTAAAAAGAGTAAATTCTCTGAACCAAAGTTTCCATTCTGTTGAGGATAACGGAGCCATCTCCCTAGTGCCTGATGTGACAAAACAAGCTGTAACTGACTGTAACTAAGTAAAGCAACAGGAAAGGGAGGACATGCTTGTCAGCAATCCCCAGTTTCAGCGGGATGTTTTGACTACAGAGTGAGTAGCTCTCGTCACTGAGAATTGACAAGAACTGATCTTCTTGCCGGTCAAAAATGCGTCTCCCTTGGGTTCTTTTATTTTAGAAAACTTCGTCTCCTGCCTCATGCTGACCACATTAGAACCTGGGACTGCGGGACCAAGTTTGTTTTTGGTCCTATCCATGGAGCAGTTTAAAGTTCTTTCTTTTTCATTGCTTTCTTTCTCTCTTTCTTTTTAATGGGAGTTGAGTGCCAGTAAGAGGAACCAGATGGAAACTAAAGCTCTCTGTTTACGACTGCACAGGTACACCACAAACAGCAGTGTAAATGTTCCACCCCGCTGCCTCCCACACACCCAGACTGCCCCAAACCCCACCTGGAAGGACCAGCTTCTAGCACGGAGAGGACAGTTCCATTTCGATGCTTATTGAGCCTGGTAATATTTGCTTGAGGACAATATTTGAATAGAGGCCCCTCAGAAAACTCACATTTCCATATTTACTGGGGGATTTGTTTATTATAAATGAGATTCAGAAACCATTCTGTATACTTGCTAAGTGCAAATAAGCAGACTACAAAAGAGCATGCCAGTCAGCATAGAATTAATAGCCATTTGTTAGCAGTTACTATACATCAGGACCTGTGCTAGGACCGTAGGTCTGTATAGATGAGTATATGTGAGATGAGCCTATAATGCCCATTTTACAGATGAGAGACTGAGGTGCAAAAAGGTGAAATAACCAGTCCAACCAAAGATGACTACCTCTGGGGAGTCAGGTAGAAAAGTAGAGTAAGATGCATCGTGTGTTCTTTTACACTATTAGAAATGATATACTGTATCTTACTATTTGATGCATTTTAAGTAACAAGAAAATAATTCATTTTTTTTTAGGTCTTTGCTTAAACTCACAGGGCTGTAAGTGGCCCAAGAAAACAACAGAACTGGTTTATTGGACTCCTTGGCACGTAGACTCCTTATCCCTCTGCTATGACCTTTTGTTGGAAAAAGGAATCTAGAGACATTGACTGACATGAGCATGTAGTTAGCTCTGGGCAAGAGGAGAAGGAGAGAATGGCTACATCAGCTATTGTCCTAAAGGCAGACTGTTGAGAGCGAAGGAGGTGCTAACCGGACTGGGACGGTCCCAGGCGCACTAGGACGTATGCCCTAACTGTGGACGATGGGTTTTATTATGCTGCGCATACACCAAATGTTCTGCCTTGAGCATGTACTGTTTTAATAAGAAGAACGACAGCGTGCTCACCATTTTTTTCAAAGACACTTTACACTTTTAGTTATAACTCTTGTGGCCATGCATTCTTTTTATTCGAATCATAAATCAAAATTCACATCAAATTGTTCACCACCACAATCGTCGAGTGCTGACAGCCGTGAATGTGGCCATCGTTACTGAAATGCAATGTTGAGTAAAAGTGCTTGGAAACCACTGTGTAAATCACCCCTCCCAGCAGCGGGCAGCAACCCTCGCTTTTACTGCACAGGTGGCAAACCAAGAGGTCAGGGGACACCTCCCCCGAGGTTACTTGGCAAGTTAGTCACTTCTGCTCCACCTATCACCAACTTCCGCTGTTCCTCCAAGCTGCAAGACGGTTTCCAGTTCTCCACAGCTAGTCATAACTCTCTCCAGAGAAATACAAGCCAGCTTCGGAAGAACATACGTGTTACCTTGGCCACACTGTGCACCAATACACAAACACCATTTACATCCAGGCAAGACTATCAGTAAATAATGTAACTTGACTCAAAACAGAACATGAACATTGCTCAGTAGGGGCAGGCTCGTCTGGACCGAGTCAGATGACTAAGGAACCTCAGGAAGTGGAACCATGAATCAGAAAGCGACCTCCTTTCCTCTGACTCAATGCTGAGCTCATGAACCTAGGTGGTGTCGGGGATAGTGTTCCTGGAGGTGCTGAACTCCTCGCAAATAGACAAAAACTAAGTAAAAACTTAGGGCCTTGGCCATTGCTCCCTGAACAAGGCTCTGTGATCACACTGTACTAATTGTTTTACATATGTGAATCTCGTAACAGTTCATGTTCCATATCATTATCCCATTTTTTTAAAAATGAAGAAACTGAGGCTCAGAGAGTTTGCCAAAGCCCTCCAACCAAGTTGATGCATTACCAGTTCTCTTTCTATCATATTCACTGCCTCCCAATAAGAAGCAGTAAGGAGGAATTTAAATGGTTTAAAACATCCTGTGGGCTGCCTACTCCTGACTTTTACTATGATCTGTCACTGCAATTCAGATAAGCTTTATCAGTAGTAATAGCTTTTAAATATTTCTTTCATTTCTTCTGTTCTATTTACAAACTTGGGAGGGTACTACATAATTTTGAGTGCAGTCATGATAATTAGAGTATTATCTATTTTTCTCGCATACACCGAGAGGTCTAACACATACCAGTGAATTCTTAAGGGAATAAGCAGCGTACTTTTCCAAGAGGTGAATTAACTCCAGCCTCAAAGACAGTGTGTGAGTAGCCACATTTCTTTGGGTCCAGTGACCACAGAGAGGAATGACAGAACCTCAGGTGACCACCCATGGCCCCTGTGGCTACATAGGCTGGGATTTGTCTGGCTAACCCATCAAAAGCGGTTTGCAGCCTCTCAATGTCAGCGTAATGCTTGCAATCCAGATTTTTACCACTAGGTGGATGGTAGTGCTTTGTATGCTAATGGTTTCGCTGAATAACTGGTAAGCTTTCCCTAGGAACTGATAAACATTTAAGTTTATAAAGTCAGTTTTGCCAGCTCTAATTAAAGGCTACGAGCTCCACTGGAAAACAAGACTTCATAATTTAAAAGGGCTGTGAGAACAATAAAACCATGTAGAATAAAAAAGTCTCATTTATAACACCAAATCCCACCTAATTATGCTTTCTGATTTCCTAAGTAAGCATAAGAACTAATCCGATTTGGGACAAAGAGAAACTTTTTGCAAATTGCTGTAATTTGGTGCCTTTCTCACCAAAATTCAATTATTGCTGATTATTGTCGAATCTAATCTTGATTTTACTTTTTCAATTTTTAAGAGGGAAACTCTAACCAACCCCCCGCCCTTTTTTTTTTTTTTATACACGGAGTTTCAGTTGTCAGGAGAGTCTCAGACTGTAAATGTGACTGAGGTTAGAAGCCACTGCAGCCTCTCACGCTGAGGCTAATCCACGTCCCGCCAACTCCAGGAAGATCTTACTTCCCAGTCCCTCCTCAGTCTTAGATGATCATTGTGAGGCAGAAGGCTGCCCTTTATCAATCATGAACAATTTCTTTCTCCAAGAAACTCCTTTCTGTTCTCTTCCTAGACCTTTGAATTCTAGAACCAGCATAAAACTATAACAATAGTAATAAACATAAGTAATGCTGACGACATTGGGCTTAAAGTATGCCAGGCACTACGCTAAGCGTTTTATAGATCTTAACTAATTTTAAGCTATGACACATTAAGTATTAAAGACTAGCTATCAAACATCCCTAAATAGCTTCATACCTCCTTTTTAAATGTTTTTGCAAAACATCTATTGAATGATGCCATTTTTTTTTAAAGATTTATTTATTTATTTGAGAGAGCGAGAATGAGAGAGAGAGAGAGAGTACATGAGAGGGGGGAGGGTTAGAGGGAGAAGCAGGCTCCTCGCCGAGCAGGGAGCCCGATGCGGGACTCGATCCAGGGACTCCAGGATCATGACCTGAGCCGAAGGCAGTCGCTTAACCAACTGAGCCACCCAGGCGCCCCTGAATGATGCCATTTTTAAACAGAGATCGTTTATATACTCATGCATATCTTATACATTCATATACATAAGTATTTCATCACATAAACACACCTCTTCTCACCTCTTCCTCGTATCTTACTTTCCCAGGTGGTTTGTGGCTCAAAAAAGTAATCTTCCCTTTTAGCTCCATCTGTCATTCCTGCACTACACCTTTCTACGGGAGAGCCTGGGTCTCTGACCTGCAGCATCTCTATCAACTAGGATCTTATTAGAAAAGCAGAATCCAAGTTCCATCTCAATCTACTGAATAAGAATCTGCATTTTAACAAGAAAACCGGGTGAATTAGATGCACATTAATGTCTGAGAAGGGCTACCCTTGGCAATACATCTGATGAGGAAAACAATCACAGGATTAAGGAGTTAGGTATTAGGAGTGACTGTGCTTGCAAGGACAGAAGAAGTTGACAAGTGACAATGGAGTGCCAATTTAACATTCAAATGGGCCACTGATGCAATATTGCTGATACATTAAGAGGAATCATGCTTCTCTACAGTGAGTAGTAAGTAGTAGAGGTAGGACCTTTTTTGTGTGTGGTCTTGGGGGTAAAGTAAATCTTCTTATCCCAAAGCAAAGGAAAGCATAACACGAATAACAGAAAACAAGAAGTATTTTCCTCAAACATCTGATCCTATGGACAAAATAGTACACATCAGCAATTTGCCTCTTTCCAAAGATACCTGTTCAAAGTTATTCATTTGTCTCCCCTTTTCAGATTAATCCATAACTAAACTAAACTAAACTAAAATGCATTCTTTAGATGCCAAGAAGCAATGTGTGTTTTTAGCAGCCGTGGAAGTATGGGCTTGTGAAATTAAGACTTGGAGAAGGAGGTGATTTGCAAGAGGGTCCATGTGCTGCCACCCTCGCTCCCACTGCCCTCTCTCCAGAGCGGCTGCCGAGTTGGGGCTGACAGTTCTGAACCCCGGCAGACAGAAGAGAATCCACTGGTCATAAGACGGTGAGTGAGAAGGGGTGAAGCGCAAGGGGAGTGTGCAACTATTCCCAGCCCTTTCTTTACACTGTGGGCAGAAGCCTGGGGGGGGTCTCAGGTCGAGATAACATCTCTCTGGAACCTGTTTGATATTCATCTTACAAAGTTAATGACAGGAATTAGAGCTAATATAGGTTTTTTTATGTTCTTTTTTTTTTTTAAAGATTTTATTTATTTATTTGAGAGAGAGAGAATGAGAGAGAGAGAGCACGAGAGGGAAGAGGGTCAGAGGGAGAAGCAGACCTCCCGCTGAGCAGGGAGCCCAACGTGGGACTCGATCCTAGGACTCCAGGATCATGCCCTGAGCCGAAGGCTGTTGCTTAACCAACTGAGCCACCCAGGCGCCCCGGTTTTTTTTATGTTCTTAAGTCTTGTTAAAGGCAGGAGAAGAAAGTAAGAGGGTGAGAGGCATCTGCAGTAAATGCCTTTGCTGCCTTCTTGATTCTCTGTGAGGGAGAAGAGGTGGGTTTTACAATAAGCTTGCATTGTTATTATTTTCTTTTTAAGAATGTTTTTAAACTCAAGTCCTCACGGTCTCTACCAAAGGCTCTTTACTTTTGAAGGAGCAGCCTGCCTTCCAACTAACCAGCCTTTGCCTATTCCTCTTGGCAGGTCGATTCGCAGATCCATCTGCTCCAAGTTCCCCAGAAATGGGAGGTGTCTACACGCTATGGTTAGTGCGGCCTGATCTCCGCCTTTTTATCACCAAAACGGCTGAGCAGGACCGGGGATTCTCAATGGAGACGGTATTGCCCCACAGAGGGCATTTTGGACACTGGCCCCTGGGGTGTTTTAGCCGTTTGCTTTCCTCCACTTAGTGTACAACAGTCTCATACAATGAATTGTCCAGCATCCTTCGAAATTTTGTGTGGTCCAAAGACATCCACAGGTGAAAAATTCTGTGTATTATTTTCTTACCTAGAATCTAAGTTTACTTTACAGGTAGGCATCACTATTTCTTGCATAGTAATTCAGTAGTACAGTGAACTTTCTAGGAATACATCTACTGCATAAATCAAGAGAAGATGGTCCTTTTCTTCCACTCAAAATTTTGCCAAGAGTTGTTTACGGTTGTGGAAATCCATGTCCCCAGCTGCAAGGCATCACAGGTGTCTGAGTCACGGGTACAACCTTTATCAGTCTGCTTTTGCAGCTGTCAAAGGGCAAGGGCTGTTGGTAGGTAGAATTCTCTGACTGCTTCACTTCAAAACGCTGACATTGAGAGGCTGCAAACCTCTTTTGACGGGTTAGCCAGACAAATCCCAGCCTATGTAGCCACAGGGGCCATGGGTGGTCACCTGAGGTTCTGTCATTCCTCTCTGGGGTCAGTGGACCCAAAGAAATGTGGGCTACTCACATACTGCCTTTGAGGCTGGAGTTAATTCACCTCTTGGAAAAGTACGCTGCTTATTCCCTTAAGAATTCACTGGTATGTGTTAGACCTCTCGGTGTATGCGAGAAAAATAGATAATACTCTATATAAATACCCTTCACTTCATGTTCATTCTCTGACTGCTTCACCCCTTTAGGGCAGTTGTGCCCCAACCTTTACATGTTGATAAACATTCTTTAATTATAAATCATTTCCCTTTTTTTCTTTCTCTTCCCAACAGGGCATCATACTGAATTTTAATGAAGTGTGTAGGGTGGCTATATTCTACTACATCTCAGAGTAGTAAAGGAAATATTACAAGATACAATGCAAAAGAAGTGTTGAGTCTAATAGAGTTGGGGCCACAGATATAGGCAATTTCTCCAGAACCTAGGATCCAAAGGAGAGCAAAAGACCAAGCAAATGTCCAGCAGAAAAACTAGAATAAAGACTTGAAAAGGAGGATGTGCCTCTGTTCTGTGGACAGGTGGCCCTTGACTTCTCAGTCTCCTTCAATGCCCTCTTCTCCTGCCTGCCCCTTTGTTAAATGTAGGTGTTCCCAGTGCTGTCTCATTCTAATCCTCATCTTTGCAAGATGAATCCATTCCTAAAGCTTCACCCGCCATTTCTATGCAGCTGATTCCAAGTCTACACTCCAGGTCTGACAGATCTGAGCATCAAATACAGCCTTCAATTTCTTTTTTGGATGAGCCACATCTATGTCGTGTTATACCCCAGATACATGCAGCAAATCACATTCATCATCTTGCCCCTAAAACTTGGTCTCCCGTTGGTGTTCCCACTGTTGGCTAACAACATCCTTATCCTCCCAGTCACTCAGCATTACAACTTCAGATAAGAAATTCAGAGTGATCTTTAACAACTTTTCAACCTCACATGCACCTTAACCAATTATCAAAGCCTGTCTGTTCTACCCAAATGTCTCTCTGAAATCTTTCTCAGTGGTGTGCTAGTAAAATGACTTCCAAAAAAAATGAGATTTTTTAAAGCCCTAATTTGTAGTGTTTGCCAATTTCTGTGATGCAAATATTCCCACTATGGCCAATTTAAAACTACCAAAAGTTTAACATCTGGCTTGTAAAATTGCTGAAAATTTCACAATAAGCTCTTGAGAGCCAGTGCTCCTTTATATTTCTACTGCTGCCACCCTACTTCAGTCACTTGTCGTGTATTTTCTGAGCTATTTAGAAGCTTATAAATTACTCTGTGTACCCCCCGCTCCAATTACATCTGTGCATAAAATTCTTTTACATTTCTTTGTCGCATATAAAATAAATGCCAAGAACCCTAGCCTTGTGTGCAAAGCTTTCCATAGTCTGGCCCTAGTCTATCTTTCTCATCTCATCTCCACTATGCCCCTCATCCACCACCACCTTCTACACACTCACTGACACACGTCTGCACAGCAATTATGCTCCAGCCCCATAGGGACACTCAGCAATCTCTAAAAAAACAATGCACAGTGCAGTTCAGTTCATCAAACTTCTACTAAATGCCTACTATGTACCAAATACTGTGCTAAACTGAGTAAGACATGCCCTCCAGGAGCAAAGAATCCCATGTACTTCAACTCTCTTGTGGTTATGTTGGTACTGTTACATTAGTTAGAAACCCCCAACTCTGTCTTTATTCATTCAGGAAACATTTACTGAGTACCTACTAAGTGCAAGAGCATGCTATATTCTGGAAATGCGACAATGGAAAAGACACAGTCTCTACCTTCTAAGTCAGATAATAGTAGGTGATGTGCAGGTGTAGTGGAGAGACACCAACTGTCTTCCCTTTTGGATTCAAGGAAGGATTTGCTGAGAAGAGTGTTCTGGAACTGAGAATGAGTGAAGGAAATGTGGCCCAAGAAAGAGGCAAACACCAAACTGCAAAGCACTCAGTACACCACGTTTCCCAGCTGACACTCCTTATAAGTAGAGAATTTATCTTGCTCAAGCAGAGAATTGCCTATGAGGATACAGATGCCTCTCGTGGAATCCAGTGAAAAACTGAACAGCCAGGCCTCAGTAAGGGCTGGAAATTTCCTCCAGGAACTCAGTTGCAGAAGTTCACAAACCTTTACTTCAAAGCTCTGGAATTAATGTGACTCAACTCTCAACAACCTATTCTCGTGTCTCTCAGTTTAAATGCAAAGAAAATCAGATTGGTCCAGTTTGGGTCAAGAGTGCATTCCTGGTTCAACCAGCTATGACCAGAGCCGAACTGGTCATTTTCATATGCCAAGATGCTCAGAGAACATAGATCCCAGTCTCAGTGGATATCCTCAAAATTGTAGTAACTACTAACATAGTTACTCAGAGCTGAGGGCAGAAAAATCATGGCCAACTGCATCAGTTAGGAATGCTTTGGGCTGCAAGTACCACAGAACATGCTACAGTGGCTTAAACAAATGAAAATGAATTATTCTGACATACCAAGAAGTCCAGCTATATGCATTACTAGTGTGAGTTCAGCAGCTCATCAGTCCTAAGGCTATAATCTCTGTGATTCTCTTGGCCTCTTGCTCTTCTTGGTCCTGTGCTGCTGTAGTTCCAGTTATCACATACACATTTGCGACTTAAAAAGGAGAAAGAGTGATGCCAACTGTATCCCTTACCATTTATACAGTGAGCCCAAAAGATTTCCAGAACCTCCAAAGAGACTTGTACTTAGTTGTCATTGCCATACATGGTTCATATGACCCCTTCTCACAGCAAGAGAGACTGAGAAAGCAGGAAACAGTATCACAGCTTAGATCAACCATGATCTAGAACTAGATACATGAAGATCCCAAACAAAATTGAGGTCATTAAGTATGGTAATGAGATAACCCCCAAAGATCCCCACCTTCTGGCTTTTTCACTCTTGTGTAATTCCTTCTCCTTGAGTGTGGGCAGGACCTGTGACTTGCTTCCAGCCAACAGAATATGGAAAAGTGATGGATTGTTAGCTCTGTGATTATGTTACATCATATACGACTCTATCTTGCTAAGACTCATTCTAGAGACTCTCTCCTCCAAACTAGCTTTGAAGAAATAAGTGGCCATGTTAGGAGGCTCACATGGCAAAGCGCTGAGGATGGTCTCTAGGAGCTGAGCCAGCAACAAGCCAGGATTCTCAGTTCTACAATCATAGGAAATAAATTCTGCTAACAACCTGACTGACCTTAGAAGTGGATTCTTCCCCAGTCAAGTCTCCAGATATGAATGCAGACAGATAACACCTCGACTCCAGCTCTGTGAGACCCTAAAGAAAGGACCCAGCTAAGTCATACCCAAACTTTTCCACAGAAACTGTGGGATGATCACTGTGTGTTGATTTAAGTCACAAAGTTTTTTGGCAATTTGTTACACAGCAATAGATAACTAATACATCAAGGGAGAATTGAGGAATATTTATGGTGGAGGTAACCAACAGCTTCTACCATACCAGTCATGTTTGATTTCATTTCTTTTGTATATAGACCATTTTTTACCTTCTTCCATGTTTTATTATCTTCCTTATGTCTAATCTCTAGGCCTGAAACTTAAATCCACAGAGATCATGAATTCATCTTCTTTGACACCACTCCCCTTGGAAATCCCTTTCTTTCTTTTTTTTTTTTATCTTTTTTTTTAATTTTTTTATTCTTATGTTAATCCCCATACATTACATCATTAGTTTTAGATGAAGTGTTCCATGATTCATTGTTTGTGCATAACACCCAGTGCTCCATGCAGAACGTGCCCTCCTCAATACCCACCACCAGGCCAAGCCATCCTCCCACCCTCCTCCCCTCTAGAACCCCCAGTTTGTTTTTCAGAGTCCATCGTCTCTCATGGTTCGTCCACCCCTCCAATTTCCCCCACTTCATTCTGGAAATCCCTTTCTTGACTTTGACATGGCACTGTCCTTGTTTCTTTCCACCTCTCCTCCACGGGTGTCCCTGAGGTTCACTTCTTGACCTGACACTTTTCTCTCTAGCTACATTTATCCAGCTCCCTGTTGATAGTCTGCTGTTATTTTAAAGTCAAAGTGGCTGAAACCCACCATTCCTTCTCTCTCTGTCCCATAAACCAGCTTTCCTCCCCAGCCCTCATTCTTTGTTAGTAACACTGCAGTACTTTTCATCTTTCAGAGTCAACATCTTGAAATAATCATTGATTCCCCTGTCACCCCTCATCAAATGCTGGAGATCTTCCCTCATCATGTCTCCAAAAACATCCTTTTTCACCACTACGTTCCTGTTTCAGGACTTCAGAACCTCTTGTGGGTATTACCTCAAAGCTTGCTCATTGATCTTCCTGCCTCCACTTCTCTATACTTCAATCAATTACACATCACATGCTCAGAGCTTTCATTTATCTTCTATCTCAGAATCCCCTTTACTGTTCATGCCAGCTAATTTTGAGTTTTCTCTGATAGTCAAAAACATCTTGGCAAATGCAGTCCGCATTCCACAATTAACATACTTTTCTAGGCTCTACTGCACCCATTTCTGGATCGGAACATAATGCAAAATTATGGACACTCTCTTTTCTCTAATTGCATTAATGTCCCTGTCTGCCCTGAACTAGGTTGCAAGCTGCTCTTAGGAGATAGGCTTCTATTTAGTTTGTATTCCAATGGCAGTCATGATGATAATATACAGGTGACCCTTCAATAATGCAGGGGTTGATGGCACTGACCCTCCTCCAACCTCACATGGTCAAAAATGTATGTATAACTTTCGACCTCCCCCAAAACTCAACTACTAACAGCCTACTGTGGACTGGAAGCCTTAAAAATAACATAAACAGTCAAATAATATATGTTTTATATGTTATGCATCTTACATATGATATTCTTATAGTACAGTAAACTAGAGAAAAGAAAAGGTTATTAAGAAAATGAGGAAGAAAATACATTTACAGTGCTGTACTGTAAAAAAAATCTGTGTATAAGTGGACCCACACAGTTCAAACCCGTGTTGTTCAAGGGTCAACTGTAGTTGCAACAAATTCCACATGTTGCTTAGGAATTTACCATATTTGAGTTAGCACAAAATATGCTAGAACTTAAGACACCGACAGCTTTGGAATAATTAAGTATCTAGGGAAAAAGAGCCAATTTCTGCATTACATGGTAGAATATACTATATCCTCACCAGTTGTTCTGGGTAGAATTATGTCCCCCAAAAAGATATGTTGAAGACCAAACCACCAGTACCTCAGACTACGGTCTTCTAGGGGAATGGGGTCATTGCAGACGTAATCAGATAAAATAAGGTCATACTAGAGCAGGACGGGCCCTTAGTCTAACATGCCTGTTGTCATGAGAGAGAATGCCATACGAGCATGAATGTAGTTGGAACGTCATAGCCACAAGCTAAGGAATGCCAAGGATTTCAGGCCACAACCAGAAGTTCGAAGGGGCAAAGAAGGATTCTATCCAGAGTTGCAGAGAGAGCATGGCTCTGCTGAGACCTTGATTTGAGACTTTTAGCCTACAGAACCAAGACAAAATAAGTTTCTGTTTTTGTTTTTGTTTTTGTTTTTAAAGATTTTATTTATTTATTTGACAGAGAGAGACACAGCAGAGAGGGAACACAAGCAGGGGGAGTGGGAGAGGGAGAAGCAGGATTCCCGCGGAGCAGGGAGCCCGATGCAGGCCTCGATCCCAGGACCCTGGGATCATGACCTGAGCTGAAGGCAGACGCTTAACGACTGAGCCACCCAGGCGCCCAAGTTTCTGTTGTTTTAAGCCATACAGTTTGTGGTACTTTGTTACAGCAGCCCCAGGAATATGCAGATTTTTTAAAATCATATCTAAACACCAATTTTAGAAAGCTTACTCTATCTCAGTGTGACCTAAAGCCTTGCATGTGCTGCCTGTTCCCCACACCTGCTTATCAAGCCAAAGCCTGCTTTGTCCTTTCCACTCCCCTAATTCACCAAGGCCCTAACTTCCTCCAGGCCTTCAACAGGCTGTTCTATCCGTTAGGTAACAGAATCTCTTTTCCTGGCTGGATCCTTCTCATCCCTCAGCTTCAGCATCCCTTCCTAAAAAGGGTGATTCCCCTCCTATTATTCACTTCAATAACATGGTTTTCTCTCACCTTATAGCATCGTTCACAATTTGTATCCCCACCCCCACCCTCAAGAGTGTACCCCCAAGGGCTGATGCCATGTCTGTTTGGGACACTACTGAAGGTCTGACACCCAGCAGTGCACCTGGCGCATACTAGGACACCACATGTTTGAGGCCAAGATCCTGAGATATATGCCCCATGTCAGGTGTCCAGGTATCCACATACCTACACTCAGTGCACTGAAAATGGCTCTAGTTCCTAATGGGATGGGCACAAATATATTGCAGTAAACCTTTCACAGCTTCTTGCTTTCCCAACCTTTCAAGGGAGTTCTTGGGCCTGGCCATTGGGTCACTCTGGTTCTGAGGAGGACAGTGTGTGGAGCTATTGGAAATATCTGAGGGAGAGGCCAATTGAGTCATGTTAGTAAGGGTATGGAGCTACCTGCTGAAGAAGAGGTAAGAAGGTGGGAAAGAGAAGGGAGACTGAGGAATTGGGGAGATTAAAAGGGGACAGGTGAGATCAGGACACAGGACTGCCATGTGGCACCCTGGCAGAGGCGACAGTAAAGACAACGGTCATTTCACGGTGCATTGTATGGTATGCTCCTTCCTTTCTCACTCCACCTCCAAGAATATCTATATTGAAGATTTTCATTATTATTCTCATTCATCAAGGATTTTGGTGTCATGTTTGTGATTCTTCTGGAAAGGCTCACCTACACAAGAAATCTCAGATTAATCCAGCTGCTTTAAAAATCATCCTTACTCCAGGGGCACCTGGGTGGCTCAGTCAGTTAAGCGTCTGCCTTCGGCTCAGGTCATGATCCCAGGGTCCTGGGATTGAGCCCCACATCGGGCTCCCTGCTCCATGGGGAGTCTGATTCTCCCTCTCCCACTCCCCCTGCTTGTGTTCCCTCTCTCGCTGTGTCTCTCTCTGTCAAATAAATAAGTAAAATCTTTAAAAAAAAAAAAAAAATCATCCCTATTCCAACTTACTCTCCATCTGCTCACACCTCTCTTTCTGTTGCCTGAGCATCAATTCTTTGTTGTTATCAGGGAAATGCATCCCAGACCCCTCCATTGTCTCAGACTGAGCAGTTCCTCTGGGAATCACACGGTAGTTGAGAGGATGGGCTTTGGAACCAGACAGGGGTTCAAGTCCCAGCTCTGTCGATTAGTAGTGGGTATACCTGGGAAAGTTACTTAATAATATGCATCATCTGGAGTATATTGTGATAATTCAGAGCATGTAGCACCATGCTTGGTACACAATTGGAGCTCAGTGTGTGGCAGCTATTCTTTTGATGCTCCTTATGACTAATAAGGTGACTTGAAGTATCTCAGCATCACCTCTACAATTTTCTCCAAAAATTTTCAAAGAGCTGGAGGTCCTCAGAGTCATTATAGAAATTTGAGGGTGAGGGGAAAGCATAAAAAGTAATAGTTCCAGGTAAAGGAGATTTTTGTCACACAAAGAGGATTTGGGGCCCTGTGACTAATGAAACCCCAAGTCCTAAGCTTTAAGAAATGGAAATACAGAGTCCTCTTTTGACCACACCCTTGCTTCTCTTCACTCCAACAGGAAGAGGGACCCAGAGCAAAGACACACTGAGGGCAGAGCTCTTAGTAGAGGAGCAAAGGGGCCAAACCTCTCTCCCCTCCCCTGGACACACTCCATCCTCCTCTCTTGCACAACTGAATGAGGGGCAGGAGGGCTTCTCCTTGGGTGGCTCCCTCCACATTAAAACAACTTGGACTAGCAGAAAGACAGCTTGAAAAGCTACTTGACTACAGACCTCCAGCTGATGGGACACAGATTTCCAGAGCAGGAAAGGAAGTAGGGGCTCAGGGTGTATGGTCTGGCCAAGGACCCCAAACGTGAGAGACACTAGTGTTCTCCACATTAAAGTCTTGCAAGAACCTAATCTTGGCCACAGATGCCTGCAGGGAGTTAGGTCTCACCGACCTCTGCTTCCAACACATTCAACACATTTGGGGGTTTTAGTGCTTTGAGTCAAAGACTGCAAGTTGCATATTCTAAAACCTACTTTTCTTTTCTTCCATAGTAATAGATCCTATATTGTTTTCATTTGTTGCAGAACAATTTACCACAAATTTAGCAGCTTAAAACAGCCCCCATTAACTAACTCACAAAGCCTGCCCAACCTGGCTGACACCTTGATTTTAGCTCCTAGATCTGCCTGCATTCCTTGCTTCAGAGCACCCCCCGCCCCCAGTCTTCAAGTCAGCAATGACAGGTTGAATCTTTCCGTGCTGCTAATCTCTAACTTCCTCCATCTCTGAACTCTAGACCCGATTTAGAGCTCAGGCCTACCTGGATAATCTCCCTATCTTAAAGCCAATTAATTTGGAACATAACATAATCACAGGAGTGGTATCATATTTGCAAGATCCACCCACACTCAAGCGGAGGAGATTATACAGGGTGGAGAGCCCTGGAGTATCTTATAGCTCTGTCTACCACAGACCCCTACCTTTAAGCTTGATGGGTGGATCCCCAAATAAAGACTACACTTCCCAGCCTCCCTTATAGCTAGGTACAGCCATGTATCTAAGTGCTGACCAAAAAAGTGTTGTATAGCAGCTTCCCAGAAACCTCTTTAAAATGCCATTGCTGCCCAATAGCTATACATCCCCTCTGTTCTTGATTCCTTCTTGCCAGCTGGAATGTGTAATTTATGTCTGGAACTTTCGTAGCAACTTGGACCATCAGAATGGGAGCCACATGCAAAGATGGTGGAGCAGCAGGATCGAAAGAACCTGGGTCCCTAACCCTCTACAGAACCATACTCAGTGGTGTGCTGTTAAATGCTAAACCAGGGGCTCTCAGGAAGGCAAAACCCTGATTTGTAGCATTTGCTAATTTCTGTGATATAAATACTCCACCCTGGCCAGTTTCAAGTTGCCGCTGTGACATCATCGAACTTAGAGTTGGGCAGGGATGCCAGCAGTCGGTTCTCAAAAGCTGGAACAAGCCAGCCCCAGCCGCTGGCTTAGCTCTGGGCTGCCCACGTTCAGGCTTCTGTTTCTTTCTTTTTTTCTTTCTTTCCTTCCTCCCTCCCTCCCTCCCTCCCTTCTTCCTTCCTTCCTTCCTTCCTTTCTCTCTTTCTCTCTTTCTTTTCTTTTCTTTTCTTTCAGATTTTATTTACTTATTTGACAGAGAGACACAGTGAGAGAGGGAACACAAGCAGGGGGAGTGGGAGAGGGAGAAGCAGGCTTCCCGCCGAGCAGGGAGACCAATTGTGGGGCTCGATCCCAGGACCCCGGGATCATGACCTGAGCCGAAGGCAGACGCTTAACGACTGAGCCACCCAGGCGCCCCTCCAGGCTTCTGTTTCGTCAGAGAAAAAAGAACCTCCACCTTATTTGTGGTATTGTTATTTTAGGGTTTCTGTTGCATGCAGACAAACCTGAGCCTAGGGGGATTTTCTCCAGTTTTCTCTGTCAACACTGAGTTTTTCTTGCCATGGGTTTTTCTATGTGCTGGACGGGTCCGGCCCTAAACAGAACGGGGGGCTACGGTGCCACGGTTTGCCTTGCACGCGCCCCCAGCAGGGGCTGCTTCATCCCAGCCGCCTCTCGGTAAGATTCACCCCAGCTCCTTAGACAGCAGAGCCTGACTCACCCTACAAACCTCAGAAGGACACAGCAGAGTGACTGCCAGAGAAACTGGCATCGCCGTGCTTGACAGAGACCTCGGGGCGGCCCGGTGACGGGAAACATTTGAAGCCATGCAACAAAGCCAGGACTATGTGACAGGAAAGCCCCTCTTGACAAAGCTGCCTCTGAAGACTAGCAGACCCACGACAGAGCAGAAGACGCTGCAGAACAAAAACACCTCAGCACGACCAGGAAATACCTATTCACCTCTGTGAAAACGGAGCTGAGAAAACACCAGAGGCCGAGCCTCGTTCCTTAGATTTTAGTAGCGCAGGATCACCGTGCATGAATCTGCCGCAGCGGAGGGGCTGGACATCTACCCCCAGCCCGGAGCCCGGAGCTAGCGGCGGAACGGCATCCCCTCTCCGCAACAGACATTTGTACCGGGGGCGCAGGCTGCTCTGTGACATGACAGGCTGATGTCCTTACCTGAACCTGGAACCCAACAGTGGCCCCGGCAGTCCCAGCACACACAGTCTCATTCACTGCTTCCGCTCGCTGCGCTCTGGCATCTCTTCAAAATACACCGTGGAGGCGGAGCAAGATGGCGGAGGAGTAGGAGACCTGGATTTCGTCTGGTCCCAGGAATTCAGCTGGATAGGGATCAAACCATTCTGAACACCTACGAACTCAACAGGAGATCGAAGAAAGGAATAGCAATAACTCTCTCATCAGAAAAGCGGCCACTTTCTGGAAGGTAGGACGTGCAGAGAAGTGAATCCGAGGCGATATTCGGGAGGATAGACGGCGGGGGAGGGGCCTCCGTCGGCCGCTTCTGGCCAGTGATAGAGCAGTGGGAGCGCAAAATGGGAACTTTTAGGAGTCAGCTCCGCTGAGGGACATCACTCCAGTGGCTAAGTGGGGGGTGGAACCCTCACGGGACAGTGTGGTCTCAGGACCCTCGGGGTCACAGAAAGACCGGGGGTGCCTGAGTGCAGCAGAGCTCCCAGGTATCGGAGCGGGGAAGCCGGCTGCAGAGACGGAGCTGAGGCGTGGGCTCTCAGCTCGGGGTCGCCATAAACCGTGATCCGCGGCACAGTCGGGCCACTGCTCCTCCAGCAGGGACCCAACAAGCGGCAGATCCGGGGAGACTCCCCTTCCTCCCCCAGGAGGAGCCGCGCGGGAGCGCACCGCAGGGATCTGCTGGGTTTGGAGACTCCACACCAAGTCGGGTGCCAGAGATAGAAATGTGCAGTCACAAGCCGGGCGAGCACGGAGTGCGGCCGGAGACCGGGGAGACGGGAGTGACTGTCGGCTTTTCTCTGGGGGCACACTGAGGAGCGGGGCCCCGAGTTCTCGGCTCCTCCGGGGCGCGGAGATTGGGAGGCGCCATTTTCACTCTCCGCCTCCAAAGCTGTATGGAAAGCTTGCAGGGAACAAAAGGTCCCAAGAGCAAACCCGAGCAGATGACTCAGCCGGGAGGGGGCAAGGGCGGGGCAATT
This sequence comes from Mirounga angustirostris, assembly GCF_029215605.1. Taxonomy (NCBI): domain Eukaryota; kingdom Metazoa; phylum Chordata; class Mammalia; order Carnivora; family Phocidae; genus Mirounga; species Mirounga angustirostris. Next base: position 78,371,554 of record NW_026991713.1, read on the forward strand.
CCGCCTCCGGCAGAGACATTTGGAAACCACGGCAACAGGCCCCTCCCCAGAAGATCAGCGAGAACAGCCAGCCAAGACCAAGTTTACCGATCAATGAGAACGGCAGAACTCCAGCACTAGGGGAATACTGCACATAGAAATCATGGCTTTTTTACCATGATTCTTCAGTCTTTCAAAGTTAATTTTTTTAACTGTCTTTTTTTTTTTTTTAATTTTTCTTTTTCCCTTTTTCAACCAACATCTTATCAATCCCTTTTTTAAAAAAACATTTTCATTTTTAATTGTTAGAGTCATATTCTATCCCTTCATAGTAGTTACCCTTATTTTTGGCATATATATATATAAGTTGTTCTCTCTTTAAAATTTTGAGATAGTTTCTTCTAACAGATCAAAATATACCCTAAATCTCTAGTGTACGGCTTTGTTCTAGTCTCCTGCCTGATCACAGTCTCTCCCTTTTTTTTCTTTTTTTTTTTTTACTCCTCTTCTTTCTTTTTTCAAACAACTTCTTATCTTATCAATTCCTTTTATAAATTTTTTTATAATTATCACCTTTACAGTCATATTCCATCCCTTCATCGTATCAACCCTTATTTTTATACATATATAAGTATTTCTTTCTTTAAAATTTTAGGAGGCACTTTCTTCTAACAGACCAAAATACACCCAAAATCTAGTGTGTGGCACTGATCTATGCACCAGCCTGATCATATTTGATCATATTCTCTTTTTTGTTTTGTTTTGTTCTGTTTTTGTTTGTTTTTATCTTTTTCTTTTCCTTTTTTTCTTTTTCTTTTTTCTTTCTTTCCCTTTCTTTTCCCCAGTTTCAGGTCTTTTCTGATTTGTTTAGAGTATGTTTTCTGGGGACATTTTTACCCTGTTAGCATTTTGTTCTCTCATTCATCTATTCTCCTCTGGACAAAATGACAAGATGGAAAAAAATCACCTCAACAAAAAGAATAAGAGGTAGTACCGTCTGCCAGGGACCTACTCAATATGGACATTAGTACGATGTCAGACCTAGAATTCAGAATCATGATTTTAAAGATACTAGCTGCGCTTGAAAAAAGCATGGAAGGTATTAGAGAAACCCTTTCTGGAGAAATAAAAGAACTAAAATCTAACCAAGTCGAAATCAAAAAGGCTATTAATGAGGTGCAATCAAAAATGGGGGCACTAACTGCTAGGATAAATATGTCTATAATATTTATAAATAAATATTAATGAGGCAAAAGAGAGAATCAGTGATATAGAAGACCAAATGATGGAAAATAAAGAAGCTGAGAAAAAGAGAGATAAACAACTACTGGATCCTGAGAGCAGAATTCAAGAGATAAGCGATACCATAAGACGAAACAACATTAGAATAATTGGGATCCCAGAAGAAGAAGAAAGAGAGAGGGGGGCAGAAGGTATATTGGAGCAAATTATAGCAGAGAACTTCCCTAATTTGGGGAAGGAAACAGGCATCAAAATCCAGGAGGCACAGAAAACCCCTCTCAAAATCAACAAAAATAGGTCAACACCCCGACATCTAATAGTAAAACTTATGAGTCTCAGAGACAAAGAGAAAATCCTGAAAGCAGCTTGGGAGAGGAGATCTGTAACCTACAATGGTAGAAACATTAGATTGGCAACAGACCTATCCACAGAGACCTGGCAGGCCAGAAAGGACTGGCATGATATATTCAGAGCACTAAACAAGAAAAATATGCAGCCAAGAATACTATGTCCAGCTAGGCTGTCATTGAAAACAGAAGGAGAGATAAAAAGCTTCCAGGACAAACAAAAACTAAAGGAATTTGCAAACATGAAACCAGCCCTACAAGAAATCTTGAAAGGGGTCCTCTAAGCAAAGAGAGAGCCTAAAAGCAACATAGACCAGAAAGGAACACAGATAATATACAGTAACAGTCACCTTATAGGCAAGACAATGGCACTAAATTCATACCTTTCAATAGTTACCCTATGTAAATGGGCTAAATGCCCCAATCAAAAGACACAGGCTATCAGATTGGATTAAAAAACAAGACCCATCGATATGCTGTCTGCAAGAGACTCATTTTAGTCCCAAAGACACCCCCAGCTTGAAAGTGAGGGGGTGGAAAACCATTTACCATGCTAATGGACGCCAAAAGAAAGCTGGGGTGGCAATCCTTATATCAGACAAATTAGATTTTAAACCAAAGACTGTACTAAGAGATGAGGAAAGACACTATATCCTACTTAAAGGGTCTATCCAACAAGAAGATCTAACAATTGTAAATATCTATGACCCTAACATGGGAGCAGCCAATTATATAAGGCAATTAATAACAAAAGCAAAGAAACACATTGACAACAATACAATAATAGTGGGGGACTTTAACACCCCCCTCACTGAAATGGACAGATCGTCTAAGCAAAAGATCAACAAGGAAATAAAGACTTTAAATGACACATTGGACCAAATGGACTTCACAGACATATTCAGAACATTCCATCCCAAAGCAACGGAATACACATTCTTCTCTAGTGCCCATGGAACATTCTCCAGAATAGATCACATCCTAGGTCACAAATAGGTCTCAACCAGTACCAAAAGATTGGGATTTTTCCCTGCATATTTTCAGACCACAATGCTTTGAAACTAGAACTCAATCACAAGAGGAAAGTCGGAAAGAACTCAAATACATGGAGGCTAAAGAGCATCCTACTAAAGAATGAATGGGTCAACCAGGAATTTAAAGAAGAATTAAAAAAATTCATGGAAACCAATGACAATGAAAACACAACTGTTCAAAATCTTTGGGATGCAGCAAAGGCAGTCCTAAGAGGAAAGTATATAGCAATACAAGACTCTCTCAAGAAACAAGAAAGGTCTCAAATACACAACCTAACCCTACACCTAAAGGAGCTAGAGAAAAAACAGCAAATAAAGCCTAGACCCAGCAGGAGAAGAGAAATAATAAAGATCAGAGCAGAAATCAATGAAATAGAAACCAAAAGAACAGTAGAACAGATCAACGAAACTAGGAGCTGGTTCTTTGAAAGAATTAACAAGATTGATAAACACCTGGCCAGACTTATCAAAAAGAAGAGAAATGACCCAAATCAACAAAATCATGAATGAAAGAGGAGAGATCACAACCAACACTAAAGAAATACAAACAAGTATAAGAACATATTATGAGCAACTCTATGCCAGCAAATTAGATAACCTGGAAGAAATGGATGCATTCCTAGAGATGTATCCAATACCAAAACTGAACCAGGATGAAATAGAAAACCTGAACAGACCTATAACCACTAAGGAAATTGAAGCAGTCATCAAAAATCTCCCAACAAACCAAAGCCCAGGGCCAGATGGCTTCCCAGGGGAATTCTACCAAACATTTCAAGAAGAATTAATACCTATTCTTCTGAAACTGTTCCAAAAAATAGAAATGGGAGGAAAACTTCCAAACTCGTTTTATGAGGCCACCATTACCTTGATCCCAAAACCAAAGACCCCATCAAAAAGGAGAATTACAGACCAATATCCTTGATGAACATGGATGCAAAAATTCTCACCAAAATACTAGCCAATAGGATCCAACAGTACATTAAAAGGATTATTCACCATGACCAAGTGGGATTTATCCCTGGGCTGCAAGTTTGGTTCAACATCCGCAGATCAATCAACGTGATACAATACATTAATGAAAGAAAAAACAAGAATCATATGATTCTCTCAATAGATGCAGAAAAAGCATTTGACAAAGTACAGCATCCTTTCTTGATCAAAACTCTTCAGAGTATAGGGATAGAGGGTACATACCTCAATATCATAAAAGCCATCTATGAAAAACCCACAGCAAATATCATTCTCAACGGGGAAAAACTGAGAGCTTTCCCCCTAAGGTCAGGAACACAGCAGGGATGTCCACTATCACCACTGCTATTCAACATAGTATTGGAAGTCCTAGCCACATGAATCAGACAACAAAAAGAAATCAAAGGCATCCAAGTTGGCAAAGAAGAAGTCAAACTCTCACTGTTTGCAGATGATATGATACTTTACGTGGAAAACCCAAAAGACTCCACCCCAAAACTGCTAGAACTCATACAGGAATTCAGTAAAGTGGCAGGATATAAAATCAATGCATAGAAATCAGTGGCATTCCTATACACCAACAACAAGACAGAAGAAAGAGAAATTAAGGAGTCGATCCCATTTACAATTGCACCCAAAGCCATAAGATACCTAGGAATAAATCCAACCAAAGAGGCAAAGGATCTGTACTCAGAAAACTATAAAATACTCATGAAAGAAATTGAGGAAGACACAAAGAAATGGCAAAACGTTCCATGCTCATGGATTGGAAGAACAAATATTGTGAAGATGTCAATGCTACCTAGAGCAATCTACACATTCAATGCAATCCCCATCAAAATACCATCCACTTTTTTCAAAGAAATGGAACAAATAATCCTAAAATCTGTATGGAACCAGAAAAGACTCCGCATAGCCAGAGGAATGTTGAAAAAGAAAAGCAAAGCTGGTGGCATCACAATTCCGGACTTCCAGCTCTATGACAAAGCTGTCATCATCAAGACTGTATGGTACTGGCACAAAAACAGACACATAGATCAATGGGACAGAATAGAGAGCCCAGAAATGGAGCCTCAACTCTATGGTCAACTAATCTTTGACAAAGCAGGAAAGAATGTCCAGTGGAAAAAAGACAGTCTCTTCAACAAATGGTACTAGGAAAATTGGACAGCCACATGCAGAAAAATGAAACTGGACCATTTCCTTACACCACACACAAAAATAGACTCCAAATGTGAGACAGGAGTCCATCAAAATCCTAAAAGAGAACACAGGCAGCAACCTCTTTGACCTCAGCCGCAGCAACTTCTTCCTAGAAACATCGCCAAAGGCAAGGGAAGCAAGGGCAAAAATGAACTATTGGGACCTCATCAAGATAAAAAGCTTTTGCACAGCAAAAGAAACAGTCAACAAAACCAAAAGACAACCGACAGAATGGGAGAAGAAATTTGCAAATGACATATCAGATAAAGGGCTAGTATCCAAAATCTATAGGGAATTTATCAAACTCAAGACCCAAAGAACAAATAATCCAATCAAGAAATAGGCAGAAGACATGAGCAGACATTTTTCCAAAGAAGACATCCAAATGGCCAATAGACACATGAAAAAGTGCTCCCCATCACTTGGCATCAGGGAAATCCAAATCAAAACCTCAATGAAATACCACCTCACACCAGTCAGAATGGTTAAAATTAACAAGTCAGGAAACAACAGATGTTGGCAGGGATGCGGAGAAAGGGGAACCCTCCTACACTATTGGTGGGAATGCAAGCTGGTGCAACCACTCTGGAAAACAATAGGGAGGTTCCTCAAAAAGTTGAAAATAGAGCTACCATATGATCCAGCAATTGCACTACTGGGTATTTACCCCAAATGTAGGGATCCGAAGGTGTATGTACACCCCGATGTTTATAGCAGCAATGTCCACAATAGCCAAACTGTGGAAAGCGCCAAGATGTCCATCAACAGATGAATGGATAAAGAAGATGTGGTATATATATACAATGGAATATTATGCAGCCATCAAAAGGAATGAGATCTTGCCATTTGCAATGATGTGGATGGAACTGGAGGGTGTTATGTTGAGCGAAATAAGTCAATCTGAGAAAGACATGTATCATATGACCTCACTAATATGAGGAATTCTTAAGCTCAGGAAACAAACAGGGTTGCTGGAATTGGGGGGGTGGGTGGGAGGGATGGGGTGGCTGGGTGATAGACATTGGGGAGGATATGTGCTATGGTGAGCACTGTGAATTGTGCAAGACTGTTGAATCACAAATCTGTACCTCTGAAACAAATAATGCAATATATGTTAAGAAAAAAAAAAAGAAAAAAAAGAAGATAGCAGGAGGGGAAGGTTGAAGAGGGGGAAATCGGATAGGGAGACAAACCATGAGAGACGATGGACTCTGAAAAACAAACTGAGGGTTCTAGAGGGGCGGGGGTGGGAGGATGGGTTAGTCTGGTGATGCGTATTAAAGAGGGCATGTTCTGCATGGAGCACTGGGTGTTATGCACAAACAATGAATCATGGAACACTACATCAAAAACTAATGATGTAATGTATGGTGATTAACATAACAATAAAAAAATTTTAAAAAAATATATATATATACCATGGAGTTCAAGGTCCTCCTCCATCTCCTGGTGTCGAAGCTGTTTTGGAGGAATGGCTTTGACTACATATGATCCACCTGGACTTCCTCATCAGACCCCTTCTGCAGATGTGTCAGGTCATGGAAGGGGTCAAGTCATCAAGTCTTCAGCCAGATTTCCTTCAGGGGTCCCTTCTGGGGGGCTATGGCACTCACAACCTAGGGAGAGTGGTCACAAGAAGTAGGTGCAGTCATCCTCCGTGGAGTGTCTGCCATATGGGAGAGCCTGTGGGAAGTATGTACATGTTCTCAGGTGATCTTGATAAGAAATCAGTGAGGTACCTCATATCATTACCTGCACCCCACAAATGAGGAGACCGAGGGCGGGGGCTCTGAGGCCAAGTCGCCGGCTGTTTGCATTCAGGCTGCCTGAGTACAGACTTCTCGGAAAGGGGCTGGCTGTGGCTTCCGGATCCTTCGCAGAGTAGGGCTGAGGCAGAGAGATGAGGCAGGCATGTCTCAGACTGAGTGAGCACAGGGCTGACCTTGCCAGGAGGCACCCTGGGCTCAGTGCCACAGCGCTTTTAGCGGCCGATAAAAATGTTTTACTTGTAATTTCTTTTAATATCAGAAGACATATATAATAATGGCTCTATCCTGAATTACGTTTGTCTTTACACCCACATAATCAAAAATATAATTTTTAATATCCTTTACAGAAAAGGAGGCACATGAAGGCAAAAGTGCCAAGGTCCTCCTATAAAAGTCATTATGCAGCCCAGACTAAGGTAGTAGAAGTAGATGGCATTGCTGTGGGCACCAACCAGATGGAAAAAAGTTCAAATGTTCCCTCACAATTGGGTGCTTTGGGTTAAAGAGAGTGTGTTCCCAGTGAAGTCCCAGAAGACTGTCAGAGCTTGGGCTACAGGATAGTCCAGTGATGATAATAATAAACAGGGTTGATGAATACCCCTTATCTGTTCTTTATCCCCTGATTGGCTATTTAGATAAGAAAACTGAATAAATCAGCAGCCGCTGTTAGGATATCTAACACACTAGAGCCCTGGTAGTGGATCTGTTTCTTAAATTTTCTTAAAGTAGTTACGGAACAGGCCTCCGGTGACCTCTCTTTTCCCATGAGTGCCCCCACAGAACTAGAGATTTACCATGTCTGGTACTCGGAAACATACGACAAATGTGTCAGGTGGTTCCTAGGATGGGAACAGGGCTGCCCTGACTCCATTACCTAACAGTTGGTTTTATTCTGGAGAATCACCTTCCCACCCCGGGCACAGTCTTGGTAGAACTTTCCATCAAGGTGCCCTGCCCTGTCCTGGTGTGGGCACGGGGCTCCAGCTGGACAGTCAGGATGCTCACTCCTTGAATTTCCATGTCGAGCTGGTGATGTCGGTCCTGAAGTCAATTAGAGTTCCTCTACCTCCTGGGCAGAGTCCTGAGGAGATTGTGCTTGAGTTCCCAGTTGCCAGAGCTGCCATAGTTCCACAGCTTCTTTGATTTCCTTTTAAATATTGAGCTGACCCATATCTTTTTAGTAATTTTTCTTTCTTCTTCTCCTCCTCCTCCTTCTCCTTTTTCTTTTTTCCTCTTCCTCTTCCTCCCCTTCCTCTCCTCCTCCTCTTCCTCTTCTTCTTCTTTTTCTTCTTCTTCTTCCTCCTCCTCCTCTACTACCTCTTCCTCCTCCTCCTCCTCTTCCCCTTCTTCTCCTTCTTCTTCTTCTCCTTCTTTCTCCTCCTCCTTCTTCTTTTTCCTCTTCCTCTTCCTCTTCTTCCTCCTCCTCCCCTACTACTACTACTACCACTACTACTACTACTTCCCCTTCTTCTTCTTCTTCTTCTTCTTCTTCCTCTTCTTTCTCTTCCCCTTCCCCTTCCTCTTCCTCTTCCTCCTCTTCCCTTTCTTCCCCTTCTCCTTCCTCTCCTTCCTCTTCCTCCTCTTCCCCTCCCCCTTCCTCTTCTTCTTCTTCTTCTTCTTCTTCTTCATCTTCATCATCTTCATCTTCTCCTTCAGTTAGCAAGAGTCAATATCTGGTGCTTTTAAAAGAATTCTGATTGGCGGGTACCTTCCAGGTATTCAAGGTTAGCAGAAATTATTCTGTGTGGGACACTGGACACTGATGGCAATAAATTCACGAACATCATGTAAACCTGCTAACTCATGCACTTAGCTAAGAAAGATACCTTGTTTGTCACTAAAAATAGAAATCAAAATTCATTCATTAAATAGAAATCAAAGCACAAGTAACAGTAGGGGACTAATCTATTCTGTTATTTTAGATTTATAATTACTAAAAGATGCTCCCTGATGAGGAGGTGGAGAGCTGGGGGGAAGTAGGCAAATCAAAGCAGACCTCCTTTCATGAACTGGGCCCCCTCTCCACTAATGGCATTATGTAGAAAACAGCGACAACTAAAAAGTTTTAGAAGAAGACATAGTATTTGTTATTGGTTGAATCGTGTTCCCCTCAGAAAAAGATGTTGAAGTCCTACCCCCAGGTACCAAGGAATGGAGCTTCTTTGGCAAGTAGAGTTGTTGCAGCTGTTGCTAGTTATGGTCTGATCACACTCAAGTGGGGTGGGCTCCTAGTCCAGGGTGACTTCCTAAGGTGGCCATGAAATACAAGGAGAACACCACGTGAGGATGATGGCAGAGACTGGATTAATAAAGCTACACACCAAGGAGCCCCAGGTTGCCAGCAAACCACTGCAAGCTGGGAAGAAGCAAGGAAGGAATCCTTTACAGGTTTCAGAGGGAGTGTGGCCCTACTGAAACCTTGATTCTGGACTTCCAGCCTCAAACTGTCAGACAGTAAGTTTCGGTTGCTTTAAGCTACCCACTTTGTGATGTTTTTATAGAAGCCTAATACAATACCCCCCTCCCCAGACTTTCAAAAATACATTGCTTCAGTGGCAGAATTGATAAAATAAGGCAAGCAGGCAAACATTTACAAACACACCAGACCATGAGAAAAATCACCTGTAGCCACACACTGCTTGTATCACAGTATCTCTTCTTAGATCCCTTGTCCTCCACCCACTGCCACCTTGACATCTGCCAGGGCTGGATATGATGTGAGCAGTGCACTCTCCATTCCATGGACTTCCTCACCCTTCAGGAAGCCCTTCCCAGGCCCCGGGGCGAGGGGAGTTGGGGGGTGTGGGAATCAGACCACAGGCGGGAAACTGGCCCTCTGTCACTGAGTCAACACACTTTCCAGCAACAATATCTGTCTAGTTTTCTACTTCTCTTTCCATCTAGTATTCAAATTCCGGAAACTGTGTATTTGTGGCATTCAACTCAGATTTTACAAAAAGAAGTCACTTCTCTAAGTGACAATACTATCGCCCAAGCCCTGATATTGATTCCATTCACAAGAAGATAACAAAGCGATGGGGCTCGATGCCCCTTTTCCTGCAGTGCTCCTGGGCTCCTAAGCACCAGCACCACTAGGGTGTGTGTGGGCAAATTTCCCTTCCAGCCCCAACCAGAGCTGAAACTTCTCCCACCTGTTTGATGGGTTATGTACATTAGTAGAAGAGAAAAGTACACTGCAAGGTACTTCTAATAAAAGTTGCTGATCAAAAAACAAAACAAAACAAACAAAACCACTAAATTAATTCCTTTAAGGAAATGTTATGGCTGGATACACCAAAACCTACATTTCTTTTTAGAAAACCTAACTAGGCTTCAAGATCTTCCAAATTCAACAAATATGTTAAGCATCTGCTGTGTACAAGGCTTTGTTGTATTCCCTGACTTAGGATGATAAAAAATGAATACGACACTGTATCATCAAGGAAACTACAATCTAGAACAGGAATAAGAAACACACATAAGAACTATTATGTAATTGTCATAAGGATTTATCTTTCATAACACTATGGAGCCAGTACGTAGCTTACTTCACCAAGACTAACAGCTTACTCATCAAGGCCAGCTGCAAGATCTCACTGCAGTACGCCCACAAAGTGCTGCGCCCAAAGCTCTCATATCATAAGCTGCCCAGTCCCAACATCTGCTTTAAGATCATCCAGCCCAGGCCTGAAAATCTGAAGTCCTCCTTCTGAGACATGGCTAAGACTCAAGGTGATGTCCCTCCCTCACTGCAGTAAGCATAAAGAGTTTAGTTCTGTTCAAGCAACAGATTGTTCAGATGGTCTTTTCAGGATACAACAGTTGACACCCCTTCTGGCAGGAGGAACCCCTCTTATCTGGTATTCATCCATTCCATGTGGTTGAGCCTGGAGCTTTCCCTCCAAACCCCCAGCTACGGTGGTTACCCTAGGAATGGACACATGACCTGAGCTGGTCCCATCAAAGTCCTGATAAGGAGTTTGGTACTTGGGATGGGATGTTCCAACTATCTAACACTGAAATACAGGACCAACTAAGTAAAGATGAGGGGTGGAATAGGTAGGATTCCCCATCATTATCCTTACGCGAGAAGCAGGGCAACTGATGATACTGCTCTATCTTGGGACTCAAACCCTTCAAGCCAGTTCTTTGGGAGAAATGACAGAAACACATCAGGATCTTGGAATTTGTTAGCTACTTCTCAATGGCTTCAGTAAGGTATTTTAAGAAGGTCATAAGCTGCTGGCCACGCTAGCCCATTTGAAGGTATACAGAAAACAGCCAACAGCTCTGGTAGTCATAACAGCTCATGTTCACTGAGCGCTTCACATGGATTTCCTCATTCAATTTGCACAATAATTCCACAGAGTAGAGATAGTTGTCATCCCTACTTTACAGTTAAAAAACAAAAACAAACCCCAAGGCCCAGGGAGAGCAGTTACCTGACCAAGGCTATACAGCTATAAAGTGCAGAACTGGGAAGCTGACTCAGCCAGTCTTGCTCTGTTGCCCAGGCTTTTCACCCTTCTGCCTGCAGCCAGGCAATGGCAAAGGGTCAGATAATGTGTGCCTTGCAGAACTGCAAGATCTAGAGCCTCTGTTTCCATCAAAGGTGCACGAACAAACAGGAAAATATAGCAGGACTGGGCCTTTGGAACAGGCAAAGAAACAGAGTGGGCAATCATGCCCAGAACCCCTCCCAAACACCTCCTGCCACAGAGAGGCAAGCATTTCTATGAAAGCAGCATTCCTTGGGATATACCCTGGCAAGGGCAGATCCCTATTGTTGTAGGTTTTCCCAAAGCTGAGGAAAAGATTGGGCCATTAAGCTAAGGGTAAAGAGTATGGGCAGGAAGACAAATACCACAAAGATGGGCTTCAAGTTTAAAAAACCAGGCCCTACTAGATCTGGGCCTTTAGCCCACAGAGTTGCCAGAGATCAGATCTGCCAAGCTCTAACCGGGCTCTTAAAGGGGTTTTATCGCCAAGGAAATGTCAATGGCCTGCGAACAGAGGATCCCCCAGCCTCTACAGAAATTCTCAGCTTCTCCCCACACATCACCCCCTGCAATAACTGTTCCCATAGGAAGAGGGCTACCGCATGGGCACAGCACCCAGGCAGGCCTCCAGAACATCCTGCTGCAAGGCAGAAGCAAGGGTTCCCAGATTAGCTGACCAGGCACCGACTCCACCTTTGGAGCAGGGAACCCTCGCTAGCCCTTGCCTGCAGGAAGAAGTATACAGTTTGGACCAGTGACTGCCGTTTTTCCTTCTCCCTTTTCCCAAATAGGAATGTGTGACCTGCAGTGCCTCAGGTTCCCCGATTGTAACGTGGGATAATATTTGTATTTACCACATGGGATTGTTGTGATGATGAAATCAGTTCAATTTTAAAAATGCTTAGAGTTCCTTACAGAGTAGGAGCTCAATTCATGCTGGGTGTGGTTGTTTTGGTGTGTCTTGGGTGTGTAGGAAATAATCTGAATTATTCATGATAGATTGTCAGAACTGAGCGGTCACCCATGGGGGTTCGGGATGGATATCCCCTGACAACCCTGGACTTGGGATGCGGTGAGCTGTGATGTCACCTTTGGATGCAGTGGCTGGATCTGATTTTTGACTGCTTCCCTTGGTGTAAAGGTGGGTATGTCAGGTTTCTTACAAGGTAGCAGTGCTGTTTTAAGTTGGATCATTCTTAAAATTGTACATATAAGGAGGGCATGTGTGGGCAGGTGGGTTCCTGCACGTGGGGCAATCAAAGGATGGAAGGGAATGGACATCCGTGGGATGTCATCTAGTAACTGAACCCCATTTTGTGATGCTGCCCTCCCAGCTACTCCCCCTACCTCAAAAGAAGATGTGGGGCATCTGGGTGGCACAGTTGGTGAAGCCTCCTACTCTTGGGTTTGGCTCAGGTTGTGATCTCAGGGTCATGAGACCGAGCCCCACATCGGGCTCTGCACTCAGTGGGGAATCCGCTTGGGATTCTCTCTCCTCTGTCCCTCTCTTCCCCCTCCCCCGCTCTCAAACAAATAAATAAATCTTAAAAAAAAAAAAAGGCAAGGAGTTGTGTGTTCCAGTTTTCCTGGAGTGATGGGTGCTTAAAGGAAACAGTGGGAAACATTAGAAAACAGGGTGGAACAGATCATGGTGGGCTGTAATTGCTGAATGGCTGGATTGAAACTGCAAAATTCTAAGGATTCAGAGATCCTCCTCCCAGATCCCTCTTCTCCAAACACTAAAGTCTCTCGCAACCTGTTACCCCATTTGGCCCATCTTCCAACAGGACTACCACCTCTCTAGTTGGTTCCCGTATGCTAGTCCAGCCTTCCCAGTGAGTCAGGAGCCCCCCACCTGACGGATCCGTGTCCTCTCTGCTCTGGCACAGCCCTGACCACACAGCTGGTACACGGTACCTAACGGACAACAATTTGGCTTGTTAAGATTTTGAACTATTTTATTTGAAGAGATTTTCTTCTATGGTTCTAGTTATAAACATAGAACAAATGCTATTTGAGTGAGTGCATCATAGGCATCATTGTATTTGAATGAATCATACCATAATGTTTACATTTTAAGCCACACTTGAAGACACAATACAACCTTTTTAACAAAGTGTCAGTCATAACAAAACATAATTGTTCATTCTACAGACTATCAATTTTCCTAAAATGACCACTAGATATAAAAACATTGTAGAGACATCTAAAGAACCCCCTATTAAGATTTTTCTTAGAAAAATGACACAATAATGCAAATTACATTTTCCTTTTCTTTACTAGTAATAAACTATGACATCCATTTGAGAAAGTACCAGCCAACACTACCAAAGTCACCTCAGCGGCCTTTTGCTCCTCAAAATTGACCATCTTTTACATTTAACGTGTCCTAGAGGAATGGATAAAAATGGTTATATCAAGTGCAGAAGTTAGCATTATATCAACTGGTGTGTATTTTATATCGTGTTCCTAAATCAACACAAGAAAATGAGAAACAGCAAATATTCTTACATGAATGAAACATAAGGACAGAAAACCACTCTTGGATAGTGATCACACAGGCAACAACTGACTTTCAGTCAGGACTAGTGTCTTAAGGACCACTTAGTAATGCTTTTTATGGAAGTGTTTTAAAGGCATATGTACAAACACACACGTGAACAGCTCGCCTCTCTCCCAACACTCACTTCCCTGACTTTGCTCCCCCTTCTCACGGGGTCAAGCTGCTGAGCCCTTAGCCAAATAGGCTGTGTGCCTAGTAATTCTCTTTAAAGCAGATCACATACCACTTTTTTTTTGAAAGATGAAGTACAGAGAAGACTATGAAAAGTAGTGAGAAAAAAAAGCATACCATTAAAACAGAAACATAGGTTGTGATGTTCAAATTTAGAGAAAAGCTGGTTCATTAGAATTGTTAGTAGATCATGAAGCAGTGGACAGACTGGGTCAGGACTGAAGAGGCGGCCGGGCCAGAGAGCCCCGGTATGCCTGACAAAGGTAGGCATCTTTGAGGACATGGGTTATAATGATTACGGCAAACATTTTTACAAGGCTGTAAGCTCTTCCAGATCAGGGGACATGGTTCATTTACGTCTATATCCCTAGTTCTTAATACTGTCCTGCACACAACAGACTTTCAGTAAGTATTTCTGGGAACCAGGGAACGGAGCTGAATCAGCTCAGTGCTTTCAAAGCCATTCTGGGTGGTATCTACTCACCTAATTCATTCACTCCTCTGTCTAAGGCAGGATGAGAAATAGACTCCATTCATCTCACTCTCATGGATGGGCAATGGATGGATGCCTGGCAGCACTGATGACATGGACTGTGAGACCAGTTCCTAGCACAGAGGAAAGGAGTACTACTCATTCATGATGCCACCATCAGAGGATGGAGGCACACACGTCACATATCCCCCAGCCCTGGTCTAGGAAAAAGGCCTCCCGACAACGCACCCAAGCTCCCTTCCTGTCACTACGCTGCCTCACAAGTGCTCCGCGTGAAGCCACTGCTCATTAGACGCTGCTTGATCAAGAAGGCCAAGGCCTTTCCACTCGATTGACCTGTGTGGCCAAACAGATACGGCCATGACTTCACCTGGAAATCTGAAAACATGGCATCTACAATGCTCATTAAGTAATCCTTTACGGAAAGAAAACAAGCATTTCCTCCTAATTCCCTCTGGAGAGAAAGAGCTTTGGGCATCTCAGTACAACTTTAACTGACATCTAAGGCATTTGCAAATACTTGGGATTTTGGTTCAAAAAAACATGGCCAAGCTCAATTCTCTTTGGTATTCATGCTTAATCGATTTGTTTTTTAATAGAATCCATAACCTTCTCAGTACTTCATTGTTATGACTTAACTCACACTGTTGAAATAATCAACTCCTACACTTTCATCAGAAAAACTTTCAAGGATGCTAAGAGGAAAGGCCTCTGAAACCAAGGGTGTTAAGAAGAAAGCCTGAAAGAATGACAGGGAGAACCAACCTCCCTCTACCATTCCACACTCAGGACTCACTCTGCCACTCAGACCATTCTTCGTAAAATAGGTTGCTTCTGGCAAGGTGGCTCCCACTAGCAGGGGTCTTCCCGTTAACTCCCCTTGCCATAGTGGGAGGTTGGCACTCCTCAGAAGCATGTCAGAAAAGAAGGATGAAGCATTTAGAGAGAGGAAGAAAACAGAGGGATATTATCAAAGAGTACTATATTATACATCTGAAACTAATACAACACTGTATGTTAACTATACTGGAATTAAAATACACACTTAATTGGGAAAAAAAAAAAAAGCAAAGTCCTGGGGGATGACAGGGGATTTTCAAAACAACATTCCCTCATCATAGGTAGAGTCTTCACTACAACATTGGCACCAACATGAGAACAGAGCTAAATTAAAATTATCCTTAAAATGCCAACATAGCTGATGTGCACAGCAGGAAGCATGACCCAAACCCACAGATCTGTTCCTATTGCACATTCCACCTTGCCCAAGTACTGCTGGCAGTCCAGAGTAACAAAAACTTTGTTAGAAGTCTGTATATCTTAGAGATATAATATGCCAGGACGCGCGTGCACGCACACGCACACACACACGCACGCATGCACAGATAATAAGCACATATACACACACATCAAACCTGGTTTATAAAAAGAGCTTTGTGGATCAGAGTATGCCTTCACTTGGTCCAAGAATCTAATTGTTGGCATGAGGAAAACAGACCCAAAGAATGTAAGCAGGAAGAGAACTGGTTGGCAGCAACAATATTACATTTTATATGATGTGGTTATTTACAAGCTAAGGTCTAATCGTCCAGAACTAATTCAACTGGCTAGAATCTTCTGAATATACAAGGTTAAGCTTTAAAAAAAGTTAAGATCTGTAGCAACAAAAGTTAACACTATCTAAAATAAATTAGATTTTTAAATATATGCAGTGAAATTATAGGTCACTGGAAATTCAATTCCATAATGAATATAAATTAATATAAATCTATTATTAAAGTACCATCCCCAAGAAGATTTCAGTTCAGAGTTTAAAAAAAAAAAAAGGCTAAGTATTTGAGAATGAATGGGTATGGCTTAGAAACCCTTAAGTAGTATAAGTAGAGTAGTGATATGATTATTTGGTGACAAGATTCAAGAGCTGTCTCCAGGTCCACAATAAAGGCTTGCCTCAATTTACTTAATACAAGTATTCCTGAAAAGTTGTGCAAATAGAATTTTTACAACCAGACCCTGAATTCCACTCTCCTCGCAGGCCATGGTCATCAAGAAACCCTGTAGAGACCTTGTGAGAACGTGGGGAACTCCGCTGAAGTGATCAACCCTCTGCACCACGTCTGCGCGGCAAATGCCTACAGGAGGTACTGGATAATGTCTGCGGGACACACAGATTTGCCACGATCGTTTTTTGTTGTTGTTGTTCTGCGGACGTCTTAAAATGAGGCGCACTGTCACTGGAAAGTTAGAGCAGAAGGATGGACTCCAGCTTCCAGCTTCACTGATTCCATTACAAAAGATCAGAGAAGTTCAGAAAGAATAACATTTCTGTAAGTATACATTTTTAAAGGGATGGAGCTAGGATTGGCAGAAGCTTTTTATTCATGTCAACTGACTTACTGACAACTGCTGGAGCTGGGTTCCATCTGATTCAATGACCGAGACAAGTAGAGCACCTTACCAAATTTCAAAGATACCCCCAGAGGCCATTCCTCTTCTACAAAAGCTCCTTCCCTCTCCAGCACCAAAGTTCCACAGCTATCCTCACCTTCCCTCATAAAAGCAAAGCATGAATTAAAAGGCTAAGATTAAATTAGAAAGATGCCTGATCTAAAGGTGATAAAGTTATCTATTTTTACCTTATAAACAGAACTAAGTCAAATACATTCATTAAAAGTAACCTTAAAGGCAATTTTTGTTCTTATTTGGTCTTTCCTTCCCTTCCCATTTAAACCTAAGACTTGATTTCAAAAATATATATATATATCCATCCTTCTAAACAATATATCCTCTCTTTTAAACAATACGGAATGCCTAGCAATGCAACTTATCTGACCACATAAATTTGCAATCTACCACCTAAATGAAATAAGAGGTTACATCTGTCTATTCAGTACACATAATTGCAAAAAAGTTTGGAAAAATAGCTGAGAACGTTTTTAAGAAAGGTTCTGGGAGGACTGGATGCTTGCAAGGACTCACTGTAGGGCTCCATTATTGTAAGTTTCCTGGAAAGTAGTGTGCAAATAAAATAATTAAACACAGAACCCTATTTTTAAACCACTGGAAGTATATGTGGGTATGAATAGGGGAGAAAAGGGGTGAATGACAGTGTTAATATAGGTGTTTGTCAAGTAAATGAATAACAACAACAATAAAAATCTCTCCCTTAAGGTATTAATGATATTTCAAGTGACCTAAATGAAACGGATTTTAAAATGATCTTTACCATTCACGTCAACTATTGACTTTGGCCCTTTACTAATGCAGACACAATGAATCTTCTTTTTGATGATCAGTTTCAGTCACTGGCCCAAGGGTACCATATTTGGAAGAAAATATTATCATGGATTTGCTCCCATCATTTAAAAATCAATAATTAAAAAAATAATAAAGTTGGTCTCTTTTCTCCACAAGTTTTCAAGTAATTAGTTCAAGTAAGCTTATTTACAGCTATTGTACATGTGACCTACTTCCACCCACGTTTTCCTCTTAGAAATCGGCCTCCCTGGAAATGGGACGCTACATTTTTTTTTTTTTTCTTTTTCTGCCTTGAACCAGGTTTCTTTTAAATCCTAAGTCAGTTCAGTCATGTTTCTGCTTTATTGGGCAGATAAAGAGAGGAGACCAGCAAGTTGTGTCCAAAGGCTGGGAAACGCCTGAATGCTTCCCAACTGTCTGAGAAGATGTTGTACTTGAGGAAAACTCGATGTTCCAGGCTGGTGGACAGGGTCACGTCTCTGCTCATGATGTAGATGCCGTCGTTGTGAAGCGCGCAAGTCAAGTTAAGACCCGATTTGGATGTGTTCTCTTTGAGGTAGAGCCACTGTCGCGTGACCGTGTTGTAGGACTGCACAGTGAGCATGTCCTCACTCTGGCTGCTCCTCCGGTTGGGTCCCAGCTCGTGCAGACAGCCGCCCACGATGTAGATGGTCTCCTCAACAGATACCATCTGCTGCTTGCGAATGTGGACGTCACAGGTTTCCAAGAGGGTCCAGATGTCGGCCGAGGGGCAGTACTGCAGAATGTTCATGTTGCGGTCTGAAAGGAAGAAAGAAGCCAAATGAGGTCACAGCCACAAGGAACACCACTGCCCGTCTACGCTGTGATAAACATCTGCCCCCACCTGAATCATCTGGTCACACAGAGGCAAAACTATTCCAGAGAAGCAGAGGTTGGGACAACGGTTTTCCAAATGGCTGGGGGGAGATCTGTTTAGAATCATCCCCCTTATCCGCATCAGGCGAGTCCCCTCCCTGGGAGGCTCTCGGAATCAAGAGGGCCAGGCCACGGCCCGCTGTGGTTGGAGCCTTTTAGAACCACCAGTCCAAGGTAAAAAGAATCAGAGCCTTGGAACTCTCCTCAATAGCTCAGATTTACTGACTTCTTAATACAGATGACAGGCAGAGCCCCAAGGGGATCTACTCTTGACAACCGACTCTACTAAATAAGACAAGTGAGCCACGCAAGATCTTCAGGGGCTAGTGTAAAGGAAATAACACACAATTCCAAGTCAGGAGAAACCCCAGAAAGTCTCACCTGTGGCCTTCAAGCCGTGGAATCACTTGGCAATTCCATGTCCCAACTCTAACAGCAGAGACATACTCACAAAGGCCCCTCCCTCACCCCCCTCTCCCCGTGCCTGCTTCCCAAGAGATGGCTAGTTCTTGTGTGGATAAAATCAGAAAGTCAATCAAAGGCTCCTCTAACATTATCTTGAATTCATAGCTGCTTTAAGGAAAAATACTGCCTACTCTCGTTTTGAAAAAAACGCTCGTAAAATTTAAAATATCTAGTTTCATTTTTCCTTTTTTAATTGTTCTTTTTTATCCTCTTCTCCTCTAGGAAAGAATAAGTGGCATATTTTAGCCTCAGCAGAAGAAAAAAATGCTCTGAGTTATCAGAAAGAATGAACTTTCTGTTTGTTGCTGTTGTTTAAACAAACAACAAAATCCATCAGCGTAAGAGACAAGCCAGCTTGGGAACAGACGTGGAACTAAAGGGTACAACGCTTCCTCCTGACACAAAAGGACACACCCGAAGTTAGCAAGGCTGAAGGAGCTCCACCACCACTGCTGGTACCAAGTCAAGTGCCTCATAAGAGGGCACAGAAAGAACAGAAAGGAGACTGAACCCTGTGTGTGCACATGTCCCCATGCCTGTAGAAATTTCAGAATTGCTACAGCTTTAGGAAACTGTCCCTCTCTTTTCCACCCCCACTAATACCTCCCTGTATTTCTTTTTATTGTAGCTATTGTAATAGAACTCATTCCGGAGACAGTCCAAGGGAGTTTGGTTCCAATCGATCAAAAAGTGCTCCTTAGTAACCCGGCTTCCCACCACATGAATAAAGGACTTATTCTAGTGAGGCTTCCCTGTATTTCTCAGTTCCAGGTCTGAAGGTCTCCCCAGGTCTTCTGTAAATGTTTTCTCTCCTCACCCAACAAGGGCTCAGACCATGATGAGGTGGTTTGAGTTGGTGGAATAACCTTTTTGCTTTTACGTTGAGAGGTGATTCTGAACTTTAACAAATCACCCTTCTTCCCTTGAGTGGTTACTACTGCTTTCTATTGAATTTCTTTTAATTTCCTCAGTGCCTACTATGGAATTAATATAATCAAACAGCTACCATAAAAATCGTGAACTATTACTTCCTAAATTTTAAAAGTCTACCTAACTTAAGAAGTTAGCAGGCCAAGAACCCAACTTTGAGCCCTGCATTTTGCTTTATGACAATTATGATTCCTTATTTTAAATCCAGGTAACTATTAGGAAGTGCTGGAAAGATCCCACGCAGAAGAGGAGGGGTGTTTCAGAGTACAAGGAACTGTCCCGCCCTCTCATCTCAGAAAGCCCATTTTCAACCCTTACACAAACATCCATCCATCCACATCACCCAACCATCCCATCACAGGTATTTGGCTTGGGGAATCCGGGGCAGGAATCACCATGGGTGGCCCAAGTGAAGAAGGTACATTAATAGTGGCTTGAGAAACTAGAAAACACACAAGCAAGGGTTTTCCAGGTCAAATCTAAAGAACATTTGCTCAGCCAGGGTCATGGAAAAACTAGGAAATCTACCAGCAGAGTACTCCTTGGGTTACAGTGCTGCCTGTCAGTGCTTCCCAGCTCCTGGTCACAAGAGAAGCCAAGGGATATGTGTGCATTATGTCAGCCCACAGGGTGCATTCTGTGTTACAAAATCGAGGGAGGAATCAGAATTCTTAGAAATGTTCAAAAGCAAATAACTGTATTTACTTTCCTAGGAGCAGAGGCACACAGACACACAGAGGTACATACACACACAGCAATTCTCTGGGGGCTATGGTGTCGTTAAGCACATGAAGTTGACCACTGTACCCGAACACCAAAGTTGAAGGTAAAAGAAATGGCTGCTAGATCTCTCTCTCTCTCTTTTTTCAATTATTTGTCACCAAAAAAAGCTGGCAATTATCTTATCTTCAGTGGAAAGTCACTAGAGAGGGGCACGGGGAATAGCTCCACAGGGATGAAAACTTGAGGGCATTAAAAAAAAAAAAAAGCTCACTGCTTCCCATGCACTCCTCCTGGTCACTGCCTCTCCTTAAATGCATAAACACAGCACTTGTACTGAGTTCAACAGTGGCCCCCAAAAAGATATGTCTATCCCCTAACCCCAAAACCTTTGACTGTGACCTTACTTGGAAAAAGGGGCTTTGAAGATGACATGAAGTTAAGGATCTCAACATGAGATCATCCTAGATTACCCAGGTGGGCTCTAAAATCCAATGAGGAATGTGTCTTTGTAAGAGACAGAAGCGGAAAGGACAGAGGAGAAGATGCGTGAAGACAGAGGCAGAGCCTGGAGTGATGCGGCCACCAGCCAAGGAGCACCTCGAACCACCAAAGCTGGAAGAGGCAGGGAAGGATTGTCCCCCAGCACCTTCAGATGGGATGTGACCTCCCACACCTTGATTTCAGACTTCTGGCTTCTAGAAATCTGAGAGAACACACTTCTATTGTCTTGGGCCACCAAGCTGTGGTTGTCTGTTAAGTCAGCCCTAGGAAACTACGCCACCACTCACCATCCTCCCCACCACAGCAACTGCTTAGAGATACTCTAAGAAGTGTTACTCAGGATCTTTTGCACACACAGTAAATCGGATGCTCATAAAACACTTGACATTTAACTTCCTCTAACATAAAACCCCCAAACAAGACATATTTGGTGAAAAGATTTTTTGGCACCTACACTCTACTAGCATGTGGATTTCTGTCCTTTACAAAGTTACCTATCAGCATCCTTTCTCCATACTTATTGTCAGCGGGGCTGGAGCTCTGTCCTCCCATGTTGTACCATAAAGGAGAGAGAGGTTATTTCACTATGTCAGATATAACGGTAACTCTACTACCTCAATGTGATTAAAAGTCCTAAGAGTGCTGTTATACCTTTTCTATAAGTTCTGGGCATTTTACAGTCAGATAAACCAAATGAAGAAATAAATTTCTTTGGCCAAGGGGCGCCTGGGTGGCTCAGTCAGTTAAGCGTCTGCCTTCGGCTCAGGTCATGATCCCAGAGTCCTGGGATCGAGCCCCGCATCAGGCTCCCTGCTCCGCGGGAGGCCTGCTTCTCCCTCTCCCACTCCCCCTGCTTGTGCTCCCTCTCTCGCTGTGTCTCTCTCTGTCAAATAAATAAATAAAATCTTTTTAAAAAATTAAAAGAATAAATTTCTTTGGCTAAGAGGTAACTTGGACACAAGCGGGGGAGAGAGATAAAAGGAAAGACACACCTCTTCCTGGTGGCCCACCCCTGCCTTTCTCAACACAACCAAGCTGTTTATTATCACTATCACGTGAGATGCTTCCTACCAAGAACGGCAGTATAAAACCTACTGGAGAAACTTATTTCCAAATTATTAATACCAAATACCCACCAAAAAAAGTACAGTTTAATAAATAACACAACCGCCTCCCACCTCTGGCCAGGAAAGAATTCTCTTACATTCATGTCTCTTATAATCCTCTTAGGATATGTGAACAACAGCCTTGAGCTGAGTTTCTGGAAACTGTCTGATATGTTTGTGCTCAAGAAGGAAGAAAGTGAAAACAAAGATCCACAAGGATGTTCTAGCCCTAAATTCCATAGTGTTAAATGTGTTTGGGAGAAGGATGGCAGTTACCCAGTCAAGTCACAAGACAGCTGGTCACAAGGCTGAGTTTCCAGAGCAGAAAGAAAATACATATTCTCTTCATAGCATCCTCTACCCCGTTCAATTTTCATGCTCACACAAAGGCATCAAAGGTCCCTCCTGTCCAAACCACCCCTGTAATACACAACTCTCTTCCTTCCAGATATGTAAATATCCAGTATATAACGTATGAAGTTACAATATGTACACCAGAGTGTTTCCTTGGCACCCTCCTGCCCTTCCCCAGGCTGCAGAAGCTCACATAGAAGAGGATCACTTACTTGGCCCCTTCACTTACCTCTGGTGGTATATCCTCCAATGACGTAAATTTTTCCCTTACACTCACACGCAGAGAACTCAGCCAAAGGATTTGGTAAGGGTGCCACAAAATTCCAGGCATCCTGCTCAGGATTGTAACACTCAACATTAGAAACGGCCTGCCCACCAATGGCATAGAGTTTTGAATTAACAGCCACAAGTTTGAAGTTAGACCTGAAAGAGAGATACAAAGGCCCAGAGAGTCAGTTTTTTTAACTTGACATTTTCTTGACTTGACATTGACTTGACATTTTTGACTTGACAAGAAGGCAATGGCATGAACTGCTAAAGCAGACTGAGGAATGTGCCGGATATCTAAAGAAAATTAGCTCTCCAAGTTGGGTGCCATTCTGCCTGGGGACAGAGGAATGACCAAATGATACCTCAAATTTCACTCCTACCCTAGAATTCACAAGAATGATGCATTTTCCAAATTTTAGCAATTGGAGATAAGCAATTCAATATAACCAAGAGTAGTCTTGCTTAGCCTTATGCCAAGAACCACAGATATTCTGTATATAGTAGGCTTAATATTTCTTTCAGCAGTGGGAGCAAGTGCTAAGGGAAGAATGCATAACCACCTCCCTCCCTTGTGTCTCTACTCAGAATGTTCCCCATTCTTCCTACTTAGTGGGTAGGCTCTGTGTTAGATACACACTATAGCACCTCCTACACAGACAGGCATATGCTAAGGGTGGTTGCTAAAGGGTAGTTCAAAGACCCCTTCACCACAAGCATACCAGGCAGATCACTTGCCCCCCGCCCGCCCCCACTCCATAGGAGGGCATCTTTATATTGTTTCACAACACACAACATAGGGCTACATAAGCACTGAACTAAACATATTTTGATCCAGCACTCTTAGGGGGTCTACACATGTTAACTCAACAAATACTTAAATCAACAAATGCTCATTTATCATAATAGAAAATAATTTTAGGGGCGCCTGGGTGGCTCAGTCTGTTGAGCGTCTGCCTTCAGCTCAGGTCATGATCCCAGGGTCCTGGGATGGAGCCCCATGTTAGACTCCCTGCTTAGCAGGGAGTCTGCTTTTCCCCCTCCTTCCTGCTCATGCTCTCTTTCGCTATCTCTGTCTGTCTCAAAAAATAAAGAAAATAATTTTAAAAAGAGAATACACTGGTTTTAAGCCCCATATTCAGTAATACAATTAAACACTGCTCATCAGTTTCAGATGCTAGATTAAAGTCTCATAACTTTTGAATTGAAAAGAAAAAAATTAATTTGTTTCAATGTAGTGCACAGAGATTAATGGACTCCTTGAAGACTAGACAGGACACACATTTGGGCCAGTCTCCCTGATCGGTGCAGCAGTCCCAAGTTTACAGGACTGTGAGCAGAGCACGATGCAACAGAAAGACCTGAAGCAGCTCTCTGACCCTAGCCCAAACACCCCACTTTGCCATTGCTGGTATGGGGATAATACCCATCACAGGATGGTCAAGACAATTACAGCCAACAGTTTATCAGTAAGTACTACACTGAGATAAGATACTATCAAGGTAATTTCTCAGTTTTCTAGTGTTTGAAATAAAGAAAGTAGACCAGGTAAATTTTAGAGACCACATCTACTGCCAATACAACAATGTCTTCAAAAGTAACAATATCCTAAGAAAGAATGGGGGTAGAGGCCACATATGCACTTAAGAGGGTAGATAAGGAAGAAACAGGGAATGAGTCGTCCATGTGTGATCTCCTAACAGGTGTCCAATCCCACTGATGCACAATGACGTAGGACATGCTGGGAATAGCCACCTACTAAAACAGTAAGATGTTTTCAAAGGTGCCTGTAATGTGTACATTTAAATGAGTCTCAGTTTTGTTTTGTTTTTCAAATCAGAGAGTGAACAGAGCACTCTTCAACAAGAACCTCATATTGTCCATTAAACCTAGCCAGACATTCATATTTCATGCCAACAGACTTCGCTGGGGTGGCAGTTACTGGGGGGTCTCTGCTTCATGTTGCTTACTTTTCCTGCTGCCAATGGTCCTTAAAATCTGACCATGGTGCCCTCTCTGTGTGTGCAAATTTGGGGAACCAAAGGAAATAAAGCTTACAAATAAGCACTAAATTTTACCAGCCCGCTATTTGTTTTTGCTCCCCAAAGGTACACAGATAGTAAATTTTTTAAGATCAAAACAGTTTTTAATATTCATCCAGCATAATCATTTGTCCTAAGTAAACATGTAAGGGCTGGATGAATAGGCAGTTAAAAGTAAACAATTCCATCTCTCCAGACCCCAGCATGCTCAAATTCACTTGAAGAGAAGCAGCTTTTCAATATTGAGTTGAAGATGAAATTGCCACCCCAAAACAGACCACTTAGTGAAGAGGCATACTGCTAAGGATTATGAGCCCAGGCTTATACAGGGAAATCTCAGCTCCACTACCCAACTGTTATGTGACCTTGGACAAGTCACTGAATCTCAGTTCATCTGAGACTAAGTTTCCCTATCTGTGAAGTGGGGAAAAGCACATATCACACACAGTAAGAGTTGAAAAGGGGAACACTTGCAGAAAGGGGTCACGAGAGGGAATGCTTTTCTACACGTCATAAGCCTCAGTTTCTTAACTCTGAGAGGGTCTGTTTTTCATTTGTTAACTGCAACAGTCACTGGCTAGAATGTATTCTGAATTACATACAAAGTGTTCTCTCATCCATAAATTCTCACCATGTAGCACCTCATTTCCTACTTTCTGAAAATAACTCTTTCACTCTTCACCTCCTGAATGGTGAAAGTATCAATCCAAGCTATTGTGTTTTTTTTTTTAAATTATCATCTCTAGTGTTTTTTTTTTTTAAAGATTTTATTTATTTATTTGAGACAGAGAGAATGAGATACAGAGAGCATGAGAGGGAGGAGGGTCAGAG
Source organism: Mirounga angustirostris (assembly GCF_029215605.1). NCBI lineage: Eukaryota > Metazoa > Chordata > Mammalia > Carnivora > Phocidae > Mirounga > Mirounga angustirostris. The sequence goes on from NW_026991713.1 coordinate 78,397,200, forward strand.
GGAGAAGCAGACTCCCTGCCGAGCAGGGAGCCCGATGCGGGACTCGATCCAGGGACTCCAGGATCATGACCTGAGCCGAAGGCAGTTGCTTAACCAACTGAGCCACCTAGGCGCCCTATCTCTAGTGTTTTCTTGATATTGATCCCTGACATACTACCCTCAGGAGGGTAAAAAGAAGCATTTTTAAACCAAATAATGATGTGTTGTAGCTATATCCTTGACTGACTTACAGTAAATAGAAATAAAAGTGAAAAAAAAAAAAAAGATGCTGATTTAATTACTACTTCACTCCGAGGAAATAAAGAACTCAGTAAATCCTTAAAAACTAAGTGACATGAAACATGCTGAACACTGGTACACAGATTAAGGGTAGCCGTATACAATTGTAGGGCGGCAGGTGACACAGAGGTCTGAGTGCCTTCAAGTGCTGGCCCTATAACTGTGCAAGCTTATGAAACTGAGCCTCAGTTTCCCCTTTGGGGAGATGAAGCCAATAATAATACTTATCCCAAAGAGATGCTGTGTGCATGAAATAGGAAGTGACATCTAGAACAGCATCTACAACCTGCAGCTCAGAGTAAGAGCCCAAGAAATAGAAACCATTGTTACAGCTTGCTACATAGAAAAGTTTGTTGCCATTAGAGTAAACATCAGAGAGAAATGGCAAGATCTTTTCTCACATCTTTTCTCAACCACTCAGAAAAGGCTTGTAAGGTCTGTGGAGCACTCGGGTCCTTGTGTCCCCTCCTTCCCCTTCTGCTGCCTACCTTCTGCCACTTCCCTATGGATTAACCTAGTGTGTGTGTCTCTCTAGAGCACACAAAGCAACTATTGGCCAAAATCAGAGGGCGGGTGGGGAGTGAATAGATTTCTTTCCTTCACACTATTCTCCAGCTTCACTGCAACCTAACCAGAAAGGACAGAATCTCTCGAGGGTTCCACGACTCTAGAAATGCCCTAAAATACTATACTCTGGCTCAGAGAAAAAGGGGACAGCTAAGGCTGACGACTATAATTCCATCTCTGCCAGGAGACTTGTTTAACTCTCTCCCGGCTTTGCTGTATTCACACACAGAACAATTGCAGAGCAAAAGTGCAGGGCAATCAGAGAGACTAGAGATGTCAGAAATGGAAAAATTAATGAACGGATTTCTGCAAGAGTGGCCAGTTCCTGCAAGTTATCACCAATTAAAGTGAGGAGGGAAGGCAAGCAATTTTGTGGGCACACAGGCTTCTACATGTAAAGAGTTATGTCCTGACAACTCCTGAGATCAAATCCACATGCAGACCACTGGGCAGTGTTGCATCCCTGGACTTCAAAGCATCCTCTCAAAGACTGCTATGTACGCATACTGCCATTTTCAAGTGTGCGGGCACGACACTAATATCTCTTTCTTCCCTTCTTCTTGTTGGAGGGTGGGGGAGAGCATTACTGGTCATACAGCACCATTTTCTCCAGGGTGCAAAGGGCTTTACAGCATTTCTCAATCCTAGCGTTCCTGCCTGTCCCTTACTATTTAAGATTCTGAGATCACCACCCTATTCAGTCACTGGGGAATATGGGCTGCTCTGCATTTGACCGCTTTGTCAAAGTAAAACAGTCCAGGTACATCACAAAGGCAGTGAATCAAGGCAGATGTGAAATGCTGTGTAGCCAGAGGCCAAAATCTGCTTTTCCTCAAGGTTCTAAGTTTCCTCTGGTGTTTCCAGAAACTGTGTTAGACACATTATCCGGGAACAATCCCATTCTAGGTTTCATTTTTACTTGTTTCATCATCTAAACTCAATTATAAACTCCTTGAGGACTGGAACCATGTCGTCTTTGTTGTTCACCCAATAGTGACTAGAAAGATGCTAGACATAAAGGCTGTGGTGAAGTTGAAACACAACGTAATGAAAGTTTAAAAAGTAGCAGAGCACCACAAAGTATTTGCACCCCACTCCCCTAAAGAAACTAATTTTTAAGAAAATTTTAAAAATGTGCATGAAGATGGTCATTGCCAGTTTATAAGCCAAATTGTAAATACTCTAAATGGTTATATCTATTCGATGGATATTTACATTTTGGTTACTCTACTTATTACACACCTTAGCAATTTAGTTAACTTTCTATGCCTCAGTTTCTGATTCTATAAAATGGGAACCTGCCTGATATAGTCTTTGTGAAGAATAAGTGAGATAATACATGCAAAGCAGTAAGAACAGTACCTAGTACAAAGTAAATGTTCAATTAAATGTTACCTATTATTATTTTTCAGCTATTCTAAATAACGATAATGACTGTTACAAGATAAAAATATTCACAATGTTACACTTTTAAAAATAAAATCATATATTCACTTTTATTACAATAATGTATGATATATTCCATAATTCAAAACATTGATGCATTTTAAGCATCTATTATTTATTGGACACCATGTTAGCAGTAGGAGTATACAGAAGCAATGAGTTGGACCTGATTGGAAGGGAGAGAAACAAACATAAGCAGAAAATTTCAATTCAAGGTGGAGAGTGTGCTAGAGAAGCACAGAATTTGAATATCTAGTCCAATTGAGAGTTCAGGAAGGGACTCCCAGTTGAGTTGACGTCAAATCTGAGTCAAAGTACGAGAGAGATAAAGAAGGTTACAAATTCCAGTATGGCATCCAATTTTAAAATTTGGTGGGAAAAAATATCTGTGTAGAAAAAAAAAAAAAAAGTAACTCGGGGGTGCCTGGCTGGCTCAGTCAGTGAAGCATGCAACTCTTAATCTCAGGGTTGTGAGTTCAAGCCCCACCCTGGGCCTAGAACCTACTTAAAAATAAATAAATAAATGAAAGTTATTAAAAAAAAAGAAAAAGAAAATAACTAGAAAATACCTGAGAATAACTGCAATAAAAAATATACAGACTATAACAAAGATAATAAAATAAACTTTTCCTGAAGGACCAAAAGACCTAAATACATGGAAAAACAAACCATTTTTCTAGCTGCAAAGTATTATGAAACTATAAATCCTCCTCCAGCTTAATTGATAAATACAATGTAATCCCAATTAAAATTCCAACAGGACTTGACAAGCTGATTCTAAAGTTGTTTTTTTTGTTGTTGTTGTTGTTTTTAAGATTTTATTTATTTATTTGACAGATAGAGAGAGAGAGAGGGAGAGGGAACACAAGCGGGGGAGTGAGAGAGAGAGAAGCAGGCTTCCCGCCGAGCAGAGAGCCCGATGCGGGGCTCGATCCCAGGACCCTGGGATCATGACCTGAGCCGAAGGCAGACGCTTAACGACTGAGCCACCCAGGTGCCCCAAGCTGATTCTAAAGTTTATCTGAAGGGGAAAATGTACAAAGAACAGCTAAGAGAATCAAAATAAAACAGAAAAAAAATGGGTCTCCGTTACACAAGACAACAAAATAGTTTACCAAGCTACAATAATTTAAAAGTGTGCTATTGGTAAAGGAATGGCAAATCTGTCAATATGGAAACAGGAAAATTAGCGTCTGATAACTGGTTGTACAAATCACAGTGAGGATTGAGGCCACCGGGACATTTAGAAAACATGTTATAACTTTACATTATACCTTACATAAAAATAAATCCCAAACACATTCAGATATAAATGTAAAAAGGCAAAACCATAAAAGTAATATAGATTATAAGACAGATATTTGTATATTCTTAACTTGTAGAAGCCTTTCCTGTGCAAGATTAAAAGTGAACAGGATATACATGACAAATTTGACTCCAAAAACATTTAAATTTCTTCATGTAAGAATACATGATAAACCTGACGTCCAAAACTGGAGGCTCACAATGCCGGTGTTGTCCTACGATTTGTTCAGTCTGCAAGGTTTTTGTTATTGTTGATGTTGGTTTTTTCAATGCAGTAAATTGCCAGCCTTTAAAAATCAGGGCATCTGGCTGTCTGGCAATGCCATTCCTCACTTCTAGGGGGCAGCAACGAGCTGTGGCTGAGAGAGGAGGGGCCCTCTTGTGGTGGGGCGGTAGCTCTCTGCTTCATCATCACTCCAACCCACCCCTCTACTCATTGACTTCACCAGCCTGGTCACTTTAGGGATTTCATTTTTGAGGCCTTCCAGTAAAATAAAGGCGGGGGAAACAGTGCAACACTGCCTAAGAGACAAGAGATTAATTCTACATATGTAAATAGAATTTTTAAAAAGAATATGAAAAAGATAAACCAATTTTCTTTTTCATTGGCAAAGGCCACTTATAAAATATATACAAAAGGCCAATAGACATCTGAGAGGAAAAATTTCTCTTCCAAGCAGAAAGAGTCACATCAGTGTTTGCCCATTGGATTGGTAAAAATAAAAAATGATGATAATATCTTGTCTTGGCAAGAGTATAGGAACTGGCAAGCTCAGACACTGTTGATAGGAGAGGAAATCTGAACAATGTTTTAATGGGCAATTTGGCAGGAGCTACCAAAATTTAAAACGTATATACACTTTGGCCTACCTATACAGGGATTCCAGGAATTTGCCATATAGGACTACTGATATATGCCTGCTAAGAAAGGCACATATATGCCAAGATGTTCAATATAGCATTTTTTTTTAAGATCTTATTTATTTGAGAGAGAGAGTGAGCGAGTGAGAGAGCACGAGTGGGGGGAGGGGCAGAGGGAAAGGGAGAAGCAGACTCCCTGAGGAGCAGGGAGCCTGACATAGGACTCGATCCCAGGACCCAGGGATCATGACCTGAGCCGACGGCAGATGCTTAAGATGCTTAACCGACTGAGCCACCCAGGCGTCCCAATATAGCATTGTTAAGAATGGCAAATAGAAGCAACTTAAATGCTTATGAATAAGGGAGGGGCTGATTACATTATGGTACAGCCATAGGCTGGAATACTATACAGCTCTTAATGAGAGTGAGACGGCTCTACATTTGTTGATATAGAAAAAACTCTCCAAGTGGAAATATTAATGGTCATAATAATAAGCACAGCCTAATTAACTCTAAGGTAAAAATATATATAAAATGCATACACACCCTTACATGTACATGCATATGTACATTTTTCCCTGCTAACAATTATCAACATACTTATATTTATATAAGTGCACATTTACAACATATATTTACAAATGTATAATATATAAATATATATCAATAGATACACATATCATACACTCTGTGGTTTTTCACGTCATTCGTAATTTTTCTAAGTATGTATTCATGCATTACTTGAATACCTTTTTTTCCCCCAAGGACAGAAAGGATATTCGTATATAGAAAAAGAAAAAAGAAAAAAAGACTACCAAGGATTTGTAAAGAAAGCAAAGGGGACACTGGGTGGCTCAGCTGGTTAAGCATCTGACTCTTGATTTTGGCTCAGGTCATGATGTGTCAGCGTCATGAGATGGAGCCCCGCAACAGGCTCTGTGCTGGACATGGAGCCTGCTTAAGATTCTCTCTCTCTCTCTCTCTCCCTCTGCCCCTCCCCCTTTCTCTAAAAAAAAAAAAGAATTCTGTGAGGTGTTAGAGTTCAAGCTGGATGGGGGGGGAAGCCTATTGAGCACCAGCTGATACAGCTGGAGACATGTGTGTAGAGGTGATAGACAACCTGCTAGGCCTTCCACCCCGAATCTGAGCGCCATCCATAACCACTGAATGGTCTTTGATACTTCAAATTAAAGCTCTTAGAATTTGCTTTAAAAATAACACTTCTGATACCAAATCTTAAACACAGTATCATCTCAGTGGTATAAATAATACACTAAAAAGGGCTTGGAAGAAAACATGCCAACCTGTACATGGTATTGCCTCTGTGAGGGAGGGAATAGGAGTGATAGTCTTTCTGTTTCTTGATTCTTTTCCATTTTTCCACTTTTTTAGAATAATTATGTATTATTTTCATCATCAGAAAAAAAAGAACACTTTCCTGAAGGAATTTTATGTTATAGTAGAAATAAGGCCACTGGTCCCTCCTGGCCTTGGGTAACCGTAAGTCAAGTACGTATGTGTAATGGTCTTCCAATTCCTGTTACGACTTTCTTTGCCTGGTGGTGAGTCCCCCAACTACTTGTTCCACACTTCAGAGTAGGGCCCATGTGGGGGTTGAGATGGATACAAGTGGACCAGAAGAAAAAGTAGTCCTGTCCTTTTGTGGGTCACACTGATTCTTCTCCCAACTTGTGTGTGAATGGCTCCAGGCCATCTTGAGTCCTACCATCTTTCTTTCCTACCATCTCTCCCTGTATCTGCTCTGCTCTTTTTTTCCCCTTCCTTTTCCTTTCCTAGCTCCATTCCCTACTCTCCTTCCCCACCCCTCCTCCTTTTCCTGTCTTCAAGTCACCCAAGGGCATGTTGGGAGGGATTTGAGGATGGGAAGGGAGAAGGTTGGGTGGACTGAAATGTTCTAATTCTGTAGGTGACCACTGCCAGGCTCAAATTTTGGATCAGTGACGAAACTGTCTGGGAAGGAAGGGAGATGCAAAAGAGAGGATACAAAATAAGAAAGGCAATCCGATGTACAATTCTAATGGTTATCTCCTGAGCACAGATTGGGGCCCCAGTGTGGAAAGCTTCAAAGTCAATCACAACAACAAAATCTTCCCAAGACAGCATTACAGGCCACTGCCCAGTGTGTCACTGTAATGAGGATTAGAGCCTAAAAAATAAAAAAGGTAAAAATGAAGGCAAACTTTAAAAAGTTTTTTTTTTTAACGTATCCTTTTAGGAAACCACAGACATCAGACATCTCCCCCCCCCCCCCCCCCCCCCGGGAGAGAGGCAAAAAAAAAAGGGCAGTTCGTCTCAAAGCACAATACCTGCAAGGAGACTACTCAGCTAGTTGACCTCACAGGGACCACTTCTTCCTCGCAAGTTCTCCGTTCCTTGGGAACTTTGCCAGAGTCAAGGCCAGCGACACTCCTGAAGATGTCATTCCCACCTCAGCACAACCTCCTGTGACTGCCCAGTAAGCGCCAGGGGAGTGAATTAACTAATGAGCAAGTGAACGAATGGGAACGGGAAAGAAGCAGCACGGCTGGGTGCTTACCTCTTCTGGTTCATGGAGGCCACCTGGAGCCACTCGTTGGTGCTGGGGTTGTAGGAGTGCGCAGCCGAGATCTCCTGGCTAGTGATCCTATACCCGCCCACTATGAAGAGGTAGTTGTCCAGGATGGCGGACCCGTAACCCCTGACGTTCACCAGGTCGGGAGGAAGGTTGTTGGCCAGCGGGAACCAACGTTCAGTCATCTCCTCATACCTGAGCATGGACGGGGGCTCCCCTTGGTAGGGGTGAGGGGCCAGGGGTCCCCCCAAGAAATCCCCCAGGGCTACGAGGACGGGAGTCCCGGCCATCCGGGCCTCTCTCAGCCTCTGCTTCAGGCTGACATCGCCGGGGGCTTGAGGAGGAGCCCCCAGGAGGTGGAACTGGGGCTTGCACAGCACCTCGTGGAAGTGGACCACCATGAAGCGCAGGCAGGCCTCCTGCAGGTCGGGCAGTCCGTACACCTGCGCCAGGCGGTACAGCTCCAGGCAGTTGGTGAGCCGCACCTGGGACAGCAGCAGCTGCAGCAGAGACGTGACCTGCAGGAAGGAGGCCGCTTCCACCAGCTCCGCCAGCAGGCTCACCTCGTCCATCTCCTCTTCGTCCTCCAGCCCACCGCCCTTCTCCGCCCGCGGGCCCAGGAGCCAGCCTTCGCGGGCCCCGCCGGCGTTGATGAAGTCCAGCACCAGGCGCAGGCCCGGGGCGCTGAGGCCGCGCAGCTGCTGCACCTCGGGGCCGCCGGCCTCCTGGCTCAGGGCCTCGCGCATGCCGGAGCGGTAGAGGGCGCGGAAGTAGTCGCTCTGCTCGATGAGCTTCCTCTTGCTCACCGGGTAGCAGCGGTCCTCCAGGCGGATCTGCACCATCTCCTCGGCCGACATGGCTGGGGGCCCGGGGGCCGCGGGCGTGCCCGCCAGCTCTGCGCGCTCGCCTCCCCGCCCCCACGCGCTCGCCGGGTTCCGGGTTGCGCGCGCCGAGGGACGGCGCCGCCGAGGAGGAGGGGGGCGACGGGCCGCCGCCCGCTCCCGCGTTCGCCCAGCCTATCTGGGTCGCGGCGGCGCCCCCGGCGCAGCCCCTCCTCCGGGTGCCGGGCGCGGCGGCTCAGCCTCGCTCCCCCAGAGCGGCGGCCCTGCCCGTCCGCTCCCGCTCAGCGCCGAAAGAGGCCCGGCGGGCGCGCGCCGGGCGTCGGGAGGCGGCCGCCGTCCTCGCTCGGGGTCTGGGGCCGCGTCAGCCGCCGAGGGGATCCCAGCCCCCAGCCTGCGGCCCCCTCCCACGCCTCGCCTCTCACTTCCGCCCGCAGGACCCCTGCTGCCCGCCAGACCCGCGAGCCGGATCCGGCTTTGGGCTCTCGGGAGGGCAGGAGGGCTGCGGGCCCCGGCGCCCGGGCCGCGGCCGCGTCCCCGCAAGCCTCCCCCGCGCGCCGGGCGCAGCGGCTCTGCGGCCTGCGGGGTGCGCGGCGACGCGCCGAGGGTGGAGGAGGGGACGGGAGACGAGGTGAAGCCAGTCCGCTCTTTCTTCCACGCTGCTTTACAAGCGCGGGGAGCGAGAGAAGAAGAAACAGGCGTGGGGGGGACCGGGATGAAGGGAGTCTGGGGTCCTGGGAGTCAAAATGACATCGCATCTGGGATCGCCCATCTAGCCCAGTCCGGCATAGTGTCCCAGGGGGGATGAGGCACGTAGGCCGTCTCTGCCCACGCAGGTGACACCTAGAGCTGATTCTTCGCCATGGTCAGCGTGTGGGAGCCATCTTGCAGAAAGAAGGTCCGGGCAGATGGCAGCAGGTTCTGCAGGGCTCACTGGGGTGCACAGTACAGCAGATGAAAAGGGTCGGGAAGCAGAGGAGCTTGTATTTGCTGCTAGGGCCTGTTAATCCTCTTTATGCTATTGAAAGAAAGACAGGAGTGCAACTCAATTTAAGTTACTTCAGTTTGGTTGGGCCAGCCACGACCTAACGTGATCCTTTGGGCAGAAGGTCTGGCCGCTTTTGGTCATACTGGCCTACAGACGTGGCTTTTCTTGCCACCCTGTGTTCCCCTGCCCATGCCCTCTGCCGGCTGAGGACTACTTAAGGAGGGACCACTTCTTCCCGGTCTTCTCTCACTGAACGTTGCAAAGAAATGCATAGAAAGCTCACCCCAAATAATGAGGACCTCGTGTTACTCATGAGATATGAATTAATCTTAGAAGGGGGTGAGGGGGATACTGTTAGGTTAGCTTTGGGTAGATGGAGGGATAAGGATTGGGAGGGAGCCGGCACTTATCCTACAAAAAACCCTTGAAAATTTCCCCAGACCAAGATTCTTCTATCATAGTCCTGAACTTGGGGAGAAGATGTGTTTGGGCTTTATTTTTATTATTACAAGCTTCAGCTGTCTTCTTGAATGGCAAGTTGTTAAATGACACCTTCTTCTTAAGTACATTTCCACTTTTTGAAACAAGATACCTCCTACAATACTGATTAACGTTTTACTTGAGGAAGGGGGAACGGTTAAAAACCAGAGAAGAAAGTCATCTTGGTAAAGCATGAAATCCGTTCAGCACCTTTTTGGTTAATTTGTGCTTTTCACTACGTAACTTAGCTGCCTCATTGTGAGGTGTTGTCCTCCATTATTTTCTTTATAAAACACCATGAATAAGGAACTAAAGTTTTAAAGACATAGGAAAAAATCCTAGTAGATTCTGACCTCCCTGGGAAAAGTGAAGGAGACAAGGATGGATCTATGATCTGCTTCATTCATCTATTTTTCTTTTTAATTCTGTGAACAACTTTTAGCTTTTCGCCTTGTTTCACTTGGCCTTTAAATCATTACTGATAAAACTCCATTCTCAACCAATTTCTCACACTTCTGTTTTCAATAAGGGTGCAGTCAAGACATTCTGAAGTTCTTAGGTGGGGAGTGACCAAGAATCTAGCAACCTCTTTAGGAAAGTAGTGCCACCCCCAGTATTAGGCCTTACGCTGGGGAATTTTGCTGGAGGGCACACCCTCCATCAAAGAGAGAGGCTCGGACTTGGGATTTATTTGTGCCTCCGTTCGCAACAATGCCAGATTCAGTGGGTCAGCCAAGAACAGGCTCTTAGTCTCTTCTCTGTCCTTTTAGAATCTTTCACCAATGGATGCTTTTGTTTCCAAACGTCATAGATATGCCTCAGACTGGTATTTTCTTGCCTTCTAAAAACAGACCCAAAAAATCACACTCAAAGAATGATGCACATCCAAAAGGCAATTCACACACAGTAATATTATCAGAGTAAGATTAGCTTGGGCAGGGAATCTGGGGTGTGAGTCTGACAATACCGGGCACTGAACCTGTAAGCTTTTTCGGCCCTGATATGATAATAAGGTCATCTAGGATTGGAAGTATCTTAAAAGATCAAACCACTTTTGTAACTCACACAGTAAGCTTTCTGTTCAGCTAGGAATGCAAAGTCAAAGCAATATAAACTCATTTACGAAAGATCTAAAGCATTATTTCTAAGCCTCATGAAAATATTGCTTATATGTAACTGGTGGTATAATTTTATAGATCTGTTATTGACTGAACAATGAATAATAAAGACTGGCTTTTGTGGTGCTATGACTCACTTCAGACACTTTATATTATGATCTTTCTACAAAAGACTACAGTAAGAGTCAGACATAGGCCGTTTCTTTAAGAATTTATGGAAAATACATCTTGTGACCGAGAATGAAAAATAAATATTTAAGTACAAGATGTTTATCACAGTGTTGCTTTTAATAATAAAAAAATGGAACACAATGTCTAACAGTAATAGTAGCTAACATTTATTGAAGGTTTATTATATGCCAGGCACCACTGGCAGTGGTTTTCATGGATTACAGTATTTTTTTTATTCTGTTTTACAGCTGAGGAAGCTGAAGTGCAGAGTAAATTTTGGTACATGTGTAGAATGAAATACCGTAGAGCCTTTACAACTTTGGATATACATGTAGATCTTTCTTTAGAAACCCTGAAAAATATAATTTTACACCGGATTTTTATTTTTTATTTTTTATTTTTTTTTTTAAAGATTTTATTTATTTATTTGAGAGAGAGAATGAGATAGAGAGAGCATGAGAGGGGGGAGGGTCAGAGGGAGAAGCAGACTCCCTGCCGAGCAGGGAGCCCGATGCGGGACTCCAGGATCATGACCTGAGCCGAAGGCAGTCGCTTAACCAACTGAGCCACCCAGGCGCCCCTACACCGGATTTTTAAAAAACAGTGTCTGGAGAGGCATCTGGGTGGCATTGTCGGTTAAGCATCAGACTCTTGGTTTCAGGTCAGGTTGTGATCTCAGGGTCATGGGATCGAACCCCAAGTGGGTTCTGTGCTCAGTGTGGAGTCAGCTTGAGATTCTTTCTCCCTCTGCCCTCCCACTCATGTTCTCTGTCTCTAAAATAAATAAATAAATCTTTAAAAAACAGTTTCTGGAACACTATGAATCCATTTATGTAAAATGGTATATATGTATCTATTTTTTATAGAGATGTCTAGAAGGATGTTAACGAAAGTGTTAAGACTATAGGACTGTACGGGCCTCTGGGTGGCTCAGTCATTAAGCATCTGCCTTCGGCTCAGGTCATGGTCCCAGGGTCCTGGGACTGAGCCCCGCATCGGGCTCCCTGCTCAGCGGGAAGCCTGCTTCTCCCTCTCCCACTCCCCCTGCTTCTGTTCCCTCTCTTGCTGTGTCTCTGTCAAATAAATAAATAAAATCTTAAAAAAAAAAAGACTATAGGACTGTAGTTTTTATTTCTTTTTGTACTTTTCTGTACAGTTTGGATTTTTAAAGTGAAATATACATCAATTTAATAAAAAGCAAAACATTTTAAGAAAAATTATTTCCTTTCCTTTTTTAACAAGCAAAACTGAAATATTTTCCTTTCATGAAAGCATATGGGACAATTTAAATGAGTTTAAAGTAGCACAGTTCTTTAAAAATGGCTCAGAGGCGCCTGGGTGGTTCTCAGTGGGTTGAATATCCAACTTTTGGCTTCGGCTCAGGTCATGATCTCTGGGTTGGGACAGGAGATCCAACCCCCTTCCACTTTACACCCCCCCACCCAGGTCAGGCCCCGGCTCAGCAGGGAGTCTGTTTTTCCTCTCCCTCTTTCTCCCCTCCACCCCATGTGTGCATTCTCCCTCTCAAATAGATACATCTTTAAAAAAATAAAATGGCTCATACTTAATTCAGATTGAGCATCTTCATGTAAGCAAAACTTCCATTTTCTTTCAGTCAGTGTTACGTCAGTGTTTTCCAAACATCTTAGTAAATCACCTGGGACACTTACAAGAATTCTGGTTCCCACACTAGAGCAACTGATTCAGGCTCTTGGAAGAGAAGAGAGATTTTAAGGTAAGAATCCAATTTGTAAACTCCTCTCAGGAGCAGCCAGTTGGAAATACGTACAATATATCACTGCATTGCAACAGTGTAACAGTTCTGAGTATTTGATAAAATCTATACAAAGGCTATATAGCAATTTTTTATTCAGAGTTGGAATTGCTTTCTGGTTTCTGCAATTTCATCTCACTTGGACAAGTTTTGAGACTAGGTGTTTCTGGGCCACAAATCTCAGCCCGTTGTGGATTCCTCCCTCTGCCCCTGCAGTCCAGTTTCTATCTCTCCTTTTCAAAATACTTGGCTCCAGGAAGTTCCTGGTTTCCAGACTGAATGTTTATGCAATCGCCCAAAAAAATTGTTTTAAAAATTTTAAAGCATGCTTTTACATCGGAACTTGGAGATTCTTTAAAGTGCAACTTTGATCTTTACTTGAACACCATTTGACAGCAAAAGGATTAAGCAATTGTGGGTTGTTCCATTATCCCTGCAGGATACATGAGAACTTCAAGGAATTATATATCACAGGAAAGAAACGCATTTACTGTGATTGAAAAACACGGAGGTTAGAAGGTTAGAAAGCCGACTTTTCGGTTTATGTCCCCAGGGCATGAACTAATCGCAATATCTATGGAACCTCACTGAGAAACAGGGAGTAATCTTTTGTTCCTCACCTGTTGCTTGCTTTGCCATTAGGAAACCTCTCTTCCCTCTCCCCTTGGAACAGATAGAATAGTCTGATTATTTGCAGGTAAGCAACTGAAACTTGCTTTCTATGAGAAGTTCAATAGAATAACATATTTATCATTTTTAGTGTATTTTATGTGGCTTATGCAAGGTTAGGAGTTAATCCATGTTATAATTTTTGCTTAGGAGAAAGTAAAATGTTTTGTTTTTAAAGTTATTCAGCCTTTTGAATATTTTCTTATTATTGATTAAATCATATGTCTCTAAAAATCAAAGGGTATGTGATAGGCTATTATTATGAAACAGGTGGGGAAATGAAAATTCAAAGAATTTTGAATCCAAAAAATGTTAACATTTTTGTGTCAAATGAATGAGTCATTGTGCAAAAGGTATGAAAGAAACCCAGATCACAGGTTAGAAAAAACTTCATCATTTTTAAAATTTTTTTGAAAAGAGCAGTTCAGCCGTACTCTATGCCAAAAGCTGATTTTCACTTATGCTTGCTCTAAAAATGGGTACAAAAAAGCAACAGTTTCATGCTTTGAACTAATTTGTCATCTTGGACATCATCATGGCATATAGAAATGACAATCTTCACAAAAGTGAGAGGCCATTTTTGCTTCCTTTAGTATCTTTTCAAATGTTTGGCATTGCAATTGAAGTGATTTTATTAATATTTAGAAATTTAAAACCATTTCATCATTTCCCTAATACACGTTTCTTAGCAACTATTTCTGCTTCAGTCAGAGATACTATGTCTTTTTGTATATGCTTCACAAAGAAGTATCCTTTATAACTTGCAAACATGAATCTCAGAAAACAGATTAGATAGCACCCATTTTGAACTTCTTCACAATTTTCACTGTAATGCTTTTCATTTGCTCTTCTTAAAGAAAGCCTGTGGCTGGCCTTTTGGGGCGGGGGGTGGGGGGAAGAAAAGTGCCTGGCTCCAGGAAGTGACCAGGATCCATATATCCACATTCAATGTTTTCAAAATCACTGCAAAATTAAAATGTAACTTTTTTTAAATTTTCAGTTTTCATTTACTTTCAAGGTTTTTTTGTGGTTATTTTGTTCAGTTTAGTAAAAACAAAAAATTTAAACTAGTGCACAAACTGGTTTTCTGGTGAATGTAAATACCAGAACTTAAATACACAGGGAAAAAAAAAAAAAGACAATTTAAAAAAATCTGCAGTCACAGGTTCCTTTGAAACCATACATCAGTCCCCTTACAAAACCATGTCTTGTTTCTGGTGAAATGGATCCTTCCTTTATCTGATGTCAAGTGACTAAATTATTGTTTTCCTCAGAAAGACTCTTGGCTAGGGTTTCCACTTGTCTTTATATTTACTTAGTAAGAGGTGTCTGTGACTATTCACTTTCAGAAAAAGAAGAAAAACAGAGGAGAGAATCTGTGTCTTCAAGAGGGTAAGGGACAGAGTATCAAAATGGCCTGGAAAATGTTCAACATTAACGTCAGAAAGTCAAATGTTCACCTAGGGCTCAGCTGGGAAGAAACAAAAGAAAAATCACTATGCAGTCAAAGAATGGCTTCATTTTTCTAGAAGGTGACCCTCCAGGAGAGTCCCTTAGCAACAGTCTCGAAGTTCCAGAAACTGTCCTAAACCCTGATGGTCAGCTTCGGCGTCTGTCTGGAACTTGAACTTCTTGCCCGGTCTTTCTACCAGGGAAATGCATATCGTGGTGGTGGCAACAGCCTTGATACTGCTCCTAAGCATGGGGTGGACCTCAGACTCTCTCTGCTCACCCACCATTTTTTACAGAGACTGTTGGATCCGTCGCTTCCCAGGGCTTCTGATTGACCTGGAGGAGTCTCAGAAGCTGGGAGCTCAGTTCCTGAAGTATTATTCTGAAAGCACAGGCCAGAAATGCAGCAGGAGCTGCTGCCTTAGGAAGGATGGTAAGTATTAATGATATGCCTGCGCAAAAATCAGGAGAAACTTATAAAATGAAGATCTAAGTAAGGAGCCCTAGGCAGAGGTTCCAGTGAACAAACAGATGAACAGGACTAGGGAAGGTGAGGGAGAGACATGGGGATGGGGGAGAGCGGGAGAGAGATTGAGACTGACTTTGCTGTTTGGGTCAGTGCTGGCTCAGTTTACAAATCTGGTAATGATCCAGAATGCCATGGAACCCACAGGTAACAGAGAATCTTCTTTTCTTCACTAAAGTGCTAAATGAAACTATTTCCTCAATGGTTAACTAACAATATTTCCATAGCCCCCAAATATGGCATCTTTGATTTCAAAAATATTTATAATAATTTCCTTTTCAAAGTTCTTTTGGTGATATTGGTATTTCAAATTTTTGAAATGTGCTTGCTTGTGTTGAGCAAATGCGGGTTGCACTGAGCAGGAATTTTGATTGTGACTGATGTTTTGAAAGACATAGGTAGCTATATGTCAAATAGCAAAAAAAAAAAAGAAAAGAAATATATATATTAAATATTCTGATTTTTTTTGTCCAAAATCCAGAATCAGAGCATCATCCATGTAATATGATCAAGGCTTATAATGAGGAAAACATTTCATTATTGCAGAATTTCCAGTTACAATCGTCTAAAGACTTCTTTCATTTGTTTTTCATTTTTCCAAGACTTTAAAGCTACTTGGAAAGAAACAGCAAAAGCAACACAACACTTTAAAATAATTCCCTTGGTTCTTCCATACTTTCTTTCCGTGGTTTGATACCAACTTATTAATTGCCAGTGCCTCCTATCCAAGTCTGCATGGAAGATTTCTGGGATGCAGATTGAGGCTACCGGAGGGTGTAAACCGACCACAGTGTGAGAAGCTGCCCCAGGCTAAGCCCTCAAAAGTTAATCAGGCACACAAGAAAACAATTAATTTATTAAAGGGAAATCTTTTTTTTTTAAGAATTTATTTATTTATTTGAGAGAGAGAGAGAGCACAACAGAGCACACAAGCAGGGGGAGCGGCAAAGGGAAAGGAGAAGCAGACTCCCCTTTGAGCAGGGAGCCCAATGTGGGGCTCGATCTCAGGACCCTGGGATCATGACCTGAGCCGAAGGCAGAGGCTTAACTGACTGAGCCACCCAGGTGCCCCTAAAGGGGAATCTTTTTGAAAAGGTTGCCAATCCAGATTTTCACCTTAGAGATGCTTCTAATTCCCATAAGCCTTGAGGAAGGTGGGTGGGTGGGGGGATATCTTTCAGCATTTTCCCATGGCATCAATTTACCTGACTGTCCATCGCAGGGAAACTTTGTTCTCTCGACTTCCAGGGATACTATAAGCATCCAGTAGAATTCCATGATTTTAGAGCCTCTGTAGCTTCCAAGTTGTGGTTTTTTTCCTCCAAAAGAAAGGGCACGAACACACGTCTCTGTTTTTAGCTGGAAGCCAGAACTTTAAAAAGCCACAGTCCTGCAATAGCTAACCTGTTCGGAACTGGAACTCTAAAGTGTACACAAAGAGGAATATAAAACATCTTTTAAAATTGCTCTCTTTACAGCATCAATTATTTTCTTATCAAAAATTTAGATGTCTAAATTTGAATATTTTTTAGTCCTTTCCCTTGAACTTGACAGCCCAGTCTTTAGGGAATGCATTTGTAATCTAAAATGTATTAGCAATGTATTATTGAATTCTGCCCTCTTCTTTATCCTCCTGGATGCCCCAGAAGTAACGGGGTGGGGGGGGATGAAGCTCCCCACAGTTAACCTTACACAGAGGCAGCAAAGGTTTTGCCAATGGCAATTCCACAACAGCTTTAGGCATACTCTGAGGTCTAGTAATTGTATGCTATTCCTCTGTAATCTTATTTTATTAAAGAAGTTGATACCTTTGGTCAATGGATATTTCCCAGTGCATGGTCCCTACTACACTGCAGCAGGAGGAAAGCCTGTTTTGCACTTTGGGGAGGACAGACTGAAGACTGGCACTCAGCAAATCACTCTTCAGGTTTTCCAGAAATAACATCGTCCGTTTTATGGAGCAAACTTATTTAGTAGAAGGGGGATAGCATCAGTGATGTACCCCTACCCATTAGAATTCCAAATGCTCACATCCTTGTCAGTAGACTCTCTTCCTCTTTAAAGGACTCTGAATAGGCTTTTCATTGGATGTGATTTGCAACATGGGACTAGTGTTCCCCTATAATCAGGATCAGGGTAGTGTTCACCTGGCCTGCTGCCTTTCCACCATCTGGGCCTCTCCCAGTAATTGCAGTTTTTGCCTTCCCATGACTCCCTCTTTTGTTACAACATCTGTCACTTTATTTTCTTATTTCTTTCTCTGGTGAACTCCAGTGCCTTAGCATTCTGAGAGGGCACTGCAACAATAAATCTGATAAGCCCGAGGGGCTTCTGTAGCCAATTGAACTTTTCATGAACATAAAATACTGGGATTGGAAAATGATTCCGGGTAATCCTGTGTGGAATGGAATGTGTGAAAGGTTAGAGAAAATCAGTGGATAGTTTCTTTTAAAAGGGCATTTTCCATATTCGGGGAAACCAGTTACTGTAGTTCACAATGTTCTGTAAGGTGTCTGGACATAGCCCTGCAATATACTGCTGTTAATCCAATGTTCTTGAAAGAAATATAAGTTACTCAGAGCTCATCAAGCTGGGAGAAACCAAAACCATCTGCAGATGCACTTTTCCTTTCAGTTTCCTGTAACGTGGCTGTCTTCTACCATGATCCTATTCATGACAATGTCAACTGCCTCCATATTCACTGCCCCACGCTGGAGAGCTGCATATTAGAGCCCGGAACCAGTGCCATTTTATACAACATAACAGAAGGTAATGATTTATGTATTTTGTATTTATGTTGAAGAATGTTGGTAATGCTCTAGTAGAGATGTATAACCCTAGAAACTGGCTGGCAACAACCTGAATCATTATTTTCCAGCAATCTCTATCTGGAAAAGGTTTGGGCATCCAGGGCAGAAAACTAAAAGTAAATTCGCTTTAGTTTGGCATGCTCGGGAATGATGAGTTCATTCCAGATGGTAACAAATCGTATGTGATTGAGGAAGAGCTTAAGCATTACATTTATTCCAGGAGCCCCCAGCAAGAGCCAAAGAAGGCATTTCTACTGGGGGTGCTAAGGGTGCTACCAGCAATAAAGAAAATGCTTCATGGCAATTTTGAGGTCCATCGACACTGCATACAAGGATTCTACAAAGATGGATGTCAAGGACAAGGAAATGCACTTATGAACATACATTAGCATACCAATGGTCCCAAGATAACCAAGATATCCATTATTTTAGATAAATACACACTCAAGTGTCCCTTGCTCATGTATATAAACTCAGGCTGCAAATTGGTAAACACGAAAGAATAGATTTTTGCCATCCAAATACAAAGGCGATAAATTTCGTCATCGATTTGTACTTACCGAACAGCTAATTCAGGCTGGGAGCAGCACTGCAGAAGATGGCAGCCATATCTCTGCCCTCGAGTTTATTACAATCTAGTTGATGTGACAAATCTCACCATTAGTGTACAATGTGTAACTGAATACCAAAACGTGTGATACTGCCTCAAGTACAAGCACTCAAAAGAAGAGGAGACTAAAGAAAGCTAAATTCAGAGGCAGCTTTGTGGAAGAGGCCTGGCAGAGACAAGATAAGGAGTTCTGTGTCACACCACTGGAAAGTAAGAAAACAGGTCTGGCTACAGAAGGGGCACATTTGGGGTTGCAACGAAAATCTGGGTAAGATAGGGTAGGTCAGGTTACAAAAGGGCTTTGGACAGAGCAGTGTTTTGGTTTGACTTTGTCAGCAAGAGAGAACCAGCAAAGGCATTTAATGAGAAAATGCCATCATGAAAGTGATGAGTGTGGTTGTCTTTAGTCTAGGAAAATTATATGCGGGATGCAAATTAGAATATCTAGTCAGGGAAGCATTAGATCTGGAGAAGGTGACCATAACTGCACATGAACAGGAGGGATGACTACCAGCACTTTGGGAGGGAACTGGATAGGACCTAGTTACTTCTTGGATGAAGGAAAAGAAGAGAGAGGAGTCAACGATTCCTCTATGTACATACAGATTCCAGCATGGATGATGGAAGATTGGTGAGCTCACTGAAAGAGACAGAGAGCCAGACAAAATGATTTTGGCTTTGGGAATGTTCAGTGATGACATGAGATGTCTAGGTGAGAACCCTCCGTAGAGCACAGGAGAAATGAGACCGGAGACCAAGACAGAGGAAATAACTGGTCATGTGGATTTCGGTGTCACTGATGCAGTGGTGACAGTTGATGAGGATTCTCGTGTGTGTGTGGTGAATGGATGAGATGAAGGGAAAATTCAGCAGAAGACAAAGGACTAAAGATTGTGGAAAGCACACAACCAGTTTGGACCAAGGAGAGAACTAGCTAAAGAAAGAAAAAATGAGAAGCAGGCAGTCTGAGGTAAAGTGCCAAGAGAGTCTGTGTTCCAGGGAGTCACGGAGGGGGAATTTTAAGGAAAGGATGGCCAGCAGTATTGAGGATAAAAGAGAAGTCAAAGCAATGAGGTTGAACAGGAAATATGGAAACTAGTGATTACCTCAGAAGCATAATTCTGACAGAATAGCGAGGATGGAACAAGATGGCAGAAGGCAAACAACAAAGAAAGGAAATGGATGTTGGTGTGTCTAGAGGGAGAGAGGGAGAGAGACAGAAACTGACAGGAGAGACAAGTGAAAAGCTGTTGAGAGGTTTTTTCTTCCCCTTTACAGATGGAGCAATGTTTGCCTGTGTCTGAAGTCAGAGGGAAAGGAGTTTCTTTACAAGAGAGAAAATACTGAAGACAAAGTCAGGACCCTCACGGACTGGGATAGGGAGGAGTCGGAGGGCTTTGCTCATGATTTTGAATACAGTTACACTTCTGTATTATTTTTTAAAACTTTAAGATGCTATATATCTCAAATGGTTACTGTCTTTTGCAATTCTTGCACTAACATTGGCTATTGTTGCCCAGGCAGACACAAAGAATCTTCTATGATGTAGCCAAAGTTGTTTATAACAGAAAGTGTTCTAGAAAGTTAAGATAAATTCAAATGTGGTCAGTATGTTTCTAAGCCTTTTCAGAAGTATGCAATAGTAGAATTTGAACTTAAGCTTAGTTCACTAACTCAGTGGCAAACCCAAGGCTTCTCCAACCTGTGCTTTGAGCTTCTCTCATTGAAATAAAAAATAAAATGAATGATGCTTTATTTATCTTTCAGGTATAGATCCAGATTTGCTGGTTTTTGAACAATCACCTCCCACATATCTAAATACCCGTTCTTCATCTAACACATGGGACAGACTAAGGATTTTAAAAGCTACACATTTAGATAAACAACAAACTACCGTGATAAACCAAATGCTACCATCAACAGAGGCACCATCATCAACCCCACATCAAGATTTGGTTGTCAACACAAACAATACCAGGTATTCCAAGGAATTAACCACAGATTCCTGGGCAAGACTCATTTCCCTGAATGACTCCATTACCACAGAGGTAAATATGGTGTCACACAGCACTGATTTCATCAATAACCCAGATAACAAGACTATTTCTCCTTTCTTTGTTCCCATAGACACGAAACTTTTTCATAGGCCTATTCCATCCCAAGTCAACAGTAGCAAGCAATTACTAAACAAAACCAAGGGGTCCAACAGCAGAAACCACACATGTGAGAATGAAGACATGACACCTGAATGGGCATCTGTGACTTCAAAGATGTGGCTGGCTCCGGTGGCCCTCTGTACCTCTGTCATCTTTCTTTGCTGTTGTATAATCATCCTGGCATCTGGATGCTGTAGAAAGCAGCAGGGCCAGTATAAGCCAGGACAGAGAAAGTCAGGATCCAAGCATATTAAAAAATTTAACAGTCTAAAGGAGGACTCTTAATAGCAAAAGTTACAGGGAGATTGTAAACTTTCAAGAGTATCATTTTTAGTTTTCTGTAAGACAAGGGCTCTTTGGTTAAAAAAAAATAATTGCACAGGATTATCACTCCTACCAGTCTCTAAAAAAGGCCAAATGCTTGATAAACTTAAGTGCTTTTTTGGATTATTTCTAGTACCCTTTGCCAAAGTTCCAAAATTCTGACTCCTGCAGTTATTTAGCACTGCATGAGAGATATGCTTCTAAGTGCTGTATATGTATTCATTCATGGATATAATTTTATGAATTAGGTATACTTTTATTAACCATTATAGTATTATTATCACATTGTACAGATGAGGAAAATGAGAAGAGAGAGGCTAAATATCTTCCCTAAAATCACACAGCTAATAAGTAGTGAAGGCAGGACTTAATAGGTAAGCTGATTCAAAAGTTCATGCTTGAAATCAGTTAGATTAAAAGCTTCCATTTTCCCAAAAAGCATGGAAAAAAGATACAGAGAGGAAAACAACATAACATCATATTTATCTCCTGTTAAGGTCAAATTATTGTCATGTATGTTAATAAAACCTTTTAGTGGTTTGGACAGAAGAGCGATATTATTAGAGTTACTAACCCATGTGCAAACGCTGCCTTTTTTTATACAGTTTTAATGTTCAATTGATTAATTCCTTTTAATCCTAAGCCATCTTCATTTTTTTAAAGCTGACATGACTTTAAATAACTCTGGTACTGCAATCTTTGAGTTTTGTGTTATCTCTGTTGAATAAAGCTTGCAAGTTTTAGTTTACATCCCTCACGTGTATGCACTGTTTCCTAGGTGCAAATATTAGCTGTAGGTATTTGAGCTCTGTCCACCCCCACCCTGAAGTGCAGACACTTTAATTCAATCAAGTCTCCAGTGATTTTAAACTTTAGACCCTTAATCTAATCCTTGAAAC
Organism: Mirounga angustirostris; assembly: GCF_029215605.1. Lineage (NCBI taxonomy): Eukaryota > Metazoa > Chordata > Mammalia > Carnivora > Phocidae > Mirounga > Mirounga angustirostris. Next base: position 78,419,046 of record NW_026991713.1, read on the forward strand.
TCTTTTTAAATGTGAGGACAGATATTAAAAGACAGCCAATAAGCATGAAGAATAGAGAAGAGGAAATCCTATTATAGGATTAATAAAATAGTACTGTTCTCTCATATGTTAAAACAAATTGTCCAGTGGCTTAAGAGGTGTTTCTGTTTCTTTCCCTAGTGTTGATACTTGTGGGAGAAAAAATGTCTATTTCTTTTTTTAACATAAGAAAGAAATATACAAAATATCAGTAGAATATTAGCCACAAATAAAAATCTGAATTTAAAAATTTCATCAATTTACCCTTATTTGCTAGTCATGATATTAAATATCATAAATTTTATCAGTTTCCTTCCTAATTCATTAGGGGGAAAAATGTTCACACTATGTAGGGAGGATATAAAGATTTAAATTATCCTAAAATTATATTTAAGTAAATAATTCAGAAAGGAGCCTTTAAAAATTATTTGTACAGTCTTTTAAAAGATTATTTTTCTTTAAAATATATACAAGTTGCTTAAAGGTTTCCCAAAAAACCAGGGCTGCTAGAAAAAGGCTTTTCTTCCTTGGGGTTTCTCAGAATTTGCTCATTTCCTAAAATTGATAGTTTTATAGAAATGACCATAATTTGAGAAAACATATTTACCTTTGTAAGAAAACAAACTTATACTCCTCTTCTTCAGCCACTACCTGTGACCATCAGATAAACTGAGGACATTTATTCGACTGTAGACACAACCAGACCAGAGTCAGCCAGGAAGCAAAAATTGCCGAGCCTAGAAACCATGCCCTCCCTGGAAGCCACAAGGACCAAAGGAGAACTTCTGAATAGAATTTAAAACTTTCTTAAGAAACAATCAGAGATTCTCAAGGCCCAGTCAACAACCAAGGCCAAGACTGTTACACTCAATTGCAAAGTAGCCATGACACTGAAATCTTCCCAACATTGTAACTGGCCAGACCTCTTTTAAAAAGTCTGTAACTGTCCAGTATTATGAAATACTTACCAATGCTGGGAAGGCTATACGCAAAGAAAGAAAGAACTATAAAGCATGCCGCAATTAAGGGAACAGATTTGTCCTATTTCTTAGTTGCCTACGTGTTTAAGCAACTTCTGAGTTTTGTAATTTTAAGAGTTTGACGTCAGCAGTGAATTTGTATCAATTCAGCAAATACCCCTTAGACTCATTATAAGGATAAATATGATCATGTTCATTGTATATATTGGCTCAATTAATAGTTTAACAGATAAAGATCTGATTAATGAAAAAGAGGGCTATTTATTGCTAAAATTACAATGATCACATCTGCTTTCCATTTGAGGCAGATCTGTATTAATCTTACAGCTCTAAGATTTTGCCGTTAGGTGTCAGTGCTACAGCCTGTCTTCAGGTCAGTTGCCTGGAGATAGCCAAACTGCAAAGACTAGAGGGTACAGTGCTCTACAAGACAAGACACTGAGTTTAAATCTGGAGTGGGGAGGTCTGTCTGAAAACCACCCTCAGGTTTGATAATTCACTAGACTATTTCGCAGAACTCAAGGTAAGCTGTTATACTCATGGTTATGGTTTATCACAGGGAAAGGATATGGATTAAAATCAGCCAAGGGAAGAAACACATAGCATGAAGTCCCAGAGGGTTCCAAAGTCATAGCTTCTGGTGTCTTCTCCCCCTGGAGGCAAGCTGTGTTACTTTTCCTGTACCAGTGTATGATAATACGCCTCGAGTGTTGCCAACCAGGGAAACCTGCCCGAACTTCAACGTTCAAAGATTTTATAGAGGCTCTATTACACGGGTATGACTGAGTGATTACCTGGGTGGTTGATCTCAGCTTGCAGGTGGACTGATCCCAGCTGACCCAGTGCCCCTTGCTCTAAATCATGTGGTTTTTCTGGCATGGCTAAGACTGTTAGGTGTGGCCAGCCCCACCCTAAAATCCATTGTGACTGGCTCTCACCCTAAACAAAGATATTCCTATGAGGTATGACATAGATTACCTCCTAGAAGCTGCAGACAAAGGCCAGACCTCTCTTTGGGCCAGGTCAGATTCTTTATTATACATCATTACTTCCTCTGTTTTCATCTGCCCTGTATTATTACTACAGGACAGATGACACTAATCTACTACCTATTTACATGTTCCCAAATGATCATTTCTCCTCAACCTCTATTTTCGAAATGTTCCTGTCTTCAATCCTGTTTCTGCATCTGAATTTCCCTAAACTCCATGAATCTCTAAGAAATACATCATTTCAACACACATAAAGTATGCTTTAAACGTGATCTAAAAGTTACTTAACTTTGCTTTTCATTTACTATTTCTATGCAGTGGATTACAATGTATCTCTTTTTTCAATCAAGATCATATTATTGTACTTAATAACATACAGATTCTTGGCCTTGCTAATACCAAATCATACCTTCATTTCATATAAATCCTTTGGGTAACTGTTTTCAAATTCTTTCTGGCTTTATGTTCTCTAATTCTGTTAGGCAAAATAAGTCTTAGACAAGTAACAAACTCAATAATTCCTCTATTTTAATTTAACTTAATCACTTACAACTTTGGAAGTGGTAAGAAATAACAGCTATACTTTAAAATACTGAATTGACAGCTAAATTGAATGGAATGTTTCATAGGACAGTTATTTCGTCATTTACTCCAATTAATTTCAAGGTCCTTACAACTCATCTCTTTTCTGAGCTGCAGAAACTCTAACTGGGGAATCTAGAGAGATGAATACCAGTTAATCTCCATTTCCACTTTTCTGCAAGCATGGGCTTGTAGAAATGAGCCCCAGAAAGCAGAAAGGAAGATGCGAAACAGAGTTGAATTAACATAAAGTGAAACCAAAAGAGAGGAATGGAGCAAACTTTTCAGGTTAGAAAATACTTCCAAGAACCTGTTTCTAATCAGAATTGGCATCTGTGAAAAATGCATTGGGTAGACAGCAGTTATGTAAAAAAGCACTGAACTATATTCAGGGGACTGGATTCTTCCCAAATAACCAGTCATTACAGCTGGTCCTGACTTATGACTCAGCTTACGATTTTTTGACTTTACAATGATGTGAAAGCAATAACACATTCTAAGGAAACCACACTTCAAATTTTGAATTTTTATCTTTTCCCAGACTAGTGGTATGTGATGATACATTTTCATGATGCTGGGCAGCGGCAGTCAAAGCTCCTATCCAGCCATGCAATTTAAGGGTAAATAACTGGTATACTGACAACCACTTTGTACCCATAAAACCATTCTTTCACTTTCAGTACAGTATTCAGTAAATTATATGAGATATTCAACACTTCATTATAAAATAGGCTTTTTGTTAGATGATTCTGCCCAACTGCAGGCTAATGTGAAGTGTTCTAAGCATGTTTAAAGTAGGCTGGGCTAAGCTATGATGTTTGGTAGGTTAGGTGTATTAAATGTATTTTCAACTTACAATATTTTCATCTTAAAATGGACTTATTGGGACATAACCACATCATAAGTTGAGGAAGATGTGTATTCAAAAGCAACCAATAGGTGCTAATTTGTAGGGAAAGAAATAAGAGACAAAATAACAATATATGTATATACATGAATATTAAAGTGATGGCAGAAATAAAAACTTTCAAACCAGAAAGAATCACATAGATCTTCTAATTAGTTCTACTGCCACATTGTACAAATAAGAAAACTGTTGAATAATCATTGCTATAATGCATTAATATGAAAAAGTATTTTAAATGTGATGTGGCTTGGGAGTTAACATGGCAGAGGAGGAGAGGACCCTATGTTTGTCTTGTGCCTGGAATTCAGCTAGATAATTATCAAATCATTCTGAACACTTGCAATATCAACTGGAGATGTGATAAAAGAAATGCTGCAATGCTACAAATAGAAAAGCAGCCACTTTTTGGAAGTATTGTTGTCTTTTCTCTCTCTCTCTTTCTTCTATTCTTTTCTGGACATAATGATGAGACGGAGAAACTTAACAGGAGGTAGCACTCACTGCCAGGGATTTAATCAATATGGATATAAGTAACAGGTCTGAACTAGAACTTAAAATGATTATAAAGATACGAGCTGGGTTGGGGTGCCTGGGTGGCTGAGCTGTTAAGCATCTGCCTTCAGCTCAGGTCGTGATCTCAGGGTCCTGGGATGGAGCCCCACATTGGGCTCCCTGCTCGGCAGGAAGCCTGCTTTTCCCTCTCCCACTCCCCCTGCTTGTGTTCCCTCTCTCGCTGTGTCTCTCTCTGTCAAATAAATAAATAAAAATCTTTAAAAAAATTTTAAAAATTTAAAAAAAAAGATACGAGCTGGGTTTGAAAAAAGCATGGAAGATAATAGAGAATCCCTTACTGTAGAAATAAAAGAACTAAAATACAATCAGGCCAAAATTAAAAATGCTATTACTGAAATGCAGTAAAAATGGAGGCTCTAACAGAGATGATAAATGAGGCAGAGGAGAGAGTCAGTGATATAGAAGACAAAATAATGGAAAATAAGAAAGCTGAAGAGAGAAAGACAACTATTGGATCACGAAGGAAGACTTCCAGAAATCAGTGATTCCATAAAGTGAAATAATATCCAGATAATAGGGGGTCCCAGAAGGTGAAGGGGGAAGGAAACAGGCATTCAAGTCCAGGAGGGACAGAGACGCCCCCTCAAAATCAATAAAAAGAGGTCAACACCTTGACATACAATAGTGAAGCTTGCAAATTTCAGAGACAAAGAAAAAACCTGAAAGCAGCTCAGGACAAGAGGTCTGCAACCTACAAGGGTAGAAACATAAAGCTGGCAGCAGAACTGTCCACAGAGACCTGGCAGGCCAGGAAGAAGTGGCATGATATATTCAAGGTAACAAATGAGAAAAATATGCAACCAAGAATACTTTATCCAGCAAGGCTGTCATTCAGAATAGGAGAGATAAAGAGTGTCCAGGTTAGGGGCGCCTGGGTGGCTCAGTTGGTTAAGCGACTGCCTTCGGCTCAGGTCATGATCCTGGAGTCCCTGGATCGAGTCCCGCATCAGGCTCCCTGCTCGGAAGGGAGCCTGCTTCTCCCTCTGACCCTAACCCCTCTCATGTTCTCTCTCTCAAATAAATAAATAAAATCTTTAAAAAAAAAAAAAAAAAGAGTGTCCAGGTTAAACAAATCTAAAGGAATTTGTGATCACTACACCAGCCCTGCAAGAAATATTAAAGGGAATCCTTCAAGGGAAGAGAGAGCCCAAAAGTAACAAACAGCAGAAAGGACAGTGACAATCTACAGAAACAGTGACTTTACAAATAATACAATGGTAACTAACTTCCTATCTTTCACTAATTACTTTGAACATAAATGGACTAAATGTTCCCATTAAAAGACACAGGATATCAGAGTGGATAAAAAACAAGACCCATTGATATGCTGTCTACAAGAGACTCATTTTAGACCCAAAGACACCTCCAAATTGAGAGTGAGGGGGTGGAGCACCATCTATCATGATAACGGACATCAAAAGAAAGCTGGAGTAGCCATCCTTATATCAAACTAGATTTTAAACCAAAGACTGTAATAAGAGATGAAAAAGGACACTCTATCATAATAAAAGGGTCTACCCAACAAGAAGATCTAACAATTGTAAATATTTATGCCCCTAACTTGGAAGCGGCCAATTATACAAACCAATTAATAACAAAATTAAAGAAACACATTGATAATAGTACAATAATAGTAGGGGACTTCAACACCTCCCTCACTGCAATGGGCAGATCATCTAAGCAGATCAACAAGGAAACAAGGTCTTTGAATTACACACCAGACCAGACGGACTTAATAGGTATATTTAGAGCATTTCATCTTAAAGCAACAGAATACACATTCTTCTTGAGTGCACATGGAACATTCTCCAGAGTAGATCACATACTGTGTCAAAAATCAGGTCTCAACTGGTACAGAAAGATCGAGATCATACCATGCATGTTTTCAGACCACAAGGCGTTAAAACTTGAACTCAATCACAAGAGAAAATTTGGAAGGAACACAAATACATGTTGGTTAAAGAGCATCCTACTAAAGAATGAATGGGTCAATCAGGAAATTAAAGAATTCAAAAAATATATGGAAACAAATGAAAATGAAAACAGGACAGTTCAGAACCTTTGGGATGCAGCAAAGGTGGTCCTAAGACGGAAGCATATAGCAATACAAGCCTTTCTCAAGAAACAAGAAAAGTCCCAAGTACACAACCTAACCGTACACTAAAGGAGCTGGAAAAAGAACAGCAAATAAAGCCTAAATCCAGCGAGAGAAGAGAAATAATATAGATTAGGGCAGAAATCAATGAAACAAATTAAAAAAAACAGAACAGATCAACAAAACTAGGAGCTGGTACTTCGAATTAAGAAGATCGATAAACCCCCTAGCCAGACTTATCAAAAAGAAAAGAGAAAGCACCCAATAGAATCATGAATGAAAAAGGAGCGATCACAACCAACACTGAAGAAATACAATTATGAGAGAATATTATGAACAATTATATGCCAACAGATCAGGCAATCTGGAAAAAATGGATGCATTCCTAGAAACATATAAACTACCAAAGCTGAAACAGGAAGAAACAGAAAACCTGAATAGACCCATCACCAGTAAAGAAAATGAATCAGTAATCAAAAATCTCCCAACAAACAAGAGTCCAGGACCGGATGCCTTCCAGGGGAATTTGGTTACCAAACACTTAAAGAAGAATTAATACCTATTCTTCTGAAATTGTTTAAAAAAATAGAAATGGAAGGAAAACTTCCAAACTCGTTCTATGAGGCCAGCATTACCTCGAACCCCCAATCAGACAAAGACCCCAACAAAAAGGAGAACTACAGACCAATATCCCTGATAAACATGGATGCAAAAATTCTCACCAAAATACTAGCCAATAGGATCCAACATTACATTAAAAGGATTATTCACCACAACCAAGTGGGATTTATTCCTGGGCTGCAAGGGTGGTTCAATCATTCACAAATCCATCAGTCAATCAATGTGATACACTACATAAATAAAAGAAAGGACAAGAACCATATGATCCTCTCCATAGATGCAGAAAAAGCATTTGACAAAGTACAGCATCCTTTCTTGATAAAAACTCTCTGCACTGTAGAGATAGAAGGAATGTACCTCAATATCATAAAAGCCATAAACAAAAAACCCACAGCTAATATCCTCAACGAGGAAAAACAGAGCTTGTCCTCTAAGGTCAGAACACAGCAGGGATGTCCACTCTCACCACTATTGCTCAACATAGTACTAGAAGTCCCAGTCTCAGCAATTAGACAACAAAAAGAAATAAAAGGCATTGGAATCGGCAAGGAAGAAGTCAAACTTTCACTCTTCACAGACGACATGATACTCTATGTGGAAAATACTCCACCCCAAAATTGCCAGAATGGATACAGGAATTCTGCAAAGTTGCAGGATATGAGATAAATGCACAGAAGTCAGTTACATTTCTATACACTAACAATGAAGCTGAAGAAAGAGAAATCAAGGAATTGATCCCATTTACAATTGCACCAAAACCCAGAAGAAAGCTAGGAAGAAGCCTAACCAAAGAGGTAAAGGATCTGTACTCTGAAAACGATAGAGCACTTATGAAAAAAACTGAGGAAGACACAAAGAAATGGAAAAACATTCCATGCTCATGGATTGGAAGAATACTGTTAAAATGTCTATGCTACCCAGAGCAATCTGCACATTCAATGCAATCCCTATCAAAATACCATCAACATTTTTCACAAAGCTGGAACAAAACAATCCTAAAATTTGTATGGAACCAGAAAAGACCCTGAATACCCAAGTAATTCTGAAAAAAGAAAACCAAAGCTGGAGGCATCACAATTCTGTCATGTATTACAGCTCTATTACAAAGCTGTAATCATCAAGACAGTATGGTCCTGGCACAAAAACAGACACATACATCAATAGAACAGAATAAGAGAGCCCAGAAATGGACACTCAGCTCTATGATCAACTAATCTTTGACAAAGCAGGAAAGAATATCCAATGGAAAAAAGACCATCTCTTCAACAAATGGTGCTGGGAAAATTGGACAGCCACATGCAGAAGAATGAAACTGGACCACTTCCTTACACCATTCACAAAAATAGACTCAAAACAGGATGAAAGACCTAAATGTGAGATAGGAATCCATCAAAATCCTAGAGGAAAATACAGGCAGCAACCTCTTTGACCTCAGCTGCAACAACTGCTAGACACGTCTCTAAAGGCAAGGGAAACAAAAGCAAAAATGTACTATTGAGACTTCATCAAGATAAAAAGCTTTTGCACAGCAGAGGAAACAGTAGACAAAGCCAAGACAACTGAGAGAATGGGAGAAGATATCTGCAAATGTCTTATCAGATAAAGGGCTAGTATCCAAAATCTATAAAGAACTTATTAAACTCAACACCCAAAAAACAAAAAATCCAGTCAAGAAATAGCCAGAAGGCATGAACAGACATTACTCCAAAGACATACAAATGGCCAACAGACAGTATCAGGGAAATATAAATCAAAACCTCAATGAGATACCACCTCACCCCAGTCAACATGGCTAAAATTAACAAGTCAGGAACAACAGATGTTGGCGAAGATGTAGGGAAAGGGGAACCCTCTTACACTGTTGCTGGGAATGCAAACTGGTGCAGCCGCTGTGGAAAACAGTATGGAGGTTCCTCAAAAAGTTAAAATAGAACTACCCTATGACCCAGCAATTGCATTACTGGGTATTTATCCAAAGGATACAAACACAGTGACCTGAAGGGGCACATGTACCCTAATGTTTATAGCAGCAATGTTCACAACAGCCAAAATATGGAAAAAGCCCAGATGTCCACTGACAGATGAATGGATAAAGAAGATGCTAAGTGAAATAAATCAGTCAGAGAAAGACAAATACCATATGATTTCATTCATATGTGGAATTTAAGAAATAAAACAGGTGAACATAGGGGAAGGAAAGGAAAAATAAAGTAAGATGAAAATTGACAGGGAGGCAAACCATAAGAGACACTGAACTTTAGGGAACAAACTGAGGGTTGCTGGAGGGGAGGGGCGTGGGAGAAGGAAGTAACTGGGTAATGGGTATTAAGGAGGGCAACTGATGGAATGAGCCCTGGGTGTTATATGCAACTGATGAATCACTAAACTCTACATCTGAAACTAATAAAAAAAATTTTAAACATGTGAAACAATAGGTTTTTTTGGCAAATTTTTCAAATTTATATAAAATGAGATAATGATTACAGATATATCATAAAATTAACAAATCAAGGAGATTTTTCTAAATAAATCACGTTAGATTTAATAGTTTCTTCACTGATTCTTTGTACTGAGAAAGGGTATTTTCATTGTCCCCCTCGTTCTTAAGACTAACAACAGACTTTTTGTATTCTTCAACTTCTTTTGTAGCAAGGAGCTCTTCTTTATTTACTTCCAGATTTTTCTCAGCAGCTTTCATTTGGAGAAGTGTTTCCAGGATATTTTTTTCAGAGGAGCTATTGTTCCATACATACTCTTCCATGTCTGCTTCAGTCTTATCTTTCTCCCATTCTTCGGTTTTCTGAAAGGAAAAAATGAGTTCTGAAATCTGAGAAATACTATCCGAAAAAACAAAGTTTTGTTTTTTGTTTTAGGGAAAGAGAATCTGCAAAATGTGGAGAGTCCCTGTCGACACTCTGCATGTAAACTTTGATTTCCCTCCCTTACAGCACTGCTATTCACCTGCACCAACTGTTTCAGGACCCCACACTCTACGATGTGACTACTCTGTTACCACTCACTAATTCTACCCACAGAATTTCTATTTTATCTGCCTTGCAAATTTCACTCACAATCAATACTGTTTCCCAAAAGATACAGAAAACTCATTTTTGCAGCTTTCTAATCCCTAAACTCTAACACATCAACATTTCACATTTCTGAGGTTAAAAATAATAAAGAGTTGAGAAGAGACTGTATTTATCTTTGTAACATGCCTGTGGGGATGACAAGGAACACCAATTATTATAATAAAATAAAAAATATAAAATATATGTGTAATACATGATTTTTAGTCATAATGACTTCATATATTCTGGAATTTTATTTTGTTATTATCCTTATTTTCTGTTCCTTATAATGGAAACAGTTTTTGTTACTACTTGTTTTTTCTTATAAAAATTACTACTATGCTATTCTAGGGAACACTGTTAGGTTTTATAGTAATATAACTCAGATTTATGATTTAGTTGAAGATATAACATTCTGTGAAAAATCAAGGAACACAGTTAATAAATAATATGTCCTGGTTCAATGAAGTGCTGAATGCCAGCCACATTCTTTCCAAACTAACACATAACATATTCTGAGCTATATGCTATTATAGAATCATCCAATATTCTTAAAACCTTTGAAGGTGGTAAACCCCTCAAATTATAACATTTTTGAAGTATTAAAAGAAAGACAGATTCGTAAGGCTGTCAAAAATATTTTGTCTCTGAAAACTCCTCTTGAAAGAGACCCCAACTTGAGTAGACAGAGCTCCAAGTCTGCTTAGAATTAAGTGAGACAGCGTCCACTTCTGCCTCCCTCCCGTCCCCAACCTCACTGTTAGAGACCATGAAAAGAGAAAAAGCACTGGAAATTTGTCCCTCAAAGGGTAAAGAGGAACCCTGCCAACTGCAAACAGGCCACTGGGTATGCCATGGACTCAGCTAACCCCATTCGGGGTCACTGGAGGCCAGGAAAGAGTCTCCTCCACCACAGAGAACCACAAGAAAAAGAAATCCTCTTTTAATCCTTCAAACTGAGTATCCTTTCCTTCAAGATAAACCAAAAGGATGTGGAGTGTTTCCTCTGACCCTCAAATCCCTTAGCCAAAGTGGGGTATCTGTACTCACAACTCCTTACATACTGTTTGCTCCACCTCCCGATCCTGAATTTATGGCTGAGGAAAATGTCTCAACTAATGTTCTAGAAATATATTACCTGGTTGAGAATCAACTCTATACCCCTTTTTTTTAATCTGGTAGTGAGGCTATAGGCGTGGCTGGGGGCGGGGTGGGTGGATAATGTGAAATAACTTCTTGTGCCCTGTGAGTACAAGCCTGTTGCAAATAACTTCTAATGGCCAAACTCCGAATTTTACATTAAAAAGAAAACTGACAAAATTATCCTACCCCACCTAATTTTTCTATAATATCTGGGGAAGAAATAAATGTTAGCCCCTTAAAAAAAAAAACAAATGCCCTAAATTAAATGTATCCTTGGTCCTATCTACTCTTGGTAGGGCTTTAAATGCTAAGACAGTGTCATAGTTTCTTCATAATTCTGACAAATGAAGTATCTTTAAGACGCCAACAAATACATTATATAAGCATTAAGTAAAACAGTCAATCTATCTTATACTTTAAAAAAAAATTCCTAATCTACTTCATTCTTGACTGCTAGAAAACAAGAGAAGCAATTAAGAGATTTAAAAAATTTTAACTTTTACCCAGGTTTTGTGGATTTTCTTACCTACTCTGAAATGGACACTTAAGAGAAAGAGGTAACCAAAGGAAATTCACTAGTAATTTCCAACATTTCATTTATCTTCTGCTTACATTTGGTATATGCAATTCTAGACTGCTCTGCCAAAGCGTTACAGGTGCACCATGATATTGATTCCCTCAGCCCTCAGGCGGCCAGGTGAGCCTGGAGGAGCGCGAGCACCCTCCTCCTTCATTCATCTCAGTAAAGAATTTTCTGTGTAGTGACACAAAAAAGGTTAGGAAATCCTGCACTAAGGGATAACGTACATTTACAGGAGAAAATTAGTACTATTTCAAATAGTCAGCGGTGAGTGAAAGTAACTACATTCTGTAGAAGGCATGGCTTCCTACTAATCCTATACAGACACAAAGCAGTGTCAGGCTTCAGCTGCAAGCTAAACAAAACCCATGTTTTCAACAATTCTAGTAACTTTAGTATCCAAACTCTGCACAGTTGAATATAAATTCCAAGATAATGATAGTAACAATACCAATAAATTAAATACTTACATGCCATGGACCTGAAATGCTTACATACATTATTTCATACAATTCCCATTAAAACCTACTGGATTAGATATTAACATCTCTACGGAAAGAAAATTAAGTATTATGGAAGTTAAGTAGGGGGCCACAGCCACCTGCGAATGTTTCAGATTTCAGAATTTTTTGTATTTTAGAAAATCAATACAGTGCATATACCATATATTTTGTAACATTTCCAGAGAAGGTCTACCGCCGGACTCCCTAAATCAAATACATTACCATTTTTGCAGCAACGTGTATGCAGTCATACTAAACGGGATAAACAAAGGCTATAAATAATTTTTCATCCATTCAGGTCTCATTTTGCCACCAAATAGGTTATAAACAACTAGCAGTTTCCAAAGCTTTTTGGGTTTCAGAGTTAGGGGGGTGTATATGTGTGTTATGCTCAGGATCACACAGGGAGGTGGTATGATACAATATTTAATATGGGCTTTGGCATTTTACGGAACTCAGTTTAGATCCTAGCTTCATCACTTACTACTATGTAGGCTTGTGTTTCTAGAAGTGGCTCCATGGATTCTTCTGTGGATTAAAAGAGATAAGGAATATCCATGTACTTAGAGCATCTGGCTCATAGTAAACACTAAATAAATGCTTGCTACTAATAACACAGCTTATTAAGACGAATGAAAGAGAGTGGGATTCAAATCCTTGTTAGCCTACCTACAAAATATGTTTCTATGTCAAGGGCATCACTACCCCTATCAAACAGTAAATTGAAACTTTCAACATAAATATAAACACATACCAAACTGTCCAAATGTTCTGCAGTTATTCACACAAAATTGTATCACTGATTTTTATAATGTTAGATAAAATAGTTACAGAAACAAGAGGTCTTTATTTATCACTGATATAAAGGTAATGTTTTTCATGATGCTTGTTACTTCATGTCTTTTTGATAAATGTTATCATTGATTAAATTTTCCCAGTTAATTGCCTGTTCTTAAAAATAACTAAGTTATCTCCAGTTTTCCTGCAGTCTCCTTTGGGTATAGGCTTTTTATGTCTAATCATAGATTAGAAAACACACACACACAAAAAAAATAGCATTCCTGTAAAAAAAAAAGAACAATTTAAAAAAGAAATTTATTTTTTTGAAGTCCTATATTAAGAGTAAGAAAATATCTTTACAACATCTTTAGAATGTCTATTTCAAGAAGGAAAAATAAAAGCTAATTATTAACAATATATTTCTTTTTTGAGGGCAATCTTTTCTAGTCAATATATAAGTTTTCTAGTCAATATATACAAGATGAGGATCAACCAAATAGAGCTTGTCAGTGAAGAGAGAACAGAACTAACTGAAAGAAATGCTGGTCTATAAATGACATTAAAAAGCTATTCGAAAACATTTTCTAATCTTTGTCAGTGATATAAAAGCAGTAATACTGTCCATAGTGCTTGTCACGTTAGAGTATTTTTCATTTCTGAGAGGTATAAAGATAATCCTTGGGGCGCCTGGGTGGCTCAGTCAGTTAAATGTCCAACTCTTGATTTCAGCTTAGGTCATGATATCAGGGTCCTGAGATCGAGCCCTGAGTCGGGCTCCCTCCTCAGCCGGGAGTCTACTTGGGATTCTCTCTATCCCTCTCCTTCTGTCCCTCCCCGACTCTCACTCTCTCTCTAAAATAATAAATAAATCTAAAAAAAAAAGATATCAGACAGAGAATCAGTGATGCCTAGATGAATGTGAATTCTAGGCTGCAAGGATATGAGGAGAATCCTTCTAAAAATCCCCATTTTCTTTCCTGAGGGCATTTTCCAATTCTGTGTAAGACTGGCCACTTGGCTCATGCAGGATTCTACTTGGGAAAAGAGAAATAAGTGAAGTTTGAGCTGTTCCCCAGGGCTTTGTAAAACAGACTGGAACTGAAGAGCCCCAAACATGACTGGTTTTCATTCTGGGGTTATTTATGGGGAAGTTGGGGAGTCAGAATCAGGTCTCTAAAAAGCACAGTAAAATCCCCCATAATCTCATAGTGTTTAGGAGACAAAGTCCCACTAGAGGGAGGAAGTGTGTTTTAAACGCACAACCAATCTCCCTTTTAAAACACCTGCCAGATTTTGCTGCAAGGTTAGAGTTACCAAGCTAAGCTCAAAATTTCTGAAGAGTACAAATGACTCTTCAGCAGATGTGGAAGCTGATTCACCAAGTTCCCAATCAAAAGCCTTGAAGGTTATGCCTAAGAAAAAGGAACAAATCAGAGCTGGACTAAATCTTAACAAAAACTGCAGCCCAGCCCTGGTCTAGCTAAATCATGACTGGATTAAAATGATAAATCCCTGAACCTCTCTGCCTAAAACAAAAAAAGAGGAAATTCTTTCTGATGGATGACTGCAGTTGGAGCATCTATGTAAGAGTTGTCCTCCCAAGATTTGTTGGAACTTGTTAAGTAGAATCCCCGGGAATCTTGGAGTGAATTAGTAAAATATAAAAAAGATTTCAGAATCCCATAGTTATAATCCCTTAGTACAGATCTATGTAACAATATAGTTTTGTGTTGCTCTCCTTTGCATTTACTAATTCTGACTTCTGCTGTATCTAGACTGTTATTAATCCCATCCAATGATTTATTAATGTCTAGCATGCAAGAAAGTTACTCGACATTTGAAACATTTGAAAAGAAAAAAAAAAATGTGGGGCACCTGGGTGGCTCAGTTGGTTAAGCGACTGCCTTCGGCTCAGGTCATGATCCTGGAGTCCCGGGATCGAGTCCCGCATCGGGCTCCCTGCTCGGCAGGGAGCCTGCTTCTGCCTCTGACCCTCCCCCCTCTCATGTGCTCTCTCTCTCTCATTCTCTCTGTCTCAAATGAATAAATAAAATCTTAAAAAAAAAAAAAAAGAAAAAAAAATGTAATTAATAACCAAGGGAAAACAAATAATAGCAGAACTCCAGATGATCCAGATAATGAAGTTAGCAGACAAGAACTTTAAAATGACTAAGAATAAATGTGTTAAAGAAAAAAGAGGAAAAGATAATCAATACGAATGAAATAATGAAGAACTTCAACACAGAATTGGTATCCATAAAGAAAGAGCAATTAAATGAACATCTGGAATTGAAAAACACAATATCTAAAATTAATAAATCACTGGATGAGATTAATAACAGTCTAGATACAGCAGAAGTCAGAATTAGTAAATGCAAAAACAGAGCAACACAAAACTATATTGTTACATATATCAGATCTGTACTATGGGATTATAACTATGAGATTCTGAAATCTTTTTTATATTTTACTGATTAACTCCAAGATTCCCAGGGATTCTAGTTAACAAGTTAAAACTAATCTTGGGAGGACAACTCTTACATATTTCTTATAGACCGAATGCTTGGATCTCCCCACTCCGCGCCCCCGCCAGGCCATTCTTGTTAGAATGAACTTCCAAAGTGGTGGCATTGAAGGTAGGGTCATTGGGAGATGTTTAGGTCATGAGGTGAAGCCCTCATGAATGAGATTAATGCCCTTATGAAAGAGATTCCAGAGAAAGCCCTTGCCCCTTCTGCCATGTGAAGACACAGCAAGATGACAGTTGTTTATGAAACAGGAAGTGAGCCCTCACTAGACACCAAATCTGCCAATGCCTTGATCTTAGATATCGCAGCCTTCAGAAAAGCAAGAAACAAATTTCTGTTGTTTATAAACAGACCAGTCTGTGGTATTGTGTTACAGCAGCCTAAATGGAATAAGACAATGTCTTATACAAATAAAAATTAAAACTTATTTTTTAAGTTTGCAATAACAGATTTTGGGAAATTTAGTCTGGATCAGTGTTTCTTAAATAAGTGTATTTATTTAAAAACCTATAATTGTCACTATCAAAAATATAATTTTTCTATAATTTCTAACTTAAAAAAGTTATGGTGCTAAATTCACAAAAATAATCAGATACCATGTACTTCCTGGTGGAAGAACACAATACTAATTATGCAGCAGTTTAAAAAAAATCAAAATAGAATCTGACTAAGCCTCT
This sequence comes from Mirounga angustirostris, assembly GCF_029215605.1. Classification (NCBI taxonomy): domain Eukaryota; kingdom Metazoa; phylum Chordata; class Mammalia; order Carnivora; family Phocidae; genus Mirounga; species Mirounga angustirostris. The sequence goes on from NW_026991713.1 coordinate 78,435,093, forward strand.
AGATCCAACTATCAATTTAAAAAATTACACTATGGTGATACAATCAGCAAAATTCAAATGATGGGAAAGCCGACAGCAAACAAAACTCCAAGATTTCTTCAACAAATAAATTGCAAGGAAAGAGCTCAATAGACAAAGCTCCCTTTTGGTTTGTGACTGTTCCTGGGCACTCTTTCAAAAAACATTTACTGAGAACCTACTATGTGCTAGGCAGTACTAGGAGAAACAGGATGTCTCTAGGCACCCTGGCTAAAAACTAATGTTTCCATACCCAAATATTTTAGAAAAAGGGTACATATGCTTGATTGTATTAGGCATCCGCTGAAACTCCCCTTCAGATGAAATAAAAAACAGGGCTGGCAAAACCAAAAAATACCTCATTATTCAAATACAATTAATACTGATAGTGGGACAAAATCCAATTTATAAGCTAATCATTCTTTTTTTTTTCTAATCAATTCCTTCCTTCCTTCCTTCCTTCCTTCCTTCCCTCCCTCCCTCCCTCCCCTCCCTTCTTTCTTATAGAGAGAGAGAGGGCACGTGCTAGCAGGGGGAGGAGCAGAGGAAGAGGGACAAGCAGACTTAGTGCAGCATGGAGCCCAACTGGGGGCTCGATCCTATGACCCAGAGATCATGACCTGAGCCAAAATCAAGAGTCTAACACTCAACTGACTGAGCCACCCACGCACCCCTAAGCTAATCATTTTCTATGAGGCTAAATACATTTTGTTTTTGTGATTTGAAGAAGTCTATTACAGAAAATTTCAAACACATACAAAAGAGAATAGCACTATGTAAACTCTCATGTACCCATCAACCAGTCTCTCTCTCGCTTTTTTTTTTTCAGAGATTTTATTTATTTAAGAGAGAGCGAGAGAGAGAGAGCACCAGTGGGGTAAGGGGCAGAGGGAGAAGCAGACTCCTGCCTGAGCAGGGAAGCCAATTCAGGGCTCGATCCCGGGACTCTGGGATCATGACCTAAGCTGAAGGCAGACGCTTAACTGACTGAGCCACCCAGGCACCCCAAGAGTTTCTTCTTTTGAAGTGTAGTTCAATGTATTAATTTTAAAGTATAAATAATAGCATATTCAAATTACTGGGTGGCAATTAAAAATACCACTAAGCTCAAATTGATCACCATTTAGGCAAAGAGTTTGATTAACCTGTAGACTATTTTAATACTTTAACCACTAAAGATTCATAATTTTAGCATTTAATTGTAAGTGTGAGTGTGTATATGATATATACACATATGTCTGGGCTCTCTTTTCTTCCCTGCCTACAATGAGAGAACCTGCTCTGACTACAACCCTAGAGGAAGCAACCTTCCATTCCACATGATCTGTTTTCTTTTCTACAATTGGTTCAATTATTCATTCACTCAATAAATATTTATTGCACAACTGTGCCAGGCACACAACTGTGCCATCCTGGAACTGCCAGTCTAGTAGGAAACCTGGAGGTGAGTAGGAGCCAGTCAGATGGAAGACTGTGATCCCAGCAGAGAAAACAGCATCCACAAAGACCTGGAGGTAGCAAAGAGCTCAGTACATTCAGGGAATCGAATGAAGGCCAAGGTGAGGAAAGTAGCATGGGATGAGTCTGAATAGCTATTAGAATACTTACTTTTGAATACTTACTATGTACATCAGCACCTTACATACATTAATTCACTTAACTTCCAAAACAACCCTATGAGGTAGTACTATTACTACCTGTTTTACAGACCAAAAGAATGAAGCCCAGAGCAGTTAAATAATTTGCCCAAATCACACTGCTTGTTCGTGGTAGAACAACATATTCCAAGGAACAGAGACACTGTAAAAAAGAATATAAAGACCCAAAAGAATAATTTAATTGAACCTATCACCTTTTTTCCCCTTTAAGTATTCTTTTTTTTTTTAAGATTTTATCTATTTATTTGACAGAGAGACAGCAAAAGAGGGAACACAAGCAGGGGGAGTGGGAGAGGGAGAAGCAGGCTTCCCACGGAGCAGGGTGCCTGATGCGGGGCTTGATCCCAGGACCCTGGGATCATGACCTGAGCCGAAGGCAGACGCTTAATGACTGAGCCACCCAGGCGCCCCTGGTCAGTGTATTCTGATGTAACAGAAGGCAAAGAAATAGCTGTTCCACTGAACACACAAAGTTGTTACCTTCGACCATCTTATTTACAGCTCCCTTTGCCTAGAACATGAATCATAGTAATATTCCACTTCTCATGATTACAAGTAAGGCATTGTGCTATATGAGGAAAAACAGTTTAACCATTAGAAAAAATCCAAGTTATCTGAAAAATCATAAAAAATAAGAAGAGAGGTAAATATCCATAATGGATTAAAAAAGAAAAAAAACCCTGCCAATTCTTTCAGTTACCACGGCCAAATGTTTAACTGAATATGTCAAGGAACTCAAGTTAATTCAGATTGGTTTTTAAAAAATTTACTGAATGCTATTTGGCCAGACATTGTACTAGGGGTTGGGAATACAATGATAAATGAAATGTACAGTCCTTGCCCTCAGCAATCTCACAGTCTAACAGGGCCAGCCAGATAGGCATATGGACAATTACCATAAAAGTAGTAAGAATGCTAACAGGAGGAGTGGAAAAGGATGCACAGATAACTTCTAAGACAGGTTACATCGGGAATGTATTAAAAAGATTCCTATGAATTTGCAAGGCTGATCAATCTGAAAAAGGGATCATAAGCAGAAAGAACAGCATATACAAAGTTATAAAAGAACACATTATGTTCATTATGGCTGAGATATAGAATATACAGCCTATATTTCCTGAGTAACTGGTAATGAGGTGGCAAATTGTTGTGAACAGACAGGCTAAGTAGTTCAGATTTTATCCTGGGTAAGAGCACACCACTCACTGAAGGACTTTATAAAGGAGTAAGACACAACAGACTTGCTTTTTAGAAACAATTCCTTTAACAGCAATCCAGAAGACGGATGAGAGGGGGAAAATCAATAAGGCTATTACAGTTAAAAGATGATGAAGACTCCCATTAGGGTGGCAGCAGCAGGCATCAAGAGGAGAAAATAGTTTTAAAGGATGTAATATGACGTCCTGCCTGACAGCAAAGAGATGTGTCATCTTCACTGTACCATCATCCAAGAACCTAAAACACCTGCCTACTGCCTGAAAACATCAAGTCAAAAAAGTCTGTTTGTACCCAGACAAATTTTCTTGCCCTTCTCATTCTAATTCCCATCCCGCACCCTTCGCTCTGATACTAGATACATATACAAAAACCGTCTTAAAAGAGATACACCAGCCTTCTAATTAGTTTCTTTATTAACAAGACCCAAAGACTGGGGAAATTATTCACAATCAGAACTTACATCAGACTCACTTGTGGAGACTTTGAAACGAAACCCTCCCGAGTCTCACCACTAGAGATTTTAATTCTGTAGTGTTCACATATCTGTAGTTTAAAAAAGCTTGCCAGGTGAGTCTAATGCAACCCCCAGCTGAAAACAGGTTACAGAGATAAATTTTCTTTCTTTCTTTTTTTTTTTAGGATTTTATTTATTTATTTGACAGGGAGAGAGCACAAGCAGGGGGAGCAGCAGAGGGAGAGGGAGAAGCAGGCTCCCCGCTGAGCAGGGAGCCCGATGCGGGGCTCGATCCGAGGACCCCGGGATCATGACCTCAGCTGAAGGAAGACACTTAACCGACTGAGCCACCCAGGTGCCCCTGGAAATAAATTTTCAACTGTCAACTGTTCAGTTTGAGAAGATAGTAAACTAGCAGCTACAGTTCAGGTTTGATTTCATCTCTTATTTCATCTTTTTAATGGAAGTCAAAGTTGAACAACACTAAATATGATACCATGGGAAGAATATAAAACTTTGAAGCTGCAGTTCAAGTCTTGAGTCCCTCAGCTAACAAACTCTGTAACCTTGAGCAAAGTACGTATCTCTAAATCTTGATTTCTCAATTTATATCATGAAGAGGTTGTAACAGATAAATGTGATTCCTGATCTTCAAAGTCAGTACTAATTTAAAATGGGTGGACACATTAAACGCTTTTGTGTTCAGAAAAAAGACAGCATTTTAAAGCACTTTTTAAAAATGGAGCTTCTCCGCTGTGAATTGTGTAAGACTGATGAATCATAGACCGGTACCCCTGAAACAAATAATACATTATATGGTAATTAAAAAATAATAACAAATTAATTAATTAAAAAAAAAATGGAGCTTCTCTCCCATCCCTCACCCTCTTTTTGGTTTCCTTTTTATTTTCATCCAAGGTGATCATTTGGAAAGCAGAGGTAAAAAAGAAGTCAGAGACACAGGTGACTCTCAGAGCAACACTATAAAACAAAGGCCAAGGGGAGCCTGGGTGGCTCAGTCAGTTAAGTGTCTGACTCGTGATCCTGGCTCAGGTCATGATCTCAGGGTTGTGATATCAAGCCCCGCATCTGGTTTGGCGCTGGACATGGAGCCTGCTTAAGACTCTTTTTCTCTCCCTCTGCCTCTCTGCTCCCTCTCTAAAAATTATAATGATGATAATAACAATAACAATAATAAAATAAATAAAACAAAGGCCAGATGTGCTATTTGGAATCAAGGAAAAGGTAGCAAGTAAGCATTCTTTATTGTTATTGGTCTACCACAAATGCTCACACTCATCATGGGAATTCAATTAATGCGTTTAGTTATTTTTTTTAATAAACACTGTAGTATTAGTTTATGCATAGTTTACACAGAAGTTTATGCATAAATACATTTCACATGAAAGAGATGCACCCTGTTAGAGCAGCCATTATTTTTCTAGGACATAGAGGATATTGACATTGTCAAATATAAATTAGCATCAGGAAATAAACTCATAGAGGGCGCCTGGGTGGCTCAGTGGTTAAGCGTCTGCCTTCGGCTCAGGTCATGATCCCAAGGTCCTGGGATCGAGCCCCGCATGGGGCTCCCTGCTCTGTGGGAAGCCTGCTTCTCCCTCTCCTACTCCCCCTGCTTGCGTTCCTGCTCTCGCTGTGTCTCTCTCTGTCAAATAAATAAATAAAATCTTAAAAAAAAAAAAGAAAATAAACTCATAGAAGCAAACATTTGTGGAGAACTTCCAAAACAATGAAGAATTAAGAATACTTTTTAAGTATTTGAAAAAACATAATCAAATGAAAAACAAACCTACATAATAAATCATACATCCATGAAAATTAAGTATCTCAAACTGTTACAAAGATATTTCTTATAAACTGGGCACAATTATGATTGATTATTAATAATTTTATTAATAGAGAATTATTAATTTATACCAGTAAGCTAATTATTGCTAACATCTAACAAGTAGGCTACATTTTATATTACTAAAAAGGGAGTTGGTTACTTTGTCACCGCATTTTTGAAGATGAAAACCTTCTACTTCAAAAGTCCATGGAAATCTAAAAGAATGAACAGCTGTTTTAAACATTTAGTGTTCTTATCTAGCACTGACCTAGACACTCTGAAGAACAAAAGAGAATAAGATTGGATACATGCTAATGAGGCCCTTATGATTAGTTAGAAAGACAAAACATACATGGAACAACAAAAACACACATGGAAAACAGTCCATGGCACAGTCATCTGTTGTCAAGGGCCCTAGTAACCAACATAGAAGATAAGACAGTATAACTTGCTATTTATGTGAAGTAGGAATTACACAAAGAATAAGAGGCTCAAATACATCTGTTGAGTTAATATCCAAAATACATAAAGAACTCATAACAACTCAAGCAGAAAAACAATTTAAAAATGAGAAGATCTGAATACCCATTTTTCCAAAGACATACAGATGGCCAAAAGACACATGAAAAGATGCTCCGTATCAGTCATCAGTGAAATGCAAATCAAAAGCACAATGAAAGAATACTTCACACCTGTTAAAATGGTTATTCTCAAAAAGACAAGAAATAACAAGTATTGATAAGGATGTAGAGAAAACAGAACCCTTGTGCACTGTTGGTGGGAATGTAAACTGGTGCAGCCGCTGTGGAAAACAGTATGGAGGTTCCTCAAGAAATTAAAAATAGAACTATCATAAGATCTAGCAATTCCACTTCTGGGTATAATTCCGAAGAAAAGGAACATTAACCTGAAAAGATACCTGCACCCTCAAGTTCACTGCAACATTATTTACAGTAGCCAAGACATGGAAACAATCTAAGTGTCCACTGATGGATAAATGGATAAAGAATTAAGTGTGTGTGTGTAAACATACATACATAAACACTATGGACTATTATTCAGCCATAAAAAAGAAGGAACTCCTGCCATCTGTGACAACATGAATGTCTTGAAGGCATTATACTAAGTGAAAAAAGAGAAAGATAAATACCATATAATCTTATTCATCTGTGGAATCTAAAAAACCTCGACTCACAGAAACAGAACAAATTGGTAGTTGCCAGAGGTTGGGATTGAGCAAAGTGAGTGAAGATGGTTAAAAGGTACAAACTTCCAATTATAAAGTAAATCATGGGGATGTAATATACACCATGGTGACTATAGTCACTAACACTGTACTGTGTATTTGAAAGTTGCTAAGAGTAAATTTCAGAAGTTCTCAACACAAGAAAAAAACATTTGTAACTATACGTAGTGATGAATGTTAACTAGACATACTGTGATTATTTCACAATATATATGTATTGAAGCATTATGCTTTATACCTGAAACTAATATAATGTTATACACCAATTATATCACAAAAAAATAGGCTCAAAGCAGGTATCAACTGAAGCCTTGAAGGATATTAAGTAGAAAAAATTAAAAAATAAACTATACAACAACACTTCTGTAATATTTACTACTAAACCTTAGTTCTACTAGTGTTCCTCAATGGAAAAGACAAAGTCTTCCTCCTTATATATTAATCCCCATATGCAACAACACCAAGCAAATAATAGGCAACCAGTAAATACTCACCCATCAATCAATAAACAGTTCATTTTAATGAAAGCACACCTGACACTTGCCATATGGATGGTTTACTATTTCATAAACATTAAAAAAGTGAAAGAGGTACCTTTTCAAACAACTAGTAAAATGCTACCTCGGCTCAATTTTGCCCCCTGGATACAATTCTACACTCTGTAAATAAGCTATACAACCTGTTCACAATCTGGCTCTGACTTGTTTTTCTAGTCTCACCTCCTTACCTCTGCCCTGTCAGTCTTACACCCCAGCCACACCAAACTTCTGCCTGCTCTCTACATCCACAACGCGAGAGTCCTTCACCCACTTCTCTAATACATACTCCTACTTATCTTCCAAAACCAGTCACCACTTCTTGAGAAGCTTCCAGGGAGAATTAATCCTTGATGGTGCCTCTCCCAGCACTGTGTTCCTACCTTTGTTACTGAGTGAAACAGACTGTATTATAACCACTGGTTCTCTCCAGAAATAAAGGTACCTAAAGGCAGAGCGGCTCTTTCATTTTCATAGTCCGAGCAATACCTATCACTGTACCTGGTACACAAGAACAAAATCATTGTTGAATGCAGGGAAGAGTAAACAACATTACAAACATCATTCAAGAGTTCTTTAATATAACCTGGAAATGTATGTGTATGTGAGCACACACATCACAATGAACTCATAAACCAACAAATTAAATGGTGAGTAGGGAGCTGCAAAAGGACTCTTCATTTTTATCAGACATATTTGCCATAAGGTCCCCTTTAAAAATGAACTCTTTGTTTAAAAAATTTTATTATTTGATAGAGAGAGAGGGAAAAGCAGGATCCCCACTGAGCAGGGAGCCTGACATGGGGCTCAATCCCAGGACTGGGATCATGAACTGAGCCGAAGACAGACACTTAACCTACTGAGCCACCCAGGCGCCCCTGAACTCTTTACTTTAAAATGATCTCTTTACTTCAAAAATGAACTCTTACTGATTATGAAATTATCTGACTCAGAAGTTTTTGTTACATGACTTTTAAGAACCTATTTATTACAAAGCTAGATGTATTCTTTTTTTTAAGACTTATTTATTTGACAGAGAGAGACACAGCGAGAGAGGGAACACAAGCAGGGGGAGTGGGAGAGGGAGAAGCAGGCTTCCCGCCGAGCAGGGAGACCAATTGTGGGGCTTGATCCCAGGACCCTGGGATCATGACCTGAGCCAAAGGCAGACACTTAATGACTGAGCCACCCAGACACCCCAAAGCTAGATGTATTTTTGAATGGCAATAAGACTATTATGGAATCCAAATAAGACAGTCAAAAGTTCAAATTTAAAAAAGGAACTATTAGTAATTAAATATCAAAATCATTCAAGAACCCTTGGAATTTGATTTCAGATCTCTTCATTTTTAAGTGCTTTTTTCTTGCCCCAGTGTCTATCTTTTGTGCAAATCATTTTGCAAAATGTTTCATCTGATCATTGCTTAACCAAATTACTTGTGGAAGGTTTAAAGAATATCATTCAACAATGTTAAAATTTAGGAAGTTTTGTTATTATCAGTCATGTCAGAATGCTCAGTAGGATACCTGTTCTAAAAATTCAAATACAACATCGCACAGATCTGATTACCTAAAATCTGTCAAGTTAAATGGGAATACATGAATTTGAAATCTGAAGATAAATCTTTCTTCCTTTTAGTATTAACAATATTAATAGCCACCATTTACTGAGAGCCCACTACTTGCCAGAAATTTCATGCAAATTCTATCCAAAAACCCTTAGAAGAAAACTGAACCTCAGAGGCCAAATGGCTGGCCAAAGCTACATAAGTAAGAAGTAATGGAATTCAAATCCATCATATCCATCCAGGTCTATCAGGTTCCACAGGATAAAGCTTAATTCACTCCTATGCTAACAACATGTCATACTGAAATACTGAAACAAATTTCTAAAACTCTCTTTGCTTTGAACTACCAAAGGATAAATGGTCTAGGGTGTCTGTCTCTTACCACCTCCTAGCAGTGCCATAACCATTCTTTAACACATTGCTTGAAGTCTATGGTATGTGAAATCTATGCTTTTTGAAGTCTACTTTGATACTTCCAAAGTTAAACGGTTTAGAATAGAATACACTAGTAAATTCCTTATCCTGAGGTCTAGATGAGCACGTTTTCATAGAAGTTTCCAAATTGTGTGATACATAAAACTACCAACTACTTTTCCCTCAACACTTAGAGGTAACCTCCACAAAAAGGTTAAAAAGCCAGAAAATCAAGAGCAGCTTACTTTTAGGTATTAAATACTCTGAAACTAGTTAAAAAATAAAGAAATGGATTAAAAGGGGGCTCCTCAAAATATTTGATTAAATACCAGGTGGTAACATCAATTTCAAGTCTGAATCTCCAAGGAAGGGAAGTGAAGGAAAAAAGAACTTCAATTCAATAAAAATTCTGTTCCACCAGCTCTGCAAAATTTCACGGCTCATCTGCATTCTCTTAAAGCTTCTACACTGATGGTACTTATTTAGAAAGGATCAAGAGCCAAGTTTAATATAGAAATTCTTTAACTATATCTGTTTAGGACAGATGTATGTGGCTACTTATTCTGGCATCAAAGTAATTAGCATTAAAGATCAAAGACCACTTACGCTGATCCAAACTTGTTTGGATTCTATGTCATGGAACCACAGAAAGAATCCAGTAAGTCAACTTTCACTGAATTTAGTTATGCCTGTCATTTCCTTTGGGGCAAATTCATTTTACAGGCTGCTGGCAAAAGAGGTTCAAAACTGGTTGGCTTTTATTGTTTGATATTAACTCTTTCAGGATCAGCCATAGAGCTGTAGCTAATTCAGCCATGTTGCTGGTTCAAAAGAGAACTTAATTACGTTAAGCCAAAAAGGCATTTATAAAATCAACTGACAGGAAAGAGAGATTAACTGCTATTATGATGTTGCTCCTGAAGCCAGGAACTAGAAAATCCGGATGAATTATGATAATTAGAATACCTCAGAAGAAAAGCTACCAGCTACTTTTTGTTCTTTACTAACCTGGTAACAGAATTTTATTTTCTTTTATTTTCCACTTATGCTCTTGTGCTACAGTTTTACTATTCATATGAAGGGAATGCTGTGAGCAGTCTGGAGAATGGTCGCATGTGTTCACTCAATTGTATTATCTCTGGGATGGCAGGAGATTCCCAAGGGCTTCTAATCCAACTACCTATCCAAAGAGAGTGATCCTCTCACCACCATAATCCCACTAAGTACCCAATGGATGGAACGTTCTCTACCTATTAAAAGTAGCCCAAGGACGCCTGGGTGGCTCAGTCGGTTAAGCGGCTGCCTTCGGCCCAGGTCATGATCACAGGGTCCTGAGACCGAGTCCCACATCCCTCTCTCTTCCTCTGCTTGTGCTCTGTCAAATAAATAAAATCTTAAAAAAAAAAAAAAAAAGTAGCCTACTCCATCTTTAGAGGACTCTCTTAGAAAGTTTGTACTCAGTGAAAAAGTCTGTTTCCCTATTGCTTCTATTAAAACTCAATAAACCCAGTCAGACAAGAATATTTTTAATACTACTTAAATAATTAATTGCCCTTAACTGTCCCTAATGTATGTAGTGAAATGTTCATACAAAAGGCTATATATTAACTAAAAATTTTAATAAATATTTAAAATACCTTTCTTTAAAGTTTTGGGGCTTTGTTATACAGTTTATTTGAACAGCAGGATGCATTCTAAATTCTCAAGTTATACAGATGAACTCTCTTCCATAACTTTGATAACTTTCAGCCAAAGTCAAACGAAAGAAAAAAAAAAAAAATTTAAATCTTCCAACCAAAGACAGAAACTGAATTTTAAAGGCATTTAGTCATCTGATTTCTGTAAGGTCCAGAGATGGACTGTGTAATCTATTTCAAGGTCCTCATTTTCAATGTCAGTAGAAGTTATTTATAACATTTCATACATCCGTAGTTTAGTGGCTCATTAAACCCTCAACTGAGTACTTACCAGACTGTTTTGAAATGTTAACACCATCTAAATTACACTGACAAAATTATTAAACATTCACACACAATCACTTACCCAAGACTCATGGTATAAAACTGTTAGCAGATACATTGCATAATCATAATTCTGTCTCTTTAAAGGGCACCTGTAAGAGAAAGAGAGGGAAGTCAAAATTTTAAAAATTCAGTACATAAAATAATTTGCAAAATACACAAATACTAAATACAAAGGATAACTTATATTCAGGTATTCCCTATCTTCAGGAAATATCCTGCCTTTAGGAAAATTGTGTTCTTGGACTAAGAGAAGTCTACGTCAGTCACCACTTAAGGTTATTGAAAACTGGTGTTGCTTTGATTTATTTTGTATGTATTTTTTTTAATTCTCTTTGCTTTCATCACTAATGGAGCTATTTGTATCTGATAATAGTTTTATACTATTTTTAATATGACTGTGTCCAATTCAGGTGCCCTTTACAATCTCAGGGCTAACAGTCTGCTGGACAGTGTGAGCATATCTACTGAGTTCATTTTAAAAACAGAGATAGACTGATGACAGATGCTAATCAAAATGCTCATCTTGACTTCTCCAGAGCCAAGTTTTTAAAAAATGAGCTACACTATTCAATGCTGTATTGACGTTGCTGTATTTAAAATGGAATTAAAGACCTAATATTAGATAAAACTTCTACATAAATATGAGATAGCAAGTTTAGCTTTTAGATTAATAAAATAATGTAGAAAAGGAAATCATTAATTCCAATTTCTTTAAATATAAAATAAAACCATCATATGACAGGGGCGCCTGGATGGCTCAGAAGGTTAAGCGTCTGCCTTCAGCTCAGGTCATGGTCCCAGGGTCCTGGGATCAAGCCCCGGATCGGGCTCCCTGCTCCATGGAAAGCCTGCTTCTCCCTCTCCCACTCCCCCTGCTTGTGTTCCCTCTCTCCCTCTCTCTCTGTCAAATAAATAAATAAAACCTTAAAAAAAAAAAACCCATGTGACAAATGACTTTAATGGTACTCTTATTCTATACTTAGGTTTAATAGTTCTCTAAATAGTTGCTACCATAAAGCACACACACACTGACACTTGAAAACTTAGGGGAAAAAAACTTGTCAAATATTTATAGAATTTCAAAGAGCAACATTTTAAAGGTATTTTTAAGTTGCACAAACTAAAAAAGAATATTACTAATATATTTCCAATCTATTTTCCCCCCTACAGTAATAATCTGAAACCAGGGTTCCCAAGCTCTTTCCACCCCACATTGTTGCAATCATTTATATATGCCATGCTTCTTCCCACCACTAAGAAGGAGGATATAAAACCTAACTGATATTGACACCTCCAAATGCTTTGAAATTGGAATAGGGAGAGAAGATTTATCTCCCACTTGCTTTTCTCTAAAGGCAGGTCTTTATATTTTGACATAATTTAGAAACAGCCAAATATGATAAGATAGAAATAAAATAACCCTGGGACACTTGGGTGACTCAGTCGGTTAAGTGTCTGACTCTTGATTTTGCTCAGGTCATGATCTTGGAGTAATGAGATCAAGCCCCGTGTCGGGCTCCGTGCTAGGCATGGAGCCTGCTTAAGATTCTCTCTCTCCCTTTCCCCTCTGCCCTTCCCCCTTCTACAAAAAGAAATAAAATAACCCTTTTGTAAAAACATACCAATAACCCATCTTCACCTCAAATGACCTAATTTATAAATTTAATACTGTCTTTATGAAGTAAATTCACTAAAATACTTATTTACAAAATTGCCTAGGTAAATTAAATTTCCGTATTTAATCATTTAAATTTTGAACTGTAAGATCTTTGACTTTGTAAAAACCTGTTTAAACCTTAATCACTAACAAATCATACTTTTGTTCTCTTCTAACATCTTCCCTGGGTCTTACATGCATGGATATATTAGAATCAATACTGAAAAATAACAACAATAATTTAACAAGGCAGTTAGGCAAGCCTCTCCATGTCCATAAAGAGGATATCAACAGTAGACTAGTGTGAAGATATTAAACACATAAATTGGACAACTTCACTGACCTAATACGTTAATGAAAGTTGATATAAAAGGCTACCCCGATTTTCAATATCATTTCTTAAGAAAAGGACTGCCAGGGGACTAGAAGACAATAAAACAACACAGTGACCATCTGCTGAACTTTCTTTTTTTTTTAAGATTTTATTTATTTATTCGACAGACAGAAAGCACAAGTAGGCAGAATGGCAGGCAGAGGGAGAGGGAGAAGCAGGCTCTCTGCTGAGCAGGGAGCCGGACGTGGGGCTCGATCCCAGGACCCCAGGATCATGACCCGAGCCAAAGGCAGCCGCTTAACCGACTGAGCCACCCAAGCGCCCCTCTGCTGAACTTTTCTTTACCTGTCTGTTCTGATAGTAAGTACATCTGTAGTCTTGCAGTATCGCTCTCCCACAAGTTTAATAAGTTTTTTCTTTGCATGATCATCTAAATTCAAACTGGAAAGTTTAACCTTAAAAATACAAGAAAAAGTTATTTGAAAAGAATTATTTCAGATAGTTTGTTTAGTGAAAAAAAAAAACAGTAGCGATATTATTTATATTAGCGTTAAACCAACCAAAAAGAAACTTTTGCCACGCTGCAGCTGCACTCTTGTCTATACAGAGTTAGCAACTGGCATGCATTATGAAGCCTTATCTTACTTATGGAAAAAAAGAGAGGCAGAGTAAACTGTTTCGAGTTCTTCGTAAGTTCTGGGCATTAGCACCTTTCCTGAAAGAACCAATAACAAATCTCTTAAATAAATGAAATTACAGCTTATGAGTAGCACGAAGAATTAAACTCAATTAGTATTAGTAAAGCTGGAATATAAGAATAAATGGATAAAACAAAAAGGCTTTAACACATTTCCACCATGCAATTATGAGACCTTTATCATTGCAACTAGTTTAGGGGTATTTATTTTAAAAGGTACAGGTATCTCATGGAGGCTGGAATACAGCATTCATGAAGGATCAAAACATTTGAGATAATTCAGTTCAACATTTCTCAAAATGTTAATACTAGTCCCAGAGACTGCCAAGAAGAATTATTTCTCTAAAAAAGCTATTTTTGTTGAATACATTCAGAAAATATGGAGTTAAATTGGGTTCTTTATAGAAGGATTTCTTAGAAGAGGTAATATGCTAATGAGCATTCTGAAATTTCAAGATGCAGGGTTCTCATGTAACAATTCCCAAATTTATTTGACCTCATATTCTATGTTTCAAGGGACAGTTCAGGGAATCAGTCTTCCCTAAAATGTATTTTGGAAAATGCTGGACCACATGAACACACTTTTTAATTTGCAGAGAATTATGGCATGGGTTGAAGGTATCTAAAAGATGACTAGGCTTGACACAGAAAAATAGGTTAGGTACTAGAATACAGTTAGATAAGGTAAACCACAGACTGTTTTCCATGGACAGCATTAAAGAATAAGAAAGATCCATAACTATATGAAGAAAAAAAAAGGTTACTAAGGTTTTAAAATCACATCCACTTCTCTCTAGCTTCAATAACCCTGCACTTCCCTCAAGACATTATAGCATAAGAGCTTATTTATTTTTCCATTTTTCCCACTAGACTGCAAGCCCTTGAGGATAAGAATGGTATCCGTCCTATTTTTGGCAATGGCCTAGCACTTAAATAACATACGACATGTATTTGTTGAATGAACACATAAATGGAAAAAAGAAAGGACACATTATTTTTTTTAAGCACCATGAATTTTTATTTGAACTACAGAAAATATAGGAAATAAATAAATAATTAGAAATACATTTTTAAAGAACATATGCAGGAAAAACATTGACTATTAAGTATCAACCCAATAGAATGGTCCTATGTGCAGGCAGTGCAAATTACCACAGTCCCCTGGAAAGAACATGTATCAACAACTAGGTTATCAGCTTGAGGGATAAAATAAGAATTACTATAATTCTGATTATTAACAATAAGAATTACTTATAAGAAAATAGTAAAATGAATCTACATTATAATTATAAAAATATTTGTACATATGCATGCATACAGATACAGTATAGAGAAACGATAGTTCTTACATTAGAATAAGAGAATGGAATGATTTTTTCCTTTTAAAACTCCCTTCAATGTAGTTATGTTCATCAATAAATTTAAAAATTTACCATTTAAAAAATTTAAGTGTTCTAGCCTTTTATGTAAGTAGTCCAAAAAATGGCAGCAATGCTGATTACTGTAACTGCTTTAAAACTTACATTCACATTAACATTTTAATACTAAAAAATTATATTGAGTTTATGCCAGAAACTCAAATATTTTAGAAAGAGCTATGTGGTACACTCACGCCACCTGCTAGCACTGAACGGCACTGCAAAACTGTAGTCTTTAACCTGACTAATAGTCTGACTCTGAAGTTGAGCAGCATTCACGACCATTCTTTTCCCAGAATTCAAAAGAATGCTTGGACTTTTCTTTTTTCAATTTGCTACATTTTAAAGAATCAATACCATACTATTAACATTGTCCCCAAAACAACACTGACATTTCAAATCATAGGAGGTCATGGTTATGTGTATGTATTTTCAAATGCCCATATTTTAATTAAAAGCTACATAAACTGAGAAATGTCTAATTGTGTCAACTATCTTCTCTATTTAGAAGCACAGTACAGTTAGTTAAAGAACTATATAGTTCTATACAAAAGACAAGACCTGGGTTTGATTTCTAGATTTGCTACTTTATTTGCTAAGCAACCTTAAACAAATCATTTGATCTTATTGTCTGTTTCCTCATTTACAAACAGAAGGGACTCACAGGACTTTTGTCAGGAATAAATGAGAATAAACAGAAGAAAACATCTTTAAAGAAAAGTCCTATACAAATATTAAGTTGTTTTTAATTCTGAACTACCTTTATGAGTATCAAGAAAAATATGATACCATCTTTCTTTCTCTGAATTTAAAAATTTGAGTATCTCTTTATATAATACTTTATAATATTTGACTGGCTTCACAATTATTACTTTAAATCATGCCAGGGGGCGCCTGGTTGAGCGTCTGACTCTTGATTTTGGTCATGAAATTGGGGTCATGAGATCAAGCCTCACACTGGGCTCTGCGCTGGGCATGGAGACTGCTTGGGATTCTCTCTCTCTCTCTCTCCCTCCCCACTCCCAAATAAATAAAAATTTAAAAAAGTCATGCCGGAATGCACATGCTTTAGTCCCACTATTTTACCTACTTTTACCCTTGAACTACATGACACCATTCAGGACACCACCACTGAGCTTCAACCGTCAGTGGGTAGAGTGAAGAGTCCAAGAAGGGCAGACACGAGTCAGGGGAAAAGAACACAAAGAAGTGATGAAGGTATCACATCGTAGCTTAAGACAAAAAGGAGACAAGAGAGGATGGTGGCCTGATATGGTAAGCGGTATCTTGTGGTATACTTCAAATAATGCAATCGGATTATTTTTATGTAAAATAAAATAAGCAAACAGAACAAGGAGGGAACCAGATGTCTATTCTGGTACTGAAGACTAAGGCCCACAAAAAGTAAGGCAAAAATCTAGATTTCCTGATTCTGAGCTCAGAGATTTTTTTATCACCTAACAGAGAGCTCAACAACGGTTATTATTATTATCATTATTATTAACAGGAGGCAACATTTACTAAGTTATTAAAAATATATCAGATATTAATTACCCCTAAGTACTTAAAATTTTTTTTTTAATTTTCAGGTAATCTCTACACCCAAGGGGCTCAAACTCACATCCCTGAGATCAAGAGTCACACGCTCCTTTGACTGAATGAATCTGGCGCCTCACTCCCTAGGTACTTTATATTAACCTGTGGAGTGTTGGCCAAGCAGGATATTAAGGTTTGTTTTTTTTTTTACTTTTATCTAGATTTTCTAAAATTTATACACTAAACATGTATTGTCTTTTGTGATTTTAAATATTTTAAATTTCTCTAAACACATAAATATATTGCTATTTAAACTATTCTAGGGAATAAAAAAAGGCTGACAAGCTTTGTAAATTTATTTCACAAAGAAGGCATAATCCTGATACCAACACCTAGCAAAGAAAGAAAATTACAAATCAAACACTGATGTATCCCTGAAAAATTTCTAGAAATTGAAGTTTATCTATTTGTTACCTTATAGTGTAAAAATGGTTGCAGAGACTGTCAACATATTTTTGCAGTCCACATGGAATGGTCCTTTTTTTTTTTAAGATTTTACTTATTTGAGAGAGAGAGAGAGGGAGGGATAGAGCATGCATGAGCAGAGGGAAAAGCAGGCTCCCCATTGAGCAAGGAGCCCGATGCAGAACTTGATCCCAGGACTCTGGGATCATGACCCTAGCCGAAGGCAGTCGCTTAACCAACTAAGCCACTCAAGCGCCCCACACATGGACTGTTCTGATTTGAAATACACACTACATGGAGTACAAAAACTAATTTTTTGAGGGTCCTGGAAGGCATCTCAAAAAGGGGGCAGTCATCCTCCAGAATAGATGAATCAAAAGTACATTAGTCAAGGCTCACCAGAGAAACGGTTGATTCTAGGACTGGGAGAGGGAATGTGTATTTTAAGCCTGGAGCATTCTGTGGTGCCCAAAAATAAAAAGTATTTAAAAAAACAAATGATGGGGCACTGCAAAGTAACAGAGTAGCCAACTGAAAGCGTTATCAATGGCCAAAACTGGAACAATTTGAGCAACAAAATAATGTATTATTGGATTATAATCCAAATGCTAAAATAAATAATCTATGAGTCCATACTGATATAAATGGTTGAATAAACAGATAAATGGAAGAAAACAGACAAATCTCCCATATGGAAGAATTACAAACAATTTATGTGATATTTCTCTCTGCAGAAGGTGTAGCATAACTTTTAATTCCTCCGTAAGTATGGGCTATGCATAGTGAATTCCTTCTAAAGGGGACAGTTCAGAAAGAAAGAAAAAGAGTACTTTCATAGTGAAGAAAACTTGCAAACAGTACCTCAGCCAGGTGATCAAGGCTTCACCATTAGTAATGGCATGTTAGGAGCCTCTACCCTTGCTATGATGTGATGAAAATGGCACTTTACTGGTGAAGTTTTCCTCCCAAAAATACATACCAGTCTAAGCATGCGAAGAACATCAAACCAATCTAAAATGAAGTACATTCCATAAAATACATAACCAGTATTTCTCAAAACTGTCAAGGTCACCAAAAACAAGGAAATTCTGAGAAACCACCACAGCCAAGAGGTGCCTAAAGAAATCTGAGTAGGGGCTCCTGGGTGGCTCAGTCCGTTAAGCATCTGCCTTTGGCTCAGATCAGGATCCCAGGGTCCTGGGATAGAGCCTGGTGTCAACAGGGCTCCCTGTTCAGTGGGGAGTCTGCCTCTCCCTCCCCCGTGCCCCCACAACTCATGTTCTCTCTAGTGCATGCTCTCTCAAATAAATAAATAAATAAATAAATAAATAAATAAATAAAATAAATAAAATCTTTAAAAAGAAAATCTGAATCAAGTATGAACTTTATTAATGTATCAATATTGGCTCAGTTGTAATAAATGTACAATAATAAAGATGTTAACATGAGAAATTTGGTGTTAACTATCCTTGAAACTTTTTTATAAATCTAAAACCTTTTTAGTTAAAAAAAAAAAAAAAACCCATCAGGTAAATGCTCTGTGACTGCTCTGTGAGAAAGCTACGCCGTGTGGATCAAGACTCTTACCGGAGGAAACTAACAGTGGTTTCAAATACTAACGTGGAAGTTCCTACAGCAAGACACCTGGAAGTGCAATGGTATGTGGCATGCTCCTGATGAGAAAGAGCGAGGATTTAATGTTTCTCCAAAGCAACATGAGATGAGGACAAACGATCCTAAATAAAACGCTAACAAAGCAAACCAGAGTAAAGTGAAAGAATGATGTACTATGAAATAATCCGGGTTCAGAACGCTTCAGTAATTGAAAACCTAACAGTATAATTCATTACTACAATGATTCAAAGGAGATCATCTCAAAAATGCTATAGGAACAGGGCAGATCGTTAACATAATAGAGGCTATTATCTCAAGCTGAATACCAATTTATACTTAGAGGCTAAAAACCAGAGGCACACCCATTGAAGTACAGAACAGCATAAGGGACTACATAAACATTATTTTAGAAATTTCATCTAATGAAAAAGACAAAAAGAAAAGAAAAAACAAGCTATAGATACTTAGAAAGGGGAAATAAAACCACTATTATTTATCATTTATTTCCTAAGAAATCTCTGAAAAGAGTGAACAAAAAGCCCAAACTTTCAGATTTCAGTCTCTTACTATATATACCAATGTTCACCCCCAACCTCAAACACTCTCTTAGCACAGAACAGACCCTGATTTACATGTTATTCTATGTAGCCATTAAAAATAATATTAAAGAGGGACACCTGGCTGGCTCATTCAGGAGAGCATGTGACTCTTGATCTCGGGGTTGTGAGTTCAAGCCCCACACGGGTATGGAGATTACTTAAAAATAATTTTAAAAAATTAAAATAATATTACAGAGTGATAACTTTGTATGGTGACTAATGGTAACTAAACTTACCACAGTGAGTATTTTGTAACGTATATAATTGTCATTAGGTTGTACACCTGGAATTAGTGTAATAATGTATGTCAACTAAACTTCAATAAAAAAATTAAAGAATGTTTAATAACCTTGGAAAATTTTTAATTCATATTGTTAAATAAAAAAGAGGAGATAACTAATCAAATATAGTATCATCCTATTAATATACACAAAGGTTGACTATATATACTAAAATGAACTCCAGTAGTCAAGGTTATTTATAAGTGGTAGAATTATAGGCAATTTTATTTAATACTTTAAAACTCGTATTTCACAAATTTTCTATGATAGTATCAGTTTTATAATCATACATACAAAATGCTATTTTGAAATAATGTACTATAATAATTCTTACTTTTAAAAAAATATTTCTTACCCTTAAGGTTACTACTCGTGCTCTGGGGTTTCGAATAGATGGTCCGGCTGAAACATAATCGGTTGTGTCAATTTCAATGGGAAAATGCTTCTCGCATTTCTCATCACTGTCCAGTGCAGCTGGCCACTCAGTGCAGAAATCTGAGAATTAAGAAAAATTATCTCAAGTATAGTTTTGCCCAGTAAATTCTCATTGCAATGTGTGCTACCAGACAAAATCAAATTATTGAGGGAGATGACTCTAGAGTTACATGAAATGAAAGAACAGACTCCCTTCTGCACTTCACAAACACATCATCATCCTTTAACCCTTTTCTTCTTAGATGAATCCTAATTAGGGAATGTAATTAAATGAATGATTTAGGTAGCTTGAGTTTGGTGGGGAGCAGTAAGTTAGGTTAAAAAGGAACTATGACTTGATGAAAGCTTATTATAGCTTTGCACATACCCCATTATGGGACAGTTTAAGTCCCCCTCACCAACTGAAAGCAAACAGTTCATAGTGCTCAGAGCGTTACTGTTTTTGAAAAAAGCAACAGTTAATAGTAATTAATTTCCAAATGAAAGTTACCAAAGGTCTACTGAAGGGAACTGAAAGCAGCTCTGAAAAAGCTCTTAGAACAAAGTGAGATATGGTCTACATTCTCTCAGAAATTGAGTTGAATAGGGCCTCAAACTGAACAGGTACAAATGTCTAGGGCATTATTAAATAGATCCTTACAGTAATTCATGTTTCCTCTATGTGACTTCTGTGCCAATGGGGCTAAATGGAAAGAGGAACAGACTTGTCCTCATATTCAGGCAACAAGAATAGCCTAGAGGGGAGGCTGGACTGGCTCTGAGAACTGGGCCACCAACAGAAAGTTCCAAGCACTGTGAACAAGAAAGTGGCGCATCAATCCATCCCCACAGCACAGAGATATAAACTCGGGCCTCAAGTGGTGGGGGTTAGGGGAGATGGGACTTAAAAGGAAAAGAGCTCCCAGCATGTCCTACAGCTATCTGTATTGAGGGACTACATAAGAAGGTAGCTGATTTCCTTCTGCCCTGTTCCTATAAAGTTAGTGTGGTAGAGAGGGCTCTCAGCTTGAAATGAAAACTTCTGGCACTATCATGGCCCCACCATGGAAATTTCATCCTTAAAAACCTCATTCTAAGAATACCTAAAAGTAATTGGTTTCTTAGGTCAAACACATTAAACCTCATGGGGTCTGTGCTTTCTCCAAAAAGCACGACTGCAGGAGAGGCTGGTCACAGGCACATGCGGGAACTCTTCCACGTGATGATGTAAGGGGCAGTGAAAGGTACTTTGTCAGTAACACTTCCTAGAGGTAACAATTTTCTTACAGTAGGTACTATATTTAGCTCTCTTTTAGGCTTTAATATCAGTCAGCAAAATGTCATTCTGGGTTACAGAGACTCTCCAAGATCTACAACTAAATATATGTTAGCAAATTAAGTATAGCTCACACCATTCCCTAAACACACTGCTTAAGAGAGCAATACTCACACACTTTGAGGGGAAAGAAGTATCTCTGCAATTAAGAACATTCTGACATTTAAATAAAATGAAAAGGGCATGATTACTGAAGTTAAATTTTATTCCCATCATGGAATAATTCCAATATCCTGCACTATAAGATGCAACACTGCCAAGCACTTTATAAGAGAGACGAGTCTGGAGAATTTTATGAGTTCTTGGGTTTGTACTGAGTCTTTTATGTTTTATAACTTTGAGGAAGTCATTTCAATAACCAGATGATAATTACAACTTTTAAATTACCGGATTATATGTCTAAAAAATACAGCCAACTGGAAAGTACATAATAGACCCCTATTCATCTGATAGGTAGAGCAACAGACTAGACTTCGGAGGACCTTGGTTTTTACTTAACTTCTACCACTGATTATTAAAGTTTGGGTAAATTACCTAACTTTCCTGTGCTTCAGATTTTCCACTTGCAAGTTAGATATAAAATCTGAACTGACCTACTTTGAAAGAAAATTGAGAAGAAATAGTTTTAAAAGCCTTTGAGTTATTTGGAAGATACAATCTAAATCTAGAGGCTGGCAAAAGTGTAAAGACAAAATTAAAGAAAGATTAAAGCACTTACTTAAATACTTAAATTATAATGCTACTCTTCTGAATGTGCTATATGAAAGCCTTTCATTTAAGAATTATGAAGTATTTTAGAAATACCTCATTAAAAAACCCAGTTTCTACATTATAAATGCACACTTAAAAATAA
The DNA here is from genome assembly GCF_029215605.1 of Mirounga angustirostris. Classification (NCBI taxonomy): domain Eukaryota; kingdom Metazoa; phylum Chordata; class Mammalia; order Carnivora; family Phocidae; genus Mirounga; species Mirounga angustirostris. The sequence goes on from NW_026991713.1 coordinate 78,457,282, forward strand.
TGCTTAAAAAGGAAAAAAATGAGATTTATCACAGTGTAATACATTCCGTAACTGGCTTCACAAAGGATCAAAAAGTGACACATGGTTTGTGCCAAACAGGGTACAAATTTGGAATAATGATCAGCGTCAGTCTATCACCAGACACCTGTGAAAATAGAAACATACAATCTAAAAGGACAGAAATGCATCCTACTAACCCAAAAAGAAGGCCACATACATGAAAGGAGATAGGAAAGATTGTTCTTCCCTCATTTCAAGAGTAAGGTCATTCTTCCTACTTTTTAGGACTTCTTTATCTCTTCCTTATGTTTTTCAATAAAAGGCCCTTCCAAAAGCTCAAATTTCATCATAATCATGATCACTATACTATTTCTCCTTCTAGCAATATCAGGCTGCCTGTCAAGAGTTTTTAGATTTCATTTTCTTTCCTGAAAAGCCTTAACAAGTGTACTGAGCATTTATACATCTCCTTCTTAATTAGCATGAATTTAAGAATTCATCCAAAGGTACTAACTCTTGAATTAAACTACACAACCAATCACTAACAGCTGTGAACCTAAAACAATTCCAATGTCCTTCTTCTGTATGTAGTCCAATGCAAATTAGATCAGAAATTGAGTCAGAATATGTATATGTATGAAAACACTCATAAAACTATGAAAAAAAAAGTTCTTTGCCTTTACCTCTGTGCATGTGGGAAGGAGAAAGAATAAGTGAGTCAGGGGTGTCTGGGTGGCAGTCAGTTAAGCATCCGACTCTTGGGTTTTTGGCTCAGGTCATGATCTCAGGGTCATGAGATCCCGAGCCCCCTGTGAGGCTTTGCACTCAGCGCAGTCTGCTTGAGTTTCTCTTTCCCTCTCCCTTTCTCCCTCCCCTCTGATCTCTCTCTCTCTCTCTCAAATAAATAAATCTTAAAAAGAAGGGAATAAGTGAGTAAAATCTGTTTATATCTAGGAATCAATAAATATTGTTCAAACTCAATAAATTTAGAACTGGAGATATAATCGTGGTCTGGTGATTACTCCCATCTTATACATGTATACGAAAAAATATATATACTAATATAACTAAACATATATAAAATATAGAGAAAGAATATAAATATTATATAGAAAGAGACTATATGGAAAAATAAGCAAATACACTCTCAGCAAGTAATTATCAGACCTAAACAATGATTAAAAGAGAACACTTCTAAAATGAGGGGCCAGGTGGGAAAGGAGAAATATAAGATTATTGCTCTTCATCATCAGCCTTCTGCTACTTGATGTTACCACATCTATGTATCACTATGAAGTTCTTATTTTAAACAATTTCAAGAAAACTCTCTGCAAAGTATCCCATTACTGACTCCACTGACTATTCTACTCAGCATCTTTCTACATTATCTCGTTTGGATTATATTGATTTGTATCTACTGGCAATACTCTACAATATTTTCTTCAGTCTTTTTATGTATGTGCTATCTATAATGTAACAATGAAGTCCCTAACCTACCTGAACAAGGACTATGATTTCTGGTTCTATTTTTATTCATAGCCACTTGTAGTCTGAAAAAAAACAACAACAACAAAAAAAAAAACTTGCAGATTTGACATCTTAACAATTCACTGAAAACTTGAAAATTTTTCTAAAAAAAGGAGAAACTAGCAATGACTCAGAATATAAGGCGATTTAATATATTAAAAATGAGGTTTTGTTCCTCCATCTTTATTGAGATACTTGACATAAAACATTGTGTAAGTTTAATGTATACAATATGTTGATTAGATGCACTTATGTATATTGCAAAATGATTACAATCATAACACTAGCTAACACCAGTGTCATGTAATTACCCTTTCTTTCTGTGGTAAGAATATTAAAGATCTATTCTCTTAGCAACTTTCAGTTATATAACACAGTATTAATAACTATAATCACTATTCTGTAGGCTAGATCCCCAGAACTTATCATAAAACTGGAAGTTTGCATTCTTTGACCAACATCTCCCTTCCCCCTCACCTCTCAGTCCCTACTATTCTGAGTTCAGCTTTTTTAGATTTCACATGTAAGTGAAATCATAACCTAATTGTCTTTGTCTTATTTCATTTAGCATAACGCCCTGAAGGCCCATCTATGTTGTCACAAATGGCAGGATGTCCTTCCTTCTCATAACTAAATAATATTAAACACACACACCACTTCTTTATCCAATCACCAACTTAGGTTGTTTCCATTTCTTGGCTGTAGTAAATAATGCTGCAGTGAACATAGGAGTACAGATATCTCTTCAATACCTTGTTTTCATTTTTTTTTTTCTTAAAGAATTTATTTATTTATTCATTTGAGAGAGCGAGAATGAGAGAGAGAGAGCACATGAGAGGGGGGAGGGTCAGAGGGAGAAGTAAACTCCCTGCTGAGCAGGGGACTCCAGGATCATGACCTGAGCCGAAAGCAGTCGCTTAACCAATTGGGCCACCCAGGCGCCCCTCTTTTGAATATATATATATCCCATAGCGGCTATACCAATTTACATCTCTAGCCAACAGTACAAAAGGGATTCCCTTTTCTCCACATCTTCACCAACACTTGGTATCTCTTGCCTTCTTGATGATAGCCATTTCTAGCAGGTGAGAGGTAATAGCTCCTGTGGTTTTGATTTGCACTAATCTTTCCATGATCAGTGATGTTGATCCATCTTTTCATGTGTCCATTGACGATCTACGTCTTCCTTGGAAAGATGTCTATTCAGGTCCTCTGCCCATTTTTAAATCAAATTATTTGGGTTATTTTGGTGTTGAGTTGTGTAAGTTCTTTATGTATTTTATATACCCCTTATTAGATATATCATTTGCAAATACCTTCTCCCATTCAGTAGGTTGCCTTTTCATTTTGTTGATGGTTTCCTTCATTGTGCAAAAAATTTTTATTTTGGTGGTCTCAAGTTTATTTTTGCTTTTGTTTCCCTTCCCAAGGAGACATATCAAGAAAAATATTCCTATGACCAATGTCAAAGAAATAACTGCCTATGTTTTAAGCAGTTTTATGATTTCAGGTCCACATTTATGTTTTATGTATACTTTAATGCATTCTGAGTTTATTTTTGTGTGGCATAAGAAAGTGGTCCAGTTTCATTCTTTTGCATATAGCTGTCCCATTTTCCCAGCACCATTTATCAAAGAGACTGTCCTTTCCTCATTGCATATTCTTGCCTCCTTTGTCATACATGAATTGACTATTTAAGTGTGGGCTTATTTCTGGGCTCTCTATCTTGTTCCATTAACTTAGGTGTCTATTTTTGTGCTGATATCATATTGTTTTGATTACTATAGCTTGTCGTATATCTTGAAATCTGAGACTGTGATACCTTCAGCTTTGGTCTTTCTCAAGATTGGTTTGGCTATTCAGGAACTTTTGTGGTTCCATACAAATTTTAGGATTCTTCCTTCTAGTTCTGTGAAAAATGCTGTTGCTATTTTGATCCGGATTATATTCAATCTGTAGTTTGATTTGGATAGTATGAACATTTTAACAATATTAATTCTTCCAATCCTCTGCTTATTTTTTAATTGGATTGTCTGGGATTTTTTGCTATTGAGTTGCATGAATTCTTTTTATATTTTGGATATTAACCTCTGACCCGAGGTTTGCAAATATTTTCTCCCATTCTGTAGGTTGCCCTTTCCTTTTGTCAATGGTTTTCTTTGCTGTGCAGTAGCTTTATAGTTTGATGTAGTCCCACCTGTTTATTTTTGCTTTTGTTGCCTTTGCTATTGGTATCAAATCCAAAAATCACTGCCAAGACCCATGTCAAGGAGCTTACTGCCTATGTTTTCTTCTAATTTTGTTCTGTTAATGTGATATATCACACTGACTGATTTTTATGTTGGACCATCCTTGCATCCCTGAAATAAATCCCACTTGATCTGACATGATCTTTTTAATGTACTGTTGAATTTGGTTTAGTAATATTTTGTTGAGGATTTTTGTATCAGTGTTAATGAAGGAATTTGGCCTGTAATACTTCTTATAGTATCCTTGTCTGGTTTTGGTCATCAGGGTAAATGCTGGCTTCCTAAAATGAGTTTGGAAGTGTTCCCTCCTCTTCTTTTTTGGAAGAATTTTTCTTTAAACAAGATTTTATTTATTGATTTGAGAGAGAGAGGGAGAGAGCATGAGTGTGTGTGTGGGGGGAAACAGAGGGAGAGGAATAAGCAGACTCCACACTGAGCAGGGAGCCCAATGAAGGGCTCGATCCCAGGACCCCGGGATCCCGACGAGTGAAAGGCAGACGCTTAACCGACTGAGCCACGCTGGCACCCCTTTTTTGGAAGAATTTGAGAAATACTGGTACTATCTCTTTATTTTTTTATTTTTATTTATTTATTTTTTTTTTAAGATTTTTATTTATTTATTTGAGACAGAGAGAATGAGAGAGAGAGAGCACATGAGAGGGGGGAGGGTCAGAGGCAGAAGCAGGCTCCCTGCCGAGCAGGGAGCCCGATGCGGGACTCGATCCAGGGACTCCAGGATCATGACGTGAGCCGAAGGCAGTTGCTTAACCAACTGAGCCACCCAGGCGCCCTGGTACTATCTCTTTAAATGATTAGAATTTGCAGGTTAAGCCATCTGATCTTGGATTTTTTTGTTGTTTTGGGGAGGTTCTTTATTTTTTCTAAAGATTTTATTTATTTGACAGAGAGAGTGAGAGAGCACAGCAGGGGGAACAGTAGAGGGAGAGGGAGAAGCAGGCTCCCCGCCAAGCAGGGAGCCCGATGCAAGGCTTGATCCCAGGACCCTGGGATCATGACCTGAGCTGAAGGCAGACACTTAACCATCTGAGCCACCCAGGCCCCCCTGTTGGGAGGTTCTTGATTACTGATTCAATCTTCTTACTAGTAATGGGTCTGTTCAGATTTTCTATTTCTTTTTTTTAAAGATTTTATTTGTTTATTTGAGAGAGTGAGTGAGTGAGAGAGCATGAGAGCAGGGTGAGGGACAGAGGGAGAAGCAGACTCCATGCTGAGCAAGGAGCCTGACGCAGGACTCGATCCTGGGACTCCAGGATCATGACCTGAGTGGGAGGCAGACGCTTAACCAACTGAGCCACCCAGGCGCCCCAGATTTTCTATTTCTTCATGATTCAGTCTTGGTCGGTTGTCTGTTTCTAAAAATTTATCCATTTCTTCTAGGTCGTCAAATTAGTTGGCATGTAATTGTTCACAGTAGTCCCTTATGATCCTTTGTATTTCTGAGGAATCAACTGTAACGTCTACTCTTTTATTTACAATTTTATTTGAGTCCTCTCTTTTTTCCTGATGTGTCTAATTAAAGGTTTGTGTATATTGTTATCTCTTCAAAAAACCAGCTTTTAGTTTCGTTCATCTTTTTTCTTGCCTTTTTAGTCTGTATTTCCATTCTAATCTTTGTTATTTCCTTCCTTCTACTAACTTTGGGCTTAGTTCTTTTTCTAGTTCCTTGAGGTGTATATGGAGTTGTTTATTTGAGATCTCTTTTTTCTTAATGTACGCTATCAACTTCCCTCTTAGAACTGTTTTTGTTGCATCTCATAAGTTTTGGTATGTTGCTTCCATTTATATTTGTCTCAAGATTTTTTTAACTTTCCTTTTGATATTTTTCCTTGAACCAATGGTTGTTTAGGGACATGTTCAATCTCCATATATTTGTGAATTTTCCAGTTTTCTTCTTATAATACATTTCTAGTTTTATACCATTGTGAACAGAAAAGGTGCCTGGTATGACTTCAGTATTTTACAATTTGTTAAGATTTGTCTTTTGGCCTGACATATGATCTGTTCTGGAGAATGCTTCAGGTGTGCTTGAGAAGAATCTGTACTCTGCTTCTTTTGGATGGAATGTTCTGTAAACATCTGTTAAACCCATCCAGTCTAACATATAGTTTACATCCAGTGTTTCCTTACTGATTTTCTGTCTGGATGATCTATCTATTGTTGAAAATAGTGTATTGAAGTCCCCTACTGTTGTATTACCATCTGTTTCTCCCTTTAGTTCTGTTAGTCAATATTAAGTTCATATACTAAAACAACCACTTACCTTTAAGAGCTTCACAGTGCTTTTTAATCGCTACAGGAGTTAAATGCAGAAAATTGGGTATCTAAAATAGAGAAATTCAAAGGATAAATTAGCCTACTGTCTCAAAAACATAAAAAAGAATTTTTTCATAAAACTAAATCCTAAGCACAATAAACCTTATAATAAAATTTAGTTTTTACAATATTAATTTATGTCACATGTGTAATGAATTCCTTGAAATATAGATTCATGATGTATCTTATGATGACCATAGTGGGGAAAAATAAATGCTGTTTTTTTTTTTTTAAAGATTTTTATTTATTTATTCATGAGAGACAGAGAGAGAGAGAGGCAGAGGGAGAAGCAGGCTCCCAAGGAGCAGAGAGCCCGATGCGGGACTTGATCCCAGGACCCTGGGATCATGACCCGAGCCGAAGGCAGACGCTCAACAATCTGAGCCACCCAGGCGCCCCAATAAATGCTGTTTTTATAGTACTCTTCCTGCCACAAATCTACAGGTATACATATTTTCCTTATAAAACTGAAAGCACTTAAGGAGAGATTATTGTTTAATCATTCTAATTTTCCTGGAATACAAAAAGAAATAAAAACTATTCAAGGTCCTACACTCTTAACACTTTGGTTAACATCCTTCTAGACATCTCTTTAAAAAATAGATATACATATGCAATTTTACATAAATGGATTCATACTTTTCCAGAAACTGTTTTTTAAAGATTTATTTGAGAGAGAGAAGCGCGCACATAAGCGCAAAGGACTGGGAGGGGCAGAGAGAGAGGGAATCTCAAGCAGACTCCATGCTGAGTGCAAACCCAATGTAGGGCTTGATCTCATGACCCTGAAATCATGATCTGAGTTGAAACGAGGAGTCAGACACTCAACCAACTGTGCTACCCAGGCGCCCCTAAACTAAGTTCTCTTCTTTCATTTAAAGAAAAGATTAGTTTCCTCAATGTTTGTTTCCTTATATCTCTTGAAACATTCAGATTTCCAAATTTCATTTACCCGTCTCTAGCAGCAGACAACTCCTTCTCCACGTTACCATCTCATTTTTTACCATCATCTTTTAGCAAAATTTTTTCTGTTTTTCAAGACTGTCATATATATGCTAAGTGAAATAAGTCAGAAAAGGACAAACACCATATGATTTCACTTATATGTGGAATCTAAAAAACAAAATAAACAAAAAGCAGAAACAGACCGGTAAATACAGAGAACAAACTGATGGTTGCCAGAGGGGAAGGGGCATGAAGGGATGGAAGAAATGGGTAAAGGGGAGTGGGAGATACAGGCTTCCAGTTATGGAATAAATAAGTCATAGGGATAAAAGGTAGAGCATAGAAAATACAGTCAATAATACTGTAATAGTGCTGTATGGTGACAGATGGTAGCTACACTCGTGGTGAGCATAGCATAACACACAGGCTTGTGGAATCACTACGTTGTACACCTGAAACTAATGTAAAATTGTGTGTCAACTATACTTCAATAAAAAAAAAAGTGGAAAACACAGTTTATGACAATTATATACGTATGTAACATGAACCATCTAAGATACGTATTCTCAGGCTAAGCATATTCGTATTTTCTTTAAAAATGCTTATAGTTCACAGTGCCTGGATGGCTCAGTTAGTTAAGTGTCTGCCTTCAGCTCAGGTCATGATCCCTGGGTCTTGGGATCGACCCCTGCATCGGGCTCCCTGCTCAGCAAGGAGCCTGCTTCTCCCTCTGCTCCTCCCCTCCCTGAGCCCCCGCCCCCCGACCCCCCCGCTCACTCGCGATCTCTCTCGCAAAAATAAATAAATAAAATCTTAAGGAAAAAAAAGCTTATAGTTCATAAATCATTATAGATGCTACCAACTGAAGCATTTAATATGACATATTTTGCTTCAAGAAATAAAGAAGTTTAAGGACCATAACAATATTAAATAATGTTGTACTTTTCTGGATAGAAAGTTTTAAAATCTTTCTTTTAAAAGTAGATTCAGGGACCGCTGGGTGGCTCAGTTGGTTAAGCGTCTGCCTTCAGCTCAGTTCATGGGATCGAGCCCTGTACCCTCTGCCTCTCCCCGCCGTTGGTGCTCTCTTGCGTGCGCGCTTCCTCTCCCTCACTCTCTCTCAAATAAATAAGATCTTTTTTAAAAAAAAGTACATTTCAGCCCCCAATTCTCAATCTCAAATTAGGTTATTTCACTTTTCCTAGTTCCACTCGAAAGATACAAGACAGAAAAAATACAATAGAAAAGGAAAAACCAAAAGGGAAGCCATAGGACCAACTGATTATATTCTCAAATGCCCAGGACTCTTTGAGTCTTCTTCACCATGGACAATCAGAATATATCATCCATTATTACCCGAAAAAAAAATTTTTAACTAAAATACAATAAGCTGCTGCTACATAATGAACCCTGAGTACAAGGCAGGGTAGGAGTGGAAGAGGATCAGCATTTATTTAGATATAAGTCTTAGCCAATGAATCAGCAATTTATCTTACCTTTAAAAGTTCTAGATTTCCCTCCTTTGCCATGGGCACCCCCCTTTTTACTGGATAACCCATTCGAATGGGAAGAGGTACAGCAGAGGGTTTAAATGGTGCTGCAACAGGATAAACACTAGGCCAGTCTTGGTCAACAGTCATTTTCTCTGTCCTAGGAGGTAGTGCCTACGGAATATAAAATAGTTTAGTATTTTAAATATGAACACAATCTTTAATTTTAAAGCAAAAAGAGCTACAATTAAAAGAAACATAAGCAGAATTGCAACCTACGTAAAATCTGACCTCTTATAAAGCTGTTGCTATTCAAATGAAAAAACACCAAACCTACCTAATATTTTTGCACTGTTTCTACAAACCCTCTGTTAAGAATCCCCTTTAACAGCACATTTCCTTCACTAAAAATTTCTGTGGATTTAGACTTTTAGCAAATTTTTAATATTTTGTGAAAGAGTAACAATGTATTTTGAAATACAGATCTTCCTCAACTCATGATGGGCTTATGTCCAAGTAACAACGTATTCTGAAATACAGATCTTCCTCAACTCACAATGGGTTTACTGGAACAGTGAGTGTTTACATTGATTGAGTGTCCCAATAAACCCATTGTAAGTTGAAAACTCCATAAGTCAAAAATGCTTTTAATACACCTAACCTACCGAACAGCATAGCTTAGCCTAGTCTGCCTTAAATGTGCTCAGAACACTTACATTAGCTTACATTTGGGTAAAACCATCTAAAACAAAGCCTATTTTATAGTAAAGTGTTGAATATATCATACAATTTACTGAATACTGTACTGAAAGTAAAAAAAAAAACAAAAAACGGTTCTATGGGTCCAGGTTTGTTATTAAGTGTCTTGGGTATTTACCCTCATGACTGCGTGGCTGACTGGCAGCTATGCCTAACTGCCACTGCCTGGCACTGTGCAAGTTTCACACCGCATCATGCTAGCCCAGGAAACGATGAAATTCAAAATTCCTAGCACGGTTTCTACTGAATGTGTACTGCTTTCTCACCACCATAAAGTTGAAAAATTGTAAGCTGAACCACTGTAAGCTGGTGACTGTCTTTAGTTTTTAGAACTTTTCTGATGGAAGTCAGTACATGAGGGGACACTGAAAATTTGAAATAAAGGAAATAAGAAATAAATAACAAGAACTTGGAAATAAGTAAATGAGTTAAACTAACTGAATACGTACATAATGAGAAATTATGTCTCCTAGTTCCAGAGAACAGCTATGTGACAGTTTAGTCAATCACATTAACATACACATTTTTTTTTTTTTTAAAAAAACTGTATTCATTAGAAGGGGATGGCCAGAATACAAAAGTAGGGTTTAAAGAAGCAAAATCTGGCAATGACCAACAATGCAATATCAAAACCAGTGTACTGTACGCCCTGGAAGAAGGTAATATTCCTATGAAAACAACTACTCTAGATAATTACAATTTGGTACCATTTAACTTCCATCTAATAATTTGTCTCTGTTCTGACTCCATCCTCAACAAGTGACCTTAGGATTTGGATTCTTCCACTGACTTGCCTACAGGGTGAGACCAAACTAGTGAGATTAATACACACATCCCAGGCTTCATGATTATTAAAAGCATCATCAAAAATAATTCTAGGGGCACCTGGGTGGCTCAGTCATTGAGCGTCTGCCTTCGGCTCAGGTGATGATCCCAGGGTCCTGGGATTGAGCTCCACACCGGGCTCCCTGCTTAGTGGGAAGCCTGCTTCTCCCTCTCCCATTTCCCCTGCTTGTGTTCCCTCTCTCACTATGTCTCCGTCAAATAAATAAATAAAATCTTAAAAAAAAAAAAATTCTATATTCTAGTTTAATATACACTTATTTCCCAGGCGTGTGTGAGTGAGTCCATCTCTTAAAGATGATCCATTTTTTGGGGTACTGCAAAAACCAGTCAAAGACTAGAGCCAAGGCTCTGGCAGTCACCAAGTACACATCCCCTTGTGAAGCTTTCTTGGGCAGCACTCTTCTGCCTGATCATGAATATATGCCTCACTTTAGAACTTCAGAAATCATTAAGATAGTATAGACTACATTAATTGTTTACCTTTCTTCTCAGTGGTCTTTCATATCTGGATGTTCTGTCTGCTGTACCTAAAAGACAACACAGTAGTTATAGAGAGCTGAATAATGTACAGTTGTTCAACACTGATCATGATCCCATAACTCTCAGATTATTTCAGGTATTCAGTAATACAAAAATGAAACAATAATCCATTTTCTGTAAGCTCTGGGACTAAATCATCTTAATGAAAAGTCAGAAATAGTTAAAAGTCCAGAGTTATTTAAATGTAAAGTGCAGAGACACCTGGGTGGCTCAGTCGGTTAAGCGTCTGCCTTCGGCTCAGGTCATGATCTCGGGGTCCTGGGATCTAGCCCCACATCGGGCTCCATGCTCAGCAGGGGAGCCTGCTTCTCCCTCTGCCTGCAGCTCCCCCTGCTTGTGCTCTCGCTCACTCTCTCTCGCCCATGCTCTCTCTCTCTAGCAAATGAGTAAAATCTTAAAAATAAAAAAAATAAATGTAAAGTGCATTGTGATTGATGATATAGTGAATTCATCATCTAAAGAAATATTTTCAATAAATTTTAAGGTTCATAGTCAAACTCACTTTCCCAAATTAAAATATCTAGTTAGAAATAAGTATTTTACATCTTTAAAGATAGCTGATTTGAGGGCGCCTGGGTGGCTCAGATGGTTAAGCGTCTGCCTTCGGCTCAGGTCATGATCCCAGGGTCCTGGGATCGAGTCCCACATCGGGCTCCCTGCTCCTTGGGAGCCTGCTTCTCCCTCTGCCTCTCTCTCTCTCTCTCTCTGTCTCTCATGAATAAATAAATAAAATCTTTAAAAAAAAAAAAAAATTAAAAAAAAAAAAAAGATAGCTGATTTGAAATGTTTTAACTATAAATACACTTCTCGTATTTGGAATTATTTGGTTCCACCAAAACAAACCCTTGTTTCTCCTTCTGTATTGCATATTAGAACTGCCAATGCTACAATAATGCCAGTAACAACACAAATCATAGCCATTCCTAATAAATCATACAACCATATAAGAGAGTAAATTAGGGGGGCCTGGATGGCTCAGTCGTTAAGTGTCTGTCTTTGGCATAGGTCATGATCCCAGGGTCCTGGGATCAAGCCCTGCATTAGGCTCCCCGCTTGGCAGGAAGCTGCTTCTCCCTCTCCCACTCCCTCTGCTTGTGTTCCCTCTCTCGCTGTCTCTCTCTCTGTCAAATAAATAAATAAAATCTTAAAAAAAAAAGAGAGAGAGTAAATTATTTACATACAGTATATACCTTTCAAAATATTACCTTATGCCTGTTTTGCTACATTACAGTAACAATAGCCAGACACTGTGCTATGTGCTTTTCATTATCTCAATCTTATTGTTCACAGTAACTGTAAGTACTATTATTATCCTTAGAGGTCATTTAGAGCCAAGAAAACTAAGAATCAAAGAGTCAGGGCGACAATAGCATTGCATATAGGACTCTTCACACTCTGAACCACTTTTATCTCTAGCTTCATCTCCCTTCATAGTTAAACTTCCAGTACCAGAGCCTTTGGACTGTCTCCAAACTTACTGTTCTCTCTGCTGGAATGTGCATCCCTTCTATCTGTCTGGCTTCTGTCCCCTTCTGCCTCCCCATCTCATTTCTTTATCTGACAAATTCTTATTCATCCCTTGATAGTAATTCATTTATTCACTCAAAAATCATTTGAGTGATATTGTGTACCAGAAACAGAGAAGGCAGCAATGAGTAAGAGAAACACAGACCTTGCTTTCACAGAATGTAGTCTGTCAAATAAGATAACTATTTAACAAATAATTTCAATAAATAGTCGTAATATTAATGGCAACATATAGCGGGGGACCAAACTTAGTCATTAGTTGGAGAAAATCTCCTTGAAGAACTGGATGTTAAGCCTAAACCTTAACGATAAGCAAGAGGTAGCCCTGGGAACAGGCAAGTGAGAAAGTTTCTACAGAGAAAAGGAGATGGAAAAATCAATGGGAACAGTTCAATATGGCTGAAATTTAAGATTAGAACAGAAAGAACACTGAGAAAAGAGGTTGCAAATATTTAATAAGCACCTCAACTATAAAACATCATTGACAGAGCTCTTGATATTCTTCTTCCAGTCTTCCTGATCCCTGTAAATGATACTGCTATTTATCCGATTACTCCGGATAAGAATCTAACCTGCTTCCGGAGACTTTTCCTCATGCCCCATATCAAATCCATCAGTAAGTCCTCCCAGCTATACCTTTAAAATATATCCCATATCCAACCACGCCACCTTCTCTGCTATTACCTCAATCCAACTCACCATCATTTCATTTGGACTACTGCAAAAGATTCCAAACTGATCTCCTGGATTCCACTCTTACCCCACTAAAGTTGGTTCTCCACACAGTAGTCAGTGACTTTTTTTTAAATATTTTATTTATTTATTTGACAGACAGAGAGAGCACAAGCAGGGAGAGCAGCGGGCAGAGGGAGAAGCAGGCTCCCCACAGAGCAGGGAGCCCAATGTGGAGCCCGATGGGGGCTCAATCCCAGGACCCCAGGATAATGACCCGAGCCTAAGAAGGCAGATGCTTACCCGAATGAGCCACCCAGGTGCCCCAGTGGTCAGTGAACTTTTAAAAGTATAAATCAGGGGCGCCTGCGTGGCTCAGTCGGTTAAGCATCTGACTCTTGATTTCGGCTTAGGTCATGATCTCAGGGTCATGGGATCAATCCCTGTGTCAGGCTCCACACTCAGCACAGTCGGCTTGTTCCTTTCCCTCTGCTCCAGCCCAAGCTAAATAATAAATAAATAATTTTTAAAGAAGTATAAATCACATTATATCACTTCCATGTTCAAAACCTTCCAGTATAATCCCAAACTTATAATAAAATCCAAGCCAAATGCCTAAAAGCCATTGTGAGATCTGATCATTACTTATATTTCCAACACCTTAGACTACCATCACCTATGTTCACTTACCTCCAAGTCGACTTTGTTTCTGTTCCTTGATCACCTCCCTAAGCTTGTTCTCACTTCTGGGCCTTTGTACTTGCAGATCCCTATGCCAACAATGCCCTTCCCCCCGCCGATCTTGGCATGGTATATACCATGGGCTCTGCTCAAATGTCACTTCCCCAAGGAGGGCTTTCCTGTCTACCCAATCTTTTCCTACTCTGTAGCCAGTACCCCTCCAATCCATCATTCTCAATACCTGCTTTATTTTTCTTCGAAGCACTAATCACCACCTGACACTGTACTGACATTGTTTTGTCTGACCTTCCCAAAAGATTGTAAACTTCAGGAGGTGAGAGACCTTGCCATATCCCAGTATCTAGAACACTACCCAGCACACAGTAGGAGTTAAGTATTTACAAAATGAATAAAAAACTTACAAGATACAAGCATTAAGACTATAAAGGGCCACTCTGACAAATTAAGGAATTTAGGAATTTATCCTATCTTAAAGCAATGAGAAATCATTCGAAGATTTTGAACAAGGGAGTGGCAAGGTAAGATTCGCTTTTTGAATACTTCAGTCTGGTTGTGAGAATTCAAGGCAGGAGAGCAAGAGCAGAAATAGGGACCCGTAAAGAAACTACTGCAGAAGTGAGAGACGGTGGCCTAGACTCATCTGTTGCTAATACGAAGATTAGAGATGTGACAGAAGGTAGCGTGGATAGCACCTGGTGAATGACTGGACACGCCCCCTCTTTGACACGGCTTTCCCTGACTCCCGTGGGCTCTTCGTCAGTGCCCCCGTGTTACTCTATTCACGCTTCCCTTACAGCACCTCACACTGCATACAGTGTGACTGCGTTAACAAATCTGCCTTGTCCATAGACTCTTCCAAGGCAAGAACAGTATCTTGAATGAAGGTCATCTCAATAATGCCTGTTGAATGAAGGTCATCCCATTTGGTGGCATAGTTAGGGCTGGAATTCAAAGCGGCAGTTTGTCCCAGGACAGCTGTATGCTTCTCTTAACGTTCGAGAAGACCCATGGTTTAACACTGCCCAACAAACACGACCGGGCACCAGTAACTAGAGTGACCCTGTGCCAGTGGCCGCGCAAGGGAGCACCAGAGAGCGCGGGTCGCTCTAAGGGGGTGGGCGGAGCAAGCTCACCGCGCCCAGAGCACCCGGAAGCAGAAGTCGGCGACTAGAAAGCCGGTGACACGGGCGCAGAGAAGAGACCCACACCTGCGGCTTTTCTACTGGGAGGGCCAGCGACAGGCTGGCAGAGGACGTCCCAGCTTCCCCCAGGCGGTGCGGACTCCGCCAGCGCGGCGGCCATCATGGATTCGGTATTCCGCCCTCACCTCCCCCAAAGCCCGGAGGCGACGCGACACACACTCACGCGGGCTTGGTATCGCAGAGCGCGTGGCCAGAGACACGGACGTACAGAAGGCACGCAGGCTCCCGGCCCCCGGCTGCAGGGCCGGCCACGCGGGGAGCGCGGCAGCCGCCATGGCTGCGAAGACGGCAAGGCGGATGGGACATGCGCAGTCGGGAGTCAGGGGCGGGGCTGAGGCCGCTACCGCGCACGTTCGCCCCGCCTTGCCCCGCCCCTAGGGTGGAGAAACAGGAGACAGGTGCGCCTGCAAAGTCAGCGCCGAGTCAAACGTGCAAGAAGGTAACCCCAAAATAGAAAAAACGAATGAAAAGAAAACAAAAAGGTTAAAAAAAAAAATCGAAGCAGTGAGTTCAACGAGGACCATAAGGGATGGGGGAAATGTGGCTTACAGAGGGCAAATGTGATCCGGGTGGGATTTCAGATGACCCGGGAGTCTGGCAGTTTACCTCAGGGCCCTCCTCCTGTGCAACTGCTGCTTTTCCACACTTTGTCGGTTTAAAGAAGTCTTGAGCTGGTGCAAGTGATACACTCTAAGGGCGAGACAGTATCTGAGAGTAGTTCTAGCCAAACTACTCGTGTTTAAAACTTGACTTCATTTTTTCTTGCCTGGGTTGACTAATCAAGTAAATACAGACAAAGCTCTGGGTGTACTATTAGCATGCAGTGAGCACCCTGCGTGCATAGGCTCCAAAGGTCATTAATGCCTTTGTAGATCAGGTTAGAGTTACAAAAAGTTAGAACTCGTCAGGACCTCGAAAATAATGGCCATTCTTTAAATGAGATCTCTTCTTTTCTACCCTACTCTATTTCTATAAAAAGGTGTAGATATTTGTGTCTGTGGAGGAGGTGAGTTCAAGGTCTTCCTACCTCAAGGCATCTTGGATTGGAACCTATTTTGACAACCTCTACACTGGGATGAATTAACGTACAACCATTAATAAAGTTATCCTCTATTTTTTTAATAGGTACTATCATATTTAACCAAAGTACAAAATTGTGGTAACAAGAATAACTGGGAACAAACACGACTGACTCTTGGTAAGCATACCAAGTAGAGCAGGGGGATGCCGATGTCCCAGAGTAGTGTGTATGCAAGCATTCAGTGTGCTATGGACATCAATCAGTATTGGCGGGGGGGGGGGGGGGGGGGGGGGGGGGGGGGGGAGGAGAGGAGAAGATAACTGGCAGATAGGGACAAGTATTTGTGATAATCACCATTCTCATCTTTTCTGGCCTTTTACCATCCCATAATTGTTCCAAAGCAGTACAGTGTGTTAGGTGTACTAGTTTCCTAGGACTGCTATAACAAAGTACCACAAATTGAGTGACATAAAATAACAGACATTTATTCTCCCACCAGTTCTAGATGCTAAAAACCCAAAATCCAGGTTTTAGCAGGGTTGGTTCTGTGAAAATTAATAAAAGGAAATATCATTTAAAATGAAGTCTAGAAGCCAGATGGGGGAGCTCTCACATCCTACCACTAGCCAGCAAGTACAGACCCCAAAGGAACAGAGAGTACCTAGCAAGTCTTGCAAGTGGATACCGCTGTACTAAGCCCTGCAGGAGAAGGAAGTTGTTCTCCTACCCCAGCAACAGCCCAGCCAATAAGAGACTGTCACGATTCAGCCAATGAAAAGGCACCCAGTTTACTCCCAGTTTACTCCCAGTAAACTCCCAGTTTACTCCCATGCATTTTTCATTGGTAACAGTCCCTCCCAACTCCCTTCTTTTCTCTGTAATAAAGCAGTCTTCTCCTTTGTTCTCTAGACTTGCCAATGCTTTGTCCTGAACTGCAATTCTCTGCTAATCCCTAGTAAACCCATTTTTGCTGGTAAAATAACTAACGGTTTTAAGTTTAACAGTTCCTTCTGGAAGTTCTGAGAGACAGTCTGTTTATGTCTCCCTGCCTCCTCACTTCTGATGGTCTGCCGACAATCATTAGCTTGTAACACGTGACTCCAGTCTCTGCTTCTGTCTTCACACGGTGTTCTACCCTCACCTCTATTTTTAAGATTAAAAGCACAGCCTTTTAGTCAGATGGATGTGGGGTTTGAATCCAGGCTCTGTTTCTTTGTGTTCTGGGGAAAATCCACCTAACATCTCTGAGCTTCAGTTTCATGGAAAATGGGAACAATAATATCTTCCTCAGGGCTGTTGTGATTAAGTAGTTATGTTGCAGAAGGAAGAATATAAATGGTGGCCATTGGAATTAAGCTCATGGTCAATACAGAGTGATTTTTGCTCTCTCCAGTTTGTATATTTTAGTACGATGAAGTACAAGACCTATACCATACAAATTTAGGGACAAAAAGTACAAATCCTTATGGAATTAGTTTATATTCAGAGATTTCTCAATTTCTGAGCAAGAAGTTCAGACTTAGGTCCTCACCTTGCCTTCCTGTGTTGTCTTTTTGTCTCCCTAAGACATCAGTGGACGGATATGACCAGAGGAACTAGAGAAATACTTATTGTTTTCCCAGGCATCAAGAACAATAAGGTTCATTCTATATTAAAAGTTAACTCATTTGTAAAGCTGTCAGCAGGCAATAATATGTTTCATGCAGTGTAAACAGTAAAGCATGTACCTAAGTCACTAAGAATTACAAGATTTTTCAATTGGAAAAGTTCTTAAAAGTGTAGTTGCTCACTTATAAAAATCTTTTCTTCAATGTGGTATATATATACAATGGAATATTATGCAGCCATCAAAAAATGAAATCTTGCCATTTGCAACGACATGGATGGAACTAGAGGGTATTATGCTAAGCGAAATAAGTCAATCAGAGAAAGACATGTATCATATGACCTCACTGATATGAGGAATTCTTAATCTCAGGAAACAAACTGAGGGTGCTGGAGTGGTGGGGAGTGG
Organism: Mirounga angustirostris; assembly: GCF_029215605.1. Classification (NCBI taxonomy): domain Eukaryota; kingdom Metazoa; phylum Chordata; class Mammalia; order Carnivora; family Phocidae; genus Mirounga; species Mirounga angustirostris. The sequence continues at coordinate 78,475,110 of NW_026991713.1, forward strand.
GAGGGATGGGGTGGCTGGGTGATGGACATTGGGGAGGGTATGTGCTATGGTGAGCGCAGTGAATTGTGTAAGACTGATGAATCACAGACCTGTACCCCCGAAACAAATAATACATTATATGTTAATAAAAAAAATAAAATAAAGCTTAAAAAAAAAAAGCTTTTCTTCAGCTTTCATGACCAAATTATGGCCCAACAAATTATGTAGCCAGTGCTGTGTGGAACAATTCTAAATATTAAGGGTTTTTATAACGGGTTTTTATTATATCTAAAACCCAGATTAGTGCAGTGACTTTCTGTCAGAGAGCTACTTTTAGACAAAACTAACTTCTTTATAAAAAGTGAGTGAAGAAAAAGAAAAAAAAAATGTGAGTGAACAGTTTGTCTACTTACAGGCATGGCAAACAGACAATATCCAGGTATGTGAATGGACCTTGCAATCTAAATATCCATCAAAACAGTATGGCTTAAATATACTATGATGTGTACATAAGACATAGAGTACTACTTGGACACATGGAAACCTAATCCTGGTTGCAGGTTAGAATTACTACCTCAAGAGATTTAAGAAAAATGGTCCTGGCCTTCACTCTGAAATGTATTGAGTTTTTGTTTTTGCTTTTTGCTTTTAAGTTCCCCAAGTGAATCTAATCTGTAGGCAGGACTGAGAACCATTGATGTCAGCCTTAAAGAGGATATAAATCTATTAGCATGGAATATTGTCTACAACATATAGTTGTTCTAAAAAAAATGCAGGTTGTGGATCATAGGATTCCATTTGTGTAAAATATTCCTAATATGCAGTACACATTCTGTAAGGCAAACAGCAAACTGGAGAGGATGGGTATGGAGAGAGGAGCTGAGACTCCTGAAGGCTTAACTTTCTATACTTCCATATTTTTTTACAGCAGAATGCAGATTTTTAAAAATATAGTATTTTTTAAATCAGCAAAAGCTTCACATTTTTATTTTCATAAAAAAAAAAAGACATGGTAAGTCTTTGATTTATATCTTCCAGCTGTTTAGAACATGAATATTTACAATTTGTACTAGAGTCTTCACAATTTTCCTTAGCTTACAATTTAGCATGTAAAGTGTTATCACAAGCATTGTCTCCTTCGTATTAGTCGAACTCATTCCCATTTACAGGTAAAAAGACGAAGAGTTAAGTCACCAGACTCTGCTCTTAAGATAATTCAACCCAGGACGCCTGGGTGGCTCAGTTGGTTAAGTGACTGCCTTCAGCTCGGGTCATGATCCTGGAGTCCCTGGATCGAGTCCCGCATCGGGCTCCCTGCTCGGCAGGGAGTCTGCTTCTCCCTCTGACCCTCCCCCCTCTCATGTGCTCTCTCTCTCTCATTCTCTCTCTCAAATAAATAAATAAATAAAATCTAAAAAAAAAAAAAAGATAATTCAACCCAAACCCACATCTGATTTTAAGCTGAATGTTATTTTTACTAACCACCTTCTTGATAGCTTCCTCTACACAGCATTGCTACAGATAGGGGTCCCTATTGGCCAAGGAAACATTAATTGGGTGTTTGGGTACCTTCCAGGCACATTCAAAGTGTGTGCCTTTATTTCTTCCCTTGCATCCTTAATAAAAGACGTTCGGAAATACAGCATTCTGTGATATATCTCCTACCCTTCATCTAATCATCAGCAAGTGCCGTTTGCTTTACCTTCAACTCTTCCTAGATCTGACCTGTTCACCCCTCCTCCTGTACCACTTTGATCCAGGCCACCCTTTTCTCTCTTATAATAGCTTCCCAGCTGCTCCCATGGGCTCTGATTTCACTCCTTCCTCCCTACAACCTAGTGGCCACCCACCATTCAAGTGAGGTTAACTCTAAGTCTGATCAAGGCATATCAGTCCCTTTATCACTCACAATAAAATCGAGTCCTCACAAGTATGATCTGCTTATTTTATTTGCTGGCTACTTCTATGATCTCGGCTCCTATCACTCTCCGCGTGGCTCACTCAACTCCGTTCACACCAGCCTCCTCTGCTATACTTCACACACATCATTTCAGGCCCCTTTTTGTCTTTGTAGCTCTCTAAGCCTAGATCATTCTTTCCCAGATTTATCTGTACTAATGCTCTCCCTTTTCATTCAGATCTCTGGTCAATTATACCCTGATTCTCAGAGGTCTTCTTTACCCACCCCAAATAAAGTAGCACCTCCTTCACCCTCTATCCCTTCATCCGTGCTTTATTTTCACATAACACCTGACATATTTTTTAAGATGCATTTTAAATATATATTCATATATTTGTTTATTGTCAATCTTCCACCATTAAAAGAGAAACTGGCCAAGAGTAGGGACTTTGTTCTTTTTACTGCTGGATTGGGAGGGTGCAGGACAGGGCCTAACAAAATAAGCCTTTACCAATCATGTGAATGAATCTTTCATTTACATTCGTAAGCACTTTTTGCTTCTATTAGTTTTCCTCCCTTATAGCACTATTATAATTCCAGCCAGGCTTTTAAGCAAAGATGGTTTTTATAAGTGAATACCTTTTACTTACTGCAATTGCTAAACAAATGTTAATCATCATTACAAGGGTTTGCTATAGGGGCCACTGTGTTTAAAGCATAGGGGAAGCAGACACTCCAGCAAGTCCCAAAGTGAATCCTACCAAGAGTCTCTGTGCACAGAGAAAGTGGCCGGGGAGGAGGTGGGAGCAAGGGCAGAGCTTAGAGGAAGAGGGAGGAATGAGGTTTTGCTTGAGTTGAATTGAAACTGGCATTGTCAATGGAATTAAACCTGTTCTGTAGTCTCACGTACCTCCTTACCCCGCCTGCCGTCCACCCACAGCAGTAAAATATTTTACACTTCCGGGTTCTAGACTTATTAAACAAAGACGCATTTTTTTTTTTTTTTAGCAAATCAAACTTCAAGGCTGACTTTATTATCCTCTCCTCCCATTTTTATTATTGAATAAATTTTCCCTGCAATATGGGCTGGGTTTTTTCCTGTTGTCATGACATTATATGTTTTGACCCAAGTGATCATTTTCTCTCAATGGAGGGTGGATAGGAAAAAAAAAAATCCCACACTGGGATGATGCAAGTGGATGAGCTTGCCGACTAAAATAAAATATTCTTCCTTTTTGCCTTACAGGCCAGTCTCACTGGGCACATCCAGTTCAGAGGATGCTAATATAAACCTTGCCCACCTCTCTCAGCCCGTCTGTCTTACTCAGACAGTTTCCAAGCAGCTCTCTGATGGAGACACAATCTTCAGTTTCCAGGACAAACTGTGCCACGGCCTTCCGTCCTGGCAGCTGGCCCCGCACGGTCTCACCTTTGACACTGTCCAGGGCAACTCCTCTGATGTCTTTGGGCTTACCCGGCACCCCAAAGATGATAAACAGGCCCAGACAATCCTCTCCTATCAACTTACAGAATTCTTCCAGCTTATCAAATCTACTTTTCCTGGAGGGCTCCTCTGCCCTGGATTCCGGAGGTGAGAAGTCACAGGGCTTAGATTCCATAGGAGGGAGAGAAGACATTTGCAGAGTTTGCACCGCCAGCTGAAGCCTGATCTGTTTCTCGGATCCCCAGAAGGTCCAAATCCAGTCTGCCCCAAACAGTACAGCTTGGTGCTTGGTCATCTTGGTGGTGGTGAGCCACTCGTCCACTCCCTTGTCTTGGCAGAAAGAGACAAAGTGGATTAAGAAGATCTCATTCAGAGTGTTGGAAGCCGGGCACAGATTGCTCAGAGGATCTTCAAATCCAAGATACTCCTTCACTTTCTGAGCTGCATGGACTATAGCCTCGCTGACGACCTCACAGACGCTGGAAACCTCTTTGCTGTCCTTCAGAGGCAACTGTTGCGATGAGTTTTGCCCCATTTTGTCTGCACCCAATCAATACTGCTTCCAGAGATCAAACATGTGAAGCTCATTCAGAAGGACTTCTTCAGAGTAAAAGTTTTTACCACGAAGTCACGTCTATTAATGCGGTCCCAGTTTACCGACTCAACATTGACGAAAAGAGTGGTGTAGCTGAGCATATATACACACAGCTAAACAAACATGTTAGGTGTCCCTGTTTGCCAACGAGGTGTGTTGTATTCATACAGATTTCCTGCTGGTTTATTAAGTTAGAGATGATTAACTCTGACTGAAAACATCCGTTCTTCTCTAGTGATATTCACTCTACTTCTAATATTGGGCAATCTCTTCCAAGATAGGTTTCTGCTTTTCAAATTTGACTTAAATTAAAAATAGTATTGAGTTCTTTGAAGAACCATACGCCTCCTTCTAAAACTAACTTCTTCAACTTTGCTGGCGAGTCATTTCCCTTTGCTTTTCTAATAATCCCTCCGCCGTGATTCCTTACCACCCAGCCCAGCTGCTTGTTTCCTTTTGTACAGAAATTCCTCAGAGTTCTCAAATTTCTACCTGTTGATATACGCTATAACCCTTCCCCTAATAAATTTATGGGAGTTTGCAAATTATAAAGCGTTTGTGTCACTGTTCTATATATCAGAAATAAAGCCAACTGGGTATTCTGAACAAAGGAAAATAAAGTATCAGACCATAAAAACAGGGAGACAATTATCAATTGACTTTATTTCTTTTCATATGGTAATACCAGCAGTGTACAATGTTTTGTAAATAAAATATATATCATCAAAAAAATTTTAACTTTATCACGTATCATCAGTTATGTTACACTGCCCTGAATAAAGAATATTTGGCATCTATAACAGTCTCCTGGTATTTTTTTTTAACCAGGTTTGAATAAGAAATTGTTTTTCAAATGGTGACATATGTTCACATTAAAATAAAGCACTAATATGTAAGATACCAAACGATGAATGGTAGGGAGCAAAAGACTATTAATTAGCATCAGATCATTTTAGTCATGAATAAACAGTAATTTGGTATTACAGGCCCTTGTTGGAAAGCTTGGTAACCTGCTAATAGCTTGCAAGATCACACCACTGACATTTAAATATAATTTATAAGCAAATCCACTGGCACACACTGAACTGCCCATCCCCATGCCAATTTATGAAAACCTGTCTTTACGAAGTTGGCTATTGTGAGAAGTGATGTAGTAGTGAATAAAAAATAGGATTTTTTTTGAATTCCCCTAAAAAAAATGATAAACACAGTAAGTTTTTGCCACGGCTCTCCCCTTTAGAGATGCTGTCTGGGCCCTGTGCTATAGAAAAACATGAACTACATTTTCTCATCACAGTATAGCCATTCTAAAACTCATTTTGCAGCCTCAGCGTTATTGAACTCTGAGACAAAATGTTCAGACGAATATTCAGCTTAACAAAATCCCATTCATTGATAGCCTGAGAAATGTACAATCAATAACAGTAGGTACATTGTTAGTATTTTGATGTAATGATATATTTAGCAAGAAGGAAAATAAGCAGCTTAATACTGTAAAGGTTTTTGTTTAGGTTTGGTTTCTTCAGAAATCATTTCTACAAATTTGGGGGGAACTTCTGAATGCATTCGCGTTAATAGTATTTAAACATCCCTGGCGTTCTTCCTTTTGAGGTGAAAGGATCCAAGATGGAGGTTGAAACTTTTTTAACTCTTCAACATTGGGTGATGTGTCATCAAAGAAGGGGTATTTCATATATCTTAATTTAGTTGGGATGATCGATAGTAATATCATTAAAATTCAGTTGTGGAGAAGGAGAGATCATCCCAACCTTTCCAAGGACCAGCTGGTATATGACCATTTTGATCACTGTATTTGCTTTTCACCATCTTCCGTATGTCACAAAATAAAAGTTCTATTTTCTATGTACTAAATATATACACGTATTTAGAAAAATATATAAAATAGGACAATAAGAGGCAAGTGGAGGTGTGGCTGGCATTTAGCGGGCACACTGAACGCATGAAGAAATCCCACATACTGCTTTTGGAAGCATGTAATGTCCTGCTTTGATGGCCGCAGGGCAGTCACACAGACGTGACAAGATCATCCACGCACTGCTTCCCGCTTCCCAAATCCTGCATACTGCTGAATGTGAACGTGAAACGCTAGGTAAAACACTCGAATTAAATGCAACACTTTAAATATATCACATATTTTTACATTAAATATAGAGGACAATTATACTCTCATTCACCAGTGTCTCATTTTTCATGGCATCTTCAAAATAGGTACCCACCCCCCCGCTTCCCGTTTCCACTTCTGAGAAGGTGGAATGATAAACTGTATACAATCTGCTGCTTATTAGATCTTCTGCGAGCTGTTTGAGAAATCAGGTGGAGAAAAGACGAGGGGCTCCTCATGCTCAACCAAGTGCTTGGCTTAAACGTTGGAGTCCTCGTCAGTAATGCTGGCGCTGGGGGAACGGGCGGCAAAATCTCGAAACATGTCATCCTCCTTTAACATGTGCTGGAAAACAAGGAGATGGGGGTCACGCACCCTGGGAGCCAGGAGCTTGGCACAACACATCCTCCACTAAACATGCAGTCCTTTGGGGTTATTTTTAAACATCTTTTTAGAATGACATTTTATTTTTTATCTTATTATTATTTTTAAAGATTTTATTTTTAAGTAATCTCTACCCCCAACGTGCGGCTCGAACTCACAACCCCAGGGATCAAGAGTCGCACGCTCCACCAACGGAGCCAGCCAGGCGCCCCTTTAGAATAACATTTTAACTTCGTTTTACAGACTTACTGTTAGATTGTTGATGCCTTCAGAGAACGCTCCTATCTGTCTCACCGTCCCTTCTGAATCCTCCATCTGCAAAGAACACACCATCACATGACCGACTCATTTGTGTAATTTCAAAGAAAGTACAGCAAAATGAGCAAAAGTCTAAGAGGAAATAATGCAAGTGATACTGAACGGGCTGGGAGCAACAGAACACTTCTGATGATACCTCCTTTTGTTACAGCAACCAGATGCTAAAAATGAGACAAACGACATTTTACTGGCACATCTAGCCTAATGCTCTGATGTTGACAATGACCTCAAAGGATCGGTGACTAAGGGACAATATTCAAATCCAGGACTTCGCACTGAAAAGACTAAATGAGCTGTGTATTTCTGACTTGATTTAAAACACAGATTTCCATAATACAGAGACAGTATAACGTAGGTGAAGAGCCAGACTTTGGAGCTGGCCTGGCAGCTTGGAACCCCAGTTCTTCTAGCAGCTCTTCTATCTTGGGTAAGTTACTTAACCTATCTGTGCCTCAGTTTCCTTCCCTCTAAAATGAGGGTAACAACACTCTGTATGTTTTAGGGTCACCGTGAAAGCTGATATATGTTCAGTGCTGAGGACAGTGCCTGGGACATAGTAAGCAACCTGGAAGTTGTTCACTATTATTTTATTATTATCTTTATTTTCAGGTATTTGAGGAAAAACTGATTAGTAGACACAGTGCACCAAGTTTCCATTTAGTGTTTCATTGCTGGAGGAACTTTATTTTTATTTATTTTTATTTTTTAAAGATTTTATTTATTTGACAGAGAGAGAGACAGAGAGAGAGGGAACACAAGCAGGGGGAGTGGGAGAGGGAGAAGCAGGCTTCCCGCTGAGCAGGGAGCCCGATGTAGGACTCGATCCCAGGACCCTGGGATCACAACCTGGGCCGAAGGCAGACGCTTAATGACTGAGCCACCCAGGTGCCCCACTGGAGGAACTTTAAATAAAATAGGTATATTGTGTTGCCTTTACCTGCTCTAACCGGTCCAAATCATCTTCGTCATATAGGCGCATGTCCAATCCAGGTTTAAATCCTTTCTTAGAGGTACTTCCTGAAGCCTGTCCCAATTCCATTGGACAAACATATTCTTCCCCATCTTCCTGTTTCTTCTTTCTCAGATTCCCAAAATTGCTGAAGGTAAGTTTCTTTGGCTTTAAACGAAGAGCAAACATCCAGGGATTTAACAAAATTCTTATGGCAAAGGATTGATAACATGCATAATTCAATTATTCATTCCAACCACAGAGAAAAGCAATTGGATGATTAAATTGGTGTGGCAAAAATAAAAGCATCCTGGGTGTATGATTGATGCACCCAAATATAATAAATGATCCTAATTATGAATCTCAGAAGATTAGGATTGTTCTCCTTATTCACACCAATTAGCTGGGTAGTCACTGTGATAAGCAAAAAATGCCAAGAGCCTTAGTTTTGATTAAACAGGACTTAATGCAATGATATTTCTCAGGGATGAATCCAATCTTGCAAGGTTTCCCCATCTAAGATCAGGAAAAGAAAATGGTCCTGTGTTTTCCTTTTGGGTGAAGCTATGATTATCCATAATGTAACTGGTGGCAGCTAAAGGAATCCTCACTCGTTTGGAGAGAGAACTTGCAGTGAAACTTGGAAGAGAAACTCCATCTTAGTCACCGAACAGTCCCTGAGACTATCTGTTAAGCAGATGGTGATCAGGCTGATGCTGAGAATTTAAATAGAACAGTATCTCTCAGAAGTTTCAAATCTAGCACAGATTTTAAGGGAGCAAGGAAGCTAAAGAGAAAGTGTTGGGCAGGTAGAGGTGGTTAAAAAAAATAAAAAATAAAAAGAGAAATGTATCAGTATTTATGTATATAAAGAACTTGGTACAAATCTGTGGAGGAGCTGATAAACTCTAACTCCCCATTAAGTTGGCTGAGATAATAACAGCCTCAGAAGAGTTCAGAGAGAAATGATTTAAAAGAAGGAAAAGTAGACTCCCATCGCTGAAGCCAAGCTCCTGAACATGGGTTCTTTCCTGTCCCAGCCTCTGCAGCCGATCAAGGTCCCTGCGCCTCCTGAGGCCACCAACTCTGCCGAGTTGCTGCCCCTCCCTGCACCTGGAGCACCGACCTCTCCAGCAGAAGCCCCTCTATTTAATAACTGCTGGAGCTGTCACGTGCTTTCAGGGGCGGGGCTGATAGGGGCGGGAGGGTACGTGTACTGGGTGGCGCGGAAGCCCATAAAGCTGGGATTCCCCCGTGGTCCAGGGACTATTATGCAGATGGTCATCGGCATCAGCACTGCTTGTTGGGATGTAGTCATCCTTTCAGACCCCAAAGGAAAGGTCTTTCGTGTTGATTGAAAGTACTACCTGTGAATTTGTCATCTTCTGTCCATGTCCCCAGGACACCAGAACAAGCATGGGACTTTTGGATGTTCTGGACAGACAAATGGACATTGACAGACTTCAGTCCTGAGGATACTACAAGACTGAAAAGACAAATGTGGGTTGTTATTCTTTGGACATGAGTGTTGTGGCCACCTTCTCAGGCTTCACAGGGAACAATAAATCCCTCAGAGAAGAGAACAAGTTCTGTGTTTTATCTGGTATAATAAAAATTAAAAAAAAAAAAAGTTAAAAAATTTTAAATTAAAAAAAAAGAGGAAATGATAAACCAAAAAAAAAAAAGAAGGAAAAGTAATCTGAATTTGGTTTGACCCACGAATCTGGGTAAATCTGGAAATAGCCATTGTCTCCTGGTCTACCTTGAATTGTTTCTTAAGTATCTTTTTCTAACTTGCAAGACTGGTCAATTTTAAGCCAGACAAATTGAATCTGTCTGAGAAAAAATCCTCCTCTTATACTGGATTTATCCATAGAACAACTGCAATTAATATTTGAGCCCAAGTCACGGACTCTCTGCATTGGCAATATGTTGACTGTATGCCAACATCACACTCTTCATTACTGTTAACTCTAATAAAATAAATGATTTGAGCAGAGATTTCCCCAGAAAGACACTTGCAAAAATGCATTTTCTTAATTACTCCTCAAGATGCACAGACCATTAACCCATCCACAAGACTCAGTAAACTCCAAAAAATGGGATAGGTCAAAACCAAATTGCAGCTTTAGTTTTTGCTTTAACCAATTATTAGAAGACACAAGCTTGAACCAACCTTCACTTTGGCAGTGGCTGTTAGCAGTACATAATCTGGTAACTCCATGGCATCACGCTTTTGGTGCTGGGCCTCAGCACCGATCAGAAGGTTGAAGTGAGTAGCCAAATGTCTTCGCAAGAGGGTCTTACTTGGTGGGATGTTCAATAACTGAGCCATTGTTTCTACATTAAAACGAGGTTCTAGAACCTATAAAAAAAATTACAGTTGTCTAAGGCACCATATATCATACATGTCTGCATTGTGCTTCATAATTTGCAAAGCTCCTTCATTCAGTCATCACAAATGATCCCACAATAGCCCAGTGAAACAGACAGCATGGACTTCAATCTTCAAGCTATATATCTTTATTCTTCCTAAGCTAGTGAGAAGGAGAACCATTCCTGACATCCGCATTCCAAAGTTAGGGCTTGTAGCTCTCTGAAGTGGAGCCTTCGGCATGCCTTTGGAAGGCAACTCCTTACGTCAATGTGCAGAAATATAATCTGTATGTTGCAGGTATTTCAAAACAGGATCATATGAGAGCCAGGAGTCAGATGTCACACAAGATAAAAGACAATAAACGAGAGACGGTTTTAAATCTGATCTAGCCTTATGTGATACAAATAAAAAAGATGGGAAAAAAATACTCAGAAAGTAAAGACTCACTAGAAATGGTACAGGAGGGTTCAGTTTGATGACGCTAGGATTATGACAAGCAAACTGATAATATCCAACTCATTAGACTAATGGAAACAAAATGATAAGAAGTCAGTTTTTAGATAAAAAGAGAGTTTTACCATGAGCCCACCATGGACACCACTGCCTCTGAGATTGGGGGCATATTCTGCCAAGTCCACGGAGCGCAGCCACTCCATCACCCGATGGTTGGTCCACTGCTGAACTTCTGATGGGGTGATGCTGTTCTATGAGAACAAACCACCACCAAGAGCTTCAGTCATTGACTACGGGATTCCAAACACTAAAACTGCACATTCTAAAAAGTCAGCCTTACAGAGCACACTTACTCGACATTCCACTGAGTGTTTACAGAAAGGGTGAAAAGGTGTTTGCTAATCTGAATTTTGTTTTGAGGCATCCATGTCACTGTCCCAAGCTTTTTTACACTCATAAAGCAGTGCTTTAGGAAAGCAAGTCTTTAGAGCGATATTTAACTCGGTGGCTTAAGGAGGCAGGAAAATAAAATACACCCAAGGAAAGGAGGAAAGGAAATTAAAAAATAATCTTTGACTCTAGTTACACAGGTGGAACCATCATGGGGGTGGGGGGGATGGGAGGAATATAGGAAAATAAAGCTCAAGAAGGTAATGAGGCTGGATTTGAGGTTCTCAGGAAAGCAGGAGCTCTTCCTGCAGGCCCCACGAAGAAACGGGTGTTTGTTTTGCACACACAGCCAGCCACACGCACGGGGAGCGCGTGCTGTGTAAATCTCAACCTCAGGTGCTACCTCGTCAGAGGGCCGCCTCCGCAGACAGTTGGGTTCAAAGTTATTGATCCTCAGGACCTGGATAGCCCTTTTGATACTGAGATGGTGTAGCACACTCACGACTTTCAAAGACAGTAAGTCATCCTGTAAAAAAAAAAAAAAAAAAAAGAACAAAAAGAGGAGCTCACTGAGCTAACCTTCTCGGGGAAATTTCAGAAAACACAAGTAAAAGTAGAAGAGCCCCTCTACCAACAGGCCTCGAGTGCTTGTGTTTTCAAACCCCTTATTTGGTAACAACCTTTTTCCTGTTCTAAACAAAATCCTCTCCAGGACCTCTCTCTCTCTCTCTCTCTCTAAATTAATGTTGTGCCAACAGAAGCCAAGTTTCACCTGTTTCTCTCTCTTCCAGACATTTTGCGATAGGATCGTGGGACCCCACAGCTCTGTAGAACACAGTTTGAAAGGCACTTCCTGGGTCACTGCAAAAAGTGATCCCCTTTGATGTGATAAAGCAGAGAGCTAAGAGCACATGATGTTCAGTGACGAGCAGAGCTGGGTTTTCTGAGCTAAGGCACATCACCATTTGGGGGAAAACCAGAAGAGTATCTCTGTTATACGATTCCCCAAGCCTCAAGAAATCTCTAGTCCTGGATTATTATGCTTTATCTAGCAGACACTGAGAACAACTTTCGGAAAATTGTGTCGATCGATGCAAACTGATTGGTGAGAGAGTTAAAGAGAAAGGAGAAATGAAGAAGTTATAAGTAGCAACATGTATCACCATCAATTCCTTCAAGGTATAACTTTCGCCAGTCTGTGGTTATTGGGAACATTTCAACCATACCGAACACACCAAAACAAATTATTTCAGAAGGTGATTTGGAGGGCCGTGTCAAGATAAGCACCAGTCTATTTCCAAACACACCCAGAAAATAAAACAAGAAAAACATCCATCTTAGACACACCTCACTGATAACGCATTTCTTGGGGGTGGTGGTGGGGGGGTGTTGGTGGTAATCTATTACGGAAATAGTTTTTAAATAAAAATATTAGACGATCAGCTTAAATTCTTAAAGCTACTGAGCAAAATTATTTCCTGAATTTTTTCTGGATCAATTTCTTAAAGGCAGTGCCTTAAGTTAGAAGGCATTTAACACATTTTAATCTAAGATTGAGACACCCATTCAAAACCTTTCCATGTGGGCTATTTTCAACTAATTTAAGTCTATCAGATTAAAAAAATCTAAATACATAATGATTGCAATGTAAACACAAGGCAAATTATTTTAGCTTGAGAGATTTTAAAAGTAGGGGCTGTTTTCTTCTAAATCAAAACAGATATTTTTTAGATTTAAAAAAATCTTTTATTTTTAAGTAATTTTAGATTTACCAAAGAGCCACCAAAGATAGAAGATAGTCCCATATGCCCTTCAGTCTGTTTCCCCTAATGTTAACAGCTTCTATAACAATAATATAGTCATCAAAACTAAGGAATTAACATAGACAACAAAAAATGATAACTAAGCTACAGACTTTACCCAAATTTTATGAGTTTTTCCACTAGGTCCTTTCTCTGTTCCAGGATCCAGCCCAGGATACCACGTTCAAACAGGTTTTTTGTGACTTATAACTTCTGGGGTCAAACTTCCTAAGACGATTTATTCTTTTATAGCCACAGAAGTTATACGCACTTTTTTTTTTTTTTAAAGCCTGAATCTGCTCACGTTCCTGCAGGAGCAAACCTACACCTAGACAGGCGGGCAAGTATTTACTGACTTTGTTTCAGGCTGAGCTAGTAAGAGCAGGAATCTGGAAACATCCTAGGTTCAACCACCCTGTGACTTTCGACTACTTTCTAGCTGTGGAAACTTGGTCAAGTTACCCAGTTTCTCAATTTTTTCATTCCCTCATCTAAATACTGGGGATAACAGCAATGCTACCTCAAGGCTCGCTGAGACTTGAGTATTAATAGGAGTACGGAGCTTGACAGAGTAAATGTGCAATGTGCCACATGTTGGTGTTATTGCAAGCAGGTTTATGCTATGTGCCCACCAAGGTACGGACTTTGGTTCAACAACAGAGAAGAAAACAAATCCCATGAGAGGAACCCCACATTTCTCTGACAATGGAAAATTAGCTGTTTGAAATTTTCAACTTATTTAAAGAAGATACTTATGGTAGTTGGTTCCAGAGCCTAGCTCACAAAAGGCTGTTTAAATAAAAGCATCTAATGAGTAGTACACTAACAGGACTATGGAATCCAGAACAAGTTCTCCTGGAAACAAACCCTCTCTCCCCACTGTTGTAAAGTCCTTCTACCTCTTGGATGGAAGGATAAAAATATGGAACAATAATGAAGGAATCAGAGAGAGTCTACCTCGCCCTACTTCTTCAGCTCTGTGAATCTTGCCCTAGTGGAATGGGGCTGAAGAGAGAAAGGAAGGTTTCAGGTAACATTCCCAAAAGTGGAAGGGAGGAGAGGAGACAAGTCTCTAGAAGTCAGGTCAAAAGGATGGTCTCTTCTGAGCAGTCACTGCATATAGGAACGTGTAACTCAAAAACTGCCACGGCTTTAGAACTCTACATTCTATTTTTTAAACATCTTTAGGAGAGGGGCGCCTGGGTGGCTCGGTCGGTTAAGCGTCTGCCTTTGGCTCAGGTCATGATCCCAGGGTCCCAGAATCAAGCCCCGCATCAGGCTCCCTGCTCAGTGGAAAGTCTGCTGCTCTCTCTGACCCTCCCCCTGCTCGTGCTCTCTCTCTCTAATAAATGAATAAAGCCTAAAATAAAATAAAATAAAAGTCTTTAGGAGATACAATTCATATACTAGAAAATTTACCCAAAATGTGTGTTTCAGTGTCTACATTGTTGAATATACATAAAACCATCTTCCTGGATAGCTGAGTTTAGATTAGGTTTCACACAGCTTAAATCAGTGTTTTCAATTTCCCACGGTATTGTAATCATCAAATCCTCTGACTTCAACTTAACAGAAAATATTCCTGCTCTTCTCAAGTTAAGGCAACACCCTGAAACTCTGGTGGAATCATTGTGAAAACAATGTATTTTGCTCACTATTTCTGTGTTTTTCAGAGAAAAACAATTTGACACCCCCTCCCCCCAATTCCCAGGAGTAAACCACTTACAACAGTCATGTAATGGAGCATTCGACCATCTACCCGTCCTTCGTCAAACTGGGTCTTGTACTGGGGGAGACCGATATCATCCAACCATCCTACAGGAGAGAAATTGGTGTTGTATTTGTGGTTAAAAAGAAAAAGCAGCTTTATTTATTTATTCATTCATTCATTCATTCATGAATGAATGAATATGTGAATTTAAAACCTCTTACTAGTGACCCAGTTGAAATCCAGCTTTCCATGGTTGGTTTCTTCTTCGGACCCCAGGGCTTGCAGTGCCAGCTGGAGTTTCTTTCGATGAAGTGAATGCTTAATTCCAAGTTCCTGAAATAATAAGCAGAAACCCTGGCTTGACCATTCTGTCAATATGGGCTGGATGCCACTGGCAAAAGATGCCAATTCCCCCCAAATGAAGCGCCTAGCAAGCCAAGACCACGGCAACTAGTTTAGTGGTGTGTGCTCTTCCCTAGCAGGCTCCTTCCTTGGTAAGACCGGAATTCTACTTTTTGTACAAAATGTTAAATAAGTAGGAAAAGTGTAAATAATTAGACATAAGATGTAGGGCTCTTTCTTTTTCCTTTTTGCAAAGTAAACTTGAATTGCATACATTAACATTGAGAAGTTGGGCCAATGCTAAAGCCACACAATGATTCTGAGAAATACGAGTTTAAGGTTTGTTATTATGTCTATACAATTATTTCTTACTACAGTGCCCAGTGGCTTACATGTTTCATAAGGAATCATTAAGACCCGGTCCTTCTTGTTAAGTCCATGAAATTAAAAAAAAAAAAAAAAAAAGCGTGAAATAGAAAACACACAGTTTTTCAAGAGTACTTACTGGCTCTACCCACTCCCCTTTCCAGAGTATAAAACAATCCTACATTCATATTCTCTTTCCCAGTATCCATTTTCTAAACAAAATAGAGAAGCAGTCACCTTCTCCAGATCTTGTTGAGAAGCCTGCAGAAGGGTTTGGCCAGATGCAATCCAGTGCTTGCCAGAATTCAGGTAGGACCCCAAGCCTTGTTCCACAAGCCAACTGCAAACCTGCTCCTTGGTCCATTTGGCAAATGGCATATCCAAGTCACTGTAAAAAAATGAACAACTGCATGAAAAACAACTCAAAGCCAACCCTGTGGCTTATCGAGGTTGACCAACTGTATACTGAATGGATACGGGAATCCCATGGTTACGCCCGCTTGACCGTGAAAAGCTTACTTTTCAGTACATATTTGGAGGAGGAGGAGGTGGTCCTGGCGTTGGAAGTTACCTCAGAGGACCACGGCTTTCATTTCAAATGAAACCACAAAAGATTCGATGTGACTGAGCAAGAAACATGTCGTATGGATGAAAATCAAGTTGAACCAACAAGTCAAGTCACTGTGCTAGTTTCAATCAACGTGGTTTGAAGACTGAATTCCCAAACAGAAAACACTAGGTTAGATGTAAAGAAATCAAGTCTTACTTGAATTAACTGTAGCAGAATTATGGTTTCTCTCCAATGGGTATCAATGAGAAGAGAGCAACATGCCATCATTGAGTATAGGAAAATATAATCATAGCAAATTTCTGGTTTTTTACTTTGACACGTAAATTGTGTCCCTCTTTGGGGGAAAAAAGTGTGTAGATAAACAAGACTTTTTTTTTTTCTTAAGCAGCACAAGGAGCTCCTCTTCTGTGTACAAAGAGAACATATGGCAAATGAGACTCTTCATGTGTTTGGAGAAAGCCAGTTTTCTTCCTCGATGAAACCTGTGCCCAGTCTTCTTCGAGGGTGGGAGGGGCCATGTTCCAGAGATTTAGTGTCAATGATTTGTGCTAGATGTTTGCCAACCCCACCCTCTTCATGCTTAGTAGGTCAGTATAGTAATTTCAAACCAGCCCTAAATTGTGATAAGGGTGTAGGAAAAGTTCGTAAGAGTCTTAACAGATAAGACATTACAGTCCTGATAAATTTAGGAATTCTGATAGAATTTATGTCTGTAGGTGCTTTCACAGAATCCATCAATCATTAACCTTCACTGAACAGTTACTATTTACCAGATACTTAACACGTATTAACTCATTTAATCTTCATGATTAACTTTTGGGGGAATGGGCTAATTAATACCATGGGAAACAGAGGCACAGAGCATGGATGCAGCTGCTCAAAGGTCACCCAGGTTATAGGAAGCAGCAAGGCCAGGAATCAGATCCAAGCAGTCTGTCTCTGGAACTTACTCTTAACCACTAGGTTCTTCCATCTCTCTGGAGCTATGCTTTAGAGTAGAGTCATGATTTTCTTGGTTAAATTTAAGTCCAAGAATCATCCTAGCACAGATGTTGCTGACATTTTAGCTCTGGCTCCTCCCTGGGCTCACACAGCCCTCATCTTCTGCATGATTTTCACCAACCACTGCCAACATGCACTGCTCTAAAGATGACGGACCCTTCCAAGCCCGGCACAGAAGTAAGCAATGGAGTCTGCTGTTGAGCCCAGGGACAATACTAACAGTGCAGGTGCTCACAGCCTTGACACTTGGGTAGATGTCAAAGTCCATTCGTTCAGTTGTTCTCACCTGTTAGACTGTCCCAAATCTCGAGACCAACCCAGTCGTGGTCCTGCAGTTGCCCTTGTCCCTCCTCTTTTGAATTCGGGCTCAGACATGTCATCCGGGTTGAATGTAGTTGACTGACTTCTCCTAAGTCTGAACAGAAGACACAACACCACATTGCCTTGTATGAGACCTAAGGAGACCTTAGACTTTAAAGTGAATCAGAACACTGCTTATGTATGGAAAGAATAGACATCTGGATTTACACTTCAGCTGAGACCCAATGAGTTAGTGAATCCCAGATCACAATCTTCCTTCCATAAAAGGAACACCAAAGCCTTACAATTCCATACTCATTTCCAGCCAATCTTCCATTTATTTCTACATTTGAGCAACATACAATACAAAGCCCACTCCATTTGTCTCCACTGTTACTTACTTTCCAAAGAGTTTCATGATACCTCTGGATTTCTTTTTGGAATCCGGCGATGGTGGAGATATCTGGAAGGGACTGCTTCCCTGCGAATCTTTTGGCCGGGAAGATACACCAGCCAGATCTAGGTGCTCAGCTGTCTCCTTCTCTGTTTCAGCTATTCCAAGAACAGAATACATACTTGGTGAGTTTTAAATATGGAATGAACAGGACTAGATGCTAACCTCCCTGGTTTTAGCAATGGTTAACAAATTCTTCTTCTGTTGGTCTGTAAAGCAGTAATTTACAAACAGCACCCTACAGATATTAAAAATGGAACACAAATGTATGTTCTGCTTTACAGTCTGTTGTTTATCAATTAACGTTGTGTAGAATATCCTGTAGAATACTGTGCCTAAATTCATTTACTCACAAATTACCACCTCTTTGAGATTCAAAGGTGGGATAGGATTGCCACATTCTTTCCTTGAGTGATTTGAATACATAATGAAATTATTCTCGATCTTCCTGTAGCACTTGGTGCTGCTGACTCCCTCCCACATTCTTCAAAATCATCTCCTTCATCTGCTTGTTATGACACTCTCTCAGATCTGTCAGCTGATAGTTTCTTCTCTGCTATAGGACCTGTTTTCTCTTCCTCTTCCACTCCGAGATTCTGTAGTAGGTTCCCCCCACAGGATTTCTGGACAAGCTCACCCACTCCACGCCCGGCACTAAATGACGGCTTCCCTCATACATAAGCAGCTGGTAGCACAATCTCTGGACCTAATCTCTCTCCCCAAACTCAGGATCTGAAGGTCTATGGATATTCCCCATTTGGTGTGCCAGGAACATCTTGGACTCAACAAATCCATCCAATTTTCCAGAGGCTTCTCTTAAATTTTCTTATTTAATATTCCCTTAATACTAATTAATATTCTTCCTGTTACTCCAGTTCATACTCTTTGTCATTTTCTTTTCACTCCCTCCTCTCCTTTGGCATTTACATCAAACCTCAGTTACCAAGTGCTGGCAATTCTTTTTTCAAGAGAGTTATTCCTATTTATAACTTGCTATGTCCTACTGAGAAAAGAATGAACTGGATCTGCATAAATTTTTCTTTTGATATAAAGCCAGTGCCTGTTGATTCTGCCTTGAAAGAGTAACATCCAAATTTGCTAAGCCCAGATCTCCCAGCATTAACTATCTTAATTCTTTTATCTGTCCCTTAATACATGATCCCACGCTAACAAACACAACAAAGGGTACTGTTTCCTCAATGTGAGACTACACTTTTTAGGGAAAGTAAAAGTTGTACCAAAATCACAGAAATGGTGTTTCAGCAAGATATAAAGGTTGACTTTTCTACAAAGCACAGCTGTGATTATAGGTTATAATAAGCAGCACTCGGCTCTTAGCATTAACAATGTATTTCTTCTAAGAAAGATGCAAAAACACTTGAAAATAGTTGTCTGGATTTTATTTATCCCATGTATCCACAAAGGGAGACAAGTCACCTGTGCTGACCCATATGAATAGGTATAGGGTATCTACATAAGATAATAAAATCCACAGGGAAAATCCAAAGGAAGCTTTCCATCCAAACCCTAAAGCCATCATGGGTACGGGTGTCCCAGAAAATGTTGCCTAACTCACCTTCATTTTAAAAGCATCCTATTTTCATTTTTTGTTTTGAGGATGTTTCTTCCCTCCTGTGCCCCACACTTTTAAAAAAGAAAACTGAGCTTCCCCTCTCCTAAAATCACTTTGGGGGCGACTCCTTGGATATCGCAGAAAGCTTCCTCTGGTGTCACTAAACGTCACCTCCATCTTCAAAGCAATAAATGTCAGAAGAATGTTCCCTTAAGAAAAGTCAGTCTTGGGGCACCTGGGTGGCTCAGGTCATGATCCCAGCGTCCTGGGATCAAGCCCCACATCGGGCTCTTTGCTCAGTGGGAAGCCTGCTTCTCCCTCTCCCACTCCCCCTGCTTGTGTTCCTGTTCTTGCTCTCTCTCTCTCTGTCAAATAAATAAATAAAAGATAAAAAAAAGAAAAAGGTCAGTCTAAAACAATCATTTGCAATATCTTCTAAAGACTTCCCTATTTGGCTGAAAACATTTCTCTCTGGGGATAACGGAGACATGAAGAAGGGACCGCCAGGACCTGGGAGTTAGCGTGAGACAGGACGGACTGGAAGGGTGAGAAAGCTGGGGTGCACAAATGAGGCAGGAGAGTCCTGCCCTGGACTCCAAGGGTGCTGTGCACTTCTGGGGCCTCCCAGAGCTCCTCGCGAAGTGTCATTAGCAGGGGTTAAAACAGCATTTAGGCTGGGAAGCAAAGGCTCCCCAGAGAGTCCATTTTAGCAGCAGGTGGAAGGAACTCTCTGGAGTAGAGGACATTTTCTGATCGCTGCCAGCCCGCTTTCTAGAGATCACGGATGCCAAGAGCAAGGATTAGCTCAGTCTGGAGGACAGCACTGGCGAGGGCTGGCATGCAGGGGTACGATACCTAAGGTGGGTGCACTGGCACTTCGTTTACGATCTTCCGAGATCCCAACAACGCACACAATCACACGCAGCCCAATGGAGAGAACACAGGAGAATGACAAAATGAAACACAGATCAAACTCCTACTCACAAAATACACACAGTGGGAGGACAGGCAAGCACGGTGCTGTGCTTCCAACAACGCAGACTCCATCAGCAGGGTCAATATGGGGCCAATCTGCCCACTTTCAAAACAGGTGAGAAGCTGTTTACAGTGAAGTCACAGAGGGTCACGGCTTTTGGTCTTTCCTCTAATTCCTGCTCCAACAAGGAGGGCAGGGTGACAGCCTACACAGAGCTACCTTGACCACTGAATTAAACCCATGGGGGTGGTTTCTTTCAAACTTTCCCCCCAACTCATTCACCTCCATTACTGAGAAAAAGAAACGCACAGGCCGATGAACAAGGGAAGGGAAGAGATCGACCTTGTCCTCACTCTGAGCGAATTAAGGCAAAGGCACGTTGCCCATACGTACCCAAGTTTGGTGCACTCGCAGTCCTCTTGTTATTTTTTATTTTAAAAAAGCCACGTCCAAAGGAAGATCTGGCTTTCCGAGTGCCAAAAGGGTTGTCGTCCATGGAGGCATCATGTCCTGGAGCTTTCGGAGGGAGGCTCCCTAACGGGCTGCTTTCTACTGGAGCTTTATCCTGAGAGAGAAGTAATTAATAAATGGAACACAGCACTGCTGTGCATGATTATGAGTACGCGCTGGGCGCAACACCTGCTATGTTACACATGTGATTTTATTTAAAAGAATCACGGAACTAACAAGTTGATTATGAACATCTGGCGCCATATTAGACGTTTAGAAAGTCAATTCTGAAAGCTACTTAAGAAGCAATGGCAGCAGCAGCACCAAAAACATGCTCTTCACTGATCTATAACCCGCATGCATGCTTAGGACGTGAAATATTTAGGATATAGAAATTCTCAAGCTTGGGGCACCTGGGTGGCTCAGTCGTTAAGCGTCTGCCTTTGGCTCAGGTCATGATCCCAGGGTCCTGGGATGGAGCCCCCCCATCAGGCTCCCTGCTCAGTGAGGAGCCTGCTTCTCCCTCTCTCACTCCCCCTGCATGTGTTCACCCTCTCGCTGTCCCTCTCTGTCAAATAAATAAATAAAATCTTAAAAAAGAAAGAAATTCTCAAGCTTTATTTGAATTTTATTTGCCTCATTCCCCCAAAGACATGGAAATAAGATATTACATAACCAGAATACCAGCAGACTTATTTTTCTAACAATTATGACACAGATTGGGCTATAATACAGTTCACAGTCTTTGTACTGTAACTGCATCAGTAGAAGCCCAACATAATATAATCACTCTGCAAAGCAGGCATTAGCCCCAAGCTTCTACACCAACAGCAGAAAGATTCTACTCCAGTTATTTTAAATATTCTTCTCAAGGAATTAATAGTCAAATGAGGACACAATCAGTGACTGTTAAACTTTTTTTTTTTTTTGAAAGGGTGTTCTGAGATATATTCATTATCTTGCCTGCAAGTTACCCAACACGGATCACCAATTTTCAAAGACTATGATAAATTCAGATACACTTACCATCAAAACTAAACTTGCTATAATTAAATTTTTCTTCGTCGATTCAGAAGACACTTTGGCTGTCTATATTTCAAGGTCTTTATCGAGAACCTTAACTGTAATTAAGTTATGGTTCTAAGTACTAAGCTGTTTACTTTTCAGCTTTCTCATTATTTGTTTGCAGTTACAGTAACATGATTTATTATATTGTTTTAGTATGATCCAAAGATGCTTTTGCTTGCATGCTCTCATTCCTCTAACATCTCCTACCCTGTGTTTCTTTTTTTGCAGAGGTGGACAAAGGGGAGAGGGGGTACAGGCTTTTAAGGTGGTTATTTTATCCTACATATTTACTGCTCATCGTTAACTACAAGTTTATAGATGCCACAGTTTAGTGCTACTATTACCTATGTATCAATGCAGGTGTCAAAATCATTTAATCATTTATTGAACTGGCGAGACAAAAAAGGACAGAGGATGCCTGGAATTACAGCTGTGTGTACGGCCTGTGCCTCATCAGGGATACCTACATTACGACTGAAGGCATTCAGAGCCAACAGTCGAGGGAGTGCATCTGGAAGCAGCCTGTCTACCAGAATGTAGCCTTCACAAAGGCAACGGTTGAAAACTAGAGGAAAGAAGAACCAGACCCTTCTGGATGAGGTCTTAAAAAAACAAAACACCAAAATGGTTGCTGTAAACAGACAGTGGTTATATTAAATAAATAAATATATTAAATAAATAAATAAATTTAAATTATATTAAATAAATAAATAACTCAGATGGGTGATCTAAGGACTTTTCGTGAGGTCTCAGGAAGCCCAAATATGATCACCAAGAACATCAATAGCCTGATTGAGAGTTTGGGCTTTTTTTTTTTTCCCCCAACAGTTTATTGAAGTGAAACATAAAAAGTAACTATTCTAAATTGAACAATTCAGTGACATTTAGTACATTCACAGTGGTGTGCATCTGCCACCTCCACCTACTTCCAAAATGTTTCCATCGTTCTAAATAAAACCCCTTACCCAGGAAGCAGTTTCTCTCCATTCCTCCCTCTCCGTCTCTGGCAACCACCAAGCTGTGTTCTGTCTCTATAGATTTATCTACTCTGCATATTTCACATAAATGGAATCATGTACTATCTGATCTTTTGTGTCTGGCTTCTTTCATGTAACATGTTTTGGAGGTTCTGAGTTTGGGTTTTTTGGACACATTTAAACAATCACATGTATCAGATGTCTCAAACATTTTTACATTGTAATCTGGACATAAAAATTACCTCTGAAGGCTTCTGAACAGACTCCTTTTCCTGTTCAAAACAACAATATTTCAGATTGTTACAGGAATGGCTTTATATATTCACACTGTCACATACAATTCCAGAAATTAAAATAAACTTACATCTACTTCTAAACTACACAATCTCAGTTCCATTTATTTCCAATAATGGTTGAAGTCTTCAGTTTTGATTGTATACACTACTTTCAACCCTTCATATTCATGCTTCTTAATATTTGCCATTAGCCATGGTATCTAATAAATTTGCATTATAGAAACCACAAGCTCTTCTTACGAGTTTTATTTTTAAGATGGAAAAATGTGAACGTCCCTAAATATTTTCGTCTCAGGGTAACGGACAGAAAAAAACACAGGACCAACCCCGTCTGATGACTCTTTCTTCAGATTGCCCAGGCTGCTGGACTTTTGCAGACTTGAAGTTCTAAAAATAACAATAATAGTAATTAGGATTAATGATAAGTGGCTCTGGTGCCGCTGTTTCTTAGGAGAATATCTTGGAAAGAAACTAAAACTGTGTGTGGGTTGAATCCTGGTCATAAAAGAAAATCTGGATTCAGGCACTCACTTATGTGCTTAACTAAATTATAATGTTGAGTTCTTTTAAAAACAGAGGTGGTTAACTGTCCTGCCAATAACTCTGAATGTCTCGCACATGTTAGAATAGCTGGAAAAACACTTAGGACTCTCCTTGTGATGTCAATATTTGAAAATAAACCAGCGTTTTTCCATGGACTAGTGGTGCGTCCCTTCATGTATACATTTAGACCAGGAACTTTTTTTTTATTTTTATTTTTAATTTTTATTTCAATTTTATAGTTAATATGCCAGGGAACTTCTAAAATACTCACATACTATTTCCATATAATCCTTGTAATTAAAATAAAGGATGAAAGAGTTATTTTTCAATTCACAAAGGAATCCATTTTCTGAATCTGGCCAAGTACTTCATTTTATAGTTCTGATCAAGGCATACAAGAAAAATCCCTATTGCTGCCCATAATAATTCATTTGCTATCTTTGTAAAGGCAAAGTGACACCGTAAACTTCCAGAGATTCAACTATCTAGGGTGGTCTTCTCAGAGATTGAAGGCAGGAATAGGTGACCAGTTTAGAAAGAGACAGAAAAAAGTAGTATCTCTGCTCTAAGAGGTAGAATAACATACATATACAAACAAACTTTTAAAAGGCAATTCTCATGTACTTATGTGTACATAAGTTGCTAGACATGTCCAGTACCAAATAAAGTAAACGATAATGGCGAGAAAAGAAAAGATCCCATCTTTGAGTACTGCTCTGAAAATAGATTCTCCTAACTTAATCCAGACTTGAACTTGGGTAAACATAGATACTGGGCCGGCTTACTATACGGAGAGTGCAAAAAACCATCGCAGGCTCTCTAGCCATCACATCATTCTCTGTGACTCTTTTCTGCTAGAGTCAAAATGCAAGCCAGTGCAAACCTGAAATTCAAAGCATTGCACTTCACATGAAAACTGATAAAGGAAGGCTACAGACGTGCCACACTTGGCACAAGAAAACAGACAATGGTCGATAAGCAAGTATTTCTTTGTTAACTCACAACTCCCCCACCTCCCTCCACATCCAGCCATTACACCTGCATTAATGTATTCAGGCCTCAGTCATGCACTTCTCATAGTGGTTATTGTTAGTGTAACAGAAGCTTCCTCTCTCTCCGGTATCAATGACATTTTTCACATTCAGTAACATAACTTACGAAAGACTATCACAAGGCTCGGTTTCAACAGCAGCACCAAGGATTATTTTTCCATCGCTAAAAGGAAAAAAAAAAAAAAAGGGGGAATGTGTGTGCTTCACGAGTAAAAGACCATATAAAAGACTTATATATTCTGAGTAAACAGAACTGTCAAAAACAAAAAATTGTGCTAGGGAAGCTATTTCTCTTCTAAAATATCCTTTTTTTTTTTTTTTTTTTTTTTTTAAGTAGGCTCCATGCCCAGCCTGGGGCTTGGACGCACAAACCTGAGATCAAGACCTGAGCTAAGATCAAGAGTCAGCTGCTAAACCTACTGAGCCTTGCAGGTGCCCCTCTCTTTTAAATTATTCTATTATATTTTCTTTTATTTGGTCTAATTGTAAGATTAAGTAATTGAGAATGTGTTCCCTCAAAATTCTACT
Source organism: Mirounga angustirostris (assembly GCF_029215605.1). Classification (NCBI taxonomy): domain Eukaryota; kingdom Metazoa; phylum Chordata; class Mammalia; order Carnivora; family Phocidae; genus Mirounga; species Mirounga angustirostris. Next base: position 78,500,032 of record NW_026991713.1, read on the forward strand.
TGTCAGTGGAGAAACTATTGTATCCCTGACCTGAATCTTTCTTCCAAACAACCTCAGGCAGATGATCGTTGCTATGGGGCTTGAGCCCCGTTGACGCGTCCCCCCCAACCCCTCCCCCGTGACTTAGGACATAAAACCCAAGTGCTCTAAAATCCCTCTCTAACCTGACCATCACACCTCCCCAGTCTCATCTCCTATGACTTCTTGCTTCACACCCTTCATTTCAATAATACAGAACTGACTGCAGTTATTGATTCACACTGGTCCCTTGGCACATGCCTTACTGTTTCTTGCCTCAGGGTAAAACCTATGTCTGTAAATAAAAGCAATGCACCCTGGTGTTTGCTTGATCTACTCTGTTGAACATTTATATTGCAATCTTGGGTCATAAATGACATACCTTTCTTCAAATGAAGTGTCTGGTTGAGGAGGCAATTTTGCTTTTTCAGAAGCTTCCAAGCCCTTAGATGCTGGCAGTGATGAAGGGATTGAAACTTCCAAGATGCTGGTGTGGAACTGTAATGTAATTATAGAAAGTCAAAAATCCATCAAACAAGACATAAGTCACAGAGGAAAAAAAAAAACTGGTGAGACAATGACATGGTCTATTAATAAAATTTCATACACCTGTGTTTAGAACACTATTCTTACATTTATAAAATGGTCTCGGGATATAAACATCAACAAGTGTTCATCAGAGAAAACATTCTGGAGGAAGGTCATTTTTGAACTTGGTTCTGAATAAAACATAATAAATACCATCAAGTAAGTCAATAGCTGATCCTTGACAACTTTAAGCCCTAGTTAAAATCTTGGTTCTAACCTTAGGTAAGCCACTTAACTGGGCACCAGTTTTCTCCTCTGTAAACTGAGAATGGCAATGCCTACCTTGCAGGGTTGTCACGATTTGAGATGAGATTTTGGTAAAGTGCTTTGTAAACACACCTCTGTTTTCACTTTGTTTTCTACCACTAGTCTAACATAGAATGTTGTTCAAACCAGTTCTTTGTGGATACCACTTAAGACACTTTGCTTAATAACAATATTACAGCAGCAATATGCCTAATACATCTTCCCAAGCAAATGCTTTGTGTATCCTAAGGATGGAATCTATGAAAGAAATTTTATACTCTGGTGTTAAATAATTTCCGACGACCGCAGAGCAGTACGGTGTGAGAGCTCACCATAAACTAGTAAGTTAAACACTTAAAAGATATTGTGATAAAAAAATAAACAAAATTGGGTGCCTGGGTGGCTCAGTCGTTAAGCGTCTGCCTTCAGCTCAGGTCATGATCCCAGGGTCGTGGGATCAAGTCCCACATCGGGCTCCCTGCTCGGCAGGAAGCCTGCTTCTCCCTCTCCCGCTCCCCCTGCTTGTGTTCCTGCTCTCGCTGTCTCTCTCTCTGTCAAATAAATAAACAAGATCTTTAAAAAAAATTAAAAAATAAACAAAATTCACCTCAGTGAATTCACTTTGCCAGTCAACCAATTAGTGACTGTGTCTCCCTTCTGAAGTCAGACAGGAAGGGAGGGACTCACACCCGTGAACACACTTCTAGACGCCAATCAATCAACGACAGTCTCGCCTTTGTAACCACACATCCACAGCTGATGTCAACTCACTCCAGCCTCTGAGAGTCCATCAATCCCTGAGCTCCAACCATCCCCCACACCCCACATTTGATCAAAGAGACTGTCCTTGACCAACAAAGTCCACCTAGCTAACTAAATAAGCAATACATTTAGCTTTGTGATTTTTTGTTCCAGTTATTGAGTGGTGTCTCATCCCTTGACACTAAGAGGTTATAACATGTGAAGTCTATTAAAATAATCTGACTGGGCCCAAGACAGAGTGTCTTGCGTCAAGCTCCATGTCAGCAAACCCAAACTTAGCTAAGTTTCTGTGCTCAGCACTCCCAGAAAAGGCAGGCCTCGGTCAACCAGTCAGCACTTGCCTGCTCTGCGCAAGTTACCTGACCCCCCTCCAAGACTTCCCTTTGCTGTACATAAGGAAAGTAACCCAACTTTAACCAACCAGCAATGCCTATGTAACAGCTGCTGTTCTGTAAACAGGCAGCAAGCACACGCACTGGCTGTCAGATGTTATTTTTCCCTTCAGTATAAATAAAACAATCAGGGGATTTTTTTTTTTTCCCCTCTAAAATATTTATTCCTTAACTAATCCCTTGCCTCTTTCTTCCAACTTTATTGAGATATCACGAACATGCAGTACTGTATAAATTAAAACAAAAAAACAGAAAACACATTTTTTTTTTCCCTTGCGATGAGAACTTTCCGGATCTTCTCTCTTAGCAACTTTCCACCATACCAGACAGCAGGGTTAACCATAGTCATCATGTTGTACCTTATACCCCCAGCACTCGTCTGTCTAATAACTGGAAGTCTGTACCGTTTCACCACCTTCCTCCAATTTCCCCTACCCACTAATTCCTTACGAATGACATCTTGTAGCCCACTCCTACATTGAAGAGAGAAATGTTACTCGTTTCCTCCTTGAATTCATTTTCATTCAATTCAACCTTCATTTTCTCATTAGGTAATTAGAAGGAACAGATATGAAAAGGAAAGATGCCACTTGGTTTCCTCTCACCACCTACAGTAAAATGTTAAAGAAAAGATGAACAGAAGAGGAACTGGAAAACATAAGGGAGCCGAGGTTGTTTAGTTAAAATACAAAAACCACCTTTCCCATTCCTCGTTTCTCTAGACAGCACACTGCACTAAAAGTAAGAAACAGTTTCAGGGCAAAGAGGGAGGTGTGCCTTGGTTAAGACCTCAGGAAGACTTGAGGTAGTGCTGTCTCATTGAAACCTTCAAAAAGATCAACAACTCTGAAAGTAGAGCGATATTCCATGGCAGCCTTACAGAAAACTTAAGATAGGGCAAGGCTAATTGTGAAGATATCTGCGGGTATGCTTTACCTGATGGAGTGGATCGTAAATTGATTCATGAGAAATTCCAAATGAGTAAAATATTACACCATATTAGACCAACAGGGACAGAGACAGCAGAAGGTAGAAGGCCCTTGACCTGTATAGACACTTTTTACAGAAAACAACTCATCTGCAATTACAGGTTCCTTCTCCTGGAAATGGAAAGATGACTCACAGGAAGAACCAAGAGCCCAAAGGACTGGGCCCTGTCAAGGAGCTGGCCACATGGGCCTGGTTGGATTTTGGAACTGCTGTGGACTGATGACACCAGTGTGTCTTCCATTTTCCCTCTTCTTTCTAATGGGAATGCCTAGCAGTTATTATGCCTATCCCACCACTGTATGTCAGGTGTGTAGGGGACAAACATGTCCTGGTTCTTTAAATGGAATGGAGTGCTACTCAAGAAGTCGTGCCCGAGGAGCTGCACCTACATCTTGGCCTGGTCTGGATGACAAGGTCCTGGGATGCTGATGCCTAACTGGAATGAGACCAAGAGGTCTTTGAAGAGGGGATGAGTATATTTTGCATGGGAGAGGGATGTAGATGATTGTAGCCACAGAGTGGAGGGGCAGATTGTACTCTTCGAATATGGTTGCACGGGTATATGCCATCCCACGTGTTCTTCTTTTTTTTTTTTTTAATTTTTTTAAAGATTTTATTTGAGAGAGAGAGACAGTGAGAGAGGGAACACAAGCAGGGGGAGCTGGAGAGGGAGAAGCAGGCTTCCCGCTGAGCAGGGAGCCCGATGCGGGGCTCGATCCCAGGACCCTGGGATCATGACCTGAGCCGAAGGCAGAAGCTTAACGACTGAGCCACCCAGGTGCCCCCCACGTGTTCTTCTTAAATGTGATATTGTTACTCGTCATCAAGAGGTAGGGTCTATGTTTCCTCTCTGTGAATGTGTGTGGATTTGTGACTACAGGAGAAGAGATGTACCATGACTTCTGAGTCGTATCAAAAAGGTGATATAAATTTGCCTAGTCCTCTTCTTGGGATGTTCATCCTTAGGATCTAAACACTATGCTAGGAGAAAGCCAAGCAGTCATGTGTATTTCCAGCCAGGGCCTCAGCTGAGGTCCTGGCCAACAGTAGCCCCAACCATGCGATATACAAATGGGTAGCCTTCAGGTGACTCAAGCCCCCAACCTTTGCGCCATCCTGACCGATGCCCAGTGGAGCGAAGAAGAAATGTTCCTGCTGAGCCTTGCCCAAATCACAGATTTGTTAGCAAAATAAACGTTGTCATTCAAGCCACAAATTTTTGGGGTGGTTGTCAATAGATAATGGAAACAGATTTTGGCACCAGTATGATGTGAAAGAAAAGTAAATGATTTGAAGACTAAATATTCCTGTCCAGTTGCTTTTTTCCCCAAGTCTGAAGAAGTCAGGGAAATTTTACTCCAGCATTTTTCAGAGGCACCATCAGAAGTGACTAAAACCAACCTCTTTATATAATCTCACTTTATCTCCCTTCTTGTATTCTCTATTTATTCTTTAACAATAAAGATTATTATTATGTAGATTGTAATCTATTTAGGATGAAATCTTTCTCCCATGTTTTTCCTGAATAATTTAAGCAATTTTGACATTGCCCAAGGTATTTATTTATTAAAGAGAGGGGGGAAAAAAACACACCTTTCACAAAAAGTCCTATGAGACTCTGAGTCTTGACACAAAAATTGCCAAGACTCAGTCAGTAGTCGCACTGAGAAAAGATCCCATGTCTTTCATGCTGTCAACAGCATTTTAACCTTCAATGACACAGTCTCTTCACTATGAAAAGAGTCTGTAAATACCTCTTCTGGAACACTTGTGTTAAATGGGTCACGACTGGGAGATCCCATGACTGGTGTAGGTGATAGACTTTTCTCCAGGTCACTAAAACCCTGCACATCCAGCAAAGTAGAGATGGAACCGGAAGTGAGCAGATCTTCAAAGTCGTCATCTTGGCCTGGGTAAAGACAAAGCAAAAGGAGGACAACGGCAGCTTTTCATTTACATTTCACTTTTAGAGGAAGAATACCAACTGAATATAAAAATTTTTCTCACCCTCAAAAATCAAAGAGTCAGCTTCTCCTGAAATCCCTAGAAAAATAACAACAGGGCCCCTAGGAAACAACATGTTAAATTATGAGGCCTGAGGCCTGGGGGTGGTATTAATAGATACCATCACAGACTCACAGCATTGAAATTAGAAGTTAATTTAGTCCAACAACCCTCCCTAATTTTGTTTCAGAATTCGGGGCTTTACAAATTTCAGTTCAGAAATAACCAAGCTGGAGAATACCAGTGGTACAATAAACTAATTCTGAATAGCAACACAGTCACCATGAAACAACTCAATATTCACCACTACTGTGTTCTTAAAAAAAAATAACAGAAAGAGGAAAAGAAAAAAAAAAAAAGGCAATCTTTTGATTCCTTAAGATGATCTTTCTGTGCCATTTATTTTAAAGCAGAAAGAATAGCCTTAGGGACAAAGGTAACCACATATCCAGCAATGCGGCCAACTTTGAGAATTTCTTTTACATCTCCAGCAATGAAAAGGATTAGGTGCTGAAAAAACTGCGCCAGATATTCTTTTTTAAAACCAAAAAATGATGCTTAAAACACTATTCTCTGAATAACACAAAATGGCAAATCATATACTCATTTAAAGTTATTAACTAGACTTAGCTTAATTTAGATTTTATTATTTATTCTAATTTCATTAAAATGTAGGTATTATTAGCATTCTCTAAGGACTAAGTAAATATAAATGCTAGTGAGAAATCACTGTTTATAAACTCTTCATTAGAACAGGACATAATTTTCAACAGTGGTTAAAAACTACCTCTTTTTGCTACACATTTTATATGCATTAAAAAAGATGAAAAAATACATGAGGGGTGCCTGGGTATCTCAGTTGGTTAACTGTCTGATTCTTTTTACTTTTTTTTTTTTTTAAGTTTTATTTATTTATTTATTTGAGAGATAGAGCGTGCGCGCACAGGCCAGGGGCAGAGGGAGAGAATCTTCAAGTAGACTCCCAGCTGAGTGCGGAGCCAAGGCAAGGCTTGATCTCACGACACGTAAGACCGTGACCTGAGGGGCACCTGGGTGGTTCAGTCAGTTAAGTGGCTGCCTTCAGCTCAGGTCATGATCCCACAGTCCTGGGATTGAGCCCCGCATCGGGCTCCCTGCTCAGTGGAGAGCCTGCTTCTCCCTCTCCCTCTGCCTGCCGATCTTGCCTATCTGTGCTCTCTATCTCTCTGTCAAATAAATAAACAAAATCTTAAAAAAAAAAAAAGATCATGATCTGAGCTCAAAACCAAGAGTCAGACGCTTAACCAACTGAGCCACCCAGGTGCCCCAAGTGTCCAACTCTTGACCTCAGCTCAGGTCTTGATCTCAGGGTCGTGAGTTCAAGCCCCATGTTGGGCTCCACATTGGGCATGGAGTCTACTTTAAAACAAAAACAGAATAAACAAAAACCCCCCATGAAACTGACAAAAGTGATCACGCCAGTGCAATTATGAACAATATTTACCACTTTTCTCTATTTTCTACATGTTTTGTAATCACAGAAATTAATGTTTTCCCTTGATTTTTAAATATAAGAATTACAATGTTGAGATTCTATAAAATCAAACACTGTTTTAAATGCTATGACTATGTAAAAATTAATTACTTGTGAATTTATAATATTGTCTAAAAAGAGACACTCTCTTGAAGGCATAGAAAATGCTGAGTGATGGGAATTGCTGTCAGAACACTGGTAGAGGTTCATTTGCTTGCTCATTTGGGTATTTACAAAATCTTAACATATGCTAAACCCTGTGGACAATAAGATGAAGATCCATTTTTTTTCCCTCAGAAATCCTCATCCAAAATAGGATTTTCCTTCTTTTTGAACTCATCAAAATTGAAATTCCAAAATCTGAGTATTTCACAAGTACCTTGAAAAGATTTATTACTTTCAGAGCAAATAACCCCACCTATGCACTGCTAATGAACAAGAAAACTTCAAAATTCTCAACAATTTTGTTTTAAATGACTCCCAGGGATTTTCCACATTTGAGGATGGCCAACTGGACCATGCATAGATAAAATAATAATACATCAAAAGGCATGACTATTTTTTTAAGTTTTTAATTCTAATTACAATACAGTGTAATATTAGTTTCAGGCTTACATTATAGTAATTCAACACTTCCAAACATCACCCTGTGCTCATCCCAACAAGTGCACTCCTCAATCCCCATCAAAGCATGATTATTTTTACTTAGATGTCTTATGGTTTTGCCTTTTTTTTTTTTTTTAACTTAACACATTCAAAGCTGAACACAATCCCCCCTTAACCATTTCAATGCTCCCTCACTAGGCTTCTCTATCTTGGTAAGTGGAATCATCATCCACCTGGTTTGCTTTAGTCAAAAATGTCAATCTTGGGTGCCTGGGTGGCTCAGGTGGTTAAGCGGCTGCCTTCAGCTCAGGGCATGATCCCAGGGTTCTGGGATCGAGTCCCGCATCGGGCTCCCTGCTCAGCAGGGAGTCTGCTTCTCCCTCTCCCTCTGCCTGCCTCTCTGCCTACTTGTGCTCTATCTCTGTCAAATAAATAAATAAAATCTTTAAAAAAAAAAAGTCAATCTTTCTTGATTCATTCCTCTTCTTCACTTTCATCTAATTCATCACACCACTGTGTTAATTCAAACACCAAAATATATTTCCAATCAGTACCATCATATCATTCCACTTGGAATCCTGCGAGAGTCTCTTGATTGGCTTCTCTTCCTTCCAGTACTGCTCCCTTCTCCCATTATGGTCCATTTGTTATGTAGATGCCGCGGACTTGTGAAAACCCTTCAGTGGATCCCTCTGGGCTGACAGAGCTGAACGCCTCACATTGCCTGACCTGGCCAACACTAACTTCTAACAGCTCTGCTCATCTCATCTCATTCTCTCCCTGCTCACTACCTTCCGGTCAGTCACAATGGTCTTTTGACTTCTTAAATACACCAAGCCCTTTTTCCCCAAATGCTCTTTTTTTTTTTTAAGATTTTATTTATTTATTTTTGAGAGAGAGAGAGAGAAAGCATGAACAGAAGGGAAGGGTAGAAGGAGAAGCAGACTCTCTGCTGGTCAGGGAGCCCAATGAGGGAACCTGGGATCACGACCTAAGCTGAAGGCTTAACCAGCTGAGCCACCCAGGCGCCCCTCCCCATAGTCTCTTGAACACACTGTTCTTTCTGTCTGGAATGCTATCTCATGAACTCCACACAGAGGTTCTCCCTGACCAACCAATCTACAGTATTCTCATCGGCCTACACACCAAGAAAGTGTGTAGAGAACAGATGCCTAATGATATTGTTGAATGAATGAACGAATGAACTGTCTAATTTGGAATAATGGATAATCCAGGAAAATGAAACCAAATGTTAAAGTTCACAGCCGCTTAAAATCCAGTAAAGTAGAAAAACCTATAGAGCTACACTACCTTTTTTACCTTGGGGCAGTACCACCGTATCTTGCATTTTCTTGTACCTATTCAGGCACTGTCGAAGATCTTCTATTTTCCGATCCTATTAATAAAATAAATTGTCACCTTTAAATTATGACTTTAAACAGTAAAAGTAACTGCAACACAAAGAATAGGGAGACATGAATTATTTACATTATTCAAGGAATACTTCTAAACTTTAGTAGAACTGGTAATATCTAGAATAGTTTTCCTACGTACATCAGAGATAGAGAAAAAGTACCTCTAAATTTAGAGATCCTATCCTTCAGCTGCCATCTTTAAAAAACAAAAACAAAACAAGGTAATAAGATACAAAACAAAACAAAAAACCAAGAAAAAAATCAACTTTAATTATTCTCCTCTCCAACTTATGGGGCAGGTCTTGAAAGAAAGATTTATACCTATTGTCTTTATCAGCTGTCATCAATCACAATCTGGTTTTTCTCTCCTCAAAACACTCAGCTAAAGCTTCATCAGTTAGTCATCACAGACTTTCTATTTATTAAAAATAAAGAGAACTTTTCATCCTTTTTCTAATTTGACCTCTGGTACTTGATTGACCCCACTCTTTCCTTCTTTTCGTTTTTCTTTCCACTCTTTCTTTTCTTCTATTCTGATTTCTTAATTCCTTGACCAGATAGATAGTCTACTTCCACTATCCCCACTATCTACCCAGCCCAGACTATAAAATGTTAGTGCTTTAAGATTTTGTCCTTTACCCTCACTCTGGTGGATTCTAAAAATGGGTTCCCTAGCTCTCCCCTCACTGGTTTTGGGCCTGGACATGTGACTTGCTTTAGCCAAAGAGGTATCAACAAATGTAGTGCAAGTAAAGGCTTGAAAGGTCTTTGCACATAAGGGCTTGCCCTCTCTCTCTGCTCTAGGAAACCTTGTGAGCACTATGTGAAGAAGCACAGACTAGTCTACTAGAAGATGAGAGATCATTTGGAGAAGAGACACCCCAGATGGGACCAACCTACGCAAGTCTGTTAATCTAGACATGTGAGTCACACCATCCTAGACCATCCAGCCCCATCCCACCCACCAGCTAACTGTAGAGATCAGCAAAGCCAGCCCAGACCAGAAGAACCACGTAGCCAACCATCAGAAGAATGAGAAATAATAAATGTGATTTGTCATGGAGCAAAAGCTAATTTATGTATCAACTACAGTTTAGTCCCCGAAAATCTACAATTCTGTATTTCTCCTAAAATTGATGGGGTTCATTCCCTACCCAATCTATAATTATACATTAATCCCAAAATTTAGATTCACTTTTCAACTTTCTATGAGAAATCGCCTTTTAAATGTCCCATGAGCACATCGAAGTGAATGTCTCTAAAATTAAGCTCATTATTTGCCCCTGTTACTTGAGCCTCTGCTTAGATTCCCTTAACTCTTTGAGGGCACTATCATTCACCTTGTTACTCAAACTAGAAACTTACTCTCAAATCCAAAAAAATTTTTTTAAAAGATTTTATTTATTTGAGACAGAGAGAGAGTGAGAGTGAGAGAGGACGAGCAAGGGAAAGGGGCAGAGGGAGAGGGAGAGGAGAAGCAGGCTTCCCGCTGAGCAGGGAGCCCGATGTAGGGCTCGATCCCAGGACTCTGGGATCATGACCTGAGCCGAAGGCAGATGCTTAACCAACTGAACCACCCAGGAGCCCTCAAATCCAAAATTTTTTAAAAAAATCTTGTCAACCTGTGTAAATATCAGCTTCATATACCCCTCCACCTTATCTCATTCTGAACTTTCCCAGCATGCACTGGGCTGTTCTGAGCCTAGGTTTTTGAGACATGGTTTGGCTCGTAGATACTTTCCTTAGAAGCTTTCATTTTCCTGATGAACAACTCTTGCTTTTCCTCAGATTTTGCTCAAACATGGCCTCTTCGAAGCCTTCTGGAACTACTAAAAACTTATGTCACCCTTGGTGCTCCTAAAGCCGTTTGAACATCTAGTAAGCCCTCGGTCAACATTGGGAGATTTGTTTGTTACTGATGCTTTTTGAGAGAGAGAAATTAAAACTAAATGAATTTCAGTGATTATTTTTAAAAAGTAAAAGCTATGGGGGCACCTAGGGGGCTCAGTCAGTTATGCGTCTGCCTTCGGCTCAGGTCATGATCCCAGAGTCCTGGGATCAAGCCCTGCATCAGGCTCCCTGCTCTCGGTCTCTCTCTCAAATAAATAAATGAAATCTTAAAAAAAAAAAAAAAAAAAAGTAAAAGCTACGTGGGCCCCTTGCTAATTAATAACTTTCCTTTTTTTATTCCACAGTGGGAAAGACTAGCAAAAAGAAACCTATATATGGGTAGGCGGATGGGACAATGAGTTTATTTCCTAATAAAGAGCAAATAAAGAGAATGAAAGGCAAAAATATATAGACAAGTAAAACAGAGAAGACAAGAATTAGAGAAAGAAACAGGATGAGAGAAAAAGATCAAGACAAAGTTCTTTGGCATTTGCTTTTTTTTTTTTTACTTCCTTGAAATGACCCTTTTCTTGGGAAAATGCCTTCTTGTTCTATTCATTAAGTAACATGAGGTAGGAATAGTTCTGATGACAGGAGCTGAACATGACTGCTGATGCCAGCTGGATATATGGCTGATCAGGTAGGCCGTGAAGAAACACCTTGCTTTAGAGGTCACTGTTTCCCTGCTCTAAGCAGAATGAAGCAACTGGAGTGAAGAACCTGGAGACCTTGGCGTTTGGCCAACGTAGCTAAAACAGAGCCTAGGGCCATATGTGATTTCCCAGTGCCCATACCTCTGTTCTCCTAGCTCACCTCTCAGGAGAACAGAGACAATGCCTGATGTGAAAGAATCCAGGAGTGTGAAGGAGATAATAGGAATAACATCAACCCCATCATGAAGCTGAGGTCGTCAAGGGCAACCCCTTTCAGAGTTCATGTTGGCCCAGAATGCATGCCCTATGGATGGTATCCTTTCTCTCATTTCCCACCTGAATATAAAGAAATGATCTGAGGGCTTGTACATTTTTCCAGATTCATGGGGAGGAGGGGGAGGCAGTTCTCAGTGGAGCCAATGCTGCTGGTCCCCATTCTACACACAGTCACAATGACAACTGCCACCACCGAGAGCGGGCACACGAGGGCAGAAAGGGAGAATGCTTGTCCCTCCACCTCAGTAGGGTGTAGGGTATGTTCTTCCAAACTGACATATCTCCAAAAAACGCAGGGAATGATCAAAATGGTGGTACACATCCACATAAATACTTTAATTTCATCTAGATACCTTTTCTTCATTTGCTGCCATCAAAGACTCCACAGCCTTTTTCATTTTTTGCACTTCAATATCTGAAAATATCACAACATCACATCAGAAGTCAGTTTCGTTAATGTGTGTGACAATAACAAGAGGCTGAGTCTGCAGACTGAAATGTTTTAAGGAAACGTTTACCATCCATATCCTCTTTTGGGGAAAATCTGAAAAATGAACACTTTCCATATCACCTGAATGGTCATCACTCCAGAAAGTAAACAGTAAGGGAGAGAGCTAACTACCCTCTCTTGAGGCAACAACAAAATCTTCATGAGAACACTGAAAGTGAAATTTCAGTGCCATAACCACGAAAACACGGACTTTTCAAAAAAAAGAAAAAAAAAAAAAACCTAGAGAGCAGTGGGGGAAAGCAATGAAGAGTGTACATGATGATATAAGCAGAGAAAATGATACTCAGTTTTAACCAAGATGGAGACATGAATGGCAAGAGCCTGATGGAATGTGGCATTTATAGGAGTAGTCATGCTAAGAAGCTGGTTGTAGGTTCCATACAGAAGGATAATAAGTACTTTGCTTCATCTATAAACATCATCTCCAACACTTTTAAAATGTAAAGCCAAAGTAAGGTAAAATGTGATTTTTGCTTAAAATTTGACAAATACAAAAGCACATTACTTTAATAATAAAAGAACCAATATTTTAAGATGTAACATCCAACCTAAAATGAAATCACAAATTTAAAAAACTCAAGCTAAGGTTACCTGCTTCTGAGGGAAAAAAAAACAAACAAAAAACTACTACTTAAGATAATTTTTAAAATAGTGGTGCATTGCTCACCACTGATATAACATTTTCAATTAAGGTATATTCTGTAGAAACTGCCTTTTTTTTTTGGTGCCAAATTCTCTTGACTTAAGAATTCAATATCTGGAGGGAAGAACCTATTAATTAAGGACTTATCTTTACGATATTATATAATCTGGGTTCTGTTAATCAGCCTGGGTACAATCTCTTTTGTAACACTGAGAGGGTGTGTCTAATTCCTAACAGATAGATATCAGTGAAAAAGTGGGCTACAAGACATTGAAAAGTAACTTTCTCTTCTGACCCTCTGTCTCCTGAACTACAAAGAAAATGCTTCTCACTTCCACTACTCTGAGTGCTCTGTTGTATCCTGTGGAGCCAAAGGGCTGAATCAGAAAATTAGCAAAATGACCTTCTACTCTTTGTTTTTATTGTTTTGTACACTCTATTTTGTACACTCTGAAGAAATGGAGAGCTTATCGATGAAGCAACTTCACATCTTTGGTGAGAGAAATGTTTTAAAACACATGCAAAGAACAGTCCAAGTAGTACTTTTGGTGAATGTAAAGGCTGATGGAAATACACCAAAAACCTTACTTTTGTCTTTGAGCTTCTTTTTAAAATTTTCATCTGTGCAGGAAAACCCATCGAATTGGAAGTTAGTATATACTTACAACAATAAATATTTTAAAAGCAATATTATTTAGTCTTTAACCTAAAATAAAGAAACTCTAACCCTATAAAAACTGAATATTAAACACTATTTTGTGACTTTAGGAATAGTACTACAATACACTATGCTCTGTGTAAGGTTAGAAAGAGAATATCATTCATCCAAAGACCTAAATTTGAGCTCCTACCTCTTTCACTTCATCTTTGTGAACCTTGATTTTCTTGTATATTAAAATTAGATCTATGGAGTACAAGCACTCCTTATGCTCTACGTGGTGAAAATACCGTTAGTGATGATTTGGTTGTTCTTACATTTCTGTTACAGCTCAACACATGGCCTTCCTGAACGTGCCCAGCACACTGCTTAGGACACATGAAACTCACCACTCAAATTCAACGACACTGACACAGTGTATCCCCCGTTTAATGAGATGAGTCCACTAATCACACAGTTAGATGTTTTGCCAACATCAGATTGCCATGAACTTTCTAAACATTGCTCTCGACCCTTGTATTTATCTGGCTGTGCGTTGGTGACAAGCAGTTCACAGACCAGTGTCCATCTTTGGGCACCACTAATCTACCACATCCTCTGGCCACAAGTCCGATAATTCCATTTTATTCTTAAAACCCCAAAACACGACCTAACTGTGGATGTCCTTTAAAAACACACAATTCTAAGGGTGCCTGACTGGCTCAGTTGGTACAGTATGTGATTTTTGATCTCAGGGTGGTGAGTTCAAGCCCCACGTTGAATGTAGAGCTTACTTAAACAAAAAAACACACAACAACAATTCTATATATGCCAAAATACACAAAGGAAAAAAAAATCCATTTCCTTCAATGGTTGATGACTTGAGCTTTCTGATCCATAGGGAATTGCAACTACAGGGATATAAAGCCAGGGTTTTCTAGAGCCAAGAAAGACATCACAGGTAACCTAATTCAACCCCTTCACTGTTCAGACTGTGAGGTTACCAATGTTCACATGATATATAAAAGTGTACTAAAGCTACACTAAATGGAATTTTTTGTTTCAAAAGAATCAGAAGCTGCTTTGGTAGCTTGCATGCCACAGTGATTTATAATAGCAAGGAAAGGTTAAACCGAACCTAGTGTTGTCAGGTGTTACGTGCATTTATATTTCCAAATATAACATAAAAAACACATTCCATTCAAGTTATTTTCTATCAAGTATGACGTACATTAAAAATTACAGTCCATACAATATTCAAAACAAACCTCCTCAATTACGAGAAAAATTTTTGATAAATTCACACACGTTTTCAAAAAACAGAATTAGCCTATTTTTGCTTTCTAGCAGGTCGAGGGCTCAATCCATTATAAGAAATTTTCATTGATTTTCCAAAGATGCAAAGTCTTTTCCTCTCTTCTCTCAAGAGGAAAGGTTTCTAAATCTCTTACTTCGTGCTGTTTCACGTTCAGTTCAGAGGGAAATAATCCTGGGACATAATAATCATTCCTTTTAATGTTCTCTGTCACTCCCTTGTACCACGATCTGAACAAGAACTCTCTTGGGAGAATTTACAACTTAGTAATCTAAAATAAACACCCGATAAAGTACAGAGTTGCCCTTCTCCAGCTGCTGAAGAGGAAGCTAATAGATCCCCAGGCATAGGAAAGAGTCTCCGAGGAGTCTCTGCTGTCCTGGGCTTAGCTGATGTCTGCTAGCCTTCCCCCTTCTCTGAAATGACACATGGCTAACACTGGGCTCTTTTGCAGATGTAAAAGATGTAAAGGAGTAAGGGAGAGAGGGTTGCATAGGAAGGATTCTAACAAAGAGAACAAATGTCAAATGTATGTACCCACCTCGATCAAGAATTTCCACCCCTTCTCCTTTCATCTTGCACACCAATTTTTCTTGTAGCCTTTTTACTTCAGATTCCTTCTCCTCCAGTTGCTCTTTTAAAGATGCCAGTTCGTCCTACAAACGATAAATTCATTTCAAAACAGCAGATTATGACTAAAAGAGGCTATTCAGGGAGCATGTTAACTCTTAAATCAATAATTAGTTTTTGGGGAATGAAACAAAAAACGATAGGAATCTAGATGCAGACTTCAGAAACCAGACAGTGGCAATGGGAAGCAGGAAGCAAGACAATTAATGAAGGTCAATGTATAATAATTCTGGCATAGTGTTTCAAGTTTCTTTGTGACCGAATTAAAACAAAATCTTTTCAAGTATAATTAGGACCAGGGTAGCCCTAAGGTTTAAATCTTATGTTAAATAAAATCTCCCCAAGTTAATCAAGGATGATAATCAAATTAGACACTTAGTGTCCTAAAAGCAAAATAAAACGCAAATTGGAAAATATGTATTAAGACTTGACTGAGATTTATTTAGTATTTCAAGATGGCACTCATGTTCCCTGGACAAGGCAGAGCTTAATTAATGGGTAAAGTAGCAGGTGATGAACAATGTTAGGCAAATCATGGGACTAAGTAATTCATCCTTATCACCAAAATAAAAGAACAGAGGCTCCTACAAGAATGGAAAAAAAGATTTAACAAACAGATTTGAACCCCCCCCCCTTCTTTTTTACTACCTAGCTATTAAAGATTCCAGTCCAGTGTTCTATTTACTAATGTTTTAATTTTCAGTTTAATTTTGGTGAAGAATTAGCTTTAGCACTGAAATTTTGCTGGCTGTATTTACACAGAAAATAAAGCTATGCAGTGCTAATAAATGTACTTTTATATTTGATAAACATTTTATTTTCAGTCTCTAAATGTATGTATTATGTTAGTACTATGAGAAGATCTCCAATGAAACAAGAAAGCTGGCCCTATACTTTTTACTTATGATAGGCGTGGATCCCAAGTACAGGGAATTTTTTTTCAGTAGCACTGGCAAGAAGCTTCTTTTTTTTTTAAAGGTTTTATTTATTTATTTGACAGAGACACAGCAAGAGAGGGAACAAAGCGGGGGAAGCGGGAGAGGGAGAAGCAGGCTTTCCGCTGAGCAGGGAGCCCGATGCGGGGCTCGATTCCAGGACCCTGGGATCATGACCTGAGCCGAAGGCAGACGCCTAACGACTGAGCCACCCAGGCGCCCCGCAAGAAGCTTCTTTTAAGCAGTAATTTCAACTCACTGCCATGATATAGTTTTTTTTCCCCCACAGGTGGCATTTTTGCAACTATTTTACCATATGCTTGGGTCTCAGATACTCTAAGAGGGTGAGATCTAATTTATTAATGAATACTTTTATTATTTTTCATTAATTATTTAATATGTTTCTGAAAACAGGGATCTCACTGTCCCTTTCATCAGCTTTAAATGTATTTTTAAAAAATAGATGACACACACACGATGAATGCACATGCTACTAAAAACACTATCACGGCAAAACAGCACAAGCCAGAAAGCAAACAGGCCCAGGACCCCAGTACCCAAAGTCTACTACACCTTCAGTGACTCCCATTTTTGCTCCATCCGCTGCTTTTCATACTGCATCTGACCCACCTTGATTTTCATGCTAGAAAGTTTGGCCATTAAAGACTGGTAGAGAGACAGAGGTGTGAAAGAAACCACAGATAGAAAAAGACAAGCCTAAATATCCAAGAAAATAGTATCGGTTTATAAAGGAGGTTAGGTTAACTAAGAGAAATAACAGGTTATATTTTACTAGACTAGTTAAAGCCCCGATTTTTATTCAGAATAGTGGTGTCCAAATTCAAGAAGGTCTCCAGCTTGGGGGAAAATTTCATTCACTTGTAAAATACCTTCTTTATCATCTATTGAGTTGAAAACTTATATTATCGATCATAGATAAGTGAGTCATGTGTTTACAAATTTTTGCCTTTGAGAAAACTTACTTTAGTTGATTTCAGCTTTTTTTCATACTGAAGTTTTTCATTGTCCATTTCACTGACTCTTAACCTCAAATCATTGATCTCTTGCATTAGCCCCTGTCAAAGAAGAAACAATGAAATACATTAGGAAAGTGGCAACACACCTATCTATGCCAAAATAGCAGCTTGGAGATATGAAGTCGACAGTGTCTAAGTTCAAGTTGTACGAATTGGATCAGACAAATGGAAATAAACGTGTATCTCCCTGAGACCCAAAGCATCTTTCTAGTTAAAACACTAAATTCTCAATGCCTCTGGCCCACAATGATGGGATTATGGAAATAAAAGGTAATTTTTAAAAATTTAAATTAATTAACATATAATGTATTATTAGTTTCAGAGGTAGAGGTCAGTGATTCATCAGTCTTATGTAACACCCAGTGCTCATTACATCATATGCCCTCCTTAATGCCCATCACCCTATTACCCCATCCCCCCACCCACCACCCCTCCAGCAACCCTCAGTTTGTTTCCTATGATTAAGAGTTAAAAGGTGACTTTCAATTTTGATTAAGAAAGGTAGCTAATCATGTACCATCAATCATCAGCTATTCCTGGACTAAAAATCACCATATAGATTCCATCTTTTAAAATTAACTAGAAAAATTTTCTTTAGTAAAGCCATCTACTTTTAGGGCCTTTTCAGTGATATGTGGATTATTTATGAAAAACATTTTTATGATTTCTTCCTTTGTCTAACAAAAATATAGATTGTTCATCAACCCAGTCTGGGAGAATGGAATGGAATTTAAATCTTTTTTTGTTTTTTTGAAATGTGAATCTTTTAAACCAAGGATTCTCAACTTGAAGGTGGATGACGGCCCTGTAATTTACAAATACATTGTCATAATATAATGTTATATTTAGAATAGGAAAAGGAAAATAATCTTAAGGTTTTCATAATACAAATACAGCCAGATGCTTTTCCTACTTCCACTTTAAAAAAAAAAATAATTTGCTTGTAAAACTTGTCTAAGTGTTTTGAGAAATAGTAACATATTTCTGTCCAGAGCCCAGACAGTAGGAAAAGGGAATCAGAATGCCACACAATACCAACTTCAAATATTGTGGAGAGGATTTATTTTTTACTACAAGCCATCAAGACCCCACCAAAGGTTAATGTGTTTTTATTCCTCATTTTTACAAGTCCTCTATTCCTGAGCCGCAACTTAACAGATGACAGAATTATACAAAAATGCCACAAAAAAGAAACAAACAACACTAGAAGAAATAAACCTTTCTTACTAAACTTCTATGCGTAATGATTCACACATAGGGAAAGGGATGCCTTTCCTAATTATATAATTACTTAACAGTAGTGTATCATAATTACTCATTAGTTATAATTATTTTCTTTTTTTTTCTAAAGAGCACACACATGTGCATGCACGTGGCGAGAGGCAGAAGGAGAGAATTTTCAAGCAGACTCCCCGCTGAGCACGGAGCCTTAGGCGAGGCTCCATGAGCTCCTGACCTGAGCCAAAATTGAGTCAGAGGCTTAACCGACTGGGCCATCCAGGCACCCCTATTATAATTGTTATTAACACAGCGTCTCAGTAAAGGAATATCTATTTTCCTTTGAGGTCAGGAACTGTTTAACATCATTTAATAACATTCTAGACGTGTTCAGAATTCAAGTCTAAGGAAAAAGTCAGTTTCTCCTGTTTATTTACCTTCCATTTATTAATCATCCTTGCATACTATGAATTCTTAGTGATCTTCCTTCATCTGCCTGGTCTTTTTAATATATATCTTTCCACTTTCTCATGGCTAGCAGCTTTGAATTCCTATTTGGTATTGTTTTATTTTACCACTTTTTTTAGAAATAGTTACAATTTGCAGGGGCGCCTGGGTGGCTCAGTCAGTTAAGCGACTGCCTTTGGCTCAGGTCATGATCTCAGGGTCCTGGGATCGAGCCCCGCATCGGGCTCCCTGCTCAGAGGGAAGCCTGCTTCTCCCTTTCCCACTCCCACTGCTTGTGTTCCCTCTCTCGCTGTCTTTCTCTCTGTCAAATAAATAAATAAAATAAAAATAGTATTAAAAAAAAGAAATAGTTACAATTTGCAAAAAACAAGTAATTGAAGAAAACAGAATTATAAATTGAAATAATTTTTCTCTTAAAGAAAAAAAAGCCCTACCCAAATATCCCTTGTGGCAACACTGTAACTATGAATGTAAATCTCCAACCTGAAAAAAGTCCTGTTTTCCCCTAATAACTCAAGCTGGAAAATCTGAAAATAGCTCCTTGATACAAAACTTTAAAAAAAATGGAATTCAAATTATTTCTAACTAATTTCTTATCAGAATTTCAGTTCTTTTTAAAAAGAAAATCCCTGTTACTGTTCCCTTTTCCTTCTCAGAGAAACTCAGGCTCTACAGAAAACTCAATTTCTGGCATCTGTACTCTTACCAGAAGGGGGCACTGTTGAATAATGCTAAGCATCTTCTATCAGCCATTCCTGGGACAGGCAAGTCTTCAAAATTCCAGGATTTCAAGGTTTTTACCCCTAATCTTTAGGAAGTGCCTATATTTCTTCTCCATTCCAATATTTTCTTAGAAATTAATCTCCAAATAATCTAAAGTTCTAAGACAAAGAATTTTGGATTCATGAAACAGCCAGGGAAACTTTTTTTAAAAAGGAGGCTCCAGACCCAACAAGGGGCTTGAACTCATGACCCTGAGATCAAGAGTTGCATGCTCTACTGACTGAGCAAGGCAGGCACCCCCCCCAAACATTTTATTTTTATTAAGGGAACAAGAATAGGAAAATGAGCATATTCAATTCAGTTTTAATTTTGAGGACTGTTTTATTTATTGTCATATGTAACAAAGTTGATCAGATTATAGTTTATAATCTCTCGGTATGCATATTATTTTTTACCAATAGTACTGAATATTTATTAGAAAATTATCAAGGATTGAGTTTATTGAAAGTTTGATGACAGGATCACTTTGCTTATGATTGAAAATGCATGAGTGAAGCAAGGAAGCACCAGAAAAAAAAGTTTTATAAAAAAAAATGCAGACAGAGGTGCCTGGGTGGCTCAGTCAGTTAAGCCTCTGACTTGCTCTTCGGCTCAGAGTCATGGGATAGAGTCCCATGACAGAGTCCATGCTCAGCGCAGAGTCTCTTGAGATTCTCTCTTCCCTTCTCCCTCTGCCCATCCTCCCACTCACGCGAGTGCACTCTTTTTCTCTCTCTCTCAAATAAATAAATAACATCTTTTTTAAAAACACAGACAAACTCAAGAGATGTAAATATTGCTCTGGAGTCTTACAAAAAAATCATAACGCATCCACTTCGATTTAGTCCCATTGTTTGGTTAACATCTTGGATCCAAATTAACCAGTTCTGCAGGTTAAGACTCCCCCTAAATTTTATGCATACAATGGAAAAGGCCAACTCTGGACCTGAATACTGTAACTTCTTTCCCTGCACCAGAGTAAGCTCCACAGCATGTTGTCCAACTGTTGACTGAATTCTATCGCAACTGTGGGGTCAGGGAACGAGAGAGAGGAAAAAGAGGAAAATATCCAAACAGATTTTTCAAGAAAGCACAAAAGGGACAATTTTAGAGAAATTGGGTAACTTTCTAAGTTCTGTTTTAAGAGCTCTAGTCTCAATCAAGTGAGAAACATGCTCATATAGGTGACTGACAAAGAGCTTTAGAAGATTAAACGTGAACTAAGTCAGGGATTTCCTTTTGCTGCTGAGGAAGTAATACATATGCCGAGACTTTCCATTAGAGCTCCGTCTTTGGCAGGAAATTTAATTTTGAAAACAGCAATGGAGTTAATCTCACTAAATCCAGTCTACGTAGGACTTGCATACAGTGGAGAACATATGTAATGTATCTCGTATCATGATGGTACAGAGTTGGCTTGAAATGAAAATAGAGGGGGAAAATACTTAAATGATTTATTCTCCTCTCCCCTTCCTTGTACCCACTTTCTAATACAGTATGAGAACTCTCCATATGCCAACCGAGGAAACAAAAGAGAGAAAAAAGAAGAGACACCCCTAGGAGATAACAAAGTCCTGCAGCTCTTCATATTTCTTTCCAAATAAACATTTCAAATGGATAGGCTCTCTTTCCCCAACAACAAATAATAAGCAAATAAAAGACCCGGATTAACAATAAAACAGTACAAAGAACAAAGCATGGTTAACCACAGAAATGGGTACTTTTCACAAAAGTATAGTGAGCTTTATTTATTTGGAATGATTTATGTGTGGAATAGACCAAAAGTAGAAGGCCAAATGAAATAAACTCTAAAAATCTGATTTTTATGATTATATAATGAAAGCATGTTCTCTGTACGCATTTTAAAACCTACTTATTATATAGCAAATAATCAGTATAACTTAAAGAGAGCTATTAGTAAAGTGATACACTTAAACCCATTATTTTCATAATGAAGAAAACCACTATAGATGGACAGAAGGACAGACAGATGAATAGAGAGAAGCTGCAAATGTCATAAAGTTGAAAGTTATTTCTAAAGACTAATGAAAGGATTAATATTTCACATCAACAGGGGCGCCTGGGTGGCTCAGTCATTAAGCGTCTGCCTTTGGCTCAGGTCATGGTCCCAGGGTCCTGGGATCAGGCCCTGCGTCGGGCTCCCTGCTCAGCGGGAAGCCTGCTTCTCCCTTTCCCACTCCCCCTGCTTGTGTTCCCTCTCTTGCTGTGCCTCTCTCTGTCAAATAAATAAATAAAATCTTTAAAAAAAAAAAAAATTTCACATCAACAGTCTCACAATAAATATTTCCATGAGCATTTAGTGATAGTCAATGTAAAAAAAGTCAATGTAATTAAAGATTATTCTTAAAAAGAAGCACGGATGAACGAGAGCATGTAGTAATTAGCTGCCTCTCCCTCACGCCTACAAGGAATTTCAACTTGCTCTGGAAATATGTGTATGACATATACACACACACACGCATATGTATATAAAGCGGGGGTTGTCACTTACCTCGGTGTCTCTGAACCTATCTTCATAATCCAATCTGTCCTTCTCTACAGCTGTCAGTTTTAGCTTCAAGTTAGATATTTCAGCCATCAGATCCAACTTCTGAGTTTCTAAGGATGTCCTACTCAGAAGCTCCTGTTACAATTTAAGAAATACACTCAAAAGTTGTTTTATTATAAACAGACACATACGGATGTGTCTCACAACTGCAAAGCAGTAACTATCAAGTCAAGAATGTGGTAAAGATTAATCACTAGACAGATAAAATTTGAAAAAATTATTTGCTTCAGTTAACCTTCATTGAGAACTAAATGTACGCTTGCTTACTGGGGAGACGTACATTATATAGATACACACATATATATAAACCTGAAATGCTGCTAAGCCTGAAGAGAACACTGATGATGACATGTTTTAAGTGGCTCGATCCTCAAAATAACCTTATAAAGTGGAAACTCCTAAAGATAACTCACGAATTATCCTTGTTCAACAAATGAGGAAGGTGAGGAACAGAGAGGTTAAGAACTTGCCAAAAGTCATATAGCAAGGAAATGGCAGAGTGAGGACTCAAACTGAAACAGCCTCCCTCCAGTGCGTACCCTATCCACTATATTATAGGTCCTCTCGTCCACGAGCACCATGTGTGTGTGTACATTACAAGTTTGGTTTTTTTTTTTTTTCCCAGTAGAAGTCATATATGGTACTTATCTTTTTTCTTAATCATAAAATATATGCTCGTGTTTGGGGGTTAGGAAACCATATCAAAGTTTAAAGAAGAACATTAAAATTACCTACAGTACTATCAATATTTTATTCCAGATTCTAATTACTTTCTATTGTGTGCATGTGTTTTGAGACCCTGCTACTCTAGGTTTTTGCTTAAAATATGCCAGTCTAGGTGAATCATGAACTTTATTCCTGCATCAGAGTGAACACGACATACAAATGCAGCACTTCAAACAGGTCAGCAAGAAAATTCCACCTCAGTGCAGGCTTCTGAACATACCTGCTGCAGCATTTCTTCTGTAGCATTCAGCTTTTCCCTGTGCTCTTCAAGACAAAACTCCAAATCTCGAATCTTCTCTCCTTGAGCCTCTACCTGGTCTGTTAACACACTTACCTGTATTAAGAGCAAAATATGCAATAGATTAGGAAGAATTTGGGTCCCACTACAAACTTTTATTTCTCTAAATAGAACAAAAACTGGAATGATGTCATTCCCCATTTGGTTGTAAAGAAAAGAAATGCTGTGGGTAAGACAGCAGTCCTTCACAATCCTATTTAAGTGATGCTTATGGATCTGAGGCCTCCAATTTTTAAGGTGTTTAGGGCTGACTGGGGATATGCAATACCTTGTATTTATAGGTTAACATCATTTCAACCATTATATGCAAGAGAGCATGTGCACAGATCATCCTTTTTGGGGGGAATGGGATGGGAGTGGGAAGTAGTATTAGAGATTAAGAGAGGAAATGGAGTTATGTTTGAAAGAGAAGCTGTCAAGGACTATTCAAGTCTGATACTTCATGAAGAATAAAGAAAAGGACCCAGGGAATTCAAATTCCATGAGATCTTTCCTGATTACATTATCCACAAGTGTGTTCAAATCTAAGATGTAACTCAAAGATCCACAAGGAGACACTGGATTAGTCTTTTATCCTTGGTGCTTATTGAAAATGTGAGTCGGGGTGCCTGGGTGGCTCAGTCAGTTAAGCGTCTGCCTTCGGCTCAGGTCACGATCCCAGGGTCCTGGGATCGAGCCCCGCATCGGGCTCCCTGCTCCGCGGAGAGCCTGCTTCTCCCTCTCCCCCTGCTTGTGTTCCCTCTCTCGCGCTCTCTCTCTGTCAAATAAATAAATAAAGTCTTAAAAAAAAAAAAAAAGAAAACGTGGGTTTTTCCCCAATGATCACCAGTCTAGTAAATCTACTGCAATTTAGTTAGCTCAAAATACCAAAATAAAAATATTTGTCATGCATTTAAAACATTATGAAGAGGAAAACTCAAATTTAGCCATTAAACCAGACTCCATTACTCACTCATGTTCTGTTTGGCTCATGGTATCATTTTTAAAGTTGAAAAATTAAATATATTCAGATTCAGAAATATTCAGGTTTATGAATATCTATAGTATAAAATTGCAATTTGTGCTGTATATTAAAAAAAATCAGATCAAATAAGATGACAGATCAGATCAGAAAATCAGCTTAGATGACACTGTGTCTGTCATCAGAGAGTCCAGGCTGCTCACTCTAGACAGGGTAAGCATACCCTTGTGCTGCCACAGTCCCCACCACTCCCTATTGTGTACAGATGGCCTACGCACTTATTTCTATTAGTGGCTCCTAGAAGCATCTGAATATGCCATCCCAATTTAAAGTGGCCTTTGTGAATATGTCATGAAGAAAGAACAGCATTTTAAAATCACTTGCCTGAAGAACGAGAGATTCTTTATCATTTTCTAAACGTGCTAGCCTTTCTTGATACACCTCTCCATTCCCGGGCAGGTGTCCATTTGTCTGAAAAGATGAAGTAGTATGAGAAGACATCCAAATGGCCAACAGACACATGAAAAAGTGCTCAACATCACTCGGCATCAGGGAAATCCAAATCAAAACCTCAATGAGATACCACCTCACACCAGTCAGAATGGCTAAAATTAACAAGTCAGGAAATGACAGATGCTGGCGGGGATGCGGAGAAAGGGGAACCCTCCTACACTGTTGGTGGGAATGCAAGCTGGTGCAGCCACTCTGGAAAACCGTATGGAGGTTCCTCAAAAAGTTGAAAATAGAGCTACCATATGATCCAGCAATTGCACTACTGGGTATTTACCCCAAAGATACAAAAGTAGGGATCCGAAAGGGTATGTGCATCCTGATGTTTATAGCAGCAATGTCCACAATAGCCAAGCTGTGGAAAGAGCCAAGATGTCCATCGACAGATGAATGGATAAAGATGTGGTATATATATACAATGGAATATTATGCAGCCATCAAAAGGAATGAGATCTTGCCAGTTGCAACGACATGGATGGAACTGGAGGGTGTTTTGCTGAGCGAAATAAGTCAAACAGAGAAAGACATGTATCATATGACCCCACTGATATGAGGAATTCTTAATCTCAGGAAACTGAGGGTTGCTGGAGTGGGGGGTGGGGTGGGAGGGATGGGGTGACTGGGTGATAGACACTGGGGAGGGTATGTGCTCTGGTAAGCACTGTGAATTGTGCAAGACTGTTGAATCTCAGATCTGTACCTCTGAAACAAATAATGCAATATATGTTAAGAAAAAAAAAAAGAAGAAGAAGAAGGTAGCAGGAGGGAAAGAATGAAGGGGGGGAAATTGGAGGGGTAGACAAACCATGAGAGACGATGGACTCTGAAAAACAAACTGAGGGCTCTAGAGGGGAGGGGGGTGGGAGGATGGGTTAGCCTGGTGATGGGTATTGAGGAGGGCACGTTCTGCATGGAGCACTGGGTGTTATGCACACACAATGAATCATGGAACACTACATCTAAAACTAATGATGTAATGTAAAACTAATGATGTAATAACAATAAAAAAATTTTTTAAAAAAAGATGAAGTAGTATGGGTAAGGCTTCACTCTCTTTAAAACTGAAACTACTGTGGGCAAATAAAATGGCATATTTTTTTTTCCCCCAGAATCTTGCAGTGGATTTTCTTTTCTTTTCTTAAATTTTATTTTATTATGTTACGTTAGTCACCATACAACACATCACTGCATCAAAAACTGGTGATGTATTGTGTGATGGCATACGTTTTTAATCCAAGGAACCTGAATGGAATTCAGCCCAGCTCTTGCTGCCACTAATCGAAAATATGAGACTGCAACTTGGTTCATTTACCTCAAAATAGGTAAAACAGGCATGCTACGCATTTAGGCATGTTATCACCAAGCCAGACAACTTCTCATCAAGCAGAAAATCATGACCTAAAAGGAACAGTGGTTACTAACATTCATTGGCCGTGGATGCACAGCCGGGTCACGCCAAGTTTTGCGAGTGTGTGCTCAGGCACAAAATCCCTAATTACCCCCTGAATGCTCAGTGCTACTAATTCTGAGTGGGGACAGTGGGAATGTCCTGAGATGCCCTTACGTCCCTCCCCTCTCCTCCCAAGTTTCAAATCCAGGACTGCAAATGCCTGCATCGGGGATGCGGGGCAGCTCACACCAGCTTCTTCCCTGCTACTCAGGACCAAATCACAGGGCAAGTCTTCCCTTTGTCTTTGAAGCCTTTCTTTCTTGCCCTGGAAGCTTAGGAATCAGTCCACAATGACGTCCCCCCCGCAGCACTGACTAGCCCTCCTCATGGGCACTTTATCAGGTCCCATCCTGACTTGACTAACTTCTTGTGAGTTTGCTCCATTCTATAATGTTATGCCAAGCTCCTGCACAGAGCCTGGAAACAGGTGTCATCCTGCAACCACAGCACTAGCCCGGTGCTCTGCTTAGACTCGTGCTCTCTTTCTTCCCCTCCCTCTGGCCCCGCACCTTTTAATCAGATTCGGACATGTTTATGCACGGTAAAATGCCGAAGGAAGCACAGATTGGGAAAGCGAGTCACATTTTTTCCCCTCAGCTGTCTCATATATAAAAGTCATTAAGGAGACACATGAAAAGGCTCAGAGAGAGCAGACAGCATAAAAACGTCACTTTGAAATATAGCAGTATATGTGGTATGTCCCTTGTTATCTCATTTAAATAGTTCATAATCATATAATGGGTAATCCCAATAGAATTTCCTGATTCCTCCTTCAAATACAACAGAAATAAAAGCCAGTGGAGCTCAAACTGGTTAGATGGGGCCATCCAGAGTTCAATCAAAAAAGCAAATAACTTCAGGGGCGCCTGGGTGGCTCAGTCGGTTAAGCGTTTGCCTTCGGCTCAGGTCATGATCCCAGGGTCCTGGGGTTGAGCCCCTCACTGGGCTCCCTGCTCAGTGGTGAGCCTGCTTCTCCCTCTCCTCCCTGCTCATGCTCTCTCTCGCTATCTCTGTCTGTCTGTCTCTCTCAAATAAATAAAATCTTAAAAAAAAAAAAAAAAGGCAATAACTTCAGGTTTTAAAACCAGAGAAACACACTCATCCTTACCGCCCAGGACATGGCAGATGTGACATCTATTATTCCAGAAATAACTGGTATTATTATTCTACCTTTCCAAATAATGCAGTTTCCCATATAAATTCTGGGAATAACAAAAGGCATGTGTTGAGAAGAAAACACACACACACACACACTCACGTGAGCTTTAACGCAAAAGGAAATTTCAGGATGTTGCTTCTAAAAATTCAGATGCACTGGATATATTCCCCATGAAGCCACAAAAGAATTAGAATCTAACTGAGGAAGGAAGCCTGCAACGTGTATTTAGAGTGGATAAAGTTTTTAACATCAGCTGCTTGACCACATACCTGCACATTTACCACAGCATAATTCTGTTCATATTGTAAAGTAAAGTACCCAGAATTAAATTACAAATACTAGGAGGAGTTGGATAGAGTGGCCTGAAAGACTTCCAACACTGGGGACTACCATGAAAATGAAATTTATGTAACTTCTTGAGGACAGTTTTTTGGAACAGAGCCAGGATGTACAATACATGTTCTCAATCTAAGGAAGTGCTCAGACTGGCCCTATACAGCTTTAAATTCCTCATTCTGATTATGAAGGTTAGCATGCATCTGCTTTTAAAGCCCCACATAAGCGAAGTTTTATAAACATATATTTCTTTTTTTTTTTTTTTAAGATTTTATTTATTTATTTGACAGAGAGACACAGCGAGAGAGGGAACACAAGCAGGGGGAGTGGGAGAGGGAGAAACAGGTTTCCCGCCGAGCAGGGAGCCCAATGCGGGGCTCGATCCCAGGACCCTGGGACCATGACCCGAGCCGAAGGCAGACGCTTAACAACTGAGCCACCCAGGCGCCCCTAAACATATATTTCATTAGGTAGAAAAAAAAAGGTTTCTGTTCACTGAGGATAAAAAGCAAAAGTTGTTATTTCTTCTGACTGAAGGAAATTATAGAAAGATTAGAAGTGTTGCTATAGCAAGTTCTAGAAGGGTTTCACGAAGCTACTGCACATGATATGGAAATCAGATGTCCCAAAATCAGTATCACAAAATGATCTTAAAATCAAAATACTAAAAATTGACTCACAATGAGCATGCTCACACTTCTCAAGACTAGTGATATTTATGAGAGCTCATAATGCTTGAGCAAATTTTTTTTTTTTTAAACACCACAGGTCACCATTGCAAAATAAAGCAAAAGTTAAGAGGCACCAGTGGAGTAGTTAAATACTTTTAAAGTAGTGTGTTGACTTATTCAAGCAGGTAAAGGTCTAGTCTCTTCACACATTTATTTGTATTTCTGCCAATTCTGTTACCTTTGCCTTAAAAATATTAGCGAGAGGTAAATGACATGAGGCAAATACCCTACCACCTCTATTTTTCCTCCAACTCCCATGCTTTACCTACCAGACCACTCAAAACCTCCCCAGACATGGCGTGCTCTCTAAATTCTATTCTTTCTGCATGGACAGTATTTCCCGCCCTTTCCTCATCCTTCCTCATCCTTGAAGTCCAGCTCAATCCGGGCTTGGTCTGTGAAGTCTTCCTTGAATTACCCGTTCACTCATATGCCAGCTAGAGATTCCGGATGAACGCTCATCACGGCAGGCATCACAATGAACGAATTAGGTTAGACTTGGCTACATATATATTCCTCTCGTCCAACAAACTGTCTTCTTAGTGAGTAGGTTTGCCTTTGCATCTGACACACAGTTGAGTTCGAACCAAATGACTGCAGAATGAACAATGAATGATAGTGTTCAATAAACGCTGGATGAATACAAGATGAATGCTTGGTTGTAACTTGGCCCTCTTGCTTCTCAGCAAGACTTTTATTCATGTTTTCCCTACAACCTGACACGTACTCAGTGGTTGACCTCAAGCCTGTAGTCCCTCTTCCTACCATGTTTAGGAGGTGTTCTCAGAGCCTTTTTAATGGACTATACTTGAGACTACCTTGCATGAACTCCCTTATGTACTATCTTCTCCAAAGCACAGTAAATATCCCCTGACGTCCTCCTCCTCTTTCCTCCTGCCAATCTTGGGGAAATTGAGTCTAAACTCCTTCTAAAAGCTCATTATTCCATATAACCTTTGGAACCTTGATTTCCTGCTTCCCTTATAATTATCACCTCTACCCTTACCATTCTCAATTTCTTCCTCCTAATGAACTTTCTTCCATTCCCCTCTCCAAAATCTACTCCAAGGCTCTGTGTCCACCACTATATTCACCGCCCCCCCCCCCCGTTCCTCTCTGCCTCTACAAATCCATTTTTCACAGCCAGTTCCCACCTCCCCTTCTTGTGCCATATTCCCTTTTCTCCCTACACTGGCTTCCGTTCTGTGTCTTGTCTTATTCTTCATCATTTAGCTTTTCATCATATTCTGCCATGGATGGCTTACTAGTGATCTTATGAGAGTTGGTCACTTATTCTTCGTAATGGTCCCTCAGGGCAAAACTATCTTACATTTCTCTTGATTCTCCCAAGATTCTTACAAAATCGTAGGATAGAATTAAAAACACATTGAGTATCAACTCTTGTTGAGTCGATTTGACATCCAAAGCACTGAACACCAGCCTAAATTACTCAAAATCCCAGAGATGCCTTCAAAATAACTCTTCCTACTTTAACTCATGATGCAACCCCTTATTGACCACATTTGATCCAACTGGAAGTTTAAGTCAAAAGTGGCATCAACTTCAGGATTTTAATAGTATATAGCATCCAACTAATAGTGTGTGTGTGGAGGGGGATATGGGACACTAGGGAGGGAAAGGAAGGGCAAGGGATCCAGCTCGATGTAACAGTGATACTGTAATTGAGGAACTCATAGTGTTTGCCAGATTTTCCTGGCATGACAGGGGGAAAATGTCTAAAAAGCTCTATTCCTTACAGAATTATAGAATCCTAAAGTTAGTGAGCAATCACACCTGGGAATATGAATTGCCTGGATTCACATGGCAGATGCTCCATACAATGTTAAAGGCACACTATACCTCACCCATTATCACCTAAATAGAAGCGCTTCTATTTATATTAATTTCCTTTTAATTATCAAGTATAAAGATGTAATAAATGTTAGCATCTTACCTTCTGTGCCTCCCTTTCAAAAAACATTTTATTACACAAAATTTCATTTTATTTATAAAAGTAGAGACCTTAGATACCCATCACACGATATCAACAGTTATTACTTCAAGCTAGGCAGGAACATTTTGCCCGTTATTTTTACTTAAAGCATCATGCTATGTTTTCCTTTAATTTTCTTAGTTCTGTTGGTTTGCATTGGGCTCCAGTTGTCTCCCCTCTCCCCCCAACCTTTGTTTTGCTTTATCCTTCTTTCCTGAGCTCTGTTGTCCTGTCTAAATCCCGAATCAACCAACAAGCAGTGATTTGCGACAATTACACTTACTTATGTTGTAACATAGAACCCAGTTTGAATATAACATTCCCAAATCAGAGTGGTGAGTAGCTAAATTAAAACGGGGAAAAGAAAATTGGTTCAATTTTATAAGGACAACAAATGTTAAGAAATAGTCGGACTGGTGTTGTAACACATACACACGCACCGCGCCCCCAACACACACACTCTCCACCGAAGTCAATACACTTATTTTTTAAATGAGTTTTAAAAACTGCCATCCAGTTTTTGATTTCATGATTACATTTTTCAAAATTCCATATCAAGAAAGAAAAAGGAAGGCGAAGCCTGCTAAAGCTCTTTTAATTAAATGTTATCTCCAGCTACCCAAAGAACTGTCTCCTACAAGGGCCTCATGCATCCTAATCAGCATTACATCTCCACCACTGGGTGCAGAAATTCGTTGCCTGCCCTCTACTAGACACTGCAGTAGGAGGAAAGATGGAGAAAAACTGGAAAGCCATGAACATCACAGTCACGTTTCACTGGGGTCTAACAGCACAAGAAGGAATCTCATACGCTACCCATATGCTACTGTCCAAAGAACCAACGAACGTGATTCTCAACAGTGCTGGAAATCAAGCCACCAGGCTCCCCTGTCCTCTCACCAAGTGTGATGGAATCAGGGTGGTGAGGTTCTCTCCTGGTACTGTACATAATGATCTCGGGGCAACACCACTACCACTGGGAGCCACTGGAGCATCCCTTCTGGTTGGCTGGTACCCCTACGTATTATCGCACCTCTGCCTCCATCAATCTTGAAACACCCCATTTATTTTTCCCTCTGAAATTTCTGTTACGGCTCTAAAAAATAAATACGAGACCAGGGCAACGGGGACAACCTTTTCAGGAAGCCCTCTATTTATTCCAAAATCTCAACATCTCCGCTCAAAAAGAAAACCAAAGGAAGAAATCAAGCTCATATACACTTCAACACACCCAAAAAGCCCAAGCGTGATGCTCTCCTAGAAAAAATGCCCATTTATTCAATGTCAGCAGAAAGTGCATCGAAGCCCGACGCTCAGGAGAAGCCTGAATATCTTACGTACTTTCCAAGTCGAGATTGCAGACATGGTCAAAATCAGATTATGGCTCTTATTTCTGGGTTTTAATTTTCTCAGTGCTTGTTTCCCAGAAACAGAAAGCACCTTCTTCAATCAATAGCCAACGGGAGCAAAAACACGTGCTCTGGGGTAAGAAGGATCCCAGCAGCAGGCCAACTTCTAGGATGCACTACTCCACAAATGGAACTACATCCCAAAGGCCTGTAAGAGCCGCAGATGCCAAGTGCTTTCATCTGCCAATCTCATTAGAAATATCTTGAGGGAGCGTCCCTGGAAGTATCTGGTTATCTGTTGCCAAGCTCCAGTGGCTAGGCCATGATCCAGCGGATGCATGCGTAGCCCTTATTTGTGCCTCCGTGGCCAGTGCAGAGTTTGATGGCTATCTTTAGTGTTTCCTAAAAGGTTCTCTTAGACACCTTACTTAAGTAGGGGAGATGTGTTCTGGCCCTTCCTCACCTCATTTTCATGCACACCACCATGTTCCCTGAAGCTTCTGCAGGGCGGAGAAGGGTACATGTTGAGACTATGCTATCCTGGTCGCAGGGATACTCCCAAGCCCTCTGAGCTACAGAAGGATGAAGACTAGAAGAGCCCTAGAAGCTAAGGCCCAGCTCTATTCGAGTAGCTTACAATATTCATATGCTCACCCATTATTCCTTCGTTTCCAATATTTCCCGAAAGCCAGCAATGTGACAGGATGCAGATATAGCAAGAGAATCTTCTACTTTGAGAAGGATAACACGAGATCAAGAAAAAAGGCTGTCCCTGTTTTTCTTGCCACTTAGCCTTTCTTGACTCACTTTCATGAAAGAACAGACACATCTCTTTCCATTCAGTCCTCACCAACACCGGTCACCAGGGATTTCATTAAAAGTGCATCTCTCACTTATCACACTGCTCTGGCTTCTCCCAAGAATTCTGCTGACTCGCTCCATTCGTTGTCTTGTATCTGTGGATGCTTTTCATGGGAGTTTACCAGAAGCCTGGTGCCAGAAGGGGGAAAGCAGTCTTCACGTTAGCAAGGACGTCTTAGTGAGACACTGCATAACTCAGATAATTTGTGACCCCGTACAGAATACAATCTTAAGATGTGCCTTGTTTGCCAAGGCTTGAACAAACATTCCCTGGAGGCACACATGAAAAGAGAAGCTGGGCAGAGAGCAGCGGGGGATCTGAGGATGGCGGGCCTGGAATGGGTCACGTGGAGGAGAGTCAGGGGCCTGGAGAAAACGTGCCTCACTTCTGAACTCTTTAAATTATGGGTATTTATTTTTATGAAACTTCTCCTAAAAAATTTTTGAAAAAGATACACTTGCAATTAATATCACTAATTTTTTAAATGTAGGAATAAGACAGAAATGTATTGAGACTTATCAGGTCAGAAGCCAGGGAGGCACACTTCACTTTATCTCATCAGCCACGATGCCTGGTTTGGACTTCTGTCATCGCATTTCCACTCACTTTGTTGAAAACTGTACTTTTGTCATTTCTCCTGATTTTGAGAATGCCTCATATTAAAACCGCCAAATAACCAGACACTTGTGGGATATTTCATGCCCTGATCAAGGTCATGATCCTCAACTTCATCTATTGGGAAAAGCACTGTATGAATGTTCTAGGCAACTCACGGAGTTAGACCTAAAGCAAACGGAAACTGCTTGCTTGGCTCAAACAATTTGACATATTTTTTCTATTTGCCCTCTTAAACTTAGAGCTTGATAAAGCATGTAATTCTCCATCATTAATATTTGTATTAACAGGATAACATTTCACAATCAAAACAAAGAATTCTACCTCAGTACTTGACCAAATACGGCATAGTCAATAGATTTTTTTTTTTTTTTTAACCACAGGAGAGGAACTTCTGAGTCTTAAACTTGTCGGTGTTTAGAAGGCTACAGCTATAGCTACTTTATTAAAACAAATTCATTCTTATAGATTTAATATCCCTTCTCCAGTAACAAACGACTAGCGTGACTATTTTCTTTCTTCTCATCCAGCTTCTGATCATATGAAACAACAACACAGGCAACAGAAATCAGTAGGGAAGGAAGAAGTGACATCCAACAGGAAACCAGGGGATCTCCCTGGCCCAGGCGAAGTAATTAGAACTGCAAATGCCCAGTTGCACTAATGAGAAGATCAGTATCAGTCTTAAGTACGTGAACTCCCAAATTGGCTATCATTAAACATAAATGAAATCTTAATTATGCCACTAGTAATAAGTCTTTCCAAAATATTGTGAAAGCTTCTCCATAGTCTGAAAAATGTCTGTACTCTTGTCAAAAAAGTGAATTACGTATGAGTAACGTGTAATTGGAGCCAACACTCTCTTTCCCTCTTTGCAAAGGAATCCCATGATTTTCCCTCCACTCTCTACAATCCACTCTTCAGTGTATTACATTTTTGACTCATCCACCAGGCTCACTGACAAGCACTCATAAATTAGCTCATGGGACTCACAATCCCATGTGGCAGAAGCTATCGTCCCCATTTCACAAATGAGGAAACTTGAGACAAACAGTTTAAAAAATTTCCCCCAAATTATACAAGCCTCTAAGATCAGTGCCAAAATCAAAATTCAGGCCTGCCGTCTCCAGCACCTGCATTGGTAAATGCCAAGATACAATCCAACCATCAATTTTATCACACTATTAATGTTCTCATTTTTGGTGGTGGTAATATACACACAGAAAATTTATCATTTTTACCATTCTTAAGTGTATTGTTCGGTGGCATTACTGTATTACAGAATGAACACTTTTTCTATCTTCTTTGAATATTTTTAGTGGCATTCTTTAGATTTTATTTGTTCTACACGTATTAAAACCATGGTATTTACCACTGTATTCAGGGAAAGGGCAGATCTGCCACACCATCCATCTTTGAGACGGATGCCTAGAAAGGGGCCTCATTGTTCAATGAAGAAGAACGCCATTTAAAGCCCAATTCTACAACTTCCCTCACGCACTAGAACTGGCATGACCCCCATAGACCGCTAGATGGCACCTTATATCAAATACTGCTGCAGACCTCCACATCGCTGCTTTTGGAAGCGTCTATTCACTGTACTTCATACTTGAATTGTTATTGGGTCCTTTTTATAGGACCTCCCAATAGTACTGAGAAAGCATTTATTACGTGCAAGGTTCTTTCCCTTACAGGACAATTTGTTTTGGGCCACAGCAGGTCATCCAAGCAAAATTTGAAAGCTAGTCAGTCCACCTTTATAGGCAAAACGAGGTGATGTGCTGGAACCCATGAAATGTACATTAACATTATCCTTAAAGGGAATTGGGATGCATTAAGGGATAAAAATCACAGCAAACCTGTTGCCCTGTACTTTTTTTTTCTTGTTCTCATCAGTTACTCTATGTTCTAAATTCTGGAATAAGCAACAAAAGATTCACAGCATGGGATCTGTAACGTGCCGATATCTACCATTTGACTCTGAAGCCATTCGACGACCGTTTCTGCTGTTGAATCTGGGATCTGGCATCTCAAACCTTCCTTTTCATCTGTGTCCATCATCTCTAATAAGCCACGCAGGTCTTCCACAAGGTGCAGAGCTCGAAGGCTTCCCATGAATGGGGAGGTGGGAGACTGGCAATCAAAAATCCCATTGGAATATTCCAGGGCCTTAGAACCTGGGTTTAAAAAAAACAAACAAAAAAACCCACAAAATCACAGAGAGAGCAACAGGATTTATATTAGATAATATACTAAAGCTGAGGGTGGCAAGCAAGTCCAGTCACAGTGAGGGATAATCAAAACAAGCAAAAAGGAAAAGAAAATAATTCAATCATTTCCAAGTCATAG
The DNA here is from genome assembly GCF_029215605.1 of Mirounga angustirostris. NCBI lineage: Eukaryota > Metazoa > Chordata > Mammalia > Carnivora > Phocidae > Mirounga > Mirounga angustirostris. Next base: position 78,535,449 of record NW_026991713.1, read on the forward strand.
TGATTTGGTGCAAAAAATAAAACCCACATAATTGATGGTAAATATCAATCGCCAAATACCTAATTGGGAGGCCAACTGTGTAGTACAGTAAGAATATAATGAATGGGCTTTGGTGAAAGATGTGCTGACTTCATGGAAATAAGGGCTAAGAAGGTAGCAGATCAGCTTGGATAGAGCCAAGTACTCCCAAAATATAAATTTAGGTACCATAAAGTTTTGAGAAATTCCTTTAAAAAAAGTTTGCACATTGAGGTGGAAATTGCATAACATAATGTCAAGGGTAACAGGACCAACTCCCAGTTAATTTACCAGAATTTCATCTCTGGAGAAGTTCAATGAATTACATGTATACATTTGTGTATATATGAATGAGTGTGTATGTATTAACATTTTCTCCCATGATTTTATTTGCAGCATAGCATCAAATGCTCTTGCTAATATCAGCTTTAAAAAATAGTTTTACAGTCATTTTTTTCCTATTACTTATAAAGGAAAGCATTCTATGACTTAAATCTACATAACTCACCCAGAGCCTGTTCAGAAAGCACTCATATATACCTCTTCATCTCTTTGATTTTTATTTTCTGGTCTGCCAAATATACATACTATTAATATATGTACTAACTTCATATTTAAGTGTCAATAATTATGATATTTAGACTACCACCTCATTAATCTGAGGGTCTTATAATTGGAAGAAAACTGTGAACCGATGTATAAATTCTCTCACCAGTTGGCCATACAGCTTTGATCAATTCCAACCATGGGGAGAGGAATTTTCTTTCAGTTAGTCCATTCCACTGACCTTCCTTAAAACTGGACCAAATGATCTGGACCAAAATCTGCCAAACCATAATAATGGTAACCATTGATATGCTAGGCCCAATGCTAAATGCTTCACATAACCTCTGCATCAATCCCCTCAGAAACCATGTAAGGCTGAGAGGAGAATCCAGAAAAATAGAAATTGAGGAGAGTATGTTAGGGAAAGGGAAGAACAGAAGAGCATTAAAAACAAAGCAGACTATAATGTCCTATTCCAGCAGTTTTAAGCATTAGGATCACCCAATAATACATTAAAAATAGATGTGCCCACAATAACCTTCTACTCTGTTAAGTCTCCATCACAAAACAAAGTGGGGTATAGGGGAGAGATGTGTATATAGAAAAACTCCTCAAATATTTGCAGTCATATCTCCCTCCTACCTTAGGTGGAGAGCTACTGATATTAATTTGAGAACATAAACCCAGGTCCTACCCATTAACCTATTGACCGACTCAGGGTGAGGTGGGACCCAGGAAATCTTGATTTTCTGAATAACTCTAATGTTGGTCCTGAAGCCCTACCAGGGTTAAGGAACAAATACACTCATCTAGTGGAGTATATAAAATGTCAACCCTCAACTACTGTCCAGAAATACCACTTCTCTTGACTAGAGTTTCACTAAGAGTTTAAGGTTATAGCCTCTGATAATAGCTTAGATCTGGCTCTGGTTATATTTTTTGAAACTATGACACAGTAAGTCCAATCTCTTTTCCACCTAATAGTCCTTCAACTGTGTGAAAGTATCTCTCACGCCTTGAGCAAGAATATACTTTTCCAGGTTAAACTTAACCAGCTCCTTCCTTACCAGATGAGGTTGTTAAATTCTTCACCTTCATGTTTGCCTCCTCTTAAGTTTTACCAATAACCTCTTTGAAATTGGTATTCCAAGAACTGAATACAGTACACAAGATGTGGTCTAATCTACAAAGGAGGACAAATTAAAATCTGGTCTTGGGATATACAAGTACAACAAAGGAGGCCAAACTATGACATGCCATGTCCCTCAAGGGAAGAACCTCTGACAAGGAAAACCCCTGTGGTTTCTTCGAACCACTAAAACAGAGTAGGGTCAAATTTATGACCAGAGAAGATAAGCAACAGGGGCCAGAATAGCTAGAATGGAGGAGCAGTAGAGGCTAAGAGCATCTTGACCCTGACCATCAGGTGGATGACAACCCCACCCACTAGCTCCTTCAACCCTCTCTTCATGACCATGGGTTCCTAAATACATAAAGGTACTTCTCCTATGACAAAACACAAAATGTGACATGAGACCTTAGGGAGCCACTACCCCTGGGAGACCACAAGGGCATGAAAGGGTTCACCTACTGGTCAGTCCCTTTGGTCATGATGAGAAAACAAGGAGGTCATGGTCTACATTGTTTTTGCTCCACTTCCACAACACAGAATCACTCAAGATTCTTAACAAGTGAGGAATACGACCAGATATGTGTTTCAGAAAGGAAATTGCGGTAGTCTAGAAAATGATGGAGTAGACCGGGAAAGCAAGAGTGTCAAGAACATCAAGGAAGAGGGTTGCTAGGATAAAGCAGGGCAGAGGTAAGCACAGACAGGACAGATTTTAGAGGGAATCAAAGGGAATGTTGAATTTAAAGGGAGAAAGAAGTGATAAAACTTGACTAAGCAGGGACTATGAGGGACAAAGGTCTAGAGTGACTTAAATTTCTATTTAGGAAACTGCGTGGATGGAAGGTTATGAAATTAGATGAGATAAAGACTACTAGAGAGGCTTCTGAGGAAAGAAAATGAGCTCAAAGCTTTACCTGATGACACGGATGTGCATATAGGCTATTTCAAAGGAGATACCTGATTGGCAGTTAGAGACCCAAAGCTTAGCAGAGAATTGAGAAAGTAAATAGAAGTGAGAGTCATTGGTGGGAAAGTAAATGTCGAATTCAAGGGAACAGATCAGAATATCCATGGATACTGGGTAGAGCAGTATCCCTCAGTGTGGCCCACAGACTACCTGCACCGAAATCACGTGAGATGCAGTTTATCCTTGAGTCAGAACTCTAGGATGGAAATGGAATTTGACATTTTAAAATAAAGTTTGAGAATAATACTGGTATAAAATGGAGAAGAGGGACCAAGATGAAACCACAGGGAATCTAGAGGCAGCCAATAAATGAAAATAAGAAAGTGGAAAGGTAATAAAAGAGTCGGAATGGAAAAGCCAAGAGTGCAGTGTAAACGTCCTGAGTCCGTCCTTCAGAGGACGCAGATTACCTGCTATAATCCCATCCATCTGCTCCAACGCCGCTGCCAACATGTCACTTGCGTCACTCATCATTTTGGTATCCGTCAAGGGCAAATTTCAACCTAGATCTGAAAAAACAATGATGTTACCATTATAGCCTTTAAATGACACATGCTTCCTGGCAGGTGGGATAGCTCAACGTCAAATTACAACCCCACCTAGACGTCAGATAGGGAGAGAGAATTTCTGTAGTAGCAGAGCTGAATTACCTGAGTCACTTAACACGCTGTGGCCGGCCGTCTACCGTACTGCAAGACCACATGCTCTACCAGGTAATAAAATAAGTTTCAGCTATTGCACGCAAGGTGTTTAAAGTCCAGTAGAACAGTTTCCATGATGCACTCTACAGAGCTCGAGGCCTCCGTGAAGGGCACCAGGGATGGCTGTGGAAACTTCCTGAGGGCCATCAGGAATGCTCAGTAGGTGAGATTTTTTTTCTGCCTGCACCAGCCCCACCCAATTTCTGCTCTTTCAATTTTGCCTTTGTTTTTGTTTTTTTTTCCTCTGTATAAGGATTTACCATAGGACTTAGCTAAGAAAAGGGTTTACTAGCATATATAGTAAACACACACACAGCCACGGTATTTTGTAATATAACAACAACTACCATGTACAAGGGTCTATGGTGGTCCCTCTACATGTACATAAATTATTCATAATCCCTAATCATGACAACAGCCCAATAAAATGGATACACTTGTCTCTATTAGATAGGTGATATCAAAGATGTTTGTTGGTTTTTGCATAGAAACACAGCACATAAATATACATGGTAAAGGCCAGGTTTTAACCTAGGTCTGTCTGACCTCCACTATAATACATATTAAATTTCTGTTTATCTCATCTTATCTGAAAAATAGGTTTATGCTGAAATTATGACACAATCTACTCATTCTTTTATCTGTTACAAATATATTGGAATTATTCTTGCAAAAAATTTAATTATGAACAAGAAAAACTCAAGGCTATGTGATTTCCAATATAAATTAATACACTTCAAGTTCCAGACTAAGCACCCATGTAAATTCTCCCAAAAGGCCTAAATAAGACCTTAGCTACTTTGCAGATATTGTGGTGTAGCAAATAGCTGGGAAATAAAGGGTATGCTCTTTAAAAGAAAACTTTGCCCACATTTTCCAAGCAGCCAGATCTCACCACTTTACTTTTATAAACATATTTACAGCTCTGATAAACAGCTTCTTGTATCAGTTCTCTACTCTGCATTCATTCTGATAAAATGCCATATTAAAGTTGTGAAACATTACTTTGATTTTATAGTTTTTAGAGATTTCGTCTCAGATTTCCCAGAACTTTACTCAACTTCAGAAGTTGTAAAATATTGTATCATTTTATGTGGAAAACTACAGCACAAAAGTACTCAAGGCAAGTGTTTACAGCCACCCAGAAGTAAGGGAGTTAACAAAGCAACGTTAAGAACTTAGGTAGTTCTCAGATATTTACTTGCACAGTCCAGAGAGGTAGGAAGCAAACTTAATAGTCACACTTCAGGATGAAAACTCAAAACTCAGTGACGACTGAGAATATAAAGGTTTAAGCGGAGACCATGCAGTCCCTGAATTTCATATAATTAAGTGGCCTGCATTCCCTTTCATTTTAAAAGTAGCTCTTCAAAGAGATATAGATACTATGATAAATATAAAAATAACACAAAGAGATACAAGCCAGGCTCAGCTATAACAATGGCTAATGCTCATATTAGAAAAACTCACCACCTCATTAACTTAGAAAAACAAATATTCATCTTTGTTAGCAACTGTATTTGTGTATAGCATGAACACTTTTTTCACCTATGACAGGTAGTTATATACTTCTTCTCGTTCTGTTCAATGAGCCTTTCAAACGTTCTGACATGGAGGTATGAGAACTTAGACTGTGGTTTTCAAAGTTGTTTTTTTAATTTCCAGTCCTTTAACAAATGACAATATTAAATTGCAATAAATGTTAATAAATGCTTATCTCAATCTCTATACTTATCATGTAGCAGCCTGCATGTAATAGAAAGGGGAAGACAGGGGCGCCTGGGTGGCTCAGTTGGTTAAGCGACTGCCTTCGGCTCAGGTCATGATCCTGGAGTCCCGGGATCGAGTCCCGCATCAGGCTCCCTGCTTGGTGGGGAGTCTGCTTCTCCCTCTGACCCTCCCCCCTCTCATGTGCTCTCTCTCTCTCTCTCATTCTCTCTCTTTCAAATAAATAAATAAAATCTTTAAAAAAAAAGAAAGGGGAAGACAGTAAAACAGTCAATAAAAATGTATTTAATATTGCAAAGGTGGTAGGTGTTAAAGGGGAAAAATGGAGCAGGAAAAGGGGGTCAAGAGTTTAGAAGGGTTTGCAAATCAAATAGGGTAGTATGAGAGAATGATGGATTCAAAGGCCTAAGATCTGTTTCATAAATTAAACGTAGTCACTAGAGGTGGTCTGGTTCAGTGGTATTCAAAGGATAGAATTCCTACAAATTGATTTAAAAAGAGGAGAGGTGAGGACATGAACAGATGTATAACAGAAAATATCTTTGGCCGATAAACACATAGAGACTTAATGTCATCAACACAAGGAATTTTAGACAACAATGTGATACCATTTTATACCTAGTCAACTGGTTAAAAAAAAAAAAATTTGACATTAGCCAGTATTACAGAGGATGTTGATTCAAAGAATCTCTTACAGAATGGCGGTGGGAATGTAAAATGGCTTAACCAGTTGGAATAAGTTTGGCATTGTCATCTAAAATTAAACATATTCATTTTTGCTCTAACAATATTTACACCAAGGCACATAATCATGGACACACACAAATGTTCATGGTAGGACTCTCTGCAAGGCCAAAATCGTGGACACAAACCAAATGTCCAACACAGAGAAGATTAATAAACTGGTGTATTTACACAATGTAATTACATACACTTGTCAAGACAAACTAAAGCAATGTGTGGTATGAATAAATCTATGCAGTAGAATAGCAAATAAAAATAACTCTCCAATAAATTCAGTGAGACTTTTTAAAATTAAAACAATACAAATATAAATATATTTTAGAAATACATATAGATTCAACATAACTACACAAACAGAAAAGAGGAAATAGTAACATGAAATTCAGAATGATGGCTACCTCAAGTCAGGGATATGGGGGGATAGACTGAGAGGAAGAGTTACATAGTTAAATAAAGATTACTGTCAGGTTTTTGAGTTAGGTAATGGATTCAGAAGAGTGCTTAGTACATTATTAAAAATGGCAAAATGAGAACTCCACTTCTTTTTTTAAAGATTTTATTTATTTATTTGACAGAGACACAGAGAGAGAGGGAACAGAAGCAGGGGGAGTGGGAGAGGGAGAAGCAGGCTTCCCGCACAGCAGGGAGCCCGATGCGGGGCTCGATCCCAGGACCCTGGGATCCTGATCTGAGCCGAAGGCAGACGCTTAATGACTGAGCCACCCAGGCGCAGTGAGAACTCCACTTCTGATAACGGTGTAGATTTTATAGGACAAACTACCCCACAAATAGCAATACAAAACACTGGATAAAATATAAAAACAGTTTTGAAGAAACTGGAGAGTGAACAAAAGCTGGTAGAAACGGAAGGGAATTCAGCTCTCGAGTAAAGGGAACCATAATGAGTGAGATTCGTGTTTATACATCTTTTACCTGTGGGCACTCCCCAGTCCATGGGATGGAGAGTAGCTAGGATCATGAAGAATATCAAAGTCTTATTGGCTCAAAAGGAAGAAAGGGGTAAATAAACCTCTTACATTATAAACAAAGATGTTTAATACTAATTCATGGTAGACAGTGATAAGTTAAGAATATACAATGTAATCCATTAAGATTACAAAATAAAGAGGTATTAGTAAAAAGCCAATTAGGTTAATGAAATGGAATACTAATAAAATCCTCAATTCAAAAGGAGGCAATAATGGAACAATGAACAGATGGGAGAAACAAAAATCAAATGGCAAGATGGTAGATTTAAATTCAATCATATAAATAATTATATTAAATATAAACAGAATGAACACTATTAAAAGCCAGAGACTGCCAGACTAGCAAAAAAAAAAAAGACCTAACTATATGCTGTTAATAGAGGTATACTTTAAAGAAATATAAAAATAAAAGGATGCAAAATGAAATGCCATATACATAGTAAGCCTAAGAAAGGAGTGGCTATATATATATATTTTTTTTTTTTTTTAAAGATTTTATTTATTTATTTGACAGAGAGAGACACAGTGAGAGCAGGATCACAAGCAGGGGAGAGGGAGAGGGAGAGGGAGAAGGAGAGGGAGAAGCAGGCTTCCCACCTAGCAGGGAGCCCGATGCGGGGCTCGATCCCAGGACCCTGGGATCATGACCTGAGCCGAAGGCAGACGCTGAACGACTGAGCCACCCAGGCGCCCCAGGAGTGGCTATATTAATATAAGAAAAATGGCTTTCAATTGAGAAGTATTACTAGAAAGAGATATTTTATAATGATCAATTCATCAGGAAGTCATAACAACTGCAAATGTTTTTGCAACTAATAACAGAACTTCCAAATATATAAGGCAAAACCCAACACAATTAAAGGAGAATTACATTAAGTCATTTATATTTGATGTAATTTTTGATATGGCTAGATTTAAGTGTATGGTCCTGTCCTTTGTTTTGTTTTGTTTTGTCCCACCTGTCATTTTCAAATCTCTTTCAGAATAGCAAAGGTAGGTACAAGGTAGGAAAAAAGTCCAGCAATAGCATAGAAGATTTGAACAACAGCTTCAACCATCCTGACCTAATTTGATTTATATAAGAAAACACCCAAATGCAAAATATACATTCTTTTTAAGTCATGTTATATTCATCAGGATAGTCCATATATGCAAAGCAACAAAGTCTCAATAAATTCCAAATGGACTTCAAAAGACTACACGGAAGAGTAAGAACAGCAAACTGAAGTGGTAAAGTACTAATATTAAAACAGAATTTCCATATTTATTGTTTATTAAAATTCTGACTTGCTCATGCCTTGAGTTATTTTAGAGGCAGCCTAATTTAATGAGCATCTGTGTTGATAAAACTATGTCAACTTTCATGGCTGGGGCAAAGTATTTTTAAAAATAGAAAGCCTAGGGGCACCTGGGTGGCTCAGTTGTTAAGCAGCTGCCTTCGGCTCAGGTCATGGTCCCAGGGTCCTGGGATCGAGCCCTACATCGGGCTCCCTGCTTGGTGGGAAGCCTGCTTCTCCCTCTCCCACTCCCCCTGCTTGTGTTCCTGCTCTTGCTATCTCTCTCTCTGTCAAATAAATAAAATAAATCTTTAAAAAAAAAAAATAGAAAGCCTAAATGGAAAGACTTCAGAAAATCCTATGCTCTATAAAGATTTTCCTACATCCCCAGAAACATTTCTGAGACGAAGATTCCCCTGGACATCCCTCCATACTTAATATTACTGCAAACACAGTGAGTGGAATGTTACTCCACAATAGAAAAGACTGAAGTGCTGACACAGGCAATATTATGCTGACAAACGAAGCCAGACATCAACGATGATGTACTATATGATCCCTTCTATATGAATCGAGAACAGGCAATCTATAGTGATAGAAAGTAGGAAAACAGTTACTTACAGGAAGTGGCAAATGATCCTGGGGGACCTCCTCTTCAATATGCTGATTGAGTAGTTGGCTATACAAGTTTATACGTTTGTCAGAACTCATTCAACTGTACACTTAAGATGCGTGCATTTCACTGTATGTAAATTTCATCTCAAATTTTAAAAATTAGGAATGAAGACTGCTAGTAATTAAAGATGAAACTGTAGTTTTAAAATGAACTAAGTAAGTGGATTAGTAATAAGTAGGAAATGCGTGGACTTATAATGATGTCATAAATCAAGGATAATGAATAACCCAATTATAGACTTGAGGTCCAAAATAAAAGACTCGGTTTTGTTTTTTGGTTTTTTTTTTAAGATTTTATTTATTTGCGAGAGAGAGAATGAGAGACAGAGAGCATGAGAGGGAGGAGGGTCAGAGGAGAAGCAGACTCCCCGCTGAGCAGGGAGCCCAATGCAGGACTTGATCCCGGGACTCCAGGATCATGACCCGAGCCGAAGGCAGTCACTTAACCAACTGAGCCACCCAGGCGCCCCCAAAATAAAAGACTCAGAATATCCAAGTCCCTTTGTTCTAATTCTTTGCTTACCCAGAAACCTGCTGATTATAATTTAGCCTTCTGGGTGCATAAAACCATTTAGAAAATTAAACCTTCAACAACTAGTAATTCTCATACGATAGCAAATTCATTTCTGAATTCTAAATAGCTAATAATATACTTCTTTGAATGACTTGCTGAAGGGAAAAAGTACCAGAAAATACAACCACCACAACAAAGGAGTGGGGTTTGGGTTTAAGGTCATAGCTCAAATTTGAGAAAGCCCTATTTGTTGGATAATGTAAACAGAGATCAGCTCTGTTTGCAGGAGTCCTCAGTCTGGTGGTTTCCTATTCCAGTGGCTCAATAAAAAAAAGTTTAGAGAAGTCTTAGAAAAGTAATCTCCTAGGGAAACAGTCATATATTATATGTTATAGTAAAGGATAAAAAGAAAGACCCAATAGAAGCATGTTTTGGGTATATTTCAAGCTTGGTCAGGACCCATTTAGAGTAGATGTGTACGGGATAGAGTATTAAGGAAAGTTCCAACAATGGGCGTGGTAGCTAAAGAGTTGGCAGAAAACCACACTTTTTCCTGGGTTGCTGACTGACTGATGTTTTAGGGCAGGCTAGCTGCCCAGTCTCTCTGTGAAGAAAGAAAAAAAAAAAAAGACTAAGAAAATTAGTAAGTTTGTTCTAAACTTGGGCAAAAATGACATCTGTCCTAGCTTTCTCAGCTTTCCTTAGCTAAAATGTTTAGGTTTGAAAGAGAACTTCTAAGTTAGTGCCGAGACCAATACAACGCACTTAAAAGAAGGAATCCCTCCATTTGAGAGAATGTTTACAAACATTCCACTAGACTGGGTAGAGTGCCATATTATTATGTGGCCATTATGAAAATAATGTATTTTCACATAAATTACCCACAGACTTCTCATCAATTCCTCCCCCCCCCAGATGCTCATTAGGGACATTCATCAATTATACAATGATTCCCAATGTATGCAGCAAAAAAATGGAAAGACGAAAAGAGAGAAGTTAGGACTATCAGTGGTTCTCAAGGTGTGGTTCCTGGACCAGCAGCAGCATCACCTGGAAGCTAGTTAGCATGCAAATCCTTGGGCCACACCCAAAACTTACTGAATGAGAAACTCTAGGGGCAGGGCCCAGCAATCTGGGTTTTTACAAGCTGTCCAGATGATCGTGGTGCACACTCAATCACTGTGCTAGAGCATAAGAGGCCATCTTTCCTTTTAGGACTACAAGCTCCACCCAAGACAAGGTTGGAACTGGTTACCAAGGTAAACAAGGATAGAACTCCTCTCCCCACTCACTGTTTCTTTTGATCCCAAAATAACAGCTCTGAATAAGCAATTCAGGTTTCAACCCGAAAACTCTCTCCCTTTAAACTTCAACTACTAAGTCCTTATGTCCACAACATTTTATGATTCTTACACAATCCTCCTTGCTTTCTGGTTCTCTGCTATGTAGCTGTCATCACATACTTTCTCCTCTCTACTATATTAGTTCAAATCCTTTTCACCTCCAATCTGCTCTAACATACCTAGAAAATTAATTCAGAATCACTTGAAAAGGCAAGGAAGAAGTGGAGGTCAAGGTGCATGGGAAGTGTTGAAAACAGAAGAGACTGGGGCTGTTGGCAGCAGGGGTGATATCTAATGTTAAAACATACATTTTAAAATCTGTCAAACTGTAAAGTAGGTGTAATATTGATGATACAATTGAAAGTTTGAACACTGATGATATTAGGGAATTATTTTAATTTTTAAGTTATAATAGTTATTTTTTAAGAGTTCTTACTTTTTTTTTTTTAGAGATTATTAGCAAAATATTCCCTGATAAAATGATACCTCTGGAATTTGCTTTAAGATAATAAAGGGAAGGGAATAAGGGTAAAGATATAGATGAAACAAGATTAGCCATGATTGTTGAAGGTGGGTGATAAGTATGTGGGGTAACATTATACTATTCTTTGTACACTTTTATATATTTGAGATTTTCCATAATCATAATATTTATATTATATATTTCCATAATCAAATATTTATATTTTTTCATCTGTATCTTTAGAAAATAGGATTTTCAAACACCCTTGAACATGATATGTTGTCTTAAATATTTTATTTTTCTATCATGACCTCAAGCACACCGAGGGCTCACCAAATATTTACAAAGCAAATAAGAAAATACTTATTTTAACCACCTGCATAAACAAAAACACATGCTCAGAAACGGCCTCTCACAGAGAATTTGTCAAGCAGAGCATAAAGAGCAAGTATTAATGACTGCACCTTAGTGAAAGTTACTTCTCTTGCTCACTAAAATGAAAAGCTACAAAAGATGATGGGGCCCAGCTGGTAAGCATTCAGATAAATGAAACAGCCAGGGAAAACAGGACAAGATAAAAGGAAATGAGTTTCTCAGCTCAAAGCTATTAATATTTAGGAAGGATAACCTCAAGGGAATTGATAAAATTGTGCACACAATAAGCCAAGATCCTTTACTTCTTGAATAAAAGGACACTGCTGCTATTTGAAAAGTGGATTGTATTAAATATCGGTAAATCTGAAGATCTTCTGAGAAAGTTAAAGAATGTCCCTTTCTCCTTATCTACTGTTATTAGCTATTATGACTGCAAGAAGAAGTTATGAATTTGTCCAAGGTCCTCAAGAAGTATGATTTAAGCCCCAAACCCATGTTGTTCTCAAAAGGTATTTATCAAACAGCTACTCAGCCCTGACTAGGACTGCCAACCTTGACCCTTTTCATGAGCTTTTAACCCAGATTAATTACTACCTCCAAGGCACCCATCCCTGCCTGTCACGCTGCACAATATACCCTTCCCTGAGCACGCAGCACCTGCCCTCTTCCCTCTGTGTGGTCATGAGAGCTGCTCCTCCCTGCTTGGACCACCCTCAGATGCCCTGGGACACTTACTTTTTTTCTTTTTAAATAATTTTATTTAAATTCAATTAATTAACATATAGTATATTCTTAGTTTCAGAGGTAGAACTTAGTGATTCATCAGTTGCATATAACACCCAGTGCTCATTACATCACTTGCCCTCTTTGATGTCCATAACCCAGTTACCTCATCCCCCTACCCGCGACACTTACTTTCAAGACTCAGCTCAGGCATCCTTGCCGCCAAGGCCTTGTTGCCCCTCTCAGAGCACCCTGGGCATGAGTCCATGAGAGCCTTAATTTTGTAGTATTCGTCTCCTTGACTAAGCTGTGAGCTCCGTGAAATGGAGACTACGTCTGACGGCCGCATCCTCAGCAGCTCATGTGGTAGCATGCTCTCAGCATGGCGCTGTGTTTCCGTGGCTCTTCGAATAGGCACACCTCTGACGGAATGATTCTAGCTCCCAGATTCCTATATATATTCTTTATATAGGGAGTATATAAACATAGTCTCCTATATGTTTCAGAGAATAGTGTGACCTTCCTCTTAGGTGCATGTGTCAAAAACCTGTCTCCTCACCCTGACCTTTAAGATAAATTTGGATGAAATGGATTGTTGCTATCACCTACAATCTAACAAAATGAATTTTCACACTCTTCAAAATGCAGGTAAACTAAATCCATTGTGATGATTTTATTTATAAGAGTTTGCAAACTTAGTTCCCAATAGAATATGGAGGAGTATTAGGGGGTCTGAGCAGGTTTTAACTTCTGATTTTTCCATCTACTCTAACCTAACCTCCACCCATCTCTTCTTTCTAGTTCTTAAAAATCTGGGGATTCCTATGTCTCCTAGTTTTCTGGCAGGTCTACCAACCTAGCCTGAGCTGGTAAGAGGTCAGCAGTTCCGGGATCTGTAAGACCCAGATTGTCGCCTACAGAGGGCGGGGTGGGTCACAGCTACTCAGAGCTCTAAGAGGGAGGGAAAGGACAAGTTGTCTACTATACACACCCTCTAAAGGAGGGTTTGCTCAACTGTGGGTCATGACCCCTACAATTAGAAGGTAGTGAAATAAATTTAGCAGATTGCAATCAACGTTTATTTGAACAAAACAGAAAACATCAGAGAGTCTCACAGGAAGAAAAGGTTAAGTACTGTTTTGTGAAACTTTTCAGTTATATATATACACATCTGCATGTAATAAATACTGATTGAAGGCCTACCATGTGCCAGGTATGGGAGACAGAACAGTGAAAACGACAAGGAAAAAAAAAAAGAAAAATACCTCTGCCTTTAGGTAGCTGACATTCCCATGATTTCAGTGTAGTGGGGAGGAGGCAGGCATGCATATGTATTGCATATTGATGTAAAAAAAGTATATCTTTTTTTTTTTTTTTTAAGATTTTCTATTTATTTGGGACAGAGAGAGAGAGCACACAAGCTGGGGAGGGATGGAAGGAGAGGGGGAGGGAGAAGCAGACTCTCCACTGAGCAAGGAACCTGACCTGGTGCTTGATCCCAGGACCCTGGGATCATGATCTGAGCCGAAGGCAGATGTTTAATCGACTGAGCCACCCAGGCGTCCCAAGAAAGTGTTCCTTACACTGGGCCAAAACCATTTGAGAAAGACTGCTCTGAAGTAGTGTGATTTAAAATGTGGTCTGTGGGGGCGCCTGGGTGGCTCAGTCGGTTGAGCGTCTGCCTTCAGCTCGGTTGTGGACTCCGGGTCCTGGGATCCAGCCCCGCATGGGGCTTCCTGCTGATGCTTCCTGCTCGGCGGGGAGTCTGCATCTCTCTCTCTCTCTCTCTCTCTCTCACTCTGACCCTTCCCACCGCTCTTTCTCTGTCTCTCTCAAAAAAATAAAGTCTTTAAAAATAAAAAAAATTTAAAAAAAATAAAATGTGGTCTGTGAACTGGTTCACTATTATGGTCAACTGTGAGTTAAGTACAGAAATTATTTAGAAAATTTTGTAGCAACTTGGCCTTGTTATGATATCCAATTATGTGATCATTTTGCTGGCCCGCTCGATTTTTTTAAATTGCATTTTACAGAAAGAATCAATCCATGATGAATTGGAAACAAGGGGGAAAAAACCTGGTCCTTTCCCAGAGGTGGCTGGAGAAGCACCACTCTGGAGGACACAAGGAGCAGGTGTCTTGGGAGTGTGAACATATTACTTTGATTGGAAACTGCAGCCGTGGGTCACGGACAGAGAGGAGACAACACAGGGAGTAAGAGAACCCTAACACCTGGGGAGTACGGGTCAGGTTCTCTCTGCACACATGTCCCATGATGAAAATAATTAAACAGCAAGTGGAAAACCATTAGCGCTGATAAGGACATATGGTTAAATTCAGAAGAAGTGAAACAAGAAACATTTTGGTTATATAAAATTCATATCAATGGCAGTCATATACTTGAACTTATATGCCTAATTACAATGCATCACAGCAGCAAAACACATAATTTCTGATCCACTTTGATTTCATTATAGCAATAAAGGCTTTGCAGTTCATGCTAACTTGTCATAGTTTGTCACTCATACAACATGACCAAAAATGTACTGTATTTAAAAATGGAAGAATCCTGCCAGCATACCAAATTGATTGGGAAGAGTGGTAGAAATTGTGGGCTAGGGAACAGTTTTGTGGAGAAATAAGACTCTATAATAATTTTAACAATGAAACTGTCTAGTGGATAATTTCTGTTGGCTTCTATTTCAATTAGGATTTAGCTACAGTGTCTGCTGCTCGGTAAGTGGAATGTCCACTTGTTCATTAACAGCATTTATGTGTCTGGCCATTATCAGCGGTATAGATGTGTCCTTGGCTGTTGGACAAAAAAAAATCAAAACCAGGGACCTGAAATGACACAGTTGAAAGTACAAAATAGGGGCGCCTGGGTGGCTCAGTCGTTAAGCGTCTGCCTTCGGCTCAGGTCATGATCCCAGGGTCCTGGGATCGAGCCCCGCGTTGGGCTCCCTGCTCATCGGGAAGTCTGCTTCTCCCTCTCCCACTCCCCCTGCTGTGTTCCTGATCTCACTATCTCTCTCTCTGTCAAATAAATAAATAAAATCTTAAAAAAAAAAAAAGTACAAAATATATTCTTAACATTGTTATTCATTATTAAAATAGTAAAAAGACATACAGAAATTTTGTACAGTTAATGAATACTGAGCCAAGTATTAATGGGTAATACAATGTTTTGCAAACTACTTCTATTTCAGTTCTGAATGATCAGCACTAAATGCTGCAGTGGGAGATGGCTTAGAGGAGGGGTAAAGAGAATGAGGAAAGCAAGACCAAGAATTATTTCCCAACCCAAGAGCTGGGAAACGGCAGCCCGTAAGCCAACTCTGGTCCCCTGCCTGTTTTTGTCAATAAAGTCGTTCGTTTATGTATCATCTGTGCTGCTTTCTCGTCCAGCAGCAGATCTGAGTAGTTGTAACTCACAAAGCCTGAAGTATTTCCTATCTGGCCCTTTGCAGAAAAAGTGTGCACCAACCCCTGCCCCAACCCATCCCACAGCCTCCTGAAAGTCCACAGAACCCTCTCCTATCTGCTCATTCACCCACTGACTATTTAAGTACCTATTATATATCAGGCACAATTATAAGTAATGAGGATATAGTAGTGAAGAAAAAGAAAAAAGAGTAGAAGAAAAGTTGTTCCTCCAATGGCAAGAAATCATACACAGATAGTTTAAATATATAGTAAATGACATATGGGAAAAACAAAGCAAGGAAGGGGAATTAAGTTAACATTAACTTACTATGTACCAGGCACCGTTTTAAGTGCTCTTCATGTACTAATCCATCGAATCCTCTCCATAACCCTACTGACACAATATTTATCCCCATTTTATAAGTGATAAAACTGAGCCACAGAGGGCACCTGGGTGGCTCAGTCGTTAAGCGTCTGCCTTCGGCTCAGGTCATGATCCCAGGGTCCTGGGATGGAGCCCCACATCAGGCTCCCTGCTCATCAGGAAGCCTGCTTCTCCCTCTCCCACTCCCCCTGCTTGTGTTCCTGCTCTCACTATGTCTCTCTCTGTCAAATAAATAAATAAAATCCTAAAAAAAAAACTGAGCCACAGAAAGGTCACCCAAGTCATATAGCTTAGAAAAAGGATTTGGAGCCAGACAGCCCGACTCCAGAGCCTATGCTCTTAATTACACACTGTGATGGCTCTTTGTGCAGAAAGGGAATGGCAGGGAGTCACAATTTTAATATGATAATCAGGGAAGACCCCAATGATAAAGTGATACTGGTCAAAGCCTGGTAAGAGGTGAGGGGGAAGGTCACGTGAATGTATAGGAAGAGCTTCCATGGAGGAACAAACAACATATAGAAACGTACAAAGGTCAAGAGTCTGTATTTGAGGGAGGGAAGGGGGGGCGGAATTTACGCAGAATGCAATGCACAGGTCTTAACTGTGCAGTTTGAGGCGTCCTGATGAATGCAAACACCTACATAATATAACCCCAACAAGACATCAACACTTTTGGGCACCTGGATGGCTCAGTCGGTTAAGCGGCTGCCTTAGGCTCAGGTCACGATCCCAGGGTTCTGGGATCAAGTCCTGCATAGCGCTCCTTGCTCAGCGGGGAGCCTGCTTCTCCCTCTCCCTCTGTCTGATGCTCCCCTTGCTTGTGCTCTCTCTCAAATAAATAAATAAAATCTTCAAAAAAAAGATATCAACACTTTTATCATCTTGCGTATGTTTTGATGGAAAAGCTACCACAATTTGATACAGTGTTTGGGAAAAAGAAAGGAGTCAAGAGCTGTGGCTTACTCCATAGAAGGATGGAGTGGCCATTTACAGAGGTGTCTAACCTGCCCACTCCCAAGCCTGAGCATGACAAGTACTTCCACTACCCACCAAAGGAAGGAAGCAAGAACTACAAAATCATCACCCGCTGTCCTTTACACTAAAGCCTAATGAAACACCCAGATCTTGTACATGAAAGCTGTATGTCGTGGCGGATTACCCAAGCAAAATTCATGACCATGGCATCAAACACTCCCATGGCACTTTTTTTTTTTTTAAACCTCTATTACCAGGTACCATATAGAACTACTGGTTATCTCTACTAGATGCTATACTTGGCAGGCAGGCTCACTTAACTAAGTCTATGGAATGTCACCTCTACTGGACTGAGCTTTTTAAGAACTAAGGTCTCACCCTTAATCATTTCTACCAAGCTTAGCTCAGGACACAGTGCTCAAGTAAAGTTTGGATAAATAAACGAATAACCATTTATATCCATCAACACAAAATTATTCATGAGTCACCACCAAACATGCTGTAGAGTACTGCTTTGGGAAAGAAGGGTACATTAATGGACTTGTTCGGCTCTTTTGTGTCCTAGATCATCAACCCGGATTTGGTTTTCACTTTAATAAAAGTTCTGGCAACTCACACCCATCAAGAGAGAAAGAGCTATACATTGAAAGACTAGGGCAGGGCTACCAAATGACCAATATAATCAGGATTTTTCATATTTTACTATGTCAGGTAGAACTTTGCTTCAAAATTAGAAAGTAATATAGTATCAAAAATGTCTTTTTCCTTATGAGATTCCTGGCTGTGTCGATTCAGCCATAGCAATACTGCTGGTGGGGGGGTTCAGCTTCCAATGCCTGCTATCTCATCTTGACTGGGCACTTAGTGTTACTCAGCCATTGTTAGTATTGTATTCATCATTAGTTCCCTCCCTATCACATTCTTCATGATGGCTGTCTCTAAGAATCCCTACAAAACTCTCCCCTAATCTATTCCTATTGCTGCCCACGCTTCATCTCAGTAGATTACTTTATACCCTAATGTACAGAGACTCCTGGGGAGCTCTCCTCTACCTTACTTGCCTGTTGCTGCCTTCTGTCATAAGAAAACTTGCCACCTTGGGGTGACTGGGTGGCTCAGTCACTTGGGCATCTGACTTCAGCTCAGGTCATGATCGTGGGGTCCAGGGATTGAGCCCCCTGTTGGGCTCCCTGCTCAGCGGGGAGTTTGCTTCACCCTCTGCCACAACCCCTGCTCGTGCTCACTCTGTCTCGCTCTCAAATCAATAAATAAAATCTTAAAAAAGAAAGAAAACTTGCCACCTTTATTGATCTCATCCCAGCCTTTTAAACAACTGCTCCCTCCTTCTTTTCTATCTTCAATCTCTTCCATTCACCTATTCCCTTGTGCTCAGCCAATAAAATGTCGAAAATCTGGACCTAAAAATCCTAACCAAAACCAAAAAGCAAAAAATTCCCAAATCCTTCCCTTTACCCTTCATAAGTTCCAGACCTAGCTCTGACTCTTCACGATTACATCCTTGAAACGAATGGTCCCCACCTACTGCTTCACCCACTCCCCACTCCAGTTTGGCTGCCATCTACTCATCTCATAATTTTAAAAAAATCCTCCAGGCAATAAAAGCAAAATTAAATCAGTGGGACTACATCAAACTAAAAAGCTTCCAAGCAGAAAAGGTAACCTACAGAACAGGAGAAAATATTCACAAATCATGTATCTGATAAGAGGTTAATATCCAAAATATATAACATCATACAGCTGAATAGTAAAAAGAAAAAAAAAATCTGATTTTAAAAATGGGCAGAAATTTTTCCAGAGAAGACATACAGATGGTCAACAGGTGCATGAAAAGAAGCTCAACATCCCTGATCATCAGGGAAACGCAAATCAAAACCACAAAGAGATACCACCTTACACCTGTCAGAATGGCTAGAATCAAAAAGACAAGAAATAACAAATTCTGGTGAAATGTGGAGAAAAAAGGAACCCTTATGCAGCTTTGCTGTGAATGCAAATTATCGCTTCCACTATGGAAAACAGTATGGAGGTTCCTCAAAAAATGAAAAATAGAACTTCATAGGATCCAGCAATCCCACTTCTGTGTATTTATCCAAAGAAACTGAAAACATTAACTCAAAAATACACACACACACACCCATGTTCACTGCAGCATTATTTGCAATGGCCAAGACAGGGAAACTACCTGAGTGTCCATTAACAGGGGAATGGATAAAGAAAGCATTATGTATATATACCTTGAGGGTATCATGCTAAGTGAAATAAGTCAGACAGAGAAAGACAAATATCATATGATCTCACTTATATGTGGAATCCAACCCCCCCAAAAAAACAAAACAAAACCAAGCTCATAGATACAGGGAACAGATTGGTGGTTGCCAGAGGCAAGGAGTTGAGGCGTAGGCGAAATGGGTCAAAAGGTACAAACCTCCAGTTATAAAATAAGTAAGTCATGGAAATGTAATTGCCGGCATGATGACTATAGTTAATAATACTGTATTGCATACTGGAAAGCTATTAAGAGTTGATCATTTCACAATACATACAAATATTGAATTATTATGTTGCACACCTGGAACTAATATAATGTTGTGGTCAGTTATACCTCAATTAAAAAAAAAAAAGCTGAAAACAAAGATGGAAAAACCACCTTTTATCAGAATATAAGAGAAATTCCATAGAATATGGGTGCAACACAACTAAACTGAAAGGGCGGGGGGTTGGGGGGGAAGAACCATCCCCAGAGGTCTAATAATACTGTGTTTCATGAAATAAAAGAATCCTACTGCTGAAGGTGACAGAAGTCCCATGTCCTCCCTTAATTTCTACCACGAGGGCACAGGCCTGCGATCTTTTTCAGTAGAAAGCAGCAGCTCCTTGAGTTTGCAGTTTAGAAAGTGATTTGCGAAGATGTGCGCGACGTGCCTTGTGCGTGGGCCTCGTGTATTTTAAGGATTCAAATAAACAATGCATATGTAACTACCATTTCTGCCCCTGCCTGGGAGCCACTGAAAACCTCTCATGTATGCCCCTTCTGCTGATCTGATCTTTACAAAGAGCTCAGCACCCTTCGCTGGTTCCATAAATATTTTCTCACGACAGACCCCTACCCCAGGAAAAATCCCCTACCTTACATATTATGCTTAAAAACCATGGAAATAAGAGTATAAGAAGGGAAGGAAGAATGAAAAGGAGAGGAAGGAGGGAAATAGGGAAGAAAAAGGAGAATGGAAAGCAGAAAATAACTTGTATTAAATGCTTGCCCAACTGTGACAACTGGAGCATTAGTGGCCGAGGACCCTGACGGTGAAGAGAGAGAGAAGCCCGTCTCACAGCTAGAGCAGAACCAACCATTCACATGCCCCTGGACTGTCATCTGTATATGAGCGCCACCGTTCAGGAGCTTCCTGAGTTTGTCTGCACGTGCCAGAGGCTCCAGTGTGCAGGCGAAAAGCTAAAGGAGGTTAGGAAGTCTTCCTACAGTGACAAGAGGGAAAGAGAGGCCAGAGATAAATCTCTGTGAAAACATCTTACCAGGGACTAGAAAGAGAAATGAAACCTCAGCGGCCACTTGAAATGTCTTAGACCTGTGGAGTGAGGCCTGAGTCACAGAGCTCCAACAAAGCTTGCAAAGAGGGTGGGGTAGCTATTTACCCAAAGGAAGGAGCGGGAGTTAGTTTCCTCGCCCCGCTCCCTAAAAAGAGAGGAGGTAGGAGGGAGCTATAACTACTCAAGGACAATCTCTAAGCCAAAGTGGAAAACTAGCCCAGAGGACTGATGTCAAGGGCCAAAGGACCACTACCTGATACTACAGATCTCTAGGTGAAATATTTAAAACATCCTTGTCCCTGGAGAGTATTTTAGTCCCCTGGGACACTGGAATTCATGAGGATCCCTTAGGCTTGTCTTTTTTGAAGAGGTCAAATGCCAGAACCATCAGGTTACCAGGCGGATGTTGGAAAGCTTGGGCTCCTTTCTGGAGCTTCTTGGGAGTCTCTGGGACTTCCTCCAATGGGAAGCCAGGCATGGCAATCAGGAAGCATCCAATTGTAGCCACAAAGAGGTTCTGGTTCTTGGCACTGGAATGATCCAAATCTAGGACCTCTGGAGAGATGAGGTCCCAGGCCTTCCTTTGCTTGGGTATAACATCAGCTCCAGGCTCCATGAAGAAAAAGAAACCAGTCAGAGACAAACTTCTGGAATAGAAATCAACGTTTTAAAGGCTAGCTGAGATGGTTGATATACTTATTGCTTCTTGGTTTGGTTAAACATGTGGCCCTTGGCATGGGGGTTGGGTAGCAAGTGGCAGAAAACCTGTTTCAGCCAAGAAACCCATCCCTCATGAGGATGGCAGAGAAAATGACTCTCATTCCTCAAATCTTTTTTAACACCAAGAGGTCAGGTGGAGGAAAGATGCATATGTTTGTTCCGATTCCACTGAGAATTCCCCAAAGAGGTGCCTTTCTTAAAGAGACTTGGCAAAAACAGAGCAGCAATCCTTAAGCTGACCAAGGACCTTCACCTGTGAGAAACTCCCAGTTTAGAAGTTTTTCACTCTTCGGGGAGCACAGGAAGGAAAAAGGGAGCGTCGGCTGTATAAAGAAGGAATAGAGAACTGACCTTTTATCTCAGGGAAATATATGTATTAGTATTTAGAAAAATTTTTATAATTTTCTACTTTACCTTGGGGTGCCTGGGTGGCTCAGTCGGTTAAGCATCCAACTCTTGATTTTGGCTCAGGTCATGATATCTGGCTTGTGAGATCGAGCCCTGCATCCCTGTGTCAGGCTCCATGCTCAGCAGGGATTCTGCTGGAGATTCTCTCCCTCTCCCTCTGCCACCCCACTCCCCCACCCCCGCGGCTTGCTCATTCTCTCTCTCTCTCTAAAATAAATAAATCTTAAAAAAAAATAATTTGCTACTTCATCTTAATAGTGAAGATTACTGGAGACTTTCACACAGAGTCAGAAAGGACCTTTGACCTTGGTGGCTTCCACACTGCTACAAGCTTATAGAAGTATGGATACCAATGATGCCATGCAGTATCCAACCAGCCCCAAATTCTGTTTCCTGCAGGATATGCAGTTTTACTAACAGACTGCTTGTATTTTATTTTATTTTTTTTTTAAGATTTTATTTATTTATTTGACAGAGACACAGCGAGAGAGGGAACACAAGCAGGGGGAGTGGGAGAGGGAGAAGCAGGCTTCCCGCTGAGCAGGGAGCCCACATGGGGCTCGATCCCAGGACCCCGGGATCATGACCTGAGCTGAAGGCAGACG
The DNA here is from genome assembly GCF_029215605.1 of Mirounga angustirostris. Taxonomy (NCBI): domain Eukaryota; kingdom Metazoa; phylum Chordata; class Mammalia; order Carnivora; family Phocidae; genus Mirounga; species Mirounga angustirostris. Next base: position 78,557,732 of record NW_026991713.1, read on the forward strand.
CCTAACGACTGAGCCACCCAGGAGCCCCCAGACTGCTGGTATTTTACAACAGACTTGCAGGGAGACAAAATTTACCTCATTTAGTAGAAAAGGGAGACAAATTCCCATCCATCCTGGTCTCTTAGGCCAGGAGAAATGAAGTATGGGTTATGACTCAAAGCCCAGAAGCCTAAGAAGGTACACAACAGTCACACTAATAAGACATGCTTGGGAACGGGGAAATGGGGAAAACCTAAAAATACAGATGGGGTAAACAAACATGACAGGGGCTGGGTGTCTGCGGAGACAGAGGCGTGGCAGATGCCTTGATCTTCCAGAAACTGGGAAAGGCCCAGAGGAGAAAAGGAAGACATCCTTCAGCTCAAAAAACCTCCATCTTTGAAGTAATCACTGGATAGTATCACAATGACTTGCCAGAAAATTCAGCTGCAAGCTCTCAGAATAAAGTCAGTCCAAAGCATTGGAGAGCTGTGAGTGTCAAAACCACTCAGCCAAACCAGGCTTATATGGAAACTAAAGGATATGCAAAGATGGTGTAATTAAAACAGGCGTCAAGTAAAAACACACTACACATCAATGTGTTATATCTTAGATCCTCAGAACTTGGAACGGGTTGGACATTTTATAGGCCACGGATTCTGGTAGAAAGGGAGCAGCTGAAGCCCCCTTGCTAAAGATGCTGCTGTCATATTGGTTTTCCTTTACCTAACACTTGGATCTAATGACTCCTGAAATGAACAGAAGGAAGGGCACCATGAACTACAGAACCAGCACCATCCACACTAAGGCACTCATGCTGGATTGGAAAAAGAGGAGCTAAAATTTAGCAGTTCACAGATTTCTTTTGGTGATTTATAGAATACTCCACAATTAAGTGCAGCTAGATTTCTGAGGCTAATGTATATGGAGGCTCAAGTATAGGTGGTGTGATGGGTTGAAATGTGTCTCCCCCAAAACTCCTATGTTTAAGTCCTAACCCCCAGGACCACGGGACATGACCTTATTTGGAGATAGGGTCTTTACAGAAATAATCAAGTTAAAATGGGATCATTAGAGCGGGTCGTATTCCAATATAACTGGTATCCCAATAAAAAAACGGGGGGGGGGTATTTGAACACACAGACAAGCAGGGACAGAAGACGATATGAAAACATAAGAAGATGGCTGTCTACCAGCCAAGGAGAGAAGCTTGGAACAGCTCCTTCCCTCACAGTCCTCAGGAGGCTCCAACTTTGCCAACACTTTGATTTTGGATTTTCAGCCTCCGGAACTGTGAGAGAATAGATTTCTGTTGTTTAAGCCACCTCATTTTGGTACCTTGTTTGGCAGCCCCAGCAAACGATCATGGGGGGCTGAGGCCTAACAAGAACCACTGAGCTGTGGCAGCAGCAGGTTGGCCAACTGCCAGGGGTGACATGACCCAGGATCACAAAGGCACAGGGCATCCCATGAGGCGGAGTTTAGAGTGCAACTGGCCTGGAAAATCCAGCTGCAGCTCTACCTTGAAGAATAAGTTTTCTAGGCAACAATGGGCCGGCCACGTTCTATTCTTTTCAGTGACAACAGTCATCAACTGCCTTTATGACCCAGTAACGTACGTGAGAAGCTAATTTGATTAGAGACAGCATATTTGCAATTTCAATATCATAGCAAACATTTACAGAGCAATTATTTGCTGCCAGATTCAAATTCTATTCCTACCGAGAGACCTGGCAATGACCTCTCTCAGAGAGAGCCCATCAGTGTTTGAAATGACAAGGTACTGAAGATACGTGATTGTTTTTCATACTTTCCCTTACGGCCCTCCCCCACCCCTATAATACTTAGGCACTTCCATAATTCTGAAAAATGACAAAAAAAAAAAAAAAATTCAACACCGAGTTTTAAAAAAAAAGAAACAAAACTGCCCTCAAATCAAAGGCAAAATTATCATAATGATATTTTTTCAGTGTTTGTTCAGAGAGAGATTTATGCTAGGATCCCGGCAGAGGACGTGTGGATATCTAACGTGTACATCAATCTAGGATTGATGAATCGTTCTGTACCAACAATGAAACTGCTTAATAAAATGTTCAATTTAAATGTTTATAAGATGATTCATGCCTAGCAAGAACGAGGTCCCCTCCCATTTCTTCTCCTGCCAGGTCTCAAACACTTCAAGTAATTTTCACAAGAGCAAACATGCCCTATGAAAGAATGTTGTGCTTCTCTGGTTAGCAGATAGAGACATTCTAGATTATAAATCACTCCTGATCTTCAACTATGAGACACAGCGATGAGAAGCAGCACAGATGTAGCCACGCCAGCTCGGGAAGACACACACGTTATCCTCCTCATGCAAAGAACAATTTCTATAGCTTTCGTGGTAAAAGTCTTCTCACATTTGCAATCATTACTAAATCATTAGGCTTTCAGGGATTTCCAGAAGTTGTCCAGGATTCTGCTTCTAAATAGGACAAACAGACCTATTTTAATTTGGAAGCAAACCACCTGACATCTTGAATCAGGGTCACCATTCTGGCTGTGCAGGTTGTGATCTGCACAGGGTGCCCTGCCCTGGTGAGTGGAGGCTGAAATCTGGTCTCTTCGGGCCCAGAGGCTGTATCTGCCTGCAGGGCCACCATTTTCTAATTACACAAAAGCTCTCTCAGGACTAGGGCCACATTCACCTTCTTCTCCGTGGACATCCTTGGGATATAGGTCCACAATCACCTGAGCAAAGGGCAATGCTTTTAAACATGTTTAGTTCAGGACGTGAAATAGTCAGTAGGACTGGAGTTTACAGAACAAAGAGGGCGTGACTCAAAATGAGGCTGGAGATGTTGACGGTGGCCATTTTGAGAATTTAAAGATTATCCTAAATACAAAGAAATGTCATTGAAGGGTCTTAACCACAGGGGTGACCTGATGTAGTTTTTGTTTCTAGAAAGTTCTCTCTGGCTCCATGTAGACAATGAATCAGAATGGAACGAGAGAGGATGTAGAAGGTACAGGTAAGAGTTGGTTGACAAAGAGACGGCAATGGGGTGGACAAAACAGGAGATGGAATCACCAGGACTTTGTGAATGAATGGACGCAGAGTTGAAAGTGAGAAAGAGAAGGAATGATGTCCAGGATGATTCCCAGCATAGGCCATAAAAACTGGGCAGATCATGATGCTGTTAGTGAAGAACAATGGAGGAGAAGCAAGTTTGAGGGATTAAGCTCATGAGTTCAGTGTTAAGAGTTGAGACTTCCATAAAACAGCAGGTTACTATGTCTTTTAGTAAACACTGGTACTAAAGTATGATACACCATATATATATATTTTTTTTTATAAAATCATAGAAACACAGTTTTAATCAGAGTTTAGAAGCACTCTGGCCATACTCGGACTAGGACTATAGTTCTCAAATTACTCTCCATGACCACATTCTTGTCTATACATTTAGAGTATTTCTGGTTGGACCAGTTGCTCTGAGAGTAAATCTCAGAAGAAAGGGGAGAAAAGATAGCCTATCTGGTAGGAGTTCTAGGTCACAAAACACTGTGGCTACCATCCCGTCCTCCAACTTGCCCCCACAATGTGTTCCAGTCCTCATCTACGGGTTTTTGACAGATTAAGTTACCAAATTCATTAAGAGCAGTGAGTCTCAGAGCATGGCCCCAGAGGAAGCAGCCTGAGCAGAACTTGGGAATCTGTTAGAAATTAAAATTCTCGGGCCCCAACCCAGACCTACTGATTCAGAAATTCTGAGGGTGGGACTCAGCACTCAGTGCTTTAACCAGTCCTCTGGGTGCACACCCAAGTTTAGGAATCACTATCAATTACATTTCCTTCACGACTGCTTCCTAATGCCCATAATCCTTCTTCCTGTTAAAATTTCTTCAGAACTCCAAAACAGCAGTCTGTGTCTACGTAAAGCTCCTTCCCCAGGTGATGTCATTCCTCATTTGACCGCCACACTATCTCCTTCAAGGTGTCTGGACACCCAGTCTCATCTCCTCTAATCTGAATCCTGCCTATATCATTGAGTCAATTGTCGATGTCCCTGCCCTCCTGCTCCGAGTTCCTTCACTTCATACCGGCTGCACGGCTTGGAATACCGCCTTGTTTTGCAAGCTATAGCACGTCCCCGACAGGGACCTGCCTTTTATTTGCACTCATCAGTATCTAATATACAGAGAAAACCTAATGAAAGTCTAAGCGTCTGGTCTAAATCAGTGTGTCTCAAGGTGGAGTCTACTGTAAGTACATGGGAAGAGTACAGATACTAAGCCCCATTTCTAGTCTCTTAAGCTAGAAATTTCTGGGCACAGGGCTATGCATTTTCAAGGCACACTGAAGTTTGCTCAGTCCTGCTGTAGATGAATTGCCATCTCAAGAACTGCAGACTTAAATTAACTGCTTCTTGAGCACAGGACACTGAACTACGTTGAAACAAAATGAGAAGAGCTTATTTGGTTCCTGACCCGTGGTCCACTTCCTAAATGTACTCTGTAGATTGTGAAGTTTTAAAGCCACATCACACTCCATGCTCTCTATATACTATCAGGATGTATTTCCCAGCCTACTCTTACAGAATTTGCTTTTCAGACCTAATGAGTTTTAGCTTTTTTTTTTTTTTTAATCTTTTTATCTTGTTCAGCCCAGATATCGGAGCTTTGCATGGCCATTTAGAAGATATCCTTTTCACCTACTTCTCTTAGACTTACTCAACTGTAAATTGTGAATGTTTACATTAGCCTCAACAAAATTTAAACAGGGGATTTTTGGTGCAAAAAGAAAACACTAATATAGCTGCCAAATAACAAATGAAATTATTTATAACTACTGACACATTGTTGCACAGCCAAAAATATTTCCTGGCTATAGTTATGAAAGTTAAACTTGCTCCCCCACAACCCCACAACTGCCCCACAACCTCTTCCTCTCAAGTGGGTACGTGAGCTCCACCCCAACCCCCACACATACTCTAAAAATGCCTGCAGACAGATCCACAGCCAAAATAGTTACTACAAAGCACGTTACATAATAGAAGCAGAAAGGCGTCCAGAGACAAGCGGTTTTTAATACCATTGCAAGAGAAGTAGCTATGAAACAGAAGGGAAAACAACAAGCTCTTTCCTAGAATTAGCATTGGGTCTTTCTCAAAACAATCTGTGCTCATCTTTATTTTGTCAAACACATGCAAATCTGTTTTTAAAATTGCAGCACTGTCTAATTAAATTTTCACTCTTTCTAAACTTTGTAATGGAAAAACTGGCACATATACACACACATCTGAAATCTATGAGAAGTACTTGCCTTGGGTGGTTCTGATGTATGCTCTTCACTTTCATTTTTTTTAAACTGCCAAACTCTATTTCTGAGATTCATTTTAAGGGAATAATTTTAATAGATGCTCATGAAAGGAACCTGTATGGTTCATTCTGCCTAACAGGAAAGTGCCTGTTTTTTTAATCGAGGTATAATTTATATACAGTGAAAGTCACCCTTTTTAGGTATATACGATTTGATGATTTTTGATGAATGACACAGTTGTGTGACCACCACCAAAACAGTGAACTATGTTGCCCATTAGAGTTGCCACATGCGGCTACTGAGCCCCTGAAGTGTGGCTCCTCCAAAAATTAGAGGTACTGTAAGTATAAAATACACACCAGACTTCAAAGACTTGGTTAAAAAAAAAAAAAAAAAAGATCTTATTAATATATGGTGAAATTATAATATTTTACATATAGTGAGTTAAATATTAATATAGTAAAACTAATTTTACTGGTTTCTTTTTCCTTTTTTGATGTGCCTATTAGAAAATTACAAGTTACTGGCTTGCATTTGTAGCTCAAACTACATTTTTACTGGACCATGTTTTAGAGATTATTTCTAGCCCCCAAAGAGCTCCCTCTCCTCCCTTTGCAATAGATATCATTTGTCCACTCCCAGCTCCTGGCAACCACTGATCTGATTTCTTTTTTTTTTTTTTTTTTTTAAGATTTTATTTATTTATTTGAGACAGAGAGAATGAGAGAGAGAGAGCACATGAGAAGGGGGAGGATCAGATGGAGAAGCAGGCTCCCTGCCGAGCAGGGAGCCCGATGCGGGACTCGATCCCGGGACTCCAGGATCATGACCTGAGCCGAAGGCAGTCGCTTAACCAACTGAGCCACCCAGGCGCCCCAGTGATCTGATTTCTAACCCTGAAGTCTTTCTTTTGGTGGTCTCTAAAAAATATTTCCTCTTTTGTCTTCTATCTTCTGATTTTCCATAATCATCTTGTGCTGTTCTAAAAATAGTTCTTTTTTTAACTTTGAAAGATCTGGAAATGCCTTGCCTGATCATTTCCTATAGTCTTCATTAACCAATGTCATTTTCATTAACCAGTTCCAATGCTGGTAGGACCGCCACCACCAGTGGATTCTGGGTAACAAACGGTCTTCCAAAGGAGGCACGCGCAAGTGGTTCATAACTGAATGGAGACCACTGTGCAAACACACAACAGCTCTACTCAAAGATGCTGTGGGAGATCTGAGCCAGAGGTGGGGAACCGACTGTAGCTTAATTTTATTTATCTTTAGGGAAGTGGAGAGAAAGCTTTATCTGTGTGAAGAAAAGTTTGGACAGACATGTAAAAAGCATTTACAGGTAGGAGGGGGAGCAAGGACAGGAAGCTTGGGCCCACGGGCAATGTCTGCCAGTGGGAGCTCTGTGATGACTAATGATAGTGGCCAGAGAAAGGCAGCAAGACATCCCAGCTGCATCTCCTCCAAGCCCCCACACTAGGCTCACCTATTCCCATTCTTCTTTTCTCCTAATTCCCTTCTAATTAAAATGAAGTTAGTCATTATTTGTAATAGGTATTCACATTTTCTGCTTCTATCCACATTCACTCTTTATTCATTCTCCAGTTACGGCATACCATCTTTCTGATTTTGCAGAACTTAAGGAAAACAATGTAGGCCACCTCCTACCCACATTTTCTCCCATTGGTTTAGTTTGGGAGCTGCATGCTAGTCTTTCTACCTCTGAACTCTCGGGGTCCTTCTGGATTATCAACCTTGAGCACATCTCCCTAGATTTCTATACCTCATTCCCACCTCCCCCCGCCCCCTTCCTTTGCAACACCCCAGAGAACCAGGACAAAACCTTTGCATTTTGAGCATTTTATTGCTAGTCTTTTAAGGAACTGTAGTAAAATGCCAACTAGGCTCTGTAGTTTCTTGTTTCCTCTGAGATAACTAAAAGCACCTGCGGAGTAGTCTACATCCTCCCCATCCTCCACCCCAAAGATTTCTTGTGGAAAACTCTCTCCACCAAGAGAACCATCTACCCAATTCAGAATAATGGCAAAGGAAGAACTAAATGTCCAGATTGGATGGGATTCATTTCACCAGGCCTCTGCTTAGCCCCAAAAGGATCCCTTCCAGGCATTTCCACCCTGACTGGAAAATGTACTAGAAATGGAAAGTCTCCAGTGCAGTTCCCAAGTGAAACACTGAGAAAGGATGATAACTACGGCGGTTCCTTATGACCGTCAGAATCCTGGAGGGGCTCACAGACCAGTCACCAAGCTGATGGATGTAGAAACTGCCTGACAACCACAAGGATCCACCTTTCTCTTGTGGACACTCCAGCCCAGGGGAAGGAGATGGTCAGATAATCATATAAACACAAGTATAATTATTAAATGCACACAGGATTCTGATACACAGAGTTGGAAACAAGTCTATGTTTGAAATTTTTAAAAAAGATTTTATTTATTTATTTAAGAGAGAGAGCACACAGTATGAGCAGTGAGGGTAGGGACAGAGAGGGAGGGAGCGGGACAAGCACACTCCTCACTGAGCACGGAGCCAGACTCAGGGGCCCAGTCTCCACAATCCTGAGATTATGACCTGAGCCAAAACCAAGAGCTGGACGCTTAACCAACTGTGTCACCCAGGCACCCCTATGTTTGAAATTTTAAAATAAAATAAAAACATCTTCTCCAGAGAAGCAGTGCCAATGAAAGAGGAAGTAGTTTCAGTTTCCTTAACTATGGAATAAAAAAAAGAACACTTACCATGCATTCCACATATATAATCTCTAATCATTACCAAAACTCTACAAGAAAAGATTATCTCTATTTTGTAGATGAAGTACAGCCAAGTTAAAAATGGATTTGCTGTTGCTAGAAGTGATCTGGAATTTGACAGGCACCCAATTGGTAGGCACATAGTTGTTAAATTAATAAAAACTGGAAAAGTACAGGAAGTATTTTAACAGAGAGCTAGGAGAAGACTATATGGATTCCCCGCATTTGGTGTTGTGGGAGGCACTACCAGTTTTGGCCCAAGGTAAGTATAAGCCCTAACATTAGGAAATAAAACAAGAAAGGCTACATGCCTATCTGTTTGGCGACTGTATAAATAATTTGCATTTAGTTCTCAAATAAAGAAGCAACCGTCTCCATCATGCAAGAGTCTGGCCACAGGCCCCTGGGGAATTAAAGTCAGACCCAAATGAAGTTAATATCAGCAATACCAATGAGATGGGCTGTTGTAAGGACTGAATGAGACAGAAATATACACAGGCTGTTAACAGTGCCTGCTATTTTTCAAAATACTTCAACCTAGGCACTTGTGACACAAAGGGGATTATTATTTTTAACCTACACTCTGGGGGCAGTTAGCATTTGAATGACTAATCAAAAGCTCATATAGGGGCGCCTGGGTGGCCTCAGCCAGTTAAGCATCCAACTCTTGATTTTGGGTCAGGTCATGATCTCAGGGTTGTGAGATCGAGCCCCACATAGGGCTCGGTGCTGGGTGTGGAGCCTGCTTAGGATTTTCTCTCCCTCTGCTCCTCCCACCACCTCTCCACCTCTCTCTCTATCCCTCTTTTTATGTAAACAGAAAATCAAGTCAATTATCTGCTGAACACCAGGGCGTTGTTGCTTAGTCTAATGGCTGCCACAAATGATTTTTCATCAATCAAATGGTGTTCATGGTGGGCTATAAGTATTGTACAGATATATTCTGTTTATGCTGAAGTGGGAATAAGAATCTATCCAACCCAGTTGTCTAAACTTTTCAAAATGGTGCCTTGCTGGAGATTGACACCAGTCCTCTTTCTAGATGCTTTGAAGGAAATCTTGTCACCTGATCCTGACAAGAAAGTCAAATCCTGATGCTAGACTATTGTCCCATCTGTCTCTAAGGAAACTTTTTGTTCAGAGTGCTACCCAAATACACAGAAGGACACAGCATAAAGACCTTCTAAGGCAGCTCTGTCCAACAGAACTTTGCTACAATGCTGGAAATGTTTTGTCTGCCCTGTGATAAGCTAGCCACTAGGTACAGGCAGTCACTGAGCACTTGAAATGTGGCTAGTGTGACTGAAGAACCAAATTATTAATTTGATTTTAATTTTAATTGCCACATGTGGCTAGTAGCTGCTCTGTCGGATGGCGCAGTTATGGAGCTTATTACAAAAGAAGGCTGTGTGCAGTTCTTGTGCCTGCTTGCTCTTGAATGCTTGCATATGGGAGACCTACAGCCCTCATCTACTGCCACTGTCCACCAGCTGTATAATCAGCTGGGGCTAGTTCTCAGCAGCCTACCTCCAGAGGGCCTCTGGACTCTGAAGGCAGATCTGGGTAATCTGAACTGTACAAGAAGTTAAGATTGGGGGTGCTTGGGTGGCTCAGTTGGTTAAGCGACTGCCTTCAGCTCAGGTCATGATCCTGGAGTCCCTGGATCGAGTCCCGCATCGGGCTCCCTGCTCGGCAGGGGGTCTGCTTCTCCCTCTGACCCTCCTCCCTCTCATGCTCTCTGTCTCTCATTCTCTCTGTCTCAAATAAATAAATAAAATCTTTAAAAAAAAAAAGAAGTTAAGATTGGGATAAAAATACACAACTCAGGCAGTTGTCATGGAAATTAAATTAAATTAAATTAAATTAAATTAAATTAAATTAAATGACCAAGCATGTGAAAGCTCCCAGCAGAGTATGTAGCATCGGTAAAGGCTTAGTAACATTGAACTTTGCTTTACACCAAAACACCGTTCTCCTTGAATTAGGTACATGAGCTTTGATAAGGTTTTGTCTGGGAATAAACCTGTAACTAGACTGTAGGAAATTGTACAGTGTCCTCTCCCTACCCCCAAAAATAAACACTAAATATTTCAGCTAAGAATTTGGTTTAGAAGAAGGATGCTCTTGTCACAATAATTCTTATAAAACAAAACAAGCTAAAGGAAGAAGGGGACTTCCTGTTTTCTAAAGAACATCTCTTGTAGTCTGTTTACACTGAGTCCCCCCCCCCAACTTTTTTTTCTTTTTGTGGTAAAATACACACAACACAAAATTTACCATCTTAACAATTTTTTAGTGTAAAGTTCAGTAGTATTAAAATTAAATTCATATTTACATTGGTTTTTGTCTCCAAAAATAAAACCATATATTAACATGTAAAGATGATATTAAAATATGTCTAAGGTGAATAAACATCAAATTCAAGAGAGTGATCCTGGGAAAAATTGGGTAGAAGGGAAAAGGGAGGAATACAAAGGGTCTTAAGTTTTATGTAGAATGTTTTTTCTTTAAAAAAATCAGGGGCACCTGGGTGGCTCAGTTGGTTAAGCGTCTGCCTTTGGCTCAGGTCATGGTCTCGGGGTCCTGGGATCGAGCCCCACATTGGGGTCCCTGCTCAGCAGGGAGCCTGCTTCTCCCTCTGTCGCTCCCCAGCTTATGCTCTCTCTCAAATAAATAAAATCTTAAAATAAATTAAAAAAAAATTTAAATTAAATATGAAAAATGTTAAGACTTGACTGAACTGAGCTGTAAGTATATAGGTGTTTCTTATTTACTATATTTTTATGTATTCTTTTTAAAAATTTTTATTTTTGACCATGTTTTACAGTTACAGAGAAGTTGCAAACACAGTATCTATACATCCCCCCACCTACTCCCTCTAATACCAATATCTTATGCAACAAGGACAATGATGAGACAGGGAAATTAACTGATATAATACCATTATAAAACTATTAAATAAAGAACATATTGAAATCACTCTACGTTTTCCATTAATGTCCTTTTCCTATTCTTGGATCCTACCCAGAATCCCTCAGTACTTTTTTTCTTTTATTTATTATTTACTTAGGAGTGGGCAGGGGCAGAGGGACAGAGAGAGAGAAAGAGAATCTCAAGCAGACACCCCATTGGGTGCAGAGCCCACAGGTCTCCAGGCGGCCGGACCTCACAACCCGAGATCAGGACCTGAGCTGAAACCAAGAGTCAGACAATTTACCAACTGCACCACCCAGGTGCTCCCCTCAGTACATTTGTAGTTGTTATTTCTCCTTGGTGTTCTGTAGTCTTTGACAGTTTTTCAGTCTTTCCTTGTCTTTTATGACCTCAACACTTGTCAGTTATTTCGTTGAACGGCTCACAATCAGGGTTTGTCTGATACCGTCTCATTCTTAGGCTGTGATTATGCATTATGGGCAAGACTACCACAGAAATGATGCTGTGTCCTTAGTGTATCATATCACAGAGTCTGTGATAATTTTTGTATTGCTAAACTAGTTCATAATTTCAAAAGATAAAAAATAAGCAGCTATATCAGACTGGGTTCTCCAGAGAAACAGGACCAATAGTAAATATATGTATATGGGTATGGGTACACACACACAGGTTTATTATAAGGAATTGGCTCATGCATTTATGGAGACTGAAAAGTCCCAAGATCTGCCATCTGAAAGCTGGAGAGCCAGTGGTATAGTTCCAGTCCAAGGCCTGAGGCCTGAGAACCAGGGGAACTGATAGAATAAGCTCCAGTCGGAGTCCAAAGGCAGGGGAAGACCAACGTCCTCACTCAAAGACAGAACAAATTCTTCCTTACTCAGTTTTTTGTTCTAGTCAGGCCTTTAAAAGATTAGGTTGATGGCTACCCACACTGGAGAGAGCTATTTGCCTTACCCAGTCTACCCATTCAAATGTTAATCTCATTTAGAAACACCTCCACAAACACGTCCAAAAAAATATTTAATCAGATATCTGGGTACCCTATGGTTCAGTGAAGACAACACACAAAATGAACTCTAACAGTAGCTTAACTTCTAAATTAGAAACTTCCTACTCTGTATATTCAGGTCCAAATCCTACCAAGCCAAGTGGATTTTAGGAAGTGTTCCAATTTTTAAAGTTACCGTTATTACTAGCTTCAGGCCCAAAACATTATAAATTCATGACATACTATCATTTAAAAAATCTTAGGGGCATCTGGGTGGCTCAGTCGGCTAAGTGTCTGCCTTCGGCTCAGGTCATGATCCCAGGGTCCTGGGATCGAGCCCTGCATTGGATTCCCTGCTCAGTGAACAGTCTGCTCTCCCTCTCCCCCGCCTCCCTTTTGCTCTCAAATAAATAAAATCTTTTTAAAAAATAAAAAAATTTAAAAGTCTCAGGAGGTTTCACTATGGATGATTTTACTTTAAGAGAAAAGGTTATGATGAGCCAGGTCATATTTAGATTAACTGTGATCCAAGAGAAGCTTGACCAGCAAATCAAATTAAGGCCTTAAAGAAATTAATACAAGCTAGTTAAGAACCAAAAATCCCTGATCTCTTATTACAGGTGAAAGCTGAGTCATCTTTTAGAATTGACTACACTGCTCATCATGGCATCCTAAAGAGGTTCTAGGTCACTGCTTCTTTGGAAAAAAAGCTGAATAAAATATATATATATATATATATATATCTCAAACTATGCCCTTTTTTTCTGGGACAAGAGAGAAGGTGAGTTTCAGACACTTTCACTATAAGAGTTGTACATTAAAGTGAAATATATGTATGTATATGCACACACAGTTGACGCCCGAACAACATAGCTTTACATAGCTTTGATCTACACAGGTCTACTTATACATGGACTTTTTTTCCCAATACAATATCTCTTAAGGCCATTAGTATTTAAGTTTGGGGGAGTCAAAAGTTATGCTCAGATTTGCAACTGTGGGGGGGATGGTCAGTACCCTAACCCCTGTGTTGTTCAAGTATCAATTGCACATGTATATGTAAACATGGAGAGAGAGAATAGTGTATAAATAAATAAACTTTCAAGTCTTTTCTGAAGCTTCCCCCATTTGAAACTCTTTTATCTTCAGGATCACTCTAAATGTTGGTGGTTTAGGCTGGGAAATAATTTTTCCAATTCAAATGTTTATATTTAGTTCAAAGTGTTACATTTCCATGGGTAACGGTACCACAAACGGCTTTTCCCTTACCTTCACGGAAAGAAAGCTATTCACAAATGCTTTTCTAGATTCCCAGTGCTCTGGGAGGCAGTCACAGGGGTTTTTAGAAAAAGCCAGAGCACAGTGATCCAGGTCTCATTATACCAAAGAGGAAGCTGAACACCTATTTTAAATCTTTTAGCCCACCCCAAATGTGGATGCCATTGTTTTGGGCCAGTCCCACGTACCACACACACTCCTGCACGTCTTTTAGAACACACAGCTCCACTCAAAGTGGTTTCTTTCATGGAAACAGAACACGGGTTTGCTTTTGGGCTGTGTCAACTCTCCCAGGGATCTTCCAGGGAGGAGGGAGGCGGTCAGCCCCCTGAGAGACAAGAGTGTGTAGAAAGTAAGAGTATGGGCTTTAGAGCCAGACTTCCTACGTTTAAATTCAGGTTCTAGGGTTTATGATCTTGAAATGTGAGCAAGTTACATAACTGCTCATGCCTTGGTTCCTTCATCTGTAAAACAGAACAAATAATGACACTTAGCTGATGGGGTTGCTGTGAGGATTAAACAAACACATATAAAGTGCTTAGCACAGGACCTGGCATGTAGTAAATGCTCAATAAATGCTAGGGAGTCTGTAGGTCCTAATTCCACCCCCCTGGGATTAACCCAGGTCCCCAGGCACTCATGGGAGTTGTGGTCACTCGCCAGCCGTTGGGTAGAAGATACAGTTTTTCTCCCCAACTCCATCACCTGAAACACAGTTGCCTAAAAACAATCTTATTTAACAGAACCTAAAATTTAAACCAGTACAACAGTGAAAAACCTGAGGCACAGCAAGCTTTAAATGTAATCGTGTTAGGGGCACTTGGGTGGCTCAGTCGGTGAACGTCTGCCTTCGACTCAGCTGGTGATCCCAGCGTCATGGGATCGAGCCCCGAGAGTGCCACGCCCCCCACATCGGGCTCCCTGCTCAGCAGGGAGCCTGCTTCTCCCTCTGCCCCTCCTGCTGCTCATGCACATGCACACTCTCTCTAATAAATAAATAAAATCTTTAAAAAAAATGTAATCTTGTTAAAAGGAAATAAAGAAAAATATTTGGAAAGGATCTTAAGCAACTGATAGATTCCAATGAGTTGAGAGGTTCTTTTAAGTCAGACTTGTATTTCTTGGCTTTTTTTTGGTGTGTGTGTGTGTTTAAATCCATGTGTTTTTTCTGATAAATGTAAAAACCTTATGGTTTCTCTTAACGCTATTTAAAACTTTTACAAAATGGACCAAAAGCAAATCTAAGCAATGTTAATTTAAGAATATACTTGTTCAAAGTACACATAGGCTTTATCTCTAGGAAACTGAGTAGGTGCCCTAGTCCCTTCCTAAAAATCACTGAATTGGCCAAAAAGCAGTATCATATAGCCTCACAGTTTACACCAGGCTGGAGGTTGCTATACTGACTTTATCAAGATGATTTTGCTGTAGAAGTTTTTTTGGTTTAGTCTATGCAACTGAGAGCCTTTGATCCTATATGACCCACATTTGTCCTCAGAATTGCACATTTGGAAACAATGAAAGATTTACTACCTCCACTACGGTTTACCCACTGAGAATACTACAGCAGTGAAGGCAAAGTGACCAGACTGGATCACTGTGGAGCTATGATCTGACCAATTCCCAAATAATTTCATGATGCCATTGGAAAGGGAAGGGTTCACAACAGTGGTTAAGGGAAGAGCAGCCTGGGAAGTAGGAGGGCTTGGTGAACAGAAGGGATACTGCTTTCAATTCTAGAAAGGACCAAGACACCTCATGTTACTGGAGGCAGTTAACAGAACTGGACAGAGTTCTATCCAGTTAACAGAATTGGTGTAAAATGCAGACTTAATCTTGCAATAAGACAAAAGCCTAGCTGGGAAACTCAAAGAAGAAAATGGAGGTCTTCAGCATTGCATTCTTACAAATTTCTCTATATCCATCTTCACTTTCTTCCTTCTAATATCAGGGGATAACCCATCCCTCTACCCATGCCATGAATCCCACCCTTACTCTCTCCAAAAGCAGCAATCTCTTATATTTTGAAACTCTCCCCCCTGTATCGATTCCTTGCCCCTTTTTTATTTGGGGAGTGGGTGCAGAAACTAACCTTGACTCTGCTTCTTTCTTTTACTTTCTCATTCAGACATTTCTAAAGTATAGTCTGTACTCACTGTTCTCACATCCTTTCCTCTCATTCATTCCTCAACGCCGTGCAAACCTACTGATCCTATTCTCATGAAAGTCAACCAATAACATCCATGCTGCCAAGTTCACTGTAAGTTTTGTTTTAATCGTGCCAAGTATTTCAATATATTCTGAATTACCTGGAAGAATGCCTGATAAATGAATACCACCATCCTGACTACAGCCTTACAGGATAAAATCCAAGCTCCCTAACAGGGGTGGAAAGCCTTCCATGATCTCACTGACCCCCATTTACCTCATCATGCTTGATCTCCCCACACAATAAGCTGTTTTTCACCTGGGTGTCCTTGCTCAAGCTGTCCCCTCTGTTGGAAAGGCCCTCTCCGCCAACTCCTCTCCCCCCCAACCCCCGACCTTTTTAAGAAAGAGATAGCACGAGGGCGCCTGGGTGGCTCAGTTGGTTGAGCGACTGCCTTCAGCTCAGGTCATGATCCTGGAGTCTCGGGATCGAGTCCCGCATCGGGCTCCCTGCTCAGCAGGGGGTCTGCTTCTCCCTCTGACCCTCTTCCTTCTCGTGCTGTCTCTCATTCTCTCTCTCTCAAATAAATAAATAAAATCTTAAAAAAAAAAAAAGAAAGAAAGAAAGAGCACGAGCAGGGGGAGGGGGAGGGGGAGAGGGAGAGAGAGAGAATCTTAAGCAGGCTCCACACTCAGCAGAGAGCCCTACATAGGACTTGATCTCACAACCTGAGCCCAAATTAAGAGTCAGACACTTAACCGACTGAGCCACCCGGGCGCCCCCTCTACCCCTTTTACCTCACTAACTTCTACTCCCTCATAAATACTCAGATCAGAAGTACTCTCCTCCAGGAGGCCTTTCCTGACATCCCCACCCCAATCTCACCCTGGCTGCGTGAGGTACCTCCTTTCATTCTCCCCTGACATTATTTTTACGTCCTGTTGCTGCACTTACCATTCTGTCCTATAACAGGCTGCTTAGGTCCGCCTCAGCAAGCAGGCTCTAAACTCCCTTAAGACAGGAGCCATCTTCCACGGTCATGTGACGGGAGGGAAAGACCTGCCATCGCATTTGTTCTTCTGCCCTCAAGGGGGATCCTCTTCAGCCCAAGACGGGATGAGCACAGAATAGAACACTAGAAGGGGATAGCTCTTGTGGCTTTCTATCCCTTTTTTTTCTCTTCCCACATTTCTGACTCTAACTTGGGGCCTTGTGTTGCCATAGTAACCAACAGTCCCAGAACACAGACTTCTGGCAGTTGGACTTCTAGCCACTGTGAGTCAGGACCTGAAGGATTTCTAACATCCCCAGTTTAGGGCTCAGGAGCTGGCAGCACCTTTTTCATGTGGGCAGTCACCAGAGCAGGGCATGACACTGTGTGTGTGTGTGTGTGTGTGTATTCTCCCATCCCCACGTACCTACTGGGGCATCACAGAAAAAGCTGCACTAAAAAGTGCCAACAGATGGTGGGAGGATGGGCATCTAAATGGCTATAACCTTTCTGGAAAGCAATTTGATATCAACTCCAGTTTAATCTATCCGTGATCTTTGATCCATTAAAGCCACAGATAATATAGAGGGAGACACAAGGATTTATTGATAAGGGGGTTTACTGGACATTTATTAAAACAATAACAACCACTTAATGGTCATCAATAAGAAAGTCGTTAAAAATGACAAAATAGCCATATACATGTTTACTGTAGGGTATGCCACAAAATATAATAATCTTAGCTTCAATACCTGATGTGACATCCACATATATGTATGTGTATGTATATGTACAAATACACAGGTACACATACATGTCCGTATAAAGAAAAAGAAAAGGAAATCCACCAAAATGTTTTCAGTGATGGTTATCCATATTTCTGGACAGTAGGATCATAAGCATATTTAATTTCATCTTCATACTTTTCTGTGTTTTTCAAATTTTATACAATGATCATTTTTTCTTTTAAAACGCAAGTTGTTTCAACTGCAGCAAGACAGATGACGAGTGGTAGCAGGTGGGGAGGATTAGTCAAGAGGGTTGTCATACAAAGAAAGACATTTCTTCAAGGGAGGGGGTGGCCTTTTTTGTCCTTCATTAAAGAATACAAAAATAGGAAGAACTTCTACCAGAATGGCATAGTTACAAATAGAAAAAGGAATGAATAATGTTATTGTTTAAGTATCATGACTTCCCTCTCCTCCCCAGTCCCACCTATTTTTTCCTTTCTTTCGAAGATTCCTGAGTTGAGAGAGACCTGAGATTTGAGTCCCTGAACAACATGGCATACTCATCCTGCAGCAACGACGGATCAGACAGCACAGCCTGCAGCTCTGAATCAAACCTGAGCCTCTCTGTGGGTTATTTCCCCTGTGAAGACACCTTCTCTTACGAGAACACCATCTCCTGTGAAGACATGTCTCCCAAGGGTCCTTCAATCCTTGTCCCTCCTATCCAAGGGACGTGGAGGACTGAAAGTACAGGCAGACTCCTGAGGAGACGAGACCAAATTCGGGACGACCCAAAGCAGTTTTGCAAACTCAGCATCACCCTGGCCTGGGATGTTGACGTAGGCTCTAACAATTCAGACTCCATAGCCAGTTGGGACATAACTGGAAGCAATCAGTGGATAGACAAGTACCCCGAAGAGAACACACAACTGACTCTCAGCAAACTGGACAGTCTAGTGCAAAAGCTTGAGAAATTTCTAGAACATCAGAAAGACGAGGAAGGTGGTGACTCTGCCTTCCCTGGATCTGCTCAGGAGGAAGATTTCCAGTTGTTCAGCAGCCCCCCTCCAGACATAGCTCAGGTCAGTCATCAAGAACATGATACTTGTCAGGACTTGCCCCACGCCTGCCAACATGAAGGGATCATCCAGTTTCCACAGATTCCTCCAAGACTTCGGGAACATGAACTTGCTGAGGTGAGCAGAGAGATGCCTCACAGGCAAAAAGGGGATGGACCTGGTTGGGGGGGCCAGTTTGAAATGCATGGAGCATTACTTGCTCTGAAGCAAGGCCAGCCTCCCTCAGGGTCTGACACAGCCCGGAGATGGAGAGAGAAGGCAAGGAAAGGGGTCAGGGTAGAGTTGAAGGGAAAATACTGAGGAGCACTGAAGGAGAAAAGAGGGGAGGGAAGTTAAGAAAAGACTAACAGTTATGATACCCATCCCCACCCCCCAGCCCTGTGTTTTTCGTTGACGTATTAAAATTTTGCATTTATAGTTGATTATTTTTTTTTTAAGATTTTTTATTTATTTATTTGAGAGAGAGAGAGAATGAGAGACAGAGAGCACGAGAGGGAAGAGGGCAGAGGGGGAAGCAGACCACCCACCGAGCAGGGAGCCCGATGCGGGACTCGATCCTGGGACTCCAGGATCATGACCTGAGCCGAAGGCAGTCGCTCAACCAACTGAGCCACCCAGGCGCCCTATAGTTGGATTATTTTTGACAAAAGGATTTGAATTCGGTAAGTGGGTAAATATTGGCCCCATTGTTGTCTGGGTTATGCATATTTAACTCCTTCATTTTCTTGGCAGATGATAAGCCAGACAACTGGCAGCCAAAGGACAAGCACTATAGAGACCTCCTCGGTCTCATCCGGTCAGCCAGAGGAGGAGGACGCTCATTCCAGCACACAGGCCCTCTCCTGTGTGAACTTCAGGGGGGTCTTCCGCTGGCTAAGACAGCAAGTCCTCGCCTCGCTTCTCAGGAGACCACACCCCGAGGAGGCCACTGAGAGACCCCAACAGCTGGCACAAAAGAAAAGACTCTCTCACAGAGGCAAGAGAATCCAACCTCAAGACGCCCTCGAATTAAGACACCCTCTATCGCCAGATGTTTTAACCTTTTGATAGCCCCTATTCTACAATCCCCATGAGTTAACTGTTTTCTAATAAATATAACACATACTCTTATTATCCATGTCTTCCTCTTCCAGCCCACCATCTTGACTCAGGCTGAAAGTCTGTATGTTGTCTAGAAGACTGATGAATATTCTCTGTGAATTTTAAGTAGTATTGTCCTTCCTAATTTGAAGGCATTCTTGCTCTCCTCCTCCCTTCTTACTGTATTTTACTCGAATTTTAAATATTTTCCTCTTAATATTAACCCAAATGCCCATTTTCAGAAGGCAGCAGTATAACCCATCAGATTCCCACGATGGTAGTGTGGTTTTAGTTGAACTTCTAGGGCTCGAACAATTGGCAGAGGATACTGAGTCACTCAGGGAGTGGATTTCAGTTTGGCAGTGTGTCAGGAGTTCAGACGGCGGATCTGATGTTCCCAGGGGACATCACTGGTTCTAGTGTGTGTTGCATTGGCTAGAATAAGTTGGCTCACTCAGGCGGAATGTGAGGATTGGGAATCTACTTAACCACTCCAAGTCTAACCCTCCTCGTTCAGAAGATGGGGAAGATAATATGAACCTCACAGGGTTGTTGCAAGAACGGAGATAATGATAATTTCGTTGTTGCTGACGCTATTCATTTTCCAGAGGATCTCCCCCAGAAAACTCGATCCAAGGGACATCCCAGAGTGAGAGCTGAAGAGTAATTCTCATGGAAATATCTCCCACACAGAAGCAATATTTACCCAAAGTTATGGGTTTCTGCAGATCTTGACTCAAGCGAGTCCTCTCCCAGTCCATTCCCCCACTGTGTCTTCTGAAATTCCTTTACAATTGGCAGTAAACTTTCCTCTAAATTTCAACTTCTTTAAGGAAGACTGTACTCATCTCTCACCCTTTTGCTCTGACCTCTCCCTCTTACTGATATCAACTCCCCTCCCCACGACCACTACCACTCTCCTTATCCACCCACAGGCTTACCTGAGAGCCCTCCTTCTTCAGCTTTTGCTACCAGCCTACATGACCTGCAGAGTTCATGTGCCTAAAGCATGGGATTCTTTGATCTCAAATTCCTCCCTTTCTTCAATTTCAATTCCCTTTTCTCCTTCCTTCTTCTCTTCCTTCCTTCCTACCACAAATATTTAGCACATAGAAGTGCCAAGTACTTTTCTAACTTACAAAAACAAAATCCATCCTTGGGGCTCAGGTGGCTCATTAGTCAAGAGATAAAGCCATGTAAACATATGACTAGAACAGGCTACAGGTGATAGTCTGTATGAGGTACACACTGAGTACTAAAAAATAAGCAATTCAACACGAGGAGGTGGATTGTTAAAAGTTTCATGTCTGAGGTTGCTTGAGTTAAAGGTGGAGGACTTGAAGCTGCTGGATAAATCGGTGTGGTGTTAAATTGTGCAGTCCTCACTGGTTATGTGTGAGAGACAGTGGGGATGATATTTCCCAAGGAATGACAGTATGGTGGGAGGGAAGAAATCAAACAACAGGGCCTTCTTAGCAATATATGCTCATGGTCACATCCTGAGCTTCTTCACAGGCAGACTCCTCACTTCATCCAACTCTCTGAGAACATCTTCCCATTTGACTGGCTCCCTCCAACGCCCTCCGCCACCTCCACTTCTCTTTGACTTCACCAAGACTTTGAGTCCCATTACCAACCCCTGTTCATGAGTTTCGGTCCCTTCCAGATCCAACCCAGGCACCTCCTTCCTCAATTGCAGCATATCCACCACATCTAGTAGCATTCACAAAGCCTTGCCCTTTCCAGATCTTCCTTTAATCTATAGTCACCACATTCCCCAACAGTAAGGGCCAACACATGAAACACAGGGATTACTTTCTCCATTTCTGGAGAATCCCCCCCACTGCCTTTTCAAGTCCCCCCCCGCCCCAGCTCCCTGGGGAATTTTTCCTTAAAAACTCCACTCTCGAGTTACTATGAGGCCAAGAACGATCCTTCCAGCTTAAGTTGACCACATCCTTCCTTAAGCCATCCCCCAGTCCCCATCCTGCCACCTTCACCCCGTGACTTGTACTTTTCAGTCTCTTTATGTAACTATTTTGCCTACAGACTAACTTCTTAGTGCCTTTTTATGGCGGGATCCTAACACAGTGTCTGGTATGGAGTGGTCTGGCTATATGAATTTTTAAAATGATTTTAATATATCTTACTTCTTTCAACTTTTTCCTATGTAATTTTTTAAAAAGTGAAATACAATAGCTTAGAGTTGCTATTCTTGAAGTTAAAAGTTAGGGTGGACAGAGTTAAGAGCGGGCATGGGAGTAGAAAGAGGGGAGGCAGGAAGAAAACAGAAATCCGTGGAAGGTCAAGAGAGGTGATGACCCACAGGCTGAGAAACCTAACACCAGGGGAAGTTAGCGACTAATCTGAAATGTTAATTCAACGAACAGACATGGAGCCTTCATGTTGCTTTAGACTAGATGTATGACATGCCTAAAAGATGACATCTACTACCACCGTAGCACTAGTAACCAGAGCTCTGCTATTTTAACTTTTTCTCCAATAATTAAGCCAAACTCTAAGAAAAACTCAACCAAAATGAGCTACCTCAAAAGACGGCCCGTGGTGAATAAGGAGCCCTGTTCATTAGCAAGATTTCTTACATATTTGTGCTTATTTTTCAGTGTTATATAAACCTGCTTGACGGGTATGAGGTTTAGCTCTAAAGTCCAAACAATGTCCTTTATAAGCCTTTACAACAAATATTCTATGTAAAGAATTAGAATTTGAAATATTCTTTAGGGTTATCATGCTACATCTCAGAAAGCAAGTCGAAGTGCTTAAAAATAGGAAATATTTCAATACCTCCTCATTCATTATTGTGTCAAATATGCTATGAGGCTATTAGCTACATGCTAAACTATGACCAGGTTCTCCACTTTTTGTCACATACATGGGGCTGGGGTTGGAGGAGGCCCACTATACATCAAAAGGACCGAGAGCAAAATGGAAGTGATCACTGAAAGATCCTACCTTTCCTATAACCTTAAGCATCGAATGATTGCACTTGCCAGACACAATACATTTTGGGATTCCCATTATCTCAATACCCAAAACTAAAACCATGCCTTCAAGTGAACTGCTCAACCTGAAACCCATAAAGCTCAGCTACTCGAACTAGCAAAGTATTACCTTAAATATTCATATTCTAGAATCTGTAACATCATAATGAGCCAGAATACAGTGAAAACTTATCAAGCAAACGTAGAGAGTATTCAGCTTTCTCCACACACAGAATCAGATAGACGAATATAAATTTTATAGCCCACCCCATGTCAATTTCTTACTCAGTAGGATCTCATGACAGAAAAAAATGTGTGCACCGTACCATCAAAATGAAGGCAAAATCATTTTCTTCAGACGTAACGTAATGTGAAAGTTCATGGCTCCCGAGGATACAGAGGTCTAGGTCTACCTGGTCACAAAAACAGTGTCCAAAATCCTCTTACCAAACAATGAAAGGAAAAATGAAACAAATTATAAATGAATTCCTAAGACTGCCTGGTAGGGTTTTTACCCCAAGAGTTAAGAACGGTTTTGTTTTGGCAGGAGGGATAGCTAACTGCATCAAAAATAAGTCTTTTCATTATGAGTTGCATATGGAAGAAGGTATACTGCATGCAGTGTACTCTCTAATTTCAAGATGGATGAGGAGGCCTTATTTTGCATCGCCTGGAGTCAACCTTTTCCCACTACCCCCTCACCCCCTCATCCCCCAACAAAGAGAACAACACTCTCCTTTCACAAAAGTGAAATAAGATCCTCATCAGATAACACCGAATCACTGAGCAAGCCAGTCATGAGTCAGGTGGGTACAAAAGCCTTAAGATGAATTCCCAAAAGGATTATAAACCTAGATCAAGAAATCCCCCTACTAAACAATTTGTTGACTATTCCACCTTTCAAAGGAATTCCATGGTTTTGATGCCCTTTGGATTTCAATCTACTATGCTTCCCAAAGAAATATTTCTGAGGCATTTTCAAATGGGAGGACACACATCAAGTATCTATTCAGATTGTGGCTGCTTAATGAAAACTCATTATTACTGAATTCTCTTGGTCTAGAAGGAAATCAGAATGGCAATTTAACTTCATTTGTCCTCATCTGTATCAATAAAGATTGATTATTTTAAGTGCAAACCCCACAACTAAACAGATCTCCCTCTCCTCACAGAACTTTCCCGTGCACCCACTTAAAAAGGAAAACACCGGACAAGTTCAAGTTCATCGTTAATACAGGCTTGGAGAGTTGTTTTTATGTTTCCCTTTCATCACCTCCACTGCCCTCTGTCTCTGGGGCCTAGGTTTTACCCCAAACAGGCACAGGGATGAAAAGGAGAATTTTTCTCCAGTAAAGTGACCACAAATTAAGTTAGTACTCTATCACAACTACCACCATAACAACAGATGCACATAAGAATCAAAAAAGAATGCTAACCCACTTGCTGTGATGAGCACCGAGTGTTGTGTGGAAGCACTGAATCACTACATTGTACACCTGAAACTAATATTACCCTGTATGTTAACTAGAATTTAAATACAACTTTAAAAAAATTAAATGCTAAAACCATTGGGTGAATGGGCTCTTAGAGAACAAGACATGCACATGGTCTCGGGGAACTACCCGGCAGACTATTTATTAGTTTTCAAGGGGATTAGGTACCTTTACAATGGAGAGAACTAGTGAACGCCAGCTTAATTAACCAAATGATTCAATTCAGTCGAACCAACATCATGCATGTACCTTCTGTTGTTAGCCCTGTGTGTTTACCCTGAATCTCATCATGAGGAATCCAACAGTCAGATGAATCCAGAATATAAGAAATTCTTCTAGACAACCACCTGAGACTTTTCAAACATGTTAACATCATGAAATACCAAATAAGAGAAAACGAAAAAGTCAAGGAGACCAGACAATTCACAAAGGAGACCAAAGAGACATGACGACCAATTGTTATTCATAATCCTTCAATAAATCGTTCATCAAATTCTCAAAACTATGATAAAAAAAATTTTTAATTGGTGGACAAATCTGAATATGAACTGTATCTTAGATCATTTTATTGTGCGTAATAAGAATATTATGGCTATGTAAAAGAATGTCCTTAGTTCTTAGGAAATTAAGAGTGAAGCATCACGGTATTGGTAACTTATTTCCAAATGGACCAGGAAAAAAATATAAAATAGAAAATGATAAACAAAGATGCGAAAATTTTAAGAAAAACTCCAGTAAGAAGGGAATCCAGAACTTTGCTATGAAAATAAAATACTGCATTTGCTATACTTGTGTGATAATAGTATCTTAAAGATGTACATATTTAAAGCATTAAAATCTTTAAACGAAACTTAGGTATTGATTTCTAAATGATACAGGCTAGGCAATTCTCTAATCTGGATTCATTCATTCATACTGGCACCTGCCTTTCGATCTACCACGGGCTGCAAGGAATTTTCAGTCTCATGGGTTAATAAATATTCACCCCACAAGTCCCTCTAACTGTAAGTTGATCCAGTTGAAAGCAGACTAGCATGTAGGCATTTTTCAAAAACTTTCAGATTTCAGAAGTTTCTTTAGCTTTTGTTGAAATTTAAAAGAATAATTTTTGCCCAATGGAGAGCTAGGCTCTCTTCTCGTTCAAGTTATCACAAAAGTCCCAAGGTCTGGATAGCTCATGTTTACCTTCAAAAAAGACCTTCTTGGACGTTTTCTGTTTTTCACAAATCAAGGAACAGCCTGTCACTTTATAGTACTAATTCTTGCAGACTTTTT
The DNA here is from genome assembly GCF_029215605.1 of Mirounga angustirostris. Lineage (NCBI taxonomy): Eukaryota > Metazoa > Chordata > Mammalia > Carnivora > Phocidae > Mirounga > Mirounga angustirostris. Next base: position 78,582,786 of record NW_026991713.1, read on the forward strand.
TCGACATTTCCTTTTATTTTCAGCAGTGAGAGAGTGTTTGGCTTTTTCAAACCTAAGAAACAGCATAAGCATACAGTCACCATATAATGCACTGAATATACTGGGGAACTTGTGAGAGCAAAACAGGGTGCTTCTAGAGTCCTTATTAACATTTTTTGGTGTTTCCTCTTACAGGATTAAAGCTATAGAGTTTCCTTAAACAAATCAGATATATTCACATATATTAACACTTCGCAAATAATTCATAAAGTTCAGAGACTCCTTGAATCCTATTCTTCAATACCAGGTTCAAAACCCAAATTTCTCAAATAAAACTTTCGGGCTTCAAGTCCCAGGTCTACCTCTTATTTGCTATGGATGCTGGTAAGTTACTTAACCAATCTGGGCTTTCCATTTTATCTATAAAATATGATCCTGGTAGTACTAACCTCAAAGTGTTGTGGTGAGGGTTTAGAAAAAGTGCCTGGCACGCAGTATGTGCTTACAAATTTTAGCTGCTGCTAGCTGCTGTCACATATTTCCTTTTTAAAATCTTCCTGTTAAAAATCTGCCACAGCTCCTTATGCCTACAGAATTAAGTCCAAGCAAACTGTCATTAAATCTCTCTAAAATCAAATCCCAATGTACTTTTCCAGTCTTATTTTATAATGCTCCGCACTCGCCCCTCATACCCTGTACTTTTCTGCCTGAGTGCTTTGCTTATACTGTCCCCTCTCTTTGCAAATGCCCTAACCATGTTAGTCTGCCCTGCTACCTACCGACTCCTAAATGCACCCTTTCAAGGCTCATGTTAAATTCAAGCTCTTCTACAGGAGTGAGCAGGCTAGAAATAATCTCACCTTCCTTTGTGCTACCATAGCTCTCCCTGTAATATGTGTACGTTTTATCCTGTTTTACAGAAATGTGCTGCCCTGTCTTTCTCTCCCGCTAGACAAAAGCAACTGTGTTCTGCTTATCTTATCTTTTCATGCTCCAAAGCCCCTGGCCCAGTTTCTTGGACATGGTAGCTCCATGAAATGGTGAAATGAATGGTTATCTGCAGGAAATAATTGAAACAGATAATATCTGAAATTGCATGCCATTTCCTCTCACATAAAATTTAACTAGCTTCTACTTTAATTAAGTCTAGTCCCTGGATATTTATATTGGGGGCCAGGGAGCGTGGTATAGTGTAGATGTTTCCCGAGTGGAAAAGGTCAGTTTTGTACAACAGACAAAGCTAGTGAACGGTCACATCTTTCTATTTGTCTGAGTAGATACTGACACTCTACCGTCCCTTTTTTTCAAAAAGATTTTTTTTGAAGTCTTCATATTTCCAAACCCTCCAGATAATGTTTAGATTCATTCACCCATTCAAATACACTTACTGAACATAACGTGCTAGAGGCTGCGCACCAAGATGGTTAGATAGACCCCTCCCTTGAAGGATTCATACTTGTCGGAGGGATGGGCATCTTGCCAGCAAAGGGGAAGATCTGGGAGAAGGAGCAGACAACACTGGCAAAGGGAACAGCCTATGCAAAAGCGAAAGTCCTAAAAGGCATGCGTGGCAAACCGTGCAAAGTGCAGTTTCGCTTAAGCACAGGGTGGTAAGGGACAGAAATCGGAAGCGTGCTGGGATGGAAGCCAGATCATGAAGGAGTTCTAAATTGTATCTTCTGGGGAGAATGGGATTTTGAAGCAAGCTATTGAGATGATTAAATCCATGTTCTAGAAAGGTTTCTAATCACAGCAGTGTGGCAATGGGCCTGAAGAGGAGAGAAGCTGGCAGTAGGAATAAGAGCAAAAAAGAAAAGAAAAAACGGCCAGCCAGGCTGCATGGTGAGATGGAAGAAGGACTAAAATGCGGTTTTAGCCCTTAAGTAGTTTTCTCAGTATGGTTGGCGGTCCTGCTCTTCCTCTCTCAGGCCAGCTGCAACACCCTCCGTGCTACATCAGCTCTTAGACACTACTTTCTCTGATAATTAGTAAGCATTTACATGAGTTAATTTAATAAACACAGGAGACAGGACATTATCTAAGCTGAAAAGATGCATCAGACTCTTCAGGTGCCCCGAAGTAGACTATCAGGCATTACCAAGCAGACTTCTCCTTGCTCTTTCATTCATCTGTTCATTTTAGTAGCCATTCCCTCACTGGGGTTCCACCATGTGCCTGCCATTATCATCTTCCAGGCCAAGGACATGGGGATACACAAGACATTGTTCCTTTCCTCTAGGTGTTCAAAGCCTGGCAGAAGTGTTGTCATTTGCTCAACAACAGGAATGACCAACTGGGCAAGCTGTCCGTAACGGTCTTCATCTTACACGAGGCTGTTTAAAAATGTGTTCTGGGTAATGGTCACAATACCAACTTGTAACTCAATTTTTTACCTTAAATGATTAGTCTGGTACATGAACTACAGAGCTGGACTGAAAAGGGTTCCTGCTGCAATAATTGGGATTACTTTGCTTATGTTACATAATAGGTATTTGTGGATGTGCCTACTCGCCAAAATTCATTTGTAACCCCAAAATCAATATGAGCAGTGTTTTCAATGGACATTCATGGACATGCACAGAGCAGCAAAACATTTGAGTGGCCTGCGAGCATGGTCCCAGCTGAGGTGGAACAAGGCAATGCTCTGCCTTGTTTCAGATCAGCATTCATACTATAAACACGTGTTTCATACTATACTATAAACACGTTAGATAAGCTCTGTTCAGGCATGGGTTACAGCGCTCTTGATTGTGAGTTCAATGCTAATGAATCAACAATATTAAATAAGGTGCCTTAAAACAGAAACAAGGCTATGGAGGGCGCCTTGGTGGCTCAGTCAGTTAAGCGTCTGCCTTCAGCTCAGGTCGTGATCCCAGGGTCCTGAGATCGAGTCCCACATCGGGCTCCCTGCTCAGTGGGGAGTCTGCTTCTCCCTCTACTCCTCCCCCCTGCTCATCATCTCTCTCTCTCTCTCTCTCAAATAAGTAAAATCTTTAAAACAACAAGAAAAAAGAAACAAGGCTATGTATTGATCAACTGAGAAAATGTGACAGAGGCTCACAGGAACCTAAACTTATACATGGTTTAAGTTGATTAAACCATGGTTTAACCAATGGTTCAGTATTCACTAACTCAGTATTTGCGGTGAGTTTATAGAACGTTGTAACTACTACAAATAACAAGAATCGACTGTATTCTATCAAGTAAAGAGTACAACCAACCAACCACACATAACACATCAATTTTTTTCAGCGCCACCTTCTGAGGATTCAGGAGGGCCACAAAGGGAGGAAAAGGAAACCACATTCTGAATCCTACAACACTCCAGTAGAATTAGTGGGTATTTTCTGTCCCTCTAGAATCACTCGGACACAGACTCCCAGAGAAGTGCCTGCTGCTCTGGCTAACAAGGGGAGGCCAGAGAAAGGGCCAACAGGCTAGGGGGTGCTGTGGGTGGGTCAATGTAAATAGGTGTTTGGGGTGTCACTATTTTCTGTTGGGAGAAATCTTACATTTGAAGGTCTGCTACTCCTTGAAGGCCATTTATTTCCTGCTTGACGCTTGTTTTTTCACTATCCCAACAACACAAGAGGCTCCATCTGGGTGCAAGGCTCAGAAAGGGGTGTTGTACACCAGACCTCACTCAGGACCCATTTCCACTATGAAGAACCAAAAAGCCCCCTTCTGTACGCAAATAATCCATTTTTTAATTTTAAAAATTTACAAATTGCAAGACACTATAAATCCCACAAATCATCCAAAACTTCTGCAAACGCCCCAGGATTCACGTTTCCCTTTGTAAAAGCTAATCCCCTCGAGCAGGAAACAACTTCCGGACACCGTTGTATTGGAAGCTAACAACCCGGCTCCAGAAATTCCAGGCATTAGAACCAGAAGCATTCATGGAAAGTTCCATCCTGTGTCTCCCTCTCTCCCAAGATTGACATCGTGTTTATTTGTTAAACAAAACAGTCATCCAAGTTCAGACCTATTGAAAAGCTTCCAAGCAAGATGAGAGGCCAAGGCAAGGAGGAGGAACAGCTAATCAGAAATCAAGGGCAGGAAAAGCTGGACCCAAAATAAATATAGTACAAAATGCCCAGAATAGTCCAGAAAGACAGCTGATGACCTTTTCTTCTAAAATCTCTTAATATCACAGTATCAAATAGTCTATGTATCTAAAACCAAGCACAGAAATACTACCACAAATGTAAGGAATAAAGTAAAAACAAACATAAAAATAGGAAAAGCTGATGGTACAGTGACAATTTGTGTTTTGAAATACAAACTAAAACACAGAAGACAAATATAATTAATGCATGGTATTGACAAATCAGTCATTGGGGAGGGATTATACCTCAGTTCAAGGTAATGGTCGTAGGAAGTTGTCGCTATTTCGAGCTCTGAAAGCTACCATAATCTCAAGAGATAGCATGTTTTACTTTTTGCCTAAAGACTAATGGGTCCTGCTACAATGGCTGTAAATTACCACACCCCTAATTTAAGTCTCCTCTTGACTGACCAAGCTCAGGGCTGTGCCTTGTCAAGCACAGGGCAGCATCTTGGTATTCAAGGAACACAGAACACACCCTGGGGACACAGCCTCACTTCATTGATCATGATGCACAAAGCCTTGAGCTACTGCTAAATTAGATTTAAGAACTACTGAAATCCCTTCTCCCACGTCCTTGCTCCCTAAACCATGGAGAGCCTTGGCTGATTGAAATTCTGGGGCCAGAACCATGCTTTTCAAAAAATGCCATAATATTAACCCACAGATCCACTACATGAGAGTCGAAGTTCCCTCGGACCCTCTTCCTTCTTAAAAAACTGCTGAGGCTAGGGTGCCTGGGTGGCTCAGTCGGTTAAGCGACTGCCTTCGGCTCAGGTCATGATCCCGGAGTCCCGGGATCGAGATCGGGCTCCCTGCTCGGCGGGGAGTCTGCTTCTCCCTCTGACCCTCCCCCCTCTCATGTGCTCTCTCTCTCTCATTCTCTCTGTCTCAAATAAATAAATAAAATCTTAAAAAAAAAAAAAAAACTGCTGAGGCTATATGCCTAAGTACTATCAGAAGTGCTAAGTGCTTCTAATTACATACATACATGCATAGCACTTGAAAGAAAAACACACCTGTCCCGCATGTGCGCACACACACCCTCCACGTATTTTGATTATTTGCTAAATGTGTAAACATTTCCTTTTTCTTTGTCTACAGTTGCACCCTTGCATATCTGTATCAAGGAGAAAAAAAATCAAAGTCACTAACTGCCAATTTCCTCAGGGGTGGGGAGAAAACAAAGCAACTGAGAATAAAAAGACTGCTGTGGCTTTGGCCCAGTGGAGCAAAGAGCTTCAAGTCGCCCTCAAACTCCATCCACACCCTCACACACAAAGGAAGCATCTGCTTAAAGGCAGAGTTCTACACTTGATCTTAGCCAAAAGGCAGAATTCTAAAGGCCCAACCACACCTCCCTTTGATTGTAAAGGAGATCCTAGATACTTGGTGGAAGAGGGAGAGATGACTAGAGGGGGTGGGGGAAATGGAAATAAAAAATCTTTTGTAAGTCTCATAATGGAAATTCATTTACGTGATTGCCTCAAGTTATAATGAACCAATAAAGCTCAAGACAGAACACATATGTGACACGATTCCAAGTAAGATCACCAACCCCCAGCAGCACTTTGAGAATCTGTAGTAGGAATTTACCTAGAATAGGGAATGTTTGGTCCACAAAAGGCAGTCGGGAGACAGAAAACTTTGACCCCCGTATGATAATTAAAGTGAAAAAGATTACCAGGGTATGGACAAAGACGGCCCAGAGGAACAGAGCTATGGGGGCTGCTTTTCTTTGGGACACCAAATGCTTGCTCAAAACCCACTACATGAGGGCGCCTGGGTGGCTCAGTCAGTTAAGCGTCTGCCTTCGGCTCGGGTCATGATCCCACTGTCCTGAGATAGAGTCCCGCATCGGGCTCCTTGCTCAGTGGGCAGCCTGCTTCTCCCTCTGCCTCTATCCCTCCCCCTGCTTGTGCTCTCACTCGATCTCTTTCTCTCTCTCAGATAAATAAATAAAATCTAATACAAAACAAAACAAAATCCAAAAAACCCCACTACATGACGAGGTGGAGTGATGACATAAGCAGGCCTGAGTAATGACCCGGACAGTCCCACAGCCTTCCTCAGCCTGAAGAAGGGAAGGCAGCAACAAAGCCAGACCAGAGGCCCCACCTTATTCTTGTGTCCACTCAGCCTCCAAAGCGGTAGAATCAGACAGCTTTCGCCACCACCACCCGAGATCTCGAGAACCATGAACACAATGGAGAGACAAGGGTGTTACCTGCGCTCTGAGGCAAATGCTATTTCTTCTGTTTATCAATTGCCAGAACATCTAAATGACTGGAAGTACAAACATCCCAAAGTTTTTAGTTTAGTCATTCCCTATATGTCCTCCTGCATCAGCTTCATGTAGATTCCCCTGGATATAAGAGGACTGAGGTCAGAACTTAAAAGTAATAATTAAGTAATAACACGATTTGCTATTTATTCTTATTTTATAAATCCAATGTCATTTCTATGACAATTACCAAATGTTTTTAAATTAACATTTGCTTTGATGTCTGGATCAACAAAACAAATCCAGTTTTGGGTGGGACACTCCCAACTGTGTCATGTGGGAAGTGAGAATTTAAACAGATAGCAGAGAAGGCCAAGTACAGCTTTCGTAATCCAGCTATGCCATTTATTTAAATACATTTATTTATGTAGCTTATATATAAATATACACACCCTTTAATGAACACAGCATGTGTATTAGAGCTCATTAAAGCAAATGTTGGTGTGAAAATAAATCTAAATACAATCATATAGCCTTAAGTCAGTCACAAGACTCCGGTCATTTAATTTTTTATTTGCTGTGGACACTAACTATTTTGTGAACTTAGGTCATATCTTGAAACCAGTCCTTTACCCACCCCACTTTCCTAAGTACCAAAATCTGAGGTCAAAGGAACTTCTGGTTTGGGATGAACCTGTGAAAGAATCTAGCACTTAGAAAAACACAAATACACCCAAAACTAGGTATTACATTTAGAGAATTCACAGAACCCCACTCTGCCTCAAAATGCCAATCTAAATTAGCTTCCTGATTTGATAGACAAAGAAACTGAGGCCCACGGTAAATGATAGAGCAGAAGTGCCATAGCTAGTTAGTAGAAAAGTCAGAACTAGAATTTCAGAATGTTCTCTTTGGTCAAGTCACTCTAAAAGTTTTCTTTTCAGAACACTAGATTATTCACTTGTTTGATCATAATCTCACCGAGGGCAAAACTGAGCTTAATCTACACCATGTGCCCCTACAGCTAGTTCAGAATCACTAACAGGTGAAAAGATTCACCAACCCCAACCAGTTAGGATGCGTCCCCTATACTGGGTGTGGTGGTGTGTAGTAAATCACCCACAGAGGACACCTGAGTGGCTCAGCCAGTTAAGTGTCTGCCTTCAGCTCAGGTCAGGATCCCAGAGTCCCGGGATAGAGCCCCGCATCGGGCTCCCTGCTCTGCAGGGAGTCTGCTTCTCCACTCTGCTCCTCTTCCCACTCGTTCTCTCAATCTCTCTCAAATAAAATAAATAAAATTAAAAAAAAAAAAAAAGTAAATCACCCACAGAGACTCCCACCAAAGCCCTCCAGTAACTTGTTTGCAAAATGCCTGGCAAGAATTGAGAGTCAATTTTTCTCAAACAAAATTATGATTTTCCTTTGTGCAAAATGACCCGACATCCCCATGACTCTCAGCTCCACCAGCCTCTTCTTGAACTGAGTAAAGCAGCTCCAACAACCAAGGGTGTCTTCACTGACTCAGCCTGGCGAGGGACCTGCCAAGAACCCATGGACAAACGCTTCCTTTCATCTTCCCTCTGATTTCAGTTTAAAGCAGGGCAAGTAGGAAAATATTTATTAGTTTCACCATACTTAAAAAAGAAACTAGTCTTATACTTTAAAAGAAATTACCTGAAAACTCCTATAAATACAGAGTCAAACAGGCAACATCCATAATAAGATTCAGAAAAATAGTAGGAATAATGACTATTATTCTTAGTGCTACAGCAATGAACGGTCTCAGCAAACCTATCAGATCGGCACATTAATACCCCTGTTTTACAGGGGACAAGCTAATCCCGAGAGATCGTGGGAAAAGAAAGCAGTGGAGCTGTGACAACACAGAATGGCCACACAGCAAGGCCCCCAGGCCCACTTGTTTGAAAATACGTATTTTTCCCCCCAGTCTGGTAATTCTACTGATTAAGTCCATCTTGGCTCAAGATTCATACATTAGGGACTGGTTTTTCCAAGCTTCCTTAAAAGAAAATTAGACTTAAAAAGAAATTTGACAAAATCAGAGTAAATTTGTTCAGAAAATGCTTTGAGAGCTCCTTCTGAGATTCAGCCTGCCTGCCTGGATCAATATTTATTTCTTTATTCATCTCCGCAAACTCTCTAGGTCTCACGGCAGAGATTCTTCCCCCGGGTTGTCAGTTTTCCAAGCTCTTGATCTGGCTGACGAGATATCCTAATGATTTCTAGGGTAGCCCAGACGTCTATCTCTTCTGGATCTAGTTTCTCTTCGTCTCTGTAACCCCGTCCTGTATCCAACCAGAGCCCTTGCTCTGAGGGGAGCAAGCCTCCCACACCACACACAGCAGAGAAGGTTCTACCTGGCCACACCCTCAAGAGCAATCTGCGAAAACATCTTCATCTGTTCCTGACTAGCATGCTCAGACGGTCAGGCTGAGGCAAACAAATCACCTAGCTACCTAAAATCAACGTGTCTGCCTTCAAAGACATTTATTTCGTCCAACATCCCTCCCCAGATCTGCAGAATCTAAATTACTGAGTAGTCCCTGAACAAACAAAATACAATCATCACCAGAAGATAGGCACAAAAATATTCACTGAAGCGTTGTTATTCATCCAAACTGGATAACTACCAAAATGTCCAGCAACTGTAAAACAGATATATAACTGAATACTGAGACTGCAAGGAGAGTGGAAAAAAAATACTATAAATATTGTAGATAAATTTCACAAATATAATAAGAAAAATCAGCCAGACACAAAAGTATAGTATATGATTCCATTCACATGAATTTTTTAAACAGGCAAAACTAATCAATCGGTTATTCCCAGGGGCATTAGAGGAGGCAGGTTCTGGGGTGCTGGCAATTTTCCATTAATCTGGGTGCTGTTACAAAGGTGTGTCCACTTTGTGACAATTATTCCATCAAGCCATCCACTTATGATTTGTGCACTTTCCGTGCTCGCTTCGGCAGCACATATACTAAAAATAAGATTTGTGCACTTTCCTCCATTTTTCCATAAAAAGCTGACTGAAAGAGACCTCAGGGAACTTCTGGTCTGCTCTCCTCAGCTGGCATAAATAAAAGTAATTGTTTCCCACGTACGTTAAATTATCTCAAGGACACACAGGAAATCCGTGGAAGGGCTGGGACTGGACATTGTATCTCTTAACTCCCCCCCCCATCCAAGCACCAAAGCTACCTCTCAAATGTGGGAGGATGTTTCTCTAGTTTCCTTCCTTGTTGTGACTACGGCCAAGGTTTAGAAGGATTAGGATCATATTCCTATTAAGAATACAACCCAGAAGGTTCCAGTCTCCTACCAAAAGCAGGGCCAGAAAGAGCACTTTAAACACCATTTAGGATATGGCCAATGAGAAAAAGTTGGCGCCGTGGTCACACTCTAGGTTTTGCCACTTACCAGTTGTGTGACCGTCAGCATACTCCCTACCTTTCTCTGAACCTCAGGATCCTCAAGTAGATCCCTGAAATCTTAACTCCTACCTTGCATGGTTGCCATGACAATAATACAAGGTGTCAGAGCCGTGCCTGGCACATTGCAGACATTCAGAAAAAAGTATTTGTTGACTAAATACTTGAAGGAGTCAAGTACTTGTCACTTAGCAGATGCTCAATAAATAGTTCAGTGCTATTATTATTACTGAACAAGAGTAGCAAGGAGGAAGGGAGTAAATAAGCTTATGTGAAAACATCTCATTTTTCTAAGCCTCTAGGGTCATTAACAAGTTGACCCAATTCTCATTGACTTCGATGTGGCACTGAAATGGTCTGAGGGACAAATAAAGGATTTGAGAAGAGGGTGGTGCTTTTCATGTGCTACCTGGTCTGTGTTTTTCTTCTCGATGCCAAATAGATTTGCTCCACTGACTGCCACAACACGTCTAAATTCTACAGTCACTTATGTTAGTCATAGTACTTCAAGAATTAAAAAACTTTTCAAGAGGGGGGTGGGTCATCAATTCTCATAGACTTAATGAGTTGACCGACATAGTCAAGGAACTTTACTACTGGGGAAAAATTTACACACTGAATATACAGAAAGGTAACTGCAGGCTTTAAAGATATCAGAAATAAACCATGGAGAAGAGAGAGTTTACTCACATTTTAAAAAGCAAGTCTAATACTGATTTTTTTTCTTCAGCTCTTCAAAACTTCCACGTACTTATTAGCCAACTGGTCCATAAAATTCTTTTATACTGAAAAGAAACAAATATAAAAAAGATTAATTAAAACTAATTTCAAATTAGAGCACACCAGGAAAAAAAATAAAGCCTATAGGTGATAAATTATTCTATAAGCAACAAAGAGCATCAAACTAGGTAACATGTGTAATTAAAAACAAGAAAATGGGGCGCCTGGGTGGCTCAGTTGGTTAAGCGACTGCCTTCGGCTCAGGTCATGATCCTGGAGTCCCTGGATGGAGTCCCGCATCGGGCTCCCTGCTCGGCAGGGAGTCTGCTTCTCCCTCTGACCCTACCCCCTCTCATGTGCTTGCTCTCTCTCATTCTCTCTCTCTCAAATAAATAAAATCTTTAAATAAAAATAAAAACAAGAAAATGTGGGGCGCCTGGGTGGCTCAGTCGGTTAAGTGTCTGCCTTCGGCTCAGGTCATGATCCTGGGGTTCTGGGATTGAGCCCCATGACCGACTCCCTGCTCAGCTGGGAGGGGTCTGCTTCTTCCTCTCCCTCTGCCTGCCGCTCCCCCTGCTTGTGCTCTCTCTCTCTCCCTCTTCTCTCTCAAATGAATAAAATCTTTAAAAATTAAAAAGAAATTAAAAAATTAAAAAAAGAAAAAATGTGTTAAGGACTAACAGATTTAACTAACTTTCTTCTAATTATCCTTCTTTCCTTCTTCCCCCTTCTTCTCCTCCCCTCTTCCCCCAGCACTCCCTTCTTCTATTTCTTCCTTAGTTCCCAGTTGCTGGACAACTTCAAATATTCTTTGAAGCCTGAGTTTCAGGAGAAAACCACCATCATTCTTTTTTCTAGCACAAAGTACCTGCCCCTTGTTAGGCACTCTATGAATGTTTGTTGAGTAAGTAAACAAACCACAGTTTTACAATATTTAGTTATTAAGGTTAAAAAAAAAAAAAGGAAATCAATTAATCAAAAAAAGGGGAAATCAACCAATAAAAAAATCAATATGCAGACAATATGGTAGAAATATATACACGCCATGTTCTAGACTTACAACTAGACTTGATTGATTTCCTTACCTCTTGTAAATAACATATACTCAGGAAAAAAAAAAATCCCAGTACTATATGTATGGGCATGTATATCCTCCGCATTACGGTAATAAAATATATTTTGGTAGAAAGGAATATTTAGGAATAGAAGTTCCTTTTGAGGTGCTCACTATTCAAATACCTCATAACTACCTCCATCTAAATAAGAAAGCAAAGTACCTTCAAGTTAAATACTAGAGATGCTACCTCACATGGGTTTATCAAATGTGTATATAGTCAGAGCCAGTCCCAGACAAAATTATGAAGTAGCAGTGTGGCTCCTTCTTTCTCTATCTACCCTTTTGAGGAGTCAGTGACCCCTGATGTTTAATTAAGTAGGGAAGCAACAGGATCGGCGCTAAGGTTCAAATGGCTTAATGGATATCTTTCCCAAGGACATCTTCCTTTGAAAAAGAGCTTCAAAAGAAGCAGGTGCTTAACACAGAAATAAAATGCATTACTGGCCATGGAATTTCAGGCATGAATGGGCGATAGAGGCTGTCTTAAATCTCTCAACTCAGGTAAGCATCTCTCCATCTGGTTGCCCCTAAAGCTGGCTTCATATATAACCCATACAGACACACCAATCCGGGTGCACTGTAAGCAATAATGGTATACACAGGCCAGCCCAATTTTAAGACTAGTTATGCTCCAAAAATAATGAGTTCTGTTCATCAACAGTTTTCCAAGTGAGTGTGCAGGAACCCTACTCCATACGTGCTTCTGAGAACGGAGGCAGGAGGAGTGATGTGGGACGGCCAGCACAGCAATTTCACTCTTGTCTTAGACTTAGATCCTAGATTTGGTTGGAGAAATGGTTTCCTTGAGCGCTCATAAAAGGGCTGAAATTAACGATTACATTAACAGCACAGAAAACTCCAATAAGTGTGTAACATAACTGATCTAGAACAATAATCATAGCAAAATCCAACCACCATTTCTAGCAGGGCCTTTGTGGGGGAATGTGAGTTCTAGCCAGGGTCCCAGAGCACAGGTCAACCTGGGTCTGAGTAGACGGGAGCCTAGCCTGTGCCTTCATCTCTTGCCCTGGAGCAAAGAGCAGAAGGAAGGATGCCAACATTGCCAGGAGGAAGGGACCAACAGTGAGGGGACAAGACTAAGATGTGGAGAGCCTGAGGATATTCCAGAGGTGGGGAAACAGGGACCTCCACAGGGAGCAAGACACAGCATGTTTCTGTGAGTCAGTTACATCCCTGGGGCCCCTTTCCAATCCCCATCAGCCTCCTTGCTAGAAATTACATGTGCAAGGTTTAGATGTCACACAGGTCAGGGCCTATAGGATACAAATGAGGATGGAGAAAATCCGTGGAATGGTTTAAAGAGAAGAAAAAATATATACCTATATTCTATAAAACCCAATTCTAAACATAAAAAAGGTTAAAGACTTGTAAGAAAGTGTTGCCTGAACTTGCTCCAGAGGAATCCATTCAATTGAGAAACACTGAGTATTTTCAATCCCTCCCTTAGCACAGAGCTCTGATTATTTGGACCAACCAAGACTGAATACATAAAAACATTTATAAACATGAACCATTAGATTTTTTGAATTTCCATCATGAGCCTTGTTTAAGTAAGTCAAAGATGTCCTTTGTTATACAGTTTTGATCGAATGCAAGAGACTTTAGTCATTTCCTCAGAAACAGACGTAAGCTATAAATATGAACTAACCAACACAGCCACTCACAAGAGAAGTTCACTGACAAGTTTAATTTAAAAAGAACACTTTATTAAACTGAAAAGTAAGCCACAAAAAATCCAAACCCATGCAAACAACATTCCTAGCAGAAAAACCTGTTGTGTAATGACAAGGATAATTACAAATAGCCTGTTACTTGACTCACACATTTTTCCTACACAAAAATTAACTACAACAACAAAAAAGTCTGTATTTATGTTTGTTTTATTTTATTTTTATTTTATTTATTTATTTGACAGAAAGAGAGAGCCAGAGAGCACAAGCAGAGGAAACAGCAGAGGGAGCAGGAGAAGCAGACTCCCCACTGGGCAAGGAGCCCGATGTGGGACTCGATCCCAGGACCCTGAGATCATGACCTGAGCCAAAGGCAGACGCTTAACCGACTGACCCACCCAGGCGCCCCTATTTGTGTTCATTTAATAAAACAACCCTTAGCATCTTGCCCAGATCAGATTTCAAATTCTAAGAATAATCCTCCAAACCATTAAGTGACTGCTGGATATCCCTTTGAGATGGGAAAACATATTTACTATTATTGCTTATTCTCTAAATCCCTTTGATCTTCTAAAGCATGACCATCATAAGTGAGAATAACATGTTAGACATAATCATTTGGAGGTGAAAGTATTGTTTATTATAATAATACCTATTTCATACTTTAAAAACTAAATGGAATCCAGGGGCACCTGGGTGGCTCAGTCGGTTGGGTGTCTGGGTGTCTGCCTTCAGCTCAGGTCATGTTCCTGGGGTCCCGGGATCAAGTCCCACGTTCAGCTCTCTGCTCAGCAGGGAGTCTGTTTCTCCCTCACCCCCGCCCCTCCCCCCTGCTCATGCTCTGGGGCACTCGTGAGTGCACACGCGTTCTCGCTCTCTCTCAAATGAATTAAAAAAAAAATCTTAAAAAAAAAACAAAACTAAATGGAATCCAAAGTCTCTATTCAGGTATGACTGAAGTATCTGAAGCAGAGGTCTGCAAAAAACAGCAACCTGTTTTTGTAAATAAAGTTTTATTGAAACACAGCCATACCTATTCATTTATATATTGTCTATAGCTGCTTCTAAAGGACATAATGAGAACTGAGTAGCTGCAGAAGAGACTCTAAGTCCTGCAAAGTATAAAATATTTATTAACTGATTTGTCCCTTTAAGAAAAAGTCTCCTGACCTCTGGTCTCTACATCAGTATAGCACAGCTGACCAGTTAAACACACTCACAGTTGACTAAATGTTGAAATAAACACTAATCCTGGTTTAGTCATCTTGTTGGATAACTTCCTAAGTCACTTAACCTGTAGCTGCTTTAATTTTCTCATTTATAATACAATAGATAATATTTATTGGGAACTTATGTACCAGGAACTATTCTAACAGTTCTACTTTTAATAAATGAATAATGCATTCATTTAATTCTGGCAAAAATGCAGTATGGAAAGTAAATAATTATCCTCCCCATATTACAGATGAAGAAACGGAGGCAGAGTATTTAAATAATTGCCCAAGGTCACACTGCTATTAAGTGGAAAAATCAGGATCAGAACTCAGGAAATCTGGGTGCAGAGCTGGCATTATTAATCTCCGTGCTATCCTAATAATACTTTTAATTTTATAAAAGTTACAGATGATAAAAAGAAATCTCAAAAGGTTTGTAGGTTAGAAATGTTAAGTAGAGGTAGTAAAGTATACCTCTGCACAGTTTAAGACAAAGTACCTAAAATAAGAATATAAATGGACTTCCATAGACTTGCAAGGTTCTTCTGATTCTAAAATTAGAGCTTACCCTGGAGTATGAGGAACATAAAAGTCCACAATACTATTTTTTACCAAAGTAATCAAAGAACCAAACTAACTAACCAATGCTTATCTTTCCCCTTGGTAAGTTAAGGCCACTTCAGGACCCTCAGAAAGCCTTCAGGAAAAAGACTTATCAGGGACCCCAAATATTCCAAATTTGTTCCCATCTAGTCTTATCCTCTGCCTGGTTTCCATCTGGGAAAAGGCTGAGTGAGCATCCACATAAATTATGGAAAGACTTCTTCACAGCCTGGCAAGAATAACTCTATCCAAATACCAATCGCTGCATGGTTCAGGAAGACATCCCCTGCTGAATCATCCCCACCACTTCCTGAAGTTCTCCAGGATGTCTGGAGGAAATGTGTCACCTAAATGTGACCCAGTACTCTTTTGGACTGAAAGGCAGGTTTATACAACCCAAATAAAATAAGGGGAAAATATACTGCTAAGTTACTCATCACCAACTTCCCATTTAGATAGAGATGGTCTTAACCTTCTTTTCTGTCAAGCTAGTATTTCATTGGCTTGTAATGTCTGCAGAGTCAAGTCCAAATCCTTGACTTTGACATTTAACGCTTTCCTCATCTTATCCCTTAGCGACTTTTCCAATCTTACCTCCTTCTATTTTTGGTCTTTCATGTAACAAGGACAGTCTGTTTCTCCTTCACACATCACCTCTACTCCTGCTTCTGAACCACACTCATTCTTTACTCCATTTTCTCTTCTACTCCCAACACCACATCCAGTGTACAGGCCAAATTTCTGTGCTCAATACTTTGGGATATTATTTGTACTTCCTGTGAGGACTGGATCCTCACAATCCCTCAGGGGAAAGAGGTACACAAAAGACTAAATAAAGTTGTATAATTAAAGATGTGAAAGTGCTACAGGACGTAGATTACAGGATCTAAAAAGACGTTAGAGAGAGGCCATCACTGAGTTGGACCTTGAAGGAAGGGGGAAGCTGACAGAGTGTTGAGTTTATAAAGTTGGAGGGGTAACCATATGGGATAAAGGTTTACATCACACACTTCAGGGCCAGATAGGCCTGAGTCCAAAATCCTGGCTCCCTCAGACTATAAACAGAGCGTGTAGGAGTTACGATCAAGTAAGTTAGGTTGATGCCTAACCATGCCCAAAACCATATTTGTATCCAGTTCTCAGGTCTTGCTCAAATAATTAAACCTTTCGTGTTATGTCCCTACGGAGTCTTCCCCTTCTCTCATTGCCAACAAGATTTAGTGTTTCAACTTATTCATTCATTTGGGCATTTAAGCACATATTGATTACCACTGTTCAAATATTCCAGAAGTATGTTTTGCCTCCTCAATAAGACTTTGTTATGGAAGAATGGATTCTTTCAAACAGATCCTTGGCATTTTCAAATTTTAGGTTCAAGGTCCCTGACAAGTAGTGCTAGTTGAGCTGAGAAGCAATTTAAATTATAAGTGTGGGCTGTCTGGTGAGTTACGTGGGGCCCAGCCAACCACAAACATCAGTCTTCCAACACGGCTTCATGTTCTGCCTATCCAGTAACTCATATGAACAGATTTAAAACTTATTTCTTTCTGGGATGGTCAGAAAAAAGCTCACGGCTAGGGCTAATGATAGAAGTAAAGATCAAGTTAAGCAGTACCAGACAGTGAAGGCTCTTAGCCAAAAAAACAGACATTAGAGAGTTGAAGAAATTACATGTTATAGTACATTTGCAAATCTGAGGTTGGACAAATGGCTTGGAATTCATCTCTTATGCTTTAAAAGGGTTCAGTGCACAGCATACAGTGTTCTCATAATACCAAGCACCATGAGGTAAATACTAGCTGAAAGGATAATCTTATAATCTCTGATGGCCCAAAGTCCTTGGTGAACCCATTTTCTAAGCCAAAATCAAATTCAGTGTAGTCAAATTTCCCTCAAGGTTCCAAAATCTTAGTATTTGCAATGTCTACTGACATATTACATCAAATAAAGCCCACATGGCTTTAAATTAACATGTTGCTTCACAATCATATTTGTAGTGTTTAGTAATGGCTTGTTTTTTTCTTTTTCTTTTTAACTTTAACATTTTCATGCACAGCTTTCTTTGCCAATGCTGGCAAATCATTTATTTCCCAGAGAAAGATTCTAATTCAAAGATTCTAAGCAATTTTGGGATTTAAAAGTTGTTATTCTTTCAAAGTTTTGACTGAATTAATTAAAATGATTAAGGCTTGCTGTAAAGTTTTATATAAAAATAAACATGCACAGTTGTGTGTGACATGAGACAGGAGGGTGGGGGGAGGGAATGAACATGGCGCAATTTCCTAACACACCAATCTCCTTTGTGGCAAATACTTCATGGGCTATCGTGAAAATTTTATAGAACAATGTATTCAAACTTTATATAACAAATATTATGAGCTACAATGTAAAATTTACCTAAGAATGTGTTGTAAACAGTTGATTTCAATTAAATTTTGGGCAAGAACTTTAGACATTCCTGTTATTTACACACTTCTTGGAGCACGGGCATAGTTTTGTAGAAATTGGAGATTGCTGACTACAGTCGTTTATGTTCTCGGAAGGAAAACTCTTCTATAATTGATCTGAAATATGTTCTATCCCTATTGAAAGTGTAGGAGAAACAATCACACCAGCCCTAAAATCTTGGCTTTCATACCCAAGAAATCTTGTAGAACCAAGTCCTTCCACCTATATCATTAGCTCATGTGTTACTGCAAATATCACTCAAAAAATATGAAGCCAAACCACTCTGATCCCACAAGCATTCTGAACTAATGTGAAATTTGTATAGTAATTGTTTGAATACAAACAATGACTTTAGTCCATTGGCATATAACACTTTATCATGGCAACTGAACTCTGTGAACCAACATACCCCACAGAGCTCATCACAGCTCTGGAAAGTGGGTTGGCTTATTATGAACTCTGTCATTGCTGACCCAGCAGAACAGCAAGGACTCTTTCCCTTAAACTGTCCCACATAGATTAAATTTATTTTCACTGTCACTAGGACCCTGATCTCTGCATCATGTGTGTTTTAGAAAGAAATACATGTGGGCTGACTGACTGACTTCCTAAGAATTATGCTGGTGAATTGTAAGAAATTATAAAAAAAAAAAAATTCCCTCTCTCCCTCTCTCCTCCTTGCCCCTCTTTCTTATTTTAACAGGGCCAAATGGGAAGATGCTTTCTTCAAGGGTAGAATGGCACTGGCAATGATCATCAAAAGCCCTAAAAATCTAATAGCTTTGACCCGGCATTCCACATTAATTAAGCTAAAGTAAATAATTGGACAAATAAGTAAAGGATATATATATATAACTTTCACAATGTTATTTATGAGACTAACAACCTAAATGTCTAACAATAGTGCCACTGAGGTCTATCCCTTAGACAGATTAAGCAGGCCAAGGTTGCCAAGGTGAGTACCAATGGTTAATAACACAGAAGGACATTCATGACCTATTAATTGATCCCTTTTGTAAATATATACATAAGGTAAAAAGTCTCTGGTTTTGAACACTTTCTTCTTCATCACTGAGCCGACAGCAGTCTATCAGTCCACATCTTTAATTAGACAGGGATGAAGGAAGAGGTATATACACATTTACCCCTCTCTCACTCCCAGGATCTGTGTCAGGGTCTCCTGCCCTCCTCTGAGATATGCGATTATACTCCAACATGCTCACAGTGGTATTGTATTCTCTGTATGGCAGAATTTCGGATGAATGTGGTTTTATATTCCTTTTTGCTTATCTGTATTTTATAATTTTACAATAAAGATTATTTTGCCAAAGGGAGCAGAGCATGAAGACTAAGAGTATAGAATATGGGACAGATAAGCCTGAGTTTTAATATTACAAGTCCATAAATTTTTGGCTATATGATCAAGTCATTTAACCTAAGTTTCCCATCCAACAAATGGGCAAAATAATATTATAGCCATCTTTTTATTAAAGAAGTTAACAGGGGTGCCTGGGTGGCTCAGTAGTTAAGCATCTGCCTTCGGCTCAGGTCATGATCCAAGGGTCCTGCGATCGAGCCCTGCATTGGGCTCCCTGCTCCTCGGGAAGCCTGCTTCTCCCTTTCCCACTCCCCCTGCTTGTGTTCTCTCTCTCGCTGTGTCTCTCTCTGTTAAATAAATAAATAAAATATTTAGATGAACCATGAGAGACTAGGGACTCTGAGAAACAAACTGAGGGTTCTAGAGGGGAGAAGGGTGGGGGTCTGGGTTAGCCTGGTGATGGGTATTAAGGAGGGCATGTATTGAATCGAGCACTGGGTGTTATATGCAAACAATGAATCATGGAACAGTACATCAAAAACTAATGATGTAATGTATGGTGATTAACATAACATAACATAATAAAATTAAATTAAATAAATAAATACAGTCTTTAAAAAAATAAAAAATAAAGAACAGAAACTCCATATTGGATAAGGGAAATGATTATTATGTACTATGTAAAACACAAACTTAAGTGTTTAAACTTTTTTTTTTTTTTAAAGGATTTGAGAGTACACATGCATACCCACAGAGGGAGGGGCAGAGGGAGAGAGAAAGAAAATGTCAAGCAGACTCCCTGCTGAGCACAGAACCCCAAGCAGGGCTCAATCCCACAACCCCAACACCATGACCAGAGCAGAAATCAAGTATCAGACACTCAACCAACTGCCTCCACCCAGGTGCCCCAAAGTTTTTATACTTTTAAGAAAAACAAATCCAAACCCCAGTCTCACAGAAGAAAAAAACATAAAAACATGGGAAAAATTTTCTTTGCAATGGTAACAGAATGCATATTTAGCAGCCCTGAGTTACCACTTTACATATACCAAAACAAACAAAAGGCCACAACACAGTTTCAGTGTTGTAGTGAAATTGCTGGTCTTCCATTGTTAACAGCACTATATTTCATATGAATCTTTTAGTAAAGCATTTAGGCTTTATTAGAGTAAGAGTTAGTAATTCTTCCAATGAATTTATCTGCAGGAAATAATGTGCCTAAAGCCAAATAATATGCAAAAAGGTGTTCATGACAGAATCCTAAATAACAGTAACTAAATGGAAATATTTGAATATCTGCTGTTAGAGGAATGGTGAATGGTTTAATTCATCCTGGCATGTCAAAGCAACAAAATTAGGAAACCATCCAGACTGTCATACTGAAGACCATGGAGAAACAAAATAGTCTGATACATTTTCAAGTGAAAACAACAGAATTCAAAATATCTATACTCTATCCCTATATAAAATATATAGACCTACACATAGGAATAAAAGATGAGGAGAAACGTGTGGGGAATAAGGAGGAGAGGCTTCTAGACCGAGGAGCAGTGAGTTCAAAAGCAGAGTGATGCTTGGTGCCCAACATGGCGCCCTCAGCAGTTGGACCAGAAGATGTGGTTGGTCAGCCATGCCAACTATTTCCATTGCGTGGTAGATAATACCAGACTTCCTATTTCTAAAGAAGAAAGGAAGACCAAATTTTACTAGTATTTCATGAATGGATTGCCAATGACACCCTCTCTCAGTCCAGATGGCAGCTAGTCACACGAAAGAAGTCTCTGAAGGCAGCCTGGGAGCTCCATTGCCATGAGGCACCCTCCATTCCTTGTGTCCTTCCAATGACTGCAAAGTATTACAGTTTACATGTACCCACATAAACGGATGGGTGGATGATGTTATCATTATAATAAAACCAAAATGACCCCCATGAAATGGACAAGTGGTTTACAGGAACCACAGCTGGATGAGAACATCAAAAATGTAAGCACAAGTGAGCATACACTCGTGAATCTAACACCTCTACTTGTTCAAACTACATAACCATACAGCAGCCCTTGTTCCTCTAAAGTAAAGAGGACATTGTCATAGTGAGAAAGGTTTCTGAAAGAAACATTTTGAAAATAGAAGTTTGAAAAGATTTCCATCATTATGTCATTTCCCCCAAAAAATATCACATCCATAAAACCTTTCCTATCTGTACTCTCTAAAAAATAGACGGAGAAGTTTCTAATCTGCCTTAAAATTTACAAAATTAAGAGCCTTAGTTTTTAAAGTCCTATTAAAAGTAGGAAAATGCGGCATGTTCCCATTCTTTCTTAAAGAAATGACTGAACTTCTTTCTTAAAGAGGAAAATAAAGCTACCATTTATTGAGGGCTTGCTGCTTATGGATCAGGCACTGTTCTCAGTGCTCAATATGTGTTAATCACTCAATCTTCACCACTATCCCTGATGGAGAGACTGTAATAATCATCTCACTTCATAGATAGAGAAACTGAGACAGAGAGATTAAGCAAATTATCCAATCTACTAAATAAGCAAGACAGGATTCTAATCTAGGCAACAGAACCATGGAAGGTCTGTTCTTACCCACTCTGAATACTATACTAGATTACAATTTACTGGCTGATTTCAACTGAACCTTTGTGCAGCTGGTGGATAAAAATGAACAAGCAGTGAACACTGCATGTCTCCCATTGGGATCTGCATATACTTAAGATAAACTAACTTCTTCAATGGTAACAACCAAAAAAAATAAGAATATAAATAAACTGAACCTTGACACAGACCTTAAAATTAGTGTATCACAAACTGGAAATAGATTTTTAAAAATAAGGAAGCAAATGCAATCATATTATTCTCACTAAAATTATCATTGACTTGGAAAAAAAAATGCCAAAAACTAAAGGACTGAATATTAATGAATATAAAATTATTTTTAAAACACTACTTTTATGTCCTTTTAATTTCTACTTTTGTGTTTACAATATGTAATACATTAGTGCGATAAATGTGTATGTTATTTATAATATATATACACATACTGAAGGAGATGCTCACAAATTTCATGACAGCAGTACCCTGCTCAAAAGTTTAGAATATTGCAGAAGGCTTTAAGGCAGGAGAAAACAATCACATTTGCATTTCAAAAAGCCCTATCTGGAGGCAATATCAGGGGATGAATTTGGAGCAGGGGTGCAGCTATGATTCTGAAGGCTTGAACTGGCAGAGACGAGGGAGGGAGAGGAAAGCTGAGAAAAGCATTTAGGACACTTATCAGACATGAAGGAGCAGAAGTCAACAATGATGCGATAGTTTCTGACTTGTGGCGACAGGGAATTCAGAAGAGAACAGAAAACAAAGCATATGGGGGGGGGGGGCGCGATGATAATTAAACTCTGATCCATTGAGATCACAATGCCCTGGAACCACAGGGTAAATGCATACAATGTAATTGGGAAAACAGGTCTGGAAAGTTCAGCAAAGAGCCTGGGCTCAGTCATGGCTGAGCTTCTTCATCTGTTTACAAGTGGTCACTTACAAGCTAAGTTTTGATAAGCGCACTGGGGGAGAATACCTAAAGACTGATTGATGGGAAGGGCACCAGCATTAACAGAATAGGTCGTGGAAGCAAAGCCATTAAAGAAGTCTGGGAAGGAAGAAAGAGTCTGAGAGATGGGAGAGGCTCAGGAGAGGGTGGAATGAGGAGGCTGAGGAATTGCGACATGCTGAAGGCTGGCAAGGCAAAGGCTACACAGCTAAGCGACCAACCACGTGCACATGCCAACAGTGATTCCACCTGCGCATCACATCTGCTTCCAAAACAAAATGAGGCCCCTCTGCTACCCTTACCCTTACACATGTAAGAGGTTGAAAAGAGATGAGCTTGCTAAAGAAAGGCATAGTATCAGCAGCCTTATATCCTACAGAAATGCGAGAATAAGCATAATCACGTTACGATTAAGCTGTCATACACAATGCATCATGTCGTTACTAGAAAAAGTACTTTTTCCCTAAAAACCTTGATTTTATATAGTCATCTAATAAAAAGAACGTAAAAGTGCTTTCTGAGATTAAGAACAAAACCTCCCTAGGATGCAGAAAACACGAAGAAATATCTTCTGATGTTACTCTTGCTACATTTGTTTAACTGCCTGGCCAACACTAATGATTCCTCTTTCGCATCAGACCCCAATGCCCTCCGTCATGATGTAAAGAGGGGCTTTGGCGTTTTGAGGCAACTATGGATCTGTTCAATGTCTTCTCCTAAGGGGATATAAAAGCTAGACTAGGGGCGCCTGGGTGGCTCAGTCAGTTAAGCGTCTGCCTTTGGCTCAGGTCATGATCCCAGGGTCCTGAGATCAAGCCCCACTTGGGCTTCCTGCTCGGCGGGAAGGCTGCTTCTCCCTCTCCCACTCCCCCTGCTGGTGTTCCTGCTCTGGCTATCACTCTCTGTCAAATAAATAAATAAAATATTTAATAAATAAATAAATAAATAAAAGCTAGACTAAAGCCAAGTTTTACTGTTTCTAATGCCCTTAAAATTTTTTTATAATGTGGAATTTCTCCATAATGATAAAGGGATATAAACTTTATCTTGGGTCTCGGTGTCCTGACCATATCTACTGAATATCTATATCTATGGTCAGTGTTCTGACCATATCTATCTGAATACTGAGCCAAGATTTTAGCCTCAAGGAGGCTAAACAACCTGCCTCGGACTAAAAAAATAGCTTTTTTCCCCCCAAAATTTTTATTATGGAAAATTTTAAAGGTATACAAACATAAGTGGATTAACACAATGAATGCCATGCACCTATCACCAGCTTCAATAATGAATCCTTATGGCCAATCTTGTTCCATCTGTATTCTCTCCCACCCATACCCCCATATTACCTTGAAGCAAGTCCCAGAAATGATACCATTTCCTCCATGAATATTTCAGTATATGTCTCTACAAGAGACCATAACTGTAAGACTATTATCTTAAAATGAGTAATAATTCGTACTGTTAGGAAGAGAAATTTCTATTTTTTTTTTTTAAGATTTTTATTTATTTGACAGAGAGAGACACAGCGAGAGAGGGAACACAAGCAGGGAGAGTGGGAGAGGGAGAAGCAGGCTTCCCGCCGAGCAGGGAGCCCGATGCAGGGCTCAATCCCAGGACCCTGGGATCATGACCTGAGCCGAAGGCAGACGCTTAACGACTGAGCCACCCAGGCGCCCCAGGAATTTCTATTTCAATACCATCACATTTCCAGTCAATCAATGATCACATTTCCAAAGGTCTTATAAAAGTCATATTTTAAAAACCCATTTGCTTGTTTGCATTAGGCTCTCATCAGGGTTTACCACTGTGGTTGGCTGATAGTTCTGTTAAGAATTTTTTAATCTGGGGCACCTGGGTGGCTCAGTTGGTTAAACGTCTGCCTTCGGGGCACCTGGGTGGCTCAGTTGGTTAAACGTCTGCCTTCGGGGCACCTGGGTGGCTCAGTTGGTTAAGCAACTGCCTTCAGCTCAGGTCATGATCCTGGAGTCCCGGGATCGAGTCCCACATCGGGCTCCCTGCTCAGCAGGGAGTCTGCTTCTCCCTCTGACCCTCCCGCCTCTCACGCTCTCTCTCTCTCTCTCTCTCAAATAAAAAAGAAAAAAAAATCTTAAAAAAAAAAAAAAAAGTCTGCCTTCAGCCCAGGTCATGATCCCAGGGTCCTGAGATCAAGCCCCACATCAGGCTCCCTGCTCAGCGGGGAGCCTGCTTCTCCCTCTCCCTCTGCCCCTTCCCCCTGCTTGTGTTCTTTTGCTCTCTCTCTCTCAAATAAACAAAGTATTTTAAAAAAAAAATTTTTTTAAACAATTTTTTAATCTATAGGTTTCCCCCTTCATTTCTTTTCTTTCTCCTTGCAAATTACTAGGTTGAAGAAACTGGGTTGTTTGTCCTGCAGAGTATCCCATAGTCTGGCTGCAATGGCAGGTACAATTTAACATGTTTTAGTTCACCTTTAAAATTCAGTTGGCTAAATTTTTTCCTGCCCCTTGTTGATAGATACAGATATCCTGCAGTGCGCTGAACAAAACCAGGATGCTTTTCTATTCTGCTGGCCTTCAGTAATATGGAAAACAAACCGAGAGACAAGTTCTAAGGATGCTCTAAAATTATCTTTGGGACAGGAAGAGAAGTTGGGGCCTGAGCTTATAAAGTAGTATTTAGGTCACAGGAACAGGCATAGGTAACAAATGTTCCAAACCTTCCCTTTCCAACTCCCCTTGACACTATAAAGAGATTAGCGTGGGCTCCAGAGCAAGCAGGTTGGGGTGAATCCCAGCCCCACCACTCTCCAGCGTGTGGTCTTCAATCACCTTCCTTAACTTTTCTGTGCTTCACAGTCCTTATCCATAAAAGGGACATAGCATACTCCATTCCTACTGTGTGAGAATCCAAGATAAATTCAGAGAAAGAGCTTGACACACAGCTAAGCTCTCGAAAAAAAAGACTGTCATCATTATTGTTTTTAAATCATTATCTCTAATTAAAAGTGAAACTCTCCCTCTCAAAACTAAAGCTCAACTTTGAGGTACTGCCTCTTTTCCTCCCCCACTAAGTAACGACTCTAAATTGAGTTTTACCCTAAAGACTTTTTGCTTTAGTTGTGCTCTTGACAATTTCTGTCTATAATCTATAATGGTACTTCAGAACAATCACCCCTGCTGTGTGATATGTCATCCATATTTTGCAAACAGCAGGAGAATCAGCTATCCTTGAACAGTCACAGAACTAAACTTCTTGGCTGTTTAAAAAGCATTCAAGTGAGAGATTTTTTTTTTCCTTATACTAAGAGCTTACCGTGTACCAAACCTGGCATTTAGCACCAGCAACTTCATGATTTCTAATCTAGTGGGGTTTAAGGGGGGGGGTGGGAATCCAATGGTTTTATGTTTTAATTATTAATAACCTGAGTTTTTTTTAAAGATTTCATTTTATTTGAGAGAGTGTGAGCGAGAGAGAGCACCAGCGGTAGGGAGGAGCAGAGGCACAGGGAGAAGCAGACTCCCCACCAAGCAGGGTGCCTGATGCGGGGCCCGATCCCAGGACTCCGAAATCATGACCTGAACCGCAAACAGATGCTTAACCAACTGAGCCACCCAGGCATCCCAAGAGTTTTCATTTGAAGTATGTATTCAGTGCCTACACTGGGCCACATGCTGGGGGGGCGGGGGGTGTGAAAAATTAGTAATAGGGCACAGTCTCTGGAAAAAAAAGTCTGCAGTCCATTAAGAGAGAAGAGAGGTATACTAATGATCTATAATGTAATATAACATAATATAATGATAAGTGTCCCATGAGTGTCTCAAATGAAATGCTAGGAAAAAATCAGGTGGGAAAAATAACTTAGATAAAGGTAAATAAGGGGCGCTGTTTAAAAAGGAGATAATAGGTAAGATGACAGATTGAACAATGTGTAGGATTTCCACATGCCAGAGGAAGGGTTAGGAGAAGCAAAAGGAGAATTTCAGACAAAGGAAACAGGAGCAGGGGGGCCGAAGCGTGGGGGTATTTAGGGAACGGCAGTAACTCTGGCTCAAGTGTAGGATACATGAAGGGACAGTGAGAAAGGAGGCTAGAATGATCCAGTGGGGCTAGATCCTAAAAGCCCTTGATGAGTCGTGGTAAGGAGGCTGGACTAGATTTGGTAAGTAATTGAGAGGTTTTGAGGTTTTTCTGAACCAGTGAGTGGCACAGTCAGAGCCATGTTTTATATAAATTAATACGGATGCACGGAGGTGAAGGCATACAAGGGGCCCACCTGTTTGCTGATTCAGAAGTCAAGGACCTCTGAGTCAAGTCCAGAAGAAAGAAAGCTATGAATACCAGCTATATTGTGGATGGAGAGAATATGACTTGGTGACTGAAATGACAGAAGTGAAAAAAGAATTCAAAGTCAGCTCCAGTGTTTGGAGCCTAAAGGTCTGGAAAAAATAGTGGCACCATTAACAAAACTGTAAGTCAGTTCAAAGAGCTGGGTTGGAAGAGAGGTGACACAATGAGTCTCCTCTGAATATGTTGACTTTGACGTCCCAGCAGCACACACACAGCAGGCCACCGTCACCAACAGGAAGAGTGTGGAGAAAGGGCCAGTGAGAGAATCTTGGAGAAGTAGTATGTGTAGGATGCAGCAAGTGCAAATAGATGGAGAAGTAGTGTTCAGAGAAAACTATTTAGGGTAGGACAAATCATAGGATCCAAAGCATGAAAGAGCTTCTCAGGAGTCATGAAGACAAAAGAGAGATTGTGGAGGTTAAAGGAATGAGTGAAGAAGTGAAGGCAATGAATGGAGACCCCTTATTTAATAACTCAATATAAAAGAATAAAGAAAAGAGGGGGTGTAGGCAGGAGCACTGAAGAAAGAGTTGCATACAGTAGTCTCGCCTTAGCAACCATTTTGCTTTCCATGGTTTCAGTTACCACCAATCAACAGTGGTCCATGGGGTGCCTGGTTGGCTCAGTTGGTTAAGCGACTGCCTTCGGCTCAGGTCATGATCCTGGACTCCCAGGATCGAGGTCTGCACCGGGCTCCCTGCTCAGCAGGGAGTCTGCTTCTCCCTCTGACTCTCCCTCCATCATGTGCTCTCTCTCTCTCTCATTCTCTCTCTCTCAAATAAATAAAATCTTTAAAAAAACAAAAAACAAAAACACTAACAGTGGTCCAGAAGCAGGTGATCCTCCTCCTGACGTATGATCAGAAAGTCAACAGTAGACTAACACTACATCACAATGCCTACATCCTTCAGCTCCCTTCATCTCATCACACAGGCACTTTATCATCTCACATCATCACAAGAAGGGGGACTACAGTTTAATAAGATACTTTGAGACCACAGCCATGTAACTTTTATTACAGCATATTGTCGTAATTGTCCTGTTTTATTATTAGTTATTATTCTTTTTTAGAGAGAGAGCGCAGGATCAGTGCGGGGAGGGGCAGAGGGACAGAGAGAATCTTCAACAGACTCCCTGCTGAGCATGGAGCCCGACTCAGACTCAGGGCTCCATCTCACGACCCTGAGATCTTGACCTGAGCTCAAATTACGGGTCAGACATTTAACTGACTGAGCCATCCAGGCACTCAAATTATTAGCTATTATTATTAATCTCTTACTGTGCCTAGCTTATAAATTTAACTGTGACCATAGGTATGTATGCAAACAGAAAACATCGTATATACGGGTTTGGTACTATCGTGGTTTCAGGCATCCACTGGCGGTCTTGGAATGTATGCCTGTGGATGAGTGGGCACTACTGTAACCATTATTTTCAGGAAAGGACAGTCTGAATTTTTTATGAAAATAAAAGGGAGTGGGGAGGAACCAAGTGAACACCCGAGGCAAGAAAGAAAAGGGCTAACCCAGGAGACAAAGAAATGGTGGCCAGTGAAATACCGAAAACATGAGGGTGAACAAAGAAAGCAAAGCTTGAAAAATTAAGATGACTAGCTGTCAGATCGGTTTTGTTGGCCTACAGAGAGTTTCAAAAAACGTGATTTGAGCTTGTAGAGATTTCACCGAGAAAACCAGAGATCGGATCTTTCTGGAGAACACAGAAGACGGGCACCACCGGGCCCAGCTTCGACAGGACAAGCACAGCGGCTGCCCACACCCGAGGTGTGGTCGGTGCCGGGCAACGTATCCCCAACCCGCCGGTGGCCACACCCACCGTGGTAATTTTTTTTTTTTTTTAAGATTTTATTTATTTATTTGAGACAGAGAGAATGAGAGAGAGAGCATGAGATGGGGGAGGGTCAGAGGGAGAAGCGGACTCCCTGCCAAGCAGGGAGCCCGATGCGGGACTCGATCCAGGGACTCCAGGATCATGACCTGAGCCGAAGGCAGTCGCTTAACCGACTGAGCCACCCAGGCGCCCCCCACCGTGGTAATTTCAATGGCACCTCGTGGCAGTGGAGTTTGTGACCCCTGACCCAGAGCTTTTCAATCAAATGCAGCGATGATGTCATCCTTAGAGAGTAAGTGGGGACTATAGACGGAGACTTGGAAACTGTGAAAAAATATTGTAACACTCATGGAAGGAAATGGTTAGGAAGTCAGCGGGAGATGAATAATCAAAGGATTGTTATCTATTAGTCTGATGGAGGGAGCTGTGATTCGTCACTTTGCCTGGCAGTGCCCAAAGCCTGGAAGCAGAGGTCACGGGGCAGTCATGGCGGGCGACAGGAAGACAGAGGTTCTAGGGTGCTGGGGGGGGTGCTGGGTAAGGAGACTGAAGGCGCTGGTGGCCTGGGAGACATCCCAGGAGCCAAGAGTAGATGAGGAGGAGGGAAAGACCTATATAAACACATTAGAGAGACATACATCCGAGGCTAAGTGGAAGGGCTGAGAGACTTGGGGAGGAAAGTAAAAGCAAGTAGAATTAGTACAAAAGGGAGTTAGCCCCGCAAAAATTGACCATTAGTATTTCTTCATCTCCCTGCTATTCAACTCCTAGAAATAACCTGGAATAGATTTTTCTTTTATGGAAAGAAAAAAAGAAAACACAAAAACAAAACCAGGGACACAGGACCAGACTTCATAAATCATAATGAAATAGGTTCAGAGAATTATATTTTTGTGCAATGAGCCATGTGAATGTTGAGGAAGACCATTTTTAAACTACACACTTGACTTCCCTTCAAACATCCTTAGTTATGATTTGGAAGATAAAAAGTACACTCCTTCTTTGTCCTTATATGCAGAGGACTGTATACATTGTCTCGAGGTTTGAAGAAGGAAGGAGATCAAAAGTTCAAAGTTTAGCAAATTCTTAGTGTCTCACACAGCAAATGCGTGTAATAAGGGAAGGAAGAAAGCCAGTGTTCATGACCTGCTTGCCCAGTGCCTGAACCTTTGGGTTCCCTAAGTGCCTGAGTCCCTAAATCCCTTTGGGTTCCCTAAATCCCTCCCCAAAGGGCCCTCCCGAAGTCCCTCTGTGTTTAAAGGAAACACAACCCACACAAAACAAAATGACGTGTTAAACGCAGAGAATAATTCTACACGGTTACACCCAGATTGATAACCTGGCCGCTCTCAGGAGACAACAATAAGGGCTGAATGATGGGGGAAACTTGGAGCTTCATCTGCAATGCTTGAGTGACTTACTTTACAGTGAGAATGCATTTATAATTTTTTTTTATTTTTTAAACTTTAATAAAATGAAGCTAAAGCAACCTTTCTAAGAATCAAAGAAATGTAAATCAAAATGAGACCCTTTATTTCACATACCACAAAGCCTACAACACAATATCTGCAAAGGTGTGGGAAAACAGAAAGTCTCACAGTGTTGTTATTGTTCTCGTATAGATAACACCAAGCTCAGGGCACAAAGCTTAAAAGGTGCAAAGAAGCTGTTCTCAAAATTAAGTCTCCTTCCCTCTCCTATGCCCCCAGACACCCAGTTCCTCTCCTTGCAACCAGCTACCTGTAAGAGTTTCCTGGTTGGCATTCAGAGAATCCACTAAATCATAGGAAGGAGTGCAAAATTGATACACGTTACTGAGTGACAGTTCAGCAGCATCTATCAACATTTAAATACACATACCGTGTTGCCTAGCAACTCCACTTGTAAGACTACAAAAAACAATCTATGTACCTAGATGCACACTGCAACATTTTAGAGGTAGCAATTGGAAACCATTTAAATATAAATAGAGTACACCCACCCAGTGGAAAACTATGTTGTCATTATAAAACATTAGAGGGGGGACAAAAGGAAGCTGCCCCCCCCAGAAAAAAAATTCAGTATGAAAGCAGTTTCATAGCCAACAAAAATTTCTGGATATACCTATGAGTGTATGATCACTGTCATGTCTGGGAGAATAGTCCAACCATTTCTAATTTATGTTCATTACAGACCATTAGAAATGAGAAAGGAGTGAGGGCAAAGATTTTCATTTTTTAATACTATGGTATTATGTGAATGTCACAATGAGCACAGACTGCTTTGGTGACTTAAGAGTTTTAAGAATTAAGTTAAAAAAATAGCTAACAGAAATCAATATTACATGGATGAAGCTAGAATCTGTAAAAACATTTTGCATGATGGCTATTAAAAAGCCAAAGGTATGGGGCGCCTGGGTGGCTCAGTCGGTTAACCGTCTGCCTTCAGCTCGTGTCATGATCCTGGAGTCCTGGGATCAAGCCCCGCATTGGGCTCCCTGCTCTGTGGGGAGCCTGCTTCTCCCTCTGCCTCCCTCCCCCTCTCTGTCTCTCATGAATAAATAAATAAAATCTTAAAAAAAAAAAAAAAAAGCCAAAGGTATGGTAGGTACAAACCTGAAGATTCAAGATCTGCCCCAAAGGCCCAGGCATGAACTAATGCATGACTATATCAAAGGCTGAATGGGAATCGTGTGTGCTGAGGGCTGCAGGGGTCCCCAGGCTGGTAAGGGAAGCCAGAATGGCCCAGCTATCCACAACATGCAAGTTTCTTTCTCTTCTTACAGACCCAAATTCAACTTCCATGAAGTGACTGAAAATACTGCATGTGGACAAAGAAAGGTGATGGGCAGGGCAAGAAAGACATCTAATAAAGGTGTTCCTTGGGGCACCGGTCTGGCTCAGTCAGTAGAGTATGCAACTCTCGCTCTCGAGGCTGTAAGCTCAAGCCGCATGTAGGGTGCAGAGATTCCTTAAAAACAAAATCTTTAAAAAAAAAAGGGTATTCCTGAACACAGGAATTCCAGAAGATCTCCAGCAATGTTCCTAAGGTCCACTTTCTAAATTTCAGCCAGAAGCCAAAGTTCCTTCCTGAAAAGGTGGACATCAAGTGTAGACGATAAACTTCAACCCAAGAACATGTAATATATTTGTCCCGAGGAAGTGCAGAGATGAAAAAGCTGCTGACCAAGCAGAGTTAAGACTATGAGATGCATCGGTGTCCCTCTATCTCCAGTGCTGATGCATTCACTGATTCCATGGAAGCTTCCCAGTCTTGCCAGCAGGTCAACCCCTGAGAAGGAGAATGCCCTCCGAGACAATGTTCATTCAGGACCGGCTGAAGGTCGTTAAATGTCTTTTCCCGCAGCTATGCCCAAACGCCCTCCCAATATTGGTCTTATTTCTCAAACTCCCTGGATTAGTTTTCTGTTGCTGCCACAACAAATGACCACAGACATGGCTGCCTAAGATACCGCTTATTTGTTATCTCACAGTTTCATTGGGTGAGGAGTCTGGGCGCAGCTGGGTCCCTGGCTCCAGGCTTCAGAGGCCGAAATCAACGTGGCGGCAGGGCTGTGTTCCTTTCTGGAGTCTCTGGAGATGAGCTCATTCGGATTGTTGGCAGCATTAATCCCATGTGGCTCTAAGATTGAGGTCCCCACTCCCTTGCTGGCTGGGGGCTGGGGGTTGGTCTAGAGACCACGTGGCTTGCAGCCTCCTTCAAAGTCAGCAATGGTGAGTGAGTTCCCCTCATGCTCTAGTCTCTCTGCCTCCCCCTCGGCCTCCCTCCACTGCCTCCCTCTCTGCCCCATCTCTCTGACTGAATCTTCGGCTTTTAAAGGCTTGTTACTTACTTACCTCAGGCCCATCTGGATAATCAAGACTACCCTCTCGATCTGAAGGTCAGCTCATTACTGACCTTAATTCCATCAGCAAAGCTCCTTCAGAGCAGTACCTAATGTTTGACTGAACAACCAGAAGACAGGCATCCTAGGGCGGGCATCTTTAGAAAGATGCCCGCCACATCCATTTGTATTCTGAGGTGGAAAAAAAAGGGCTGACCCAAAGATTCTAATCTACCTGGATTTTTCAGAGTATGATAATGAACTGGCACTGCTTTTACAGGAGTTATTTTGATCAAACCTGCAAATAACTCTGCTGAAGAAATATTATAACCACCTTTACAATCAACAAAACTATGGCTCAGAAGTTAACCAGCCTGGGAACACAAGAGCTGGAAACTGGAGAATCAGAATGAAATCTGGTTTCAGCAATCTTAAAAAGCCCATTTCCTTTGATATTTCTGAAAGCATGGCACAATTATGACTTTTAAAAAAAGAGTGGTTTCGGTGGTAGTAGTAGGAATAAGGAATAATGATGTTTAAAGAAGAACAGACGGAAACCCAACAGGATTTAGCAACTAATTGATTCTGTAAATTAAAGGTGAAGGACAACATAAAATCAAACCCAACTACCACTTAAAGGACAAACTGAGGTTTAAAACATTAAAACTTAATTTTATTAATTTAAAACTTTAAAAATTACAAAATAGCAATATCATGGGATTACAAGTGCTAATGCTAAGCAGGCAGCAGAATACTACATCGAAGAATGTGCATGTATGTGTGTGCTCAGGCGTGTATATGTTCACACACACATGCTTTCACTTATTTCTTTTACTCAACAACTATTTACAAAGCATCTGCTATGTACCAGACACTTGTCTAGTTGCTGAGCATAAAGCAATAAACGAAACAAAGTCCCTGCCTAGAAACGGCAGATAAATAAACAAGTGAAAATATAAGAGATAGTGATAATACCATGGAGAGAATAAAGCAGAGTGAGGAAAGAGGAAGCTCAGAGAGGAGGGATGTTACTTTATAAGCTGGTCGGGGAAAGCTGAGTTGACATAGTGCCATCAGAACACAGTCCTGAAGAAAATGAGGGAGACAGGCAATTCTCTGGGGGAAAGCATTCCAAGCAGAAGGTATGGAAAGTGGGGCAGGAGTGGGCTTGCAGAATTAGAGGAACAAAAGGGAGGCTACTGTGGCTGCAGCAAAATAAACAAGGTGTGGAAGAGGAGGAGAGGTCAGTGAAGTTAGAGAAGCTGGGCGTGGAAGAGGACGATGCAGGAGTTTTGTGTCACTGGGAAGACTTTGGATGGGATTTCCTTCTGGGGGAGATGAAAAGCCATCAGAGTTCTGCGTAAAAGAAAAACGGCACTGTTTATCCATAAATAAAGAACTGAAGTTCAAAACACCAAATCTAGGAATAATCATCACTTCTTCCTGATGAGGTGATTATAAATTTCCATTTCCTAGTTTTACTTATTATTTTAAAAGAAAAGGTTCAGTGCATAGGATATCAAGTTGGTTTTTAAGTGCACCAAAGTGACCCTAAGGGTGGTTCTCCTGGGACAAATGGTTAGGTTGTCTGGCTCTGGATCAGGAGGGCTGGATTTAGTTTTTTTTTTTTTTTTTTAAAGATTTTATTTATTTGACAGAGAGAGCACAAGCAGAGGGAGAGAGAGGGAGAAGCAGGTTCCCCGCTGAGCAGGGAGCCCGATGCGGGGCTTGATCCCAGGACCCTGGGATCATGACCTGGGCCGAAGGCAGCCGCTTAACTGACTGAGCCACCCAGGTGTCCCTGGATTTAGTTTTTGATTTTGTATGCATCAAGTTGCCTAATACGTGTCCACCTCAGTACATTTAGGTTCAATGGAGGTCCACTAGTACCCACCTCATCTGCTGTCTGGATGTAAGTAAAACACTCAATACTCAGCTCAGCTCATAATAAGAGCACCCCAGCCCAGAGTGGTCTCTGCTCATATTACCTCCAAGCACAGACCAACCATATCTGCTTTAAGGAACAGCTAATATGTGTGAGTAAGCCATAGCATGCATTGGATACGGCTCATGTGTTAACCTGGGCTGTTTCCTTTCATCTATCCTCTGCAAGTCGCTCTCAAGAATACCAGGCTAATGTAGCTTAACTACCAAAACCCAAACTGACAGGATCCATTTGTCAGTAAAGAACACCAAATCCAAACCACCAAAACAGACTAATTTTGCATTTAATTCATCCCTTAGATTTTATGAATTCACCTCTCAGGCAAACCTTTTTATTCCTTTAAACCTTTTCTTCCTCTTTAGTCGTGATCTAAAACAGCCAAAAATTTGAACTTAAAATGCAGGCTGACAGCTACTTGTGAATCGAGGGGAAAAATCCTGGATTTGCAAAGATTAAAAAAAATAATAATATATTTTACACAAGAACAAACTTCTGACTACAAATTTTGAAAACATTCAAATACCTAGAACTTTCCGTGTGTAATATTTACCTATCATGTCAATACAAATTCTCTTGGCAGAGAAGAATATTACACAGACTTCATTTAATCATTAAGGGAAGCCTCAGCCGCTTTCGTTCGACATTCTAGTTTAAAGGACAATTTTTGTGCCTTGTTTTCTGAGGAGGAGGCATAAAAGAACTTTACCATCTCCTGGCCAATGCGTCCTCTCTAGCAAATGTCAGCTTGGCCCCATTACATTTATTTTTCGTGTAGAGAAATGGCAAGGTTTGTTCCACACTGGGGTTGTGTGTGTGCACAGAAATTTCACCATTTAATTTTCATGTCTGGGAGGAAAGGAGCTTATAATTATGCTGGGAGGTATAACTATAATTAGGTTTTCAAATACCATAGGTATCCCTATGATCCAATTTAAAATAACAGAGAGTTCTGGTACTGTATTACTGGGTTGGCTTTTTTTTCCCCCCTTGAACTATCACATTCCTCAAACCTCAGGAATCATGAGAAAAATCTTAAGAGTTAAAAAAGTGTTTTTAATTTAAAAAAAAAACAAACAAAAAACTTAGCTAACACAAACTGTTATTAGTATTTTGCACCAATAAGGTTTTCATACATACTTGTCGATACTTAAAAATCATTGTTATGACTATGAGTTACATCCAGCAAAACAGGTTAATGGCAAGTTTAATCAGCTTAAGCTTATTACCTCTAGGGATGCTAGTAAGATTTTACAATAACACAGCTTCCTTACTGTGAGGCCACACAATGTACTCTACACATGATCCTTTACACTTACGTTTTGCAGAAGATGAAACACATAGACATTTTATAGGTCGTATTCAAGTCTGAGCAGCATGTTGGTGTTTGTGTGTGGTGTTTGTGTGTGGGGGTGGGAGGCAGGGCAAGGAGTACATACTCAAATGCTTTCCCCCAACCACCCTCAAAAAGTGAGTAAGACAGTTCTTGACCTATATAGGATAGTGAGACATAACATGCAAATATTCTGCTTAACTACACATATTCCCACTTTTCTGTACTGCTCTAATTCTGGGAAGGAGAGAGATAATAAAATGAAAATAAACACCCCCAATACTTGGTTGTATGATCTAATAACTGGTAGTAGCCCTGTTCATTTAAAAATCACAGTTACGGGGCGCCTGGGTGGCTCAGTCGTTAAGCGTCTGCCTTCAGCTCAGGGCATGATCCCAGGGTCCTGGGACTGAGCCCCGCATCGGGCTCCCTGCTCGGCGGGAAGCCTGCTTCTCCCTCTCCCACTCTCCCTGCTTGTGTTCTCTCTCTCGCTGTCTCTCTCTGTCAAATAAATAAAATCTTTACAAAAAATAATAAAAATAAATAAAAAATAAAAATCACAGTTACTGGTTCTAAACACCAAATAATCTTGGAAACACCAGGAAAGTGTTAGGGAAAAGACAAATCTATGAGAAACAGAGTAGGTACACATGCTAATCAAGCATTTCTAAAATATAAAATGCCTAATAATTTTATTCCAAAATATTTCAAGAGCCAACTTCCACTCAAACATACCTACTGCATTACAAAAATCCCATGAACGTATAATTGTACACAAATACCCAAAGTCATATGGAGCACGATAAGGCCATGTTGATGCAAAACATTGACTCCAGGAAATAAAGGAATAGAGCTTCAACATAAAATGGAATCCTTTAAACAACTGAGTAATTCTCAGCGCACAGGATTATCTGAAAACAGACAAAATTAGAGAACCTATTTGGAAATCTCTAGGGGAGAGAGAGAGAGAACTTTCCTGAGCGCTTAGAAATAGAAGAAGGCAGTTCACATTCCAGTAATTCCAGGTTTGTCTCCAATAAATTTGCACTACTCATTTTTCATATAAAACATATAGGGGGGCATTTAGCACTTAGACAAAATGTAATATGTCTACAGTGTTGGAAGCTTTTTGTGAACTGACCTAACCATAAAAGTAATATGAGTGTTCAAAAGAAAGAGCTCTTATAAGTAGCAAATATATCCATGTAAAAATCTACGTCAAGTATCATTCTACAGACGTTTTAGGTACTTGGTAACCACCTTCATGTTTTAATTTTCCAGATGATTCCCTTTCCTTGTATTTCCTTATATTTCCTTATATTCCCTTACTTGTAGAAGTATTGTTACTCCTCAAAACTTTTACAAAAAAGCTCAGCAAAAGGAGAAAACATTTTCCTTCGTTAATTTAAAAATAACTTAAGCTATGAGATGTCTAAAGCAGGCTCCTTTTTCTTTTTCCTAAAAATACATATTAAGTCAGTCATGGAGGATTATCAAATAACATGAGTTGATGCAATTTCAGATTTTGAGATTAAACAAAATCCAAGTCACTTAGCCAAGTCAGTAAACACTCAGACAAAGTTGAGTTTTCGGGGAGGGAGGATGTTACCTAAAAGGGGCCTTTGAGATTTTAAGACTCTTAACCCCTCTCTCCCCCTCCCTCCAAATATATATTCCAGAGGAAATGTAAAATAATCACTTCTCTTAGAAATGCAGGCCTACACAGATTAATTTATTAGCCTCCTCCAACAATTCCAAGAAGTAACAAGTTTGAAATCTGAAGCAGAGAGGCTAGGTGGTTTATCAGTAATTCTGTGACGGGCTTTCTCCTGGTCAGGACTAGATGTTAGGGCTGCGTTTGCCTAAGAGTGGCAGGCAAGAAGAAAACTCTTCCAAAACAATACAAATTTAGACAGAATGGAAGGTTCCTGTTCCTTCAGTAAATGACAACAATTTCTATTGTGGACAACATTCAATTCTTGGGAGAAAGAAACAATCAACAGAAGACATCATTTTGAATTCCTAGCTCCTGTAAACCTAACCTCATCCAAATCTTTCACAAAATCTGTGTAACCAGTAATGCAAGTGAAGCCCACAACAGCAGCTAGTCTGGTACCAATGTTCTAGGAATTGCCGGCAAAGTTTGTTTGGGGATATCCCAAAACTTGTTTTTCACTCCGTGATAACAAATGTTACCATTGGCAGAGAACAGAAACACGGTTAAAGATTAAAGTCTCGTACAACATTTGTTCCAGTATTTAGGTCTTTCATTAAAATACAGAAAGTTAATGCTTACAGTCACTCCCAGATGGCCATGGGGATGTCCATATCAGCCTTCTGTAGGTCAGAAACCTTACAGTTAGGCATGTAGGAAATCAAAAACCTATACCAGACCTTTCATTTCTCCAGCAGAAACTAGCATATCAACCACAACAAAATGACTCAAAACCAGCATGGTATCATATCAAAAAATACTCCAAAAGTAACAGATGTGTTCAGGAAGCAGTTTTATTCGGTGGGCTAATTGCTAATTTCAAAATATTCTGTATTCGTTACTCATAATTCAACTTAAGTCTCACAATTTAAGTTCTAAACCCTAAATGTAAGTTTATTTTGAAGTTTTATTTATTTCAGTAACTTCTACCCCCAACGTGGGGCTCAAACTCACGATTGTGAGATCAGGAGTCACACGCTCTACCAACTGAGCCAGCCAGGCACCCCAACACTAAATGTAAGTTTAACATGGACAAAATTTTTTTTTCCCAATGCACAGCCTCTTTCAAACATAAGGCTATTTTTTAAGTTATTCATAATCTTATGTAAAATGGTGCTCAAAATGCTTAAAAGAATAAATACACAGGAGTCAGGAGACAGAGATCAGGACAATTAACATAAAACAGGTGCCCCCCCCCCCAAAAAATACTATTTCTTAAAAAGAGTGAGTCAGTGAAAATACAAGCTTGCCAACAGGTAAAAACGTTTAATTCTGTCTTTGCAGTGCTATCTCGTAGTCAAGAGATTGTTACTCTTTAGAGAAAGGGGGAAGACTTGGGTTAAAATAGCTTTTGCCTTCAATCCTGATTTATGATTTCTTCCCCAGAAAAGCACAATTTCTGCTGAGCAGAGGGACACAAGGCTTAGCTTGCCCATGGAGGGGGGAGGGCGGGGGGGGGAACCCAAGAGCAATCTTTTGTGCATAAATTAGTCACTTTTATGTAGCCCACTCATGTAAAACACAAAACAAAACAAAGGCATAAGGGATCTATAGTCCTGGCAGGATCTGCAAAAATAAGGAAAAAGAAAAGCCATGTTAAGAGACATTTCCAGAGCTTTCTCAGCTCTCATCAGAAACAAGCAGTTGTTGCACTTTCTATAACCTAT
Source organism: Mirounga angustirostris (assembly GCF_029215605.1). Taxonomy (NCBI): domain Eukaryota; kingdom Metazoa; phylum Chordata; class Mammalia; order Carnivora; family Phocidae; genus Mirounga; species Mirounga angustirostris. The sequence continues at coordinate 78,621,868 of NW_026991713.1, forward strand.
GCCATGGAAGAGGGATGCCTTTCTTCCACCTGAATAAAGCAATTTTTGAAAAGAACCGGAAGGAACCAGCTATTTTACAAAATCATAGAACCTTATCAAAGTTTAAATATTTTCTGATACATCTCAATGAATCCCCTCACGCCCTTGAAATAGCTAGACCCCTTCAGTTACTGGAAGGGCCTGCCTTCCCTGAGTCATTTTGCCCACCCCACCCCAGCCTCATCTCCAATGAGGACTGTCCTCAGGGATAAAACAATACTTCTGTGTGGTAAGCTGACAAAAATTTTATAGCTGCAGCCCTGTCTCCCTTAACTTCCCAGGACTTCAAACTCCAGTTCTTCAAACCACTCTGATTAGGTCACAATTTTCAGACCTCTGGTCGTACTATCTCCCCACCCTAACACTGGCAACCTTCCAACTTGGCGACATTCCTTAAAATGGAGTGTATGGAGTCTAGCACAAGAATCTCCAACATGGGGGCGCCTGGGTGGCTCAGTCGTTAAGCGTCTGCCTTTAGCTCAGGTCATGATCCCGGGGTCCTGGGATCGAGCCCCACATCGGGCTCGCTGCTCCGCGGGAAGTCGGCTCTCCCTCTCCCACTCCCCCTGCATGTGTTCCCTCTCTCGCTGCATCTCTCTGTCGAGTAAATAAAATAAAATCTTAAAAAAAAAAAAAAAGAATCTCCAACACGGAGCACAAAGGGAATGTTCTCTCCAGGAAAATGGACACTAACTTCCATTAAATCTGCTAAACATGGTAAGGTTAACTTTCCTTAACTCTCTGTTAGCAGAGCATCACACATTTGCGCTCAACGACAACCCCCAGGAAGCATTTGTCCAACCAAGTCATCTTCATTTTTAGTTACGTTTTTAAATGTAAATTCACAACATAACATATAGCCCTGTTAATTAAAATAGTATCCACTTCACTTCACCATGTCCTCTCATAAGGGTTATTTTCTGAATTCTGTCACCAGTGGTCTCTCCCAGCTTTGTTTCAACCACAATTCCCAATCACTGATAAAAATGCTGAGTATGAACTCTGTGGTGAGCACTTCGAAATTCCAAATCATTTTGCACATCTTTTTTTTTTTTTTTTTTTTACCAAAGAAAATACCAGTTTTCGTAAAGCAAGCATTTTAAGCAGAGGCTGAGAAATCTGAATGGCAATATGTAAGAAAGTAATAATTCATTTAAAACTGTTTTGTTGGGGGCGCCTGGGTGGCTCAGTCGGTTAAGCGTCTGCCTTTGGCTCAGGTCATGATCCCAGGGTCCTGGGATGGAGCCCTGCATCGGGCTCCCTGCTTCTCCCTCTCCCGCTCCCCCTGTTTGTGCTCGCTCGCGCTCTCTCACAAAATCTTTTTAATTAATGAATTAGTTAATTCATTAATTTAAAAAACTGTTTTGTTGGGGGACGTGTGGGTGGCTCCGTCGGTTAAGGGACCAACTCTTGGTTTCAGGTCAGGTCATGACTTCAGGGTCACGAGATGAAGCCCGGTGTCAGAGTCCGGGCTTAGTTTGGAGTCAGCTTAAGATTCTCTCTCCCTCTCCTTCTGCTCCTCCCCACTGTTTGCTCTCTCTCTCTCCCACCACCTCTAAAATAAATAAATCTTTAAAAAAAAAAAAACCACACACAACTGTTTTGTTGGACCGAGCATGACCACTACCTCTACCAGCTCAATTGATGCCTCCACCACAGTTGTCTTGATTGTGCATGGCTATGTGTTATCTTCAGAACATAACAGAAGTCTTAACAGGACTGCCAGCTTACGTCTACAAGTTGCCAGTTTTAAGTAATTTACCATCAATACACATCTAAGCACTAAATGTTAACCAGACGGGAATTGTTAAGCACCCTTGGTATCAAAATTGTGGAAACACTGGTATTCCCAAAAGTCACCTCTCTGTGTCCTATTAAGTTCTGTAAGACAGCAGGTTTATCCAAGGCACAAGCAAGAGTTGCTTATCAAGTGCCTCTTCCATCATTTGTTTAGATAACACACAGAATTCAGAAAGTATTCTCTCGTTCAATTTGAAGACCTGGAGAAGTAGGAACTACTCGATTATTGGCCTCAGCCAGCTCTATCTCCCTGTCCCAATAGAGGATCTCCCCGAAAATGTTCTCAAAGGTATGGAGAATGACTAAGGGAATCCAATGAGGGCCAGCAAGAAGAACGATGTGAATGGTACTCTCTGGACTTGTGCATGTTGAGTCTCTGAGCCTAAGGCCCAAAGTGATCAATGTATTTTCTTAGGGACCTTTCTCCTTATCACAAACTCTGCAGACAAGAATGGTTTTTTATTCAGTTCACAGATCACCAATTCACAGAAATCCATTACCCCGAAAGAGTTAGCCACAGAACATAAAGGCTCCTTGGTGAGAACTCATCAAGGTCCAGGGGCTTTCCCAACACATGTCCTACAGTATTTTGGGTCACATTCACAGAAAGCTTTCCTGAGCACCCTTGTGTTTCTGCAGGCCGACGCATGAGGTCAGCTCATACAAGCAGATGGGTTCTCCAGCAGGGCAGCCAACGGCCTTCAGCCTCTGGACAGTTAAGAAAGCAGTAAGCCAGAAAAGGCTGTGGAAGGACACTACACAACAGGGCACAAAACAGCATTCACCCAGGGCCCCGCTGAGCACAATCCCCAACCCAGCTGGACTCAGTGATGATAGAGGCAGCATTATGGAGGGCGAGCTCAGAGTCAGTCACCCACTTGAAGAAGTTCTGCTCTCTTCATAGCACTCTAAGTCCACTGTAAGCCCCACCCAGGGCAGTGACCAGGGCCGGGCCACAGCAGATTAAATTCAGTGTTACCAGACAGCCCTGAGCCAGAGTAAAGAAGACCCTTTTTCCTCTGTGAGACATGGACTTGGAACCACAGCTAGAATCCCACCGCTGCTGGTACAGTGGGCTGGATAGGTATACACTTTTCCTCCCCCATCCTCAGCCTCATCTGAGCCTTAGTCCCAGCCTCGAGGTCCACAGCTCCACTGCTGGGCCTCTCTCAAAACAACCCAAACAGTTGTTCTCTGCTCCGGGCATCCCTTCAGTAAACCTATATACAGTGTCAGTGTTCTGACCACAGTTCAGAACCACTCAGCGAGACGCTGACTTTGAGGTTGACTGTCAGGGATTAAGGCAGCAGAATGGCACCCTGACCCAAAACCTACCACAGTTCATTTCTCTTCATTAACAGTAAGTCTGTCTATTTAAAAGATGTGCAAGGAAAATGTCCACAACACTCTCCCACTGGGGGCGCCTGGGTCTCTCAGTCAGTTAAGTATCTGCCTTTGGCTCAGGTCATGACCCAAGGTCCCTGGGTTGGGCTCCTTGGGCTCCCAGCTCAGTGGGGAGCCTGCTTCTCCCTCTCCCTCTGCCTGCCACTCCCCCTGCTTGTGCGCAAGCATGCACTCGCTCACTCTCTCTCTCTCACTCGCACACGCACTCTGTCAAATACATAAAAAAATAAAATCTTAAAAAAAATACAATCCGCAGGTGATCCAAATTGAAAATACACCCAGAAGTCAGAGACCAAAAATTCAACATTTGGCATTAGAGGTGATTTAGTCAGAACAAAAGCCATGCTAGGATTAGAAATGTATGAGTCAAAAGAATTTTAGAGACATGTGGGAATATCTTACCTAACCCTTTGTTCTAAAGGTAAGGAAACCGTGGGTCAGCCAGTCCTGAGAAAGCAAACACACACCTGGAATGCAGTCTGCTACTCAGCAATTAGGATTCCACGTTCTGCAGGCTCCTTCACTGTCTTCTAACACCTGTCTACTTAGGGGCCAGATGCTGTCAAAATTTATTTTTAAATGACAGAAAAACTATCCACTTAAAAATATTCTGCCTTATTTCTAGATGGCAGCTTGACACACAATCTTCATATCCTTTAGCAACACAGCAACTTGAGATAAAAATCACTAATTCCATAAAAGGAATTAGAGACAAATGAAAAGCCAAGTAGTTGAGTTGCCACAGACATTTTGGCCAGCCAGTATGTGAACACAGATGGGGCTCTCCCATGGCCTGAGAAGGCAGAACATGACATAAAAACTGTAAAAAGAATACTTGGCTGTTCATCTGTAAGTGACTTCAAATACAAAAGTCATCAAAGAGTATTTTCACCCCGATTTTTTTGGATTTCCAAGATCATCCATGCAGCCATCCTCCTAGGCCCCAAACAACTGTCTGATTTACAACGTTCCTCTAAACCACGTCAGGTGCTCTTTGGAACTTTATTCATAAATAAACTCAGTTCCCTCTTGCCAGTGCCAGTTTAGAAAGATGGTACTAGCAGGGGTTCCTAACCTTGAGTGACCACGATTATTTTTAGCATCACAGCAGCTAGGGATGGAGAGAAAAACATTCCCATTTTCTTTCAGGTGCCACTCACTGTCTTTGGGAATTCCTCCTGACTGCAGGTCTGGGTCAGATGCTCCTAGAGGACAATGAGCAGCCTTCTATCAGATTATACTCTTCTGGAACCTTAACCAGATCTGTCATGATTATAGATAAACTTGAACTCTTAAGTACCATGTTATAGAATTTATTTTTAGAACTAGTCGTGTGACCTTGGGACATTTTCTGTGTGTCGGTTTCCTCATTTGAATGGGAATAAGAGTACCTATCTCCGTTGCCTTGTTTGTGAGAAAGAGAACAGTATCCACCTCAGAGTAATTGTAAAGAGCACCACGCTCTTATGAATTAGAGCACATAAAAACATTGCCACATCATAAGTAGTCAATAAACACCAACTATTATATTGTTGCCCTTTTGAGTCCTAACACATTAGGTGTCCTCTTATCTGTGCTTGTTTGATTTTCGCCAACTAGATCGACCACAAGTTCTTGTGTGTGACATAAGCTTTGAAATTAGGCAGGAATGAACATCTAGGTTCTTCTATTTACTACCTTTCATTGATTGGAAGATATTTTTTCACATTCCAACACTGCTGAAATTGGAACATGTCTTACATTCAGTGAAACTGGGTATTATCTCTGATCTTGAGCAAGTTATTTAATCCCTGGAAAACTGGTAATATCACCTTCCTCTCTTAGTGTTGTGGGAAGGCACAGTAACATAATCATGCAAACCCCTAACACAGCAGGCAGCCCTGATATACCACTTCATCCTGCACCCTTATGGGCCCAGTGTCTTGTGTACAAAAGATGCTTAGGAGGTGAATATTTACATATATTTAGCAGAGCAACCCATTATCCATGGAGATTTAAAAATAGTGCCCAGACCCATTCCAAGCCAATGTGTGTGGCTGTCCTTGCTGGAGAAAAGATCAAGGCTCTAGAAAAGATCAAGGGGTTTAAGTACAGGAACTCTCAGGAGGGGCAACGTATGGACATGCAGAGCCCTTGGCAAGGACCTGCCGCTGCTCTTAATACCCCAGCAGAGCCCTGATAGTGTCTAACTCCCTGCGGAGACCGAGCTCAGGATCAAAGCGCGACAGTGGGGCCAGAGAGTGTAGGAAGGTGCCTTTTACAAATCCCATAACAACTCCTGGCATGTAACAACACTTACCTTGTTTTAAGCACTTACTTCATTATGCTCCGCTAAACCCTTCGCCATAACCCCATGAAATACAACCAGCTTCATCCGCATGCCTGTTTTCTGAGGCCCCAAGTTGAAGTCACACCTAAGTGGCGAAAGTCTGTGTGGTTCCCAGGCCTGTGCCCTTAATCACTGTGTCCTCTCTCCGGCTGGTGATGCCACATCAGCTCGAGAAGGAAGCATGACACCCCCACACTTCAAGGTCTTGCCTTCAAAATGACCAAATAGCATCCTCTCCGGGAGTGTGTCAGACCCTTTTGCTCCAGGTGAACAGAGGCAAAAGCAGGTAGATGTGCGGGGCCGTTTTCTGTGCAGCGCATTTCCAAGGCCCTTGGTGCTGCTTTGGTCCTCAGACTCGGGGCAGCCCTAACAGGCAATGTTTTCTTTTTCCTTTCTTTTTTTTTTTTAAGATTTTTTATTTTTTTATTAGACAGGGAGAGAGTACAAGCAGGGGGAGCGGCAGGCAGAGGGAGGAGCGGGCTCAGCAAGGAGCCCGATGCGGGGCTCGATCCCAGGACCTCAGGATCATGACCTGAGCCGAAGGCAGCTGCTTAACCGACTGAGCCACCCAGGCTCTCCCAGGCAATGTTTTCTGTTTGACTTTTGTCTGTTTCTCTTATTCCTGACTTATTTCCCACAACTCCAGGCAACACCCTCCAGATCACCTCCGGTTTTCCCTTTTCTTGATAGGCTTCCTCCACCTTTTTCCTTTTTTAAAATTCTGGCTCTTCAAAGTTGAGTTACTTCTCCCTACACAGTACCACACTTCTTGGCAAAGAAGCTCTTCTTGATTCATCCCTTGCAGATGTGAGTCACAATGAAAAGCCGTGGTTGGAGATTCCCCATCTGAACTTTCCAGAATGCCAATGCACACGTGTAGGCATGTTAGAAAGACAGACAAGCCGGAAGAAAACACGAACCACATTATGGCTTGCCTTGCCGGCTCCCTGCACTATCAGATCACCTGCCACTCGAGGGATCACACTGAGAAAGACCATCCAGTGGAGAGTTCAAGAAGACACGGAGCACGTGTTCGACAGACTCACCTCAGCCCATCCTCTGCAGCAGAGTCACTATGCTACATTAACTTCCTTCTCATCTGAGGAAACCTTGAAAGCTTATTTTATGCCATCTCCCATTTCCAGGCAATACAATCAACCGGCTGGCAGATCACCTCCTTCACGTGCAATCACCAAATTGCCACAACCCTCCGAGAGGTGAGATGGGTGTCTAATACAGAACCTACCACGAAGGCAGCTGGAGCTGTTCAGTTTCTGAGTAAGGAACAGTGACCTATTTATCTCTCCACTAGGAATACAAACAGGTTAGCACACCTTGCATGACTTGGCATTTCGGAGCTCCTGAGTGGCAAGGCAAGGAATACAAGGGTTACGTAGCAGTGGACAGGGAGTCTCTGGGAAGGGAGGTCCACTGGTCAGAACGCACACCTTTGCTCTGTGCCAGGCCCAAATCATCAGACTTCCCTACCTCCGGGCCCCACAACACAAACTGAGACGATGGGTCGGCAGAACCCACTGCCTCCTTCACTCACTAGAAGGCGGAAATTGAGGAAGAACTGTGTTCGCTTTTGCAGATATGACTTAATCTGAGGTTGGAAAAGATGTAGGGTGGCTTTGGCCTTGTTTACCCACCCCACTTACACCACAGACCATGCCAGACAGTTTCAGACATTTGCTGAGTACAACTGACTTTTGGAAATGCCAGAACACTGGTTCACTTTTTTTCAAAGCACATTAACTTATCCTCTGGCAATATAACTCCTAAATTATTATCCTCAACCATATTAAAAAGCCCTATCAGGTGACTGGAACTTCAGCAGAGGCTAGAACTCTCCCATAGTTGCCCTCCAGCCGCAGGGTCCCCTGGAAAGTTCTGGGGTTGATGGTTTGTGTGCCTTAACCTGCTTTGCCTGACTTTTGTGGTGGTGACCCACCAATCCTATAAATTCAACATGAGTTTAAATATTCCGGAAACAAATTCATTTCTGTACACACAGGATTAACATTCTAAACTTGCAGTAATTCATACTTAGGCAAAAATCACTCAATTACAGGCCAGCCATTTCACACATACAGAAGCTGGCCCCGGCTACACCGCAATCAGGTGTAAATATTACCCAAGTATCTCACAAATTTCTGAAAGACTAGAGATCTGTTTATCATTAACAGAAGGCTATGACCTCTTCCTTCGGTTTTGCTAAGGGATCCAAACTTTCTGACTCTGCAGATAAAGAGACCACATATGCCGCTATTTTGGTGCCATCTATTACTGTTTGTTTCTTTTTTAAGGGGTTAGCTTCTTTGGGACAGGGGAGTAGACATTGGTGTGCTTCACCCAAACCCCATTTTTGGAACCAGCTGCACTCATCCTGGCTGCTGACAGCTCAACGGGAAGGCCCCCAGCCAGCTGCAGGACATTGCGTCATCAAGGTTAAGCCACCAGAGGGGGTGGCCAGTTGCCAGCAATGGGCTGATTCAGGAATACAAAGGTCCAGTCCCTTGCCTCCACTGGGGCCATCCCAACCCAAAGCTCCCCATAAGGGCAGCTGGGGCCTCCACTGCAACTGCATTGCTGGTCAGCTTCTCCTCCACTGAATCCTACTACCTTTGCCTCAGCCCTAAAATCCCTCAGCACCCAATTCCTGGTCTCAGGACGCATCCAGTGTATCTCAGCAAAGACAGGCTGTTTGCTGTTTTCTAAGTGTAGAAAGTTATTTTTTTCAATTCTACTGAGGAAGTTACAGGCCCTACACATGTTCTATCACAACATACTATCAGAGGTCCTAGGAAGGCCGAAAACAATCTTTGAAAAATAGTTATGACTTGGTTTAAATAATTACGTTTTTGATAGCCCAGATCACTTTCTGAATACCAACCCAAGGCAATCAACAGGGACAGGAGTTAAATAATGCCCAGGAATATCACAGGGTCACAAGTAAGGTGAGACATTGCCAGGCTAGCAAGGTGCCCATCACAACGTCATGTGGCACTGAAAACTGACACCGGATCACAGGATGCCGGGTCTGATGTTTTCAACCTTAACCAATGGAGCCTGCCCCTCCCCACATAAGGCATACTTGCTTCAGGACCTCAAATACTAGGTAATCAGTCTCAAGCTACTTAAACAGTTCTACATAGAAGTATGAAACGAAGTCCTGAACACTTTATCCCCAGCATCTCAAACTTTCAATAAGAGGGAACAATTCGTGGAGCTGACAGGTTATTGACGACGTCGCGGTATTTACTGCATCCCCAAGAAAGCAGATGGCAGACGGGCCTGAGCAAGAATCAAGAGCTACCGCTATAGCATTGCCCAGGAGGCTGTACCAACTTCCAGGAACCCTTGAGGAACCGTCCACCAGTCATTCAGGCTCCAGCCCAGTTGAGGGCCCGCGATGGAGTGAGGGATGTCACAAAAGTAGAAGTCAGAGCAATAGCAGGTATTTGCAGTGTCTGTATCTTATTGCCAAAGGTTTGGGTTCAGAATGTTAAAAATGCAGATAACGTACTCCATATGAAAAACTCAACTTAAAAATCGCACTCCTGCTTAACGTTTTATCGCTTTTTACACAATGTCTCATTGGACCCTCACAGCTCTCCCTCTGAGGGCAGGGCTGGTTTTATTAGCTCACTTTTATGCCCAGGATCACATACCTAATCAATGTTGGGATCAGATTGCCAGATTCTTGGTTCAGGGTTCTTTCCTATAAAACCCGCCAATTTGCAGTTTTTCGATATATTTCTCCAGGATTGTGTACAAAGCCCCAAGACTTTGCCTCCTCCATGTGCCTTCTGGCCCCCAGCTTCATAACTATAGATCTGTATTTCAGAGGAACAAGGACTATCCAGGGCAGGTGGTCCTGAACAGGGCCACAAACCACCCTCAGAGGTCTCTCTTTCTCAAAGACTTGAAACAACCCAGACACTCTGTTGATACCACAACTTCTGAATTACAGCTGACAAGAGGCAAAGGAGATCAAGTCAGAGGACCACCAGTGTTCAATCTCTGAACTAACCTGGTTCGTGTTAGTCAAATACACAAGAAGCGGGGTGAGGGGGAGAGAAGAAAAGGCTATCTAAGGCTCACCGATTTCTTAGACACAGTCATCGCTCTTAGGAAAGCCTTCCACCCTGGTCAGTAGGATTTGCTACTGTCATTTGAGACACTTGGTCGATTTTATTCTTGCCAAGTTGGCATTCTGTTCCTGCAGTGCAAAAATGCTCAGACTGAAGAGATCAGATGGGGATTTTCACATTTTCAGGAACAGAAGCAAGCGTCTCTTCGCCTCAGGTGGATGCATTACAGCTTGTGGGAGTGCTAATGAGAGCTAATTACTCTATTTACTCCATAAGCCAACCAGCCAGCAACAAGAAATGCCTGGTAAAACTCTCTACATTCTCAGGCTTTGTTTCAGAGGGCTGGTGCCAAAACGATCTGGCTGAAGTGATGGGCTCAGGGCGGCCCAACTAGATTGCTATCTCAAGAACACAAAGCACAGACAGTCTTTAGGCCTTTGTATCCTGTAAATTAATAGTCATATCAGCATCGATTTTATTCTTCCATGCTTAATCTACTCTCTTTACCGTTATCAACACTCCCACCTCTGCCCCCAAATGTCCACTTTGGCTGCAAATTAAGAAATCAAACATTAGGCCTGAATTTTAGGAAAACAACTGCCTACCTACCATTAAAACTGGGTGTGGCATTTTACAATGTCCTACACTCACTTTACAATAGTCACAAGATTTTTTTTTTTTTTTAAAGATTTTGTTTATTTATTTGAGAGAGAGAGAATGAGAGACAGAGAGCACGAGAAGGAAGAGGGCAGAGGGAGAGGCAGACCCCCTGCTGAGCAAGGAGCCCGACATGGGACTCGATCCCGGGACTCCAGGATCATGACCTGAGCCGAAGGCAGTCGCTTAACCAACTGAGCCACCCAGGCGCCCAATAGTCACAAGATTTTGCCAACAGTTCATTCACTTTGGTCCTTGAACTCTAGAAATAAGGAACTTAGAAATCACGTAAATTTCACTTAATCATTGATACTTAACTGTATCCATGTGTTATGTAAAGCATATACATATGGCATGAATTATATAAAAATGCAACTAATTTATGACTCTAACTTATGTAACTTCTATAAATTACATTAAAAAGAGGCTTTCCCATCTTTGTCTCTCCATTCCTACCACCATGTCTCCTCCATTCCAGGGGAGATGGAGAAACCATAGGACAACAGACTAAATCTCCCAGAATAAGAACAAGGAGGTTAGTTATTAACCCAATAAAGCCCCACTCACATTAACCTTTCCCCATTCCAATCCTAAGATGGTGTATTGTTGAAAATGCAACCATGGCTTCAGGGACAAAAGTAAAAAGATGTAAGACACATTTTAAAAAAGATTGACAAAGGGCATTATCTTTAACTCCGTAAGAAACAAGGCTGCATTGGATTATAAGAGAACTCTAAGCTAACATTTATAATTACTTGGTTCAATTTATTAAAGTGAAAAAAATCTGAATAAACACAATAGAAGTTAAATGGCAAGACCATCCTCATGTTGAAATTCTTTAGGCAGAATTTCATAATATTAGTGGAGGCTTTTTATGTGGATGACAAAATCCAGCATAAGGACCAATCAGATCCAACTCAATTTACATATGGTATGAAAAATGGAAATTTAAGTAACAACTGTTCTCCTGAGTTACCTAAGCAACTTTCTCTTCTCTCATGATTTTCTACAACTTTTTCTTTTTTAAGAGAGAGAGTGAGTGAGCATGAGCACACAAGCAGGGGGAGCAGCAGGCAGAGGGAGAAGCAGACTCTCTACTACGCAAGGAGCCCAATGCAGGACTCGATCCCAGGACCCTGGGATCATGACCTGAGCCAAGGACTCGATCCCAGGACCCTGGGATCATGACCTGAGCTGAAGGCAGATGCTTAAATGATTGAGCCACCCAGGCTTCCCTACAACTTCCTTTTTAAGAGTGCTTTGTTACCTGAATGTTTATGATACATGGGGCAAGTAACAAGTAACATGAATGATGCCAAAAATCTCAACTATGTGTAAAGGAATGACTAGGTTATGGCCCTTCCAAAAAAACGGCCTGTGCTTTTTTACATAAACATGTAGACAAAACATGTTTTATTTTGGCTGTGAGTACAGTCCTAAGCTGGGGATTCATCACAAAGTTCTCCAAGCAGAAGGATTTCAGAGAAGGAGTTGACATCCATAACAGAAAACAAAATCATCTATTCAACAGGATAATAAATAGGCCAGATAAATGTTTCTTGCACTGAAATATAATAATATTTACTAAAATTTCACAAGTCTGAGCAGGTTTGCCAGTTATTCTGAAAATTTTTTTTAACAAAAAAGAACAGAAGCATTTTTAGCTTTAAAGACTAGGCAGCAATCCTTACTGAGCTCCTGCAATGAGTAAGCCAGGTGCTGTGCTAGGCATCTTGTATATATAACCTCAATTTAATCTTTCTCATATCCCTGCAAGGTAGGCACTGTTGCTTCCATTTACAGACAAAAAACCACAGCTCAGGCTGGACGAGTCGCAAAGTTACAATCTTAAGACAGGACTCTACTGGGATTCCATCCAAGATATGCCTGACTCCAAAACCCAAAGTTGCTGCCTACCTCCTGCCCAGTAGTACCACCAAGAAATTACAACCAGAAATTACAACGACGGAATTGTTTCCTAAGTACAGAGGATCAGCTCTGGGGTCTGAAGCTCTAGATTTTAATTATGCTTCTATTGAGTGGTGGTTTCCTCCAAATTAATGGAGATGAAAATAGTATTTAACCTCCTAAGGTTGAGGGGAGAAGCATATAAAAAAGCTGTAGTCGAAGCACTTTGCAAAACAAGTAAGCACTATTTGTATTTGCTATTATTACCTTTCTCTTCAAGCTTCAGCTGGTGAATGGCACCAGGGGAAATCCACCCACATGGCAGTGAATTACCTTAATGAGGCCTGAGCAACAGAGTCTGGAGCCCAAGAGAATGAAACTTAAGGCGTAAGGAGTGGAAGGGACTTGGCCACAGTCTCTACTCAGTGAACCTTCTCTGGCACTAGAGAAATAAAAGAATGGTCATGGCCAGCTCTGTGCCAGGCACTGCCACAGTTTGCTAGGCAAGGTACTGGTCCCAGTTACTCAGGCATGTAAGAACGGATGGAAGCCCCTGCCTTCAGGGAAGCTCACGTCTACCCTGTGGGAAAGGAAATTAAGACCAAACAAGCCATGACCCAATAGGAGCCCCACCCTTTCTCATCAACTTTCCCTACTCACTCATGCCCACCCACCCACACACCCACCACACACACCCCCCCACACACACACAGATGGGGAGGTTTTTTCATGGTGGGTGCCCAGATTGGATCAAGCACTCGAGGCCCATTTATCCTCATTGAGAAACTCTATAGTGGTGCAGAGTGGGGGCAGAATTTTAAACATTGACAATTCAGTATAGTGACCTCCAGAACAGAAAAGCATTCATTTCAGTAAAGACAAAGGAAGGTTGAAGACCGCGAAGAAGAAAAATCAAGATTTGACTACATAAAAATTTTATACTTCTATACGACTAAAAACAAAATTGAAAGACAAACCAAATAGAAAATTAGAGGAAAAAAAAAAACTAGGTCAAAATATGTGAGAGAAGGTTAATAAGGGTTAATAATAACATAGTCTATGACAAATGAGAAAACTATGAATCCCCAATAATAAATAATAAATGGGTAAAGTTCATGAACAGTTTGTTAAACAGGAAATGCAGTTAACAGTCATATAAACTATTTGATCTCATTAATATCAAACAAAAAAGAAAAATGAAATATCTTTCCCCCTAGAAAACTGCCAAATATTATTAAAATGAGACTATCACTCTGCTGCTGGTGGCGAAAATCAGTATACACATTTTTGGCAACCAATAGCAATATCAATCAAGATATCCATATGCATGCCCATCCTTTTTTCTACTTCTGGTTATCTATGATAAAAATAAAAATGATCTGAAAGACAGGAAATGCTGACAGCATAATTGATATTCATCAAATGATATATGATATTCATCAAATACTGAAAACAGGCTCCGCAATCGGATTAATCATGAAACATCCCTAGGTGGAATATTTTACAGTCCTTAGAAATAATATTTAGTTATTTTTGTAGTGTGGGGAAAGACAAAATAAGTAAAATAAAAAGGCAGAAACACAAATCATAGACTCAGAATATTACAATATGGAAAAAATATATAAATTTTAAAAATGGACAGAAACACAGCAACGTAGTTATACCTTTGTGTGGTAGGATTACCGATAACTTTTTTTTTTTTTACTACATCTTTATGGTTTTTCTATATTACTAAAATCTTCTGTAAGGTGCATATTACTTTAGTAATTACAAAAAAATTTAAATAACAATCTCCCCTGCAAACCCAACAAAGAATAGATGGAAATCCAACAGCCCTCCAAACCACTCCCACAAATACCCAAATGGGTGCAGTGGGCAGGTAAGACAGTAAACTGAGGGGAGAGAGGCTTTGTTTTAAATCTAGGGCTAGAAAAACATGAGGCGTCTTGATGTGAAAACAAAAACTTTTCACCTCCCACTTGTCAAAATATATTTTGGAAATTCATTAACCAAAACATTTTCCATCAGAGGATTTAAACCCACACACCAAAATTATCTCCACAGAACAAACTGGTTAAGCAAGCAGGAAGTTTACCAGGAACACCCTAAAAATTAACAATTGTTTTTACAGCTCCGATAAATCCAGCCAGCTCATGTTAGTACACAATGTAACACAAACAATATCCCCAGTGAGTCCTCTAAACAGCAGGAGAGCTCAAAATCCTTATCACAAAGGGTTTTCCTTGGCAAGAATCACAGATGCCACGGAAATTGAGCCTTTTGGGGGTCACCCCCCTAAAAGCTGATTTTATAATCTTTGAGATGGCATCCATTACCTGGCTTCATCTTTACAAACCAGTGAGGCAGGGTTTCTCAACTTCAGCACTCCTGTCAGTGTAGTTCTTTGTAATTCCTTGTTCTGTCCCCTGCACCGTAGGGTGTTCAGCAGCATCCCTGGACTCTACTCACTGAATGTCGGTCCTCCCTCCATCCCCAGTTGTAACATGAAGAAGGTTTCCTGACATCGCCAAATGACTCCCACAGGGCAAAAATCACCCCAGCTGAAAACCACTGGTACAAATTACATGCTCTCGTTGCCTGCATTTTGCAGAGGAGGAGACAGACACAGCGAGGCCCATCTAACTTCAAAGCTCGAGATCCAGAACTCGGTACTGTATTTGTGCACAGGCAGGAGGCCTATCTTCTAGTATAACTTATGAGACACACCCATCTTTTCTACTTGAGTCTCCTCTGCACCCACCCCCATGGAGCCTTGTCCAGTCGGCCTTGGTGCACACTGGTCGAGTAAACCGTTTCTCTCATCACGTAAACATTTATGGATGATGACAGATAACAGTCTGGCAAAAGCACACTCGTGGCCTTCGACAAGTATATAACCTATTTGAAGAAAGAAGACATAGATGTGGATACATGTCTTTCTCTGATTGACTTATTTCGCTCAGCATAACACTCTCCAGAGGAATTCTTAATCTCAGGAAACAAACTGAGGGCTGCTGGAGTGGTGGGGGGTGGGAGGGAGGGGGTGGCTGGGTGATGGACATTGGGGCGGGTATGTGCTATGGTGAGCGCTGTGAATTGTGTAAGACTGTTGAATCACAGATCTGTACCTCTGAAACAAATAATACATTATATGTTTAAAAAAAAAAAAGAAGAAGAAGAAGAAGATGCTAGCAGGAGGGGAAGAATGAAGGGGAGGAAATCAGAGGGGGAGATGAACCATGAGAGATGATGGACTCTGAGAAACAAACTGAGGGTTCTAGAGGGGAGGGGGGTGGGAGGATGGGTTAGTCTGGTGATGGGTATTAAAGAGGGCACGTTCTGCATGGAGCACTGGGTGTTATATGCAAACAATGAATCATGGAACACTACATCAAAAACTAATGATGTAATGTACGGTGCGAACATAATAAAAAAAAAAATCTAACAGATTAAAAAAAAGGATGAATACCCAACTTTTACATCAACATGGATGGGACTGGAGGAGATTATGCTAAGTGAAATAAGTCAAGCAGAGAAAGTCAATTATCATATGGTTTCACTTATTTGTGGAACATAAGGAATAGCATGGAGGACATTACGAGAAGGAAGGGAAAAATGAAGGGGGGGAATCGGAGGGGGAGATGAACCATGAGAGACTATGGACTCTGAGAAACAAACTGAGGGTTCTAGAGGGGAGGGGGGTGGGGGGATGGGTTAGCCTGGTGATGGGTATTAAAGAGGGCACATACTGCATGGAGCACTGGGTATTATATGAAAACAATGAATCAAAAACTAATGATGAATTGTATGGTGACTAACATAATAAAATTTTAAAAATTTAAAAAAAATTATCAATTGTTAATTGGAAAAAAAAAAAGAAGACATAGGTGTGGAAAGCTATTTGGAGTGCCAGTTTTGAAGAAAACGGTTTCCTCATCTGTAAAATGGAGACTGATGCTAGTGTTGCCCTTATGATGCCCTGAGAGGGTGCGAATCAAGCTCCTCTCACGAAATACGATTTCAAAAAACAGCTAGATGCCAAATGCCTGGCCATATATAGGCACCGGCACTGCACAGATTAGAACATCTCAAAATCATCGGGCTGGAATGAATCCTCAGAAACACCCTGAACTCACCACCCACTTGGTACTTGAGCATCTCAAAATCCCAAAATTTCATTACCTGCCTCCAGCACAGTTTGCGCGCTGAGCTCTGACAGAGGCTCTCAGCAAAGGTTTCCTGAACTGCTTCAAGTGGGCCTGGAGGAAAGAGAAGGAATGGTTCAAACAAAGAGAAGAGCCAGTAGGAGTAGGAGAAAAGGTGGGGTGAACTTAAAGCACTCCAGAGGGGCAGAGCCTGGGTCTCAGCCCAGCAGGACAGGGGAAGACAAGCGTGGAAAAAAAGGTCAAGACCAGTTGAGGTCACAAAGTGACCTCCAGGTGACCTGTGCTGACACTGACCAGGTGAGACCTAAGAAATATTTCTCCGAAAAAAAAGTAAGCAAGGGCTGCTACAAAGCATACATTCCATTATGAAGGTGGAGAAAATTTCTCAGACTAAAAGATCAGCATTCCCTGAGGACAATAGGCAGATGTTTGCTTTAAATTTACATAAGTGAAAGTGATGATTGTGCCAGAACAATGAGTCAATATGCCCTAAAAGTAAATCTAAATGTCTTCTTTCCCAAGTCCACAGGTCCTCCTGTTCTCTATGGGCATCAGCCCAACACAAGGAAACCACGAGCCCAGAGTAGCCAGATTTCATGTTTTTAAAATCTGGATTTCAATTAGGTGAAATCTCCCAAACTTTAAGTATTGGCTTAAATTTCTTTAAATACTGTGTAGGTCAAACCAAACCTATCTCCCTGCAGTCTCCACCCCAGGACCACCAGTATAAAAACCCCGCCATTAGCCATAGCCCACAGGAGGTCAAATAAAGCTTTCTGGGGCAGGCAGGGTAGCCTCATACCCAATATTATTTGGAAGATTTGTCTGGCAATGTGTCGTAGAATACAGGGAAGAAACTAACTGCAGGGTGTGTAGGGACTGCTTTTAGGCAGGAGGCTTGAGCAATGGAATGTAGAAAGGGCCCGCAGCGACCCCCTGGTTGAATACAAACAGGCCCTCAGGTGACCCACCTCAAAATATCCATTGGCCTGGGGCACCTGGGTGACTCAGTCGGTTAAGCGTCTGACTCATGGGTTATGAGATGCGGCCCCACGTTGGGCTCTGCACTCAGTGAGAAGTCTGCTTGGGGATTCTCTCCCTCTGCTCCCACCCCCACTATCCCCCCCCCACTCACTCTTTCAATCTCTCAAATAAATAAATCTTTAAAAATATATATATATCCATCAGCCCTAACCAACCAATGGGCTATTTACAATTAGGCAGAGTTACCAAAAATGGGAGAATTCCATACAGCACCATACCTCCTCATCTCCCCACTTTAAAAACAGCCTCCACCCACTGCCTCGTTGCTGACAGTCTCTCTCCTCTACTCTCCTGGCTGCCCCAACCCCCCGTGGTGTATGCAATAAACTTCTATCTCCTTTGTTCTGCCTCAGGTGAATTTTTGCACCACTGGCTTTGACCCAATCATCACCCCACATTTGGGGGCCCTCATTTGATGGAGAGAGACACCCCACGTAGACACCACAGGATCTACATAAGAGCTGACAGGGATGTGAACCAAGGCAATGGCAGAGGTAATAGAGAGTGATTCAAAAAATGTATGAAAGGCAAAAATAACAGTGCTGATGGCCAGGAGAGGGTCCCTGGGATACCAGACACAAACCTGACCCATTGCAAACTTTGATAATGAAGGGGAGTCTTTAGGACCAGAGGGAAACAGGCTTAAAAGTGTGCTCTTTGACCTCTGAGAACAGGGAAATCTTCATGGACTTGTGACCTATGTTGTCACACAGGACCCCATGCCCAGAAATGCTCCATGCTTGGTTTAATGCTCTGCTGTCATCATTCTGAGATTCTTAATTTAACTTTGAACTTGTGGTTTGTTAAGTGCGGTCTAATGGGGAAACGGAGCATGCGTGTGAGCAGAGGAGATCCTGTTTAGTATGTGTGGCCACCATTCTTACAGTGTTTGCCATGACCCAAAAGCACAGAATTTCTGTGGATTCATGATGCATGGGAGTCCAGCAAGATTAGTTCAAGGTAAGTGTGTTACAAAGACAACTAAGTGAGTAGGTGGGTGGGTGCTGACAGCTCCCAGAAGCCATGCTTTCCATTCAAAGAAACCACAACTCACTTTGCATATGTAGAAACAAAGCAATGTCTTTCCAAGAAACACAAAGAACCAAGGAACCCTATCATATCCTCTTACTCCTATTACTTCCCTGTATTAGCTGACCATGTACAGTGAAAATAATGGCACAGAAAGAAAAGGAAAGATAGGGCAACCCATGGTTCTTTTTCTTTTCAGTCCTTCCTTAAAGCCAGCCCTTCCTTCTGTAAGACAAAGGCTAATAGAATGCAGGTATCAAGAAGTGAATAAAAGTAGTTAGTTTTGGGCAGTGTTTTCACGTTCTGGTAGGAACAATACACATATGCACATACAAATTACAAAATACGAAGTGTGTGATTTCAGTAATTCTGCAGATGTGTCAAATGCTCTTATGTTCGCATTTAACACTGGCCTTGCACAGCATATAAACAGTACAAATCATGCTAATTACTTAAATTTTTAATTTCTCTTCACTGAGAACGATATTAAAGAGCAAACATGAGGACAAGTCAAGGGAGAGAGTGTAGAAGGAAAAACTTTTTATGTCTGTACCTTTAACATTGCTTTTTTTCCTGCTTTTTGAACAAGGGGCCACACATTTTCATTTTACACAGGGCTCTACAAATTATGTGGCCAGCCCACTGAGAACCACTGAAGTCAAGAATATCATGACTATCTAAAATGCTACACACGGGGCAGCTGGGTGGCACAGTCGGTTGAGCGTCCAATTCTTGGTTTCAGCTCAGGTCATTGGCTCAGCGTAGTGAGACCGAGCCCTGTGACAGGCTCCACACTGGGTGTGGGGCCTGGTTGGGATTCTCTCTTACCTCTCCCTCTGCCCCTCTAGTCCCCCACCCCCGCCCACCATTGCTCATGCACTGTCTCTCTCAAATAAGTAAATAAAATCTTAAAAAAAAATAAAATACTACAAACACCTGGATAAGTTCCTCCTGATGTCTTTCAAAGCAACCCCCAAAAGGCCCACTGATGGATTGATGGGGGTGCTGATTTTTTAGCTCCATGCTCATAATTACTGAATCACTTTAGTCCTTTTCCCCCAGGCCCCTCAAGTCATTACAACAACACATCTGAAATAGTGCAAGCCGATGTCATTCCAACTAAAGATGGCTCTAGAGACAATCAGTTAAACTGAAGACTGCACAAGACCTTACCCGGAGTAGCATCTAAGGCAGAGACCTCCCTGCTGGACATCTCCCTTTTTTATAGAGTGCTTCCCCCGAGCTTTGGCAGTGCAGTTTTAACCAAACTCAAGCTGTTTCTCACCACTCAGAGTGCTCGGGTTTCCCCTGGGAAGTGGTTCTGTGAACCACTAAGTCTGGCTGTCTAAAAAGGCCTCCATCAAATACAGTCAAGTTTTCCTTTGTCTCAGTTCATTCTCTTCTGTTTTGTACCACTTTCCACTTCGATAAATTAACTTCCTGCCTAGAGACACATCCCGGCAAATGTGTCAGTTTGTATTGTTTAGATGAGAGACTTCTGTCATTCTTTCAAATTTTTCCTCTGCACCAATAATCCTGACAGCCAGCCTCTCAGGAGCCTGAGTGGCTTGTCTATGAATTTCCTTTCACTGCCTCCTATTCGACTGAAAAAATGCAGACTGCCTGCGGTGAACTTACTCACTCTTAACCCTTCCGATCACATTTGTTTCTATTTCCCCATCCTTTCTTCTAGCCCATCTGAAGAAGGGCTCTTACGGAGTTCCGGGCTAATGGGCCACTCTCCACCTGATTGTTCATGCTGCTTTCACATCACCGCCCCCACCTGTGCCTGCTTCACACCTATCTATCGCAGCATGCTTCTCCTGGGTTGAGTCCTTGAAAGGCTGGGCTATAGGGCCACCTGTAGTGCATCCCCTCCCTTGCAATCCTCAGTTTTTTGCACTCTGAATTGCATAAACTGCGCTCTCCAAGGTCATGAATGACCTGGCGGCTGGACCAGGGGCAGTTTCTCAGACCCATCCTTCTAACGGGTCTGTTGCGCTGGATGGCAAGCACAGTCCATGTATGTTGGTCTGCCTCTTCCCTTTGCTACCACCATCTTCCCCTTCTCGGGTCGCTCCTGCTCTTCCTCCTCTAATAAATTTCTTCAGCCTCATCATGTCTAAATGTCAAGAGTTCCCTGAAGGTTGTATATTTGTTTCTCTTTTTATTCTGCATCTTCTTCAAAAGAGGTGGAGGGGATTAAGAGATACAAACTTCCAGGGGTAAAATAAGTCACAGAGATTAGAATCACAGCAAAGGGAATGTGGTCAACAATACTGTAATAACACTGTTTGGTGACAGATGGTAACTACACCTATTGTGGTGAGCACTGCAGAGTGGACAGAACTGCTATGGCGTGCCCCTGAAAATAATATAATGTTGTATGTCAACTATCTTTCAATAAAAAATTGAATAAAACTAATAAAATTGGGAATATTTGATATATTGTACACAGCATAACAAACAGCAAATAACTAAATTTTCAATTTTGCTTTTTTAGTTTCTAAAGTATCTTATGGTTTGCTGTGTTTCTGCAGATTATGGGCATTTCTCTAAGATTTCCAAAAGTAAATCAAATGAAAGATTAAGCTGTACTCATTACTTATCCATAACAGAGGACATCTTTTCTTGATATTAAAAACTTTCATGGCCTACAAAAAACTGATCAACATTAGATTCAAATCAACTTCAGCATGCCATGTTCTGTCATGTTTCCTTGCCCCATATTTTCTAGTCTTTTAAAAATATTTGATTGTAAATATGTTAATATATATAATGTGTAAAAAAAAAAAAAAGAGTTCCCTGAAGGTTCTATACTTGCTTCTCTTTTTATTCGACATCTTCTTTACTGAGTTCATCTATCTTACTCGTTATATAAAAGCTCCATGGAAATCATCCATCAATCTAGGATTTTGCCTAAACTCTAAACATAAATTTCAAATTTTTTTTAAAGATTTTATTTATTTATTTGACAGAGAGTGGGAGAGGGAATGAGAGAAAGCACAAGCAAAGGGAGCAGCAAAAGGAGAGGGAGTAGACTCTCCGGCTGAGCAGGGAGCCCAATGTGGGACTTGATCCCAAGACCCCGGGATCACTACCCGAGCCACCCATGTGCCCCTAAATTTCAAATTCTTAACATCTTCACGTGGATAAAATCAACTAACAGATAGATCTTAATAGCTTTTAACATGCCAAATACATAAGTAAGCCAGAGGCAGTATTAGGAAGTGGTTGAAGATACTGACCCTAGAGACTGTACCTACCTGCATTTAAATACTGACTCCAACAGAGGACAGTCCAAGATGGCAGAGGAATAGGAGACCTTAGTTTCATCTGGTCCCAGAAATTCAGCTAGATAGCTATTAAATTATTCTGAACACCTGTGAACTCAACAGGAGAGCTAAAAAAAGTTGCAACTCTACAAACAGAAAAGCGACCACTTTCTACACGAATGACAAGACAGAAAAACATCCAAAAAAAAAGAGAGAGAGAACAAGAGGCAGTATGGACTGGGACGCCTGGGTGGCTCAGTCATTAAGCGTCCGCCTTCGGCTCAGGTCATGATCCCAGGGTCCTGGGATCGAGTCCCGCATCCGGCTCCCTGCTCAGCGGGAAGCCTGCTTCTCCCTCTCCCTGCCACTCCCCCTACTTGTGCTTGCTCTCTCTCTCTCTGACAAATAAATAAAATCTTTAAAAAAAAAGGCAGTACGGACTGCCAGGGACCTAATCTGTATGGATATAAGTAAGATGTTGGAACTACAGTTCAGAGTAAGGATCATAAACATACTAGCTGGGCTTGAAACAAGCATAGAAGACACTAAAGAATCCCTTTATGGAGAAATAAAAGAACTAAAATCTAATCAAGTCAAAATTTAAAAGGCTATTAATGAGATGCAATAAAAAATGGAGGCTCTAACTGCTAGGATAAATGAGGCAGAAGAGAGAATTGGATATAGAAGACAAAATGATGGAGAATAAAGAACCTGAGAAAAAGAGAGATAAACAACTACTGGATCATGAAGGGAGCATTCAAGAGATAACTGATACCATAAAGTGAAACAATATTAGAATAATTGGGATCCCAGAAGAAGAGGAAAGTGAGGGCAGAAGGTATACCGGACCAAATTATAGCTGAGAACTTCCCTAATCTGGGGAAGGAAACAGGCACTGAAGTCCAGGAGGCACACAGAAACCCCCTCAAAAATCAATAAAAATAGGTCAACACCCTGACATATAATAGTGAAACTTGCAAATCTCAGAGACAAAGAGAAAATCTTGAAAGCAGCTCAGGACAAGAGGTCTATAACCTACAAGGGTAGAAACATTAGACTGGCAGCAGACCTATCCACAGAGACCTGGCAGGCCAGAAAGGACTTGGCATGATATATTCAGGGTGCTAAATGAGAAAAATATGCAGCCAAGAACACTTTATCCAGCTAGGATATCATTCAAAATAGAAGGAGTGATAAAAAGCTTCCAGGACAAACAAAAACTGAAAGAATTTGTGATCACCAAACCAGCCCTGCAAGAAATAATAAAAGGGATCCTTTAATCGAAGAGAGAGTCCAAAAGTAACACAGACCAGAAAGGAACAGAGACATTATACAGAAACAGTGACTTTACATGTAATACAATGGCACTAAATTCATATCTTTCAATAGTTACTCTGAATGTAAATGCACTAAATGCTCCAATCAAAACATACAGGGAATCAGACTGGATAAAAAAGAAAGACCCATTGACATGCTGTCTGCTACAGACTCATTTTAGACCCAAAGTCACCTCCAGATGGAAAGTGAGGGGGTGGAAAACAATTTATCATGCTAATGGACATAAAAAGAAAGCTGGGGTAGCAATCCTTATATCAGAGAAATTAGATCTTATATCAAAGACTGTAATAAGAGATGAGGAAGGGATAATACAATAATAGTGGGGGACTTTAACACCCCACTCATTGCAATGGACAGATCATCTAAGCAGAAGATCAACAAGGAAACAAGGGCTATGAATGACACACTGAACTAGGCGGACTTCACAGATATATTCAGAGCATTCCATCCTAAAGCAACAGAATGCACATTCTTCTTCAGTGCACATGGAACGTTCTCCAGAATAGATCACAAACTGGATCACAAATCAGGTTTCAACCAGTACCAAAAGACTGGGATCATTCCCTGCATATTTTTGGATCAAAATGCTTTGAAACTGGAACTCAATCACAAGAGGAAATTTGGAAAGAACTTAAATACTTGGAGGCTAAAGAGCATCCTACTAAAGAATGAATGGGTCAACCAGGAAATTAAAGAATTTTTAAAATTCATGGAAATAAATGAAAATGAAAACACAACTGTTCAAAACCTTTGGGATGCAGCAAAGGCAGTCCTAAGAGAGAAGTATATAGCAATACAAGTCTTTCTCAAGAAACAAGAAAGGTCTCAAATACACAACCTAACCTTACACCTAAAGGAGCTGGAGAAAGAACAGTAAATAAACCCTAAATCCAGCAGGAGAAGAGAAATAATAAAGATTAGAGCAGAAATAAATGAAACAGAAACCAAAAGAGCAGTAGAACAAGTCAACGAAACTAGGAGCCGGTTCTTTGAAAGAATAAGATTGATAACCCCCTGGCCAGACTTATCAAAAAAGAAAAGAGTAAGGACCAGAATAAAATCATGAATGAAAAAAGAGAGATCTTGGGGCGCCTGGGTGGCTCAGTTGGTTGAGCGACTGCCTTCGGCTCAGGTCATGATCCTGGAGTCCCGGGATCGAGTCCCGCATCGGGCTCCCTGCTCAGCAGGGAGTCTGCTTCTCCCTCTGACCCTCCTCCCTCTCATGCTCTCTGTCTCTCATTCTCTCTCTCTCAAATAAATAAATAAAAAATCTTTAAAAAAAAGAAAAAAGAGAGATCACAACCAACACCAAAGAAATACAAGTACATATTATGAGCAACTATATGCCAACAAATCAGGAAATCTGGAAGAAATGGATGCATTCCTAGAGACGTATAAACTATCAAAACTGAAATATTAAGAAATAGAAAACCTGAACAGACCCATAACCAGCAAGGAAACTGAAGCAGTAAGCAAAAATCTCACAAAAAACAAGAGTTCAGGCCTTGATGGCTTCCCAGCAGAATTCTACCAGACGTTTTAAGAAGAATTAATACATATTCTTCTGAAACTGTTCCAAAAAAGAGAAATGGAAGGAAAACTTCCAAACTGTTTTTATGAGGCTAGCATTACTTTGATCCCAAAACCAGACAAAGACCCCACCAAAAAGAACAATTACAGACCAATATCCCTGATGAACATGGATGCAAAAATTCTCACCAAGATACTAGGTAATAGGATCCAACAGTACATTAAAGGGATTATTCACCACAACCAAGTGGGATTTACTCCTGGGCTGCAAGGGTGGTTCAACATCCACAAATCAATTAGTGTGATACATCACATTAATAAAAGAAAGGACAAGAACCATATGATCCTCTCCATAGATGCAGAAAGAGCATTTGACAAAATACAACATCCTTTCTGGATAAAAACTCTGCAGTGTAGGGATAGAGGGTACATATCTCAATATCATAAAAGCCATATACAAAAAACCCACAGTGAATATCATCCTCAATGAGAAAAAAACTGAGAGCTTTTCTCCTAAGGTCAGGAACACGGCAGGGATGTCCACTACCACCACTGCTATTCAACATAGTACTAGAAGTCCTAGCCTCAGCAATCAAACAAAAAGAAATAAAAGGCATCCAAATTGGCAAGAAAGAAGTCAAACTCTCACTCTTTGCAGATGACATGATACCCTATGTAGAAAACCTAAAAGACTCCACCCCAAAATTGCTAGAACTGATATAGGAATTCAGCAAAGTCACAGGATATAAAAAAAATCAATGCACAGAAGTCAGTTGCATTTCTATACAGCAACGAAACAAAAGAAAGAGAAATCAAGGAGTCAATCCCATTTACAATTGCACCAAAAACCATAAGATACCTAGAAATAAACCTAACCAAAGAGGTAAAAGGGTCTGTCCTCTGAAAACTATAGAACATTTATGAAAGAAATTGAGGAACACACAAAGAAATGGAAAAACATTCCATGCTCATGGACTGGAAGAACAAATATTGTTAAAATGTCTACGCTACCTAGAGCAATCTATACATTCAATGCAATCCCTATCAAAATACCATCAACTTTTTTCACAGAGCTGGGACAAATAATCCTAAAATTTGTATGGAACCATTAAAGACCCCAAATAGCCAGGGGAATGTTGAAAAAGAAAAGCAAAGCTGGTGGCATCACAATTCCAGACTTCCAGCTCTATTACAAAGCTGTCATCATCAAGACAGCATGATACTGGCACAAAAACAGACACATAAATCAATGGAACAGAACAGAGAGCCCAGAAATGGACCCTCAACTCTATGGTCAACTAATCTCTGACAAAGCAGGAAAGAATGTCCAGTGGAAAAAAGACAGTCTCTTCAACAAATGGTGTTGGGAAAACTGGACAGCCACATGCAGAAGAATGAAACTGGCCCATTTCCTTACACCACACACAAAAACAGACTCCAAATGGACGAAAGACCTAAATGTGAGACAGGAGTCCATCAAAATCCTAGAGGAGAACACAGGCAGCAACCTCTGTGACCTCGGCCACAGCTACTTCTTGCTAGACATGTCTCCAAAGGCAAAAACGAACTACTGGGACTTCATCAAGATAAAAAATGTTTGCATAGCAAAGGAACAGTAGACAAAGCCAAGACAACTGACAGAATGGGAGAAGATATTTGCAAATGTCTTAGCAGATAAAGGACTAGTATCCAAAATCTATAAAGAACTTATCAAACTCAACACCCAAAGAACAAAAAAATCCAGGTAAGAAATAGGCAGAAGACATGAACAGACATTTCTCTAAAGAACACATACCAATGGCCAACAGGCACATGAAAAAATGCTCAACATCACTAGCCATCAGGGAAATACAAATCAAAATCACAATGAGATACCACCTCACACCAGTCAGAATGGCTAAAATTAACAAATCAGGAAATGACAGATGTTGGCGAGGATAAAGAGTAAGGAAAAAAGGGAAACCTCTTACACTGTTGGTGGGAATGCAAGCTGGTGCAGACCCTCTGGAAAACAGTATGGAGGTTCCTCAAAAAGTTGAAAACAGAGCCACCCTATGACCCAGCAATTCCATTACTGGGTATTTACCCCAAACATACAAATGCAGTGATCCAAAGGGGCAACTAGACCCCAGTGTTTACAGCAGCAATGTCCACAATAGCCAAACTATGGAAAGAGCCCAGATGTCCATCCACAGATGAATGGATAAAGATGTGATATATATATATATATATATATGTGTGTGTGTGTGTATACACACACACACACAATGGAATACTACTCAGCCATCAAAAAGAATGAAACCTTGTCATTTACAACAATGTGGATAGAACTAGAGGGTATTACACTAAGCGAAATAAGTCAATCAGAGAAAGACAATTACCATATGATCTCACTCATATCTGGAATTTAAGAAACAAAACAGAGGAGCATAGGGAGAGAGAGGAAAAAATAAAACAAGACAAAATCAGGGAGACAAACCATGAGACTCTTAATCATAGGAAACAAACTGAGGGTTGCTGGAGGGGATGTGGTAGAGGGATGGGCTAACTGGGTGATGGACATTAAGGAGGTCACATGATGTAATGAGCACTGGGTATTATATAAGACTGATGAATCACTGACCTCTAGCTCTGAAACTAATACATTATATGTTAATTAATTGAATTTAAATTTTAAAAAATAATTGAATTTAAATTTAAAAAAATACTGAGTCCAACATGCACCGTCTAGGGAAATTCATCTAGCCTCTCTGTGCCTCAGATTCCTCCTCTGTAGTATAGGAATAATAACAATATCTTTTCTTAGGGCTGATGTAGAGATTAAATCTAAGTTAAAATATGTAAGGTGCTTAGAATAGTGCTTGGAACGTGCCAAGTGCTGTGTAAGCATAGCTATTACTTTATTCTAAAAACCTAATAAGACAGATACTATTATTTTACCCATTTATATAATGAAATGAAGACAAAGGTAAGTTATTGTGGGTCATGATAGAATCTTAGACTCCGGGTGTTCAATTCTTAATCCTTCCTATTTCCCATTAAAATTCAACTTTCACTTGTGTGCCATTTTTCTTAAGATTTTATTTATTTATTTTATTTGACTTGTGCATGTGTGCACAACTCGAGTTGGGGGGGAGGGTCAGAAGGAGAGGGATAGAATCCCAAGCAGACTCTGCACGGAGCACAAAGCCCAACATGGGGCTTGATTTCAGGGTCCTGAGATCATGACCTGAGCCAAAATCAAGAGTCGGACGCTTAACTGACTGAGCCATCCATGTACCCTGATGCCTTTCTTGATTAAAGATGTCTTGCCCCTCTCCCCACCCCTCACCACTTATATTCCGATAACATCCAACATACTATTTCCGAAGTCACCTTTATAACATAATTCTCATAATTCTCCCCACCTTTAAAAAAAAAAAAATCTCATGTTAAAGCATAATCTTGTCACTCTCTTAAAAATCATCTAAGGGCTGGCTCCATTACATCTTACTTCTCTTAATAATGATTTCTGTATCTTATCTTCCTCTAAAATGAATCTCACTACATTCTACATTTCATACAAAAGCCCAGCATGCTCATCTCCCCCCGCTGCCTCCTCAAAATCTCCTACTCCTTCCAGACCCATTCAAATCCCACCTCCTCTAGGGATCCCACCAAACCCAACCCTTTGTTCGAGTGACTCATCTAGCTCACCCGATCTTCCCACACCTACCTCCCAAAGACCCAACAAATCGATTTTTTGAACTTTAATACCTTTTATATTTCAGGACTAATGCATGAATGTTGTAAAATAAACATCAATACGCTTTTTAAAAAAATTAAAGCCCCTTTCATCTTCCCTGCCATGTTAATCTACCTCCCATAAATCACCCCATTTAATCATTTTTCATGCATTACCAAGTATAAACTATACATAACTGCTTGGCAGTTTTTCTTAATATATAACAGACATATGTATAAATCAACATGGCTTTTTTTGCAACCATTTTAACAGCTAAACAGAAGTCTAAATCTGTTTTTTATTATGGTTTTGTGTAAGGAGTGCCATCTCCTTTCTGCCCCCATCCCCCATATGTGAATATTCTCAAGGGTAAAGGCCATGTTTTGTTCTTACATCTTCAAGAGGACCTCATACCAAGGCCAAGAATTCCTTAAACACATACATTATCATACTGAGTCCTCATAACCACCCGAGTATTCCCATTTCACAGAAGACAAAAGCACATAGCCAATAAGGACAAGGGATTCTATTCTACATTTCTCGGACTCTAGAGTCCACACTCTTCATCCCCAGGCTATAGCTAATAAATTTTTCATAAGGACATCCTTTGCTTTTTCAACCAAAGTTTAAAGACAGAAGAGCTCCAAGTATTCTGGTGTTTGTGGGTGAGGCTGAGGATAAGAGAGGGGCACTGGCCGAATGGCGAGGACACGCTGGCGAGTGGTTGCAGCTGTAAAGCTAATCTACCATTCAGTCCTTCAATCTGTGTTTACTGAGAACCTGCCAGAAGTTGAACTACTTGCCTCTTCCTCTACAGGCTCCCCACTACACTCTCCCTTGGGAGTAGCTGCCACCATTTGTTGAAAATCTCTGTGCCTAATGTGCCGTTATTATTTCTATTAATAATTTCTAATTATTTTGAAATTATTTCTAAAAATTCTATGACACAAATATCATCACCACCATTTTAAAGATGGGAAAACCGAGATGCAGAGAAGTTAAATTATGTGCCAATACTAGACTATAATACATAACGAGGTCAGGATTCAAGCCGAGGGTCTGTGTGGCTCCAGACCGGCCCCTGTTTTGTTGTACAGAATACTGCCTTTCAATTCTTACAGAAAACATGAACTATGACTTTTTAAAATTTAGACTCAGTTAGGATTACATCTGGCTCCAAGTAACAGACCCAACTTCTGTGGTCTAACCAAAGAGAGATTTTTCTTTCTCTCCCAGAAAGTCAAGAAATGGGCAGACAAGGTCTGGTATAGGAGTTCCAAAATGCCATCAGCTTCTCAGCTTGCTTAACCCTTAAGCTTTTTTTTTTTTAAAAAAAAAAAAGGGGGTCGCCTGGGTGGCTCAGTCGTTAAGCATCTGCCTTCGGCTCAGGTCATGATCCTAGTGTCCTGGGATCGAGCCCCGCGTTGGGCTCCCTGCTCCGCGGGAAGCCTGCTTCTCCCTCTCCCACTCCCCCTGCTTGTGTTCCCTCTCTCACTGTCTCTGACAAATAAATAAATAAAATCTTTAAAAAAAAAAAAAAAAAAAAAAACCTTAAGCTTCTTGTCTTTGGTCACAAGATGGCTTCTCCAGTTAGAAAACAGCTTTCAGGGGCGCCTGGGTGGCTCAGTCGATTAAGCGTCTGCCTTCGGCTCAGGTCATGATCCCAGGGTCCTGGGATAGAGCCCCATGTGGGGCTCCTTGCTCAGTGGGGAGTCTGCTTCTCCCTCTCCCTCCTCCTCTTTCCCGCTGCTCATGCTCTTTCTCTCTCTCTCTCAAATAAAGGAATAAAATCTTAAAAAAAATAGAAAGAAAACAGCCTTCATGTTCCAAGGAGAAAAAAGTACAAAGGGCAAAAGGTGAGCTCAGAGAGGCCATCCCCTTATAAGAGCTTTTGAAAGTGGGGAGGGAGCCCCAATCCACCTACTTCCATCTCACTGGCCAAGACTATAGCACTTAGACACCCTGCAAGGAATTCTGGAAAAATTAAGTTTTTTGTTTTTGTTTTAAACTGGCCATGGTGTAAATGAAACAAAATGGGGTTAGCTGTAGGGAAGATGTGGGTGGGATGGATTCTGGTTGGCATCTAGCTGGGTCTGCCCCAGACGGTGATGTAGAGCACAAGTCACCCTAGAGAATCAAGGTACTCTGGGGAGGAAAAAAAAGCAATGAAAGAACCTTAACTCCCTATTTAGAAGCTTTCTGGTTGTGCAAAGTCACAAACTGATGGGGGTGGGGGCTGGAAGAATGTGAACGCATCCATAGCAGCTGATCCAGAGGAAAAACACTGAGAGCCAGGTGACTTCACACAAATTACTCTGGCCAACTCACAGGTTCAACGGGAGTGTTCCCTCGGAGTCCTCCACTGTTTCCCTTCCTCCCATTCACTTCACTTCCCAGTTAATATAGAGGAGACCCTATAGGCTCATTGAACTCTTCTATCATTCATCAGTAGTGGAGAATGTCCAAATTCTGATTCAAACAAAATAAAACTCTCTACTATGTGCTGTTATAAGCAGCAGCATCTTTAGACACAGATAATGGTCGCAGAAACATGACTTATGCAACCACGGTAGCCACACCAACAAGTTAGAATATTAAGAAAGTAGGCCATCGAGTTCTAGCCTTGTTTTCACTTTCTCCCAAATAAACTCCATAAACCGTCCTCACAAAAACCTCATAAAACTCTGTGGTGGCAAGATGACGACATTTGTGCAAGGACTGTAGAGAGAAAGGTGACAAAGAGCCAGCAAAAAAGGACTAGATCCGGTGAGCTAGATCCTACATACAGAGATACAAGATAACGTAGGCATATTTAGTGATATGGTAGAGTATTACGTGCATAGCATGAATGAATACACTTCCCAACGGGCCTCGTACTTCTTCCCAAGAACTCCCTTGCTTGCCTAAAGAATTTGGCCACTCATTTATGAATGGGCTTGCCAATGAAAACAGCATCTTTACTCTCTCCTACCAGGTAAAATTAAGTTTGCCCTTGTTAAAACACACACACACGCACACACACACACACACGGAATCAGCCCACCTGCTCTCTTGAACTTGCGTCTGTTTTTATGTCAAATGCTTGATTTCCCTAAATTAAAAGGGATGTGAAAATACCTTCCTCTGAAGTTCAGGGGGTGTCCATAAAATCTACAGCTAGCCCCAGGCGTTACAGTACTTGATCTTCTTCCTCCAGGATTCATAGTCAAGCCATGAGCATTTGCCAGAATGACTGATATCGAGTACAATTCAAGTTGGTACAATTCCTTCAGTCATGGATATTGTCAGGTACACCCCTGGACAGAAACCACCAAATGATCTTTCTATTCTGAACTCATTTACACTTGCCAACGAAAACAAGGATTTGCATGGGGGCCAGTCAAAATGTGTGTCACAGCAAGTTCTAGGGAGACACAAAACCCAAGTCCAGTCACAAACTGTGACACCACACCCACCAGGACCACACTCCGGGTCCAAAGCCACATTTCAGAAATAGAAGCTCTTTAACGGGTATCCACCACTACACATTTCACTCAGACCCTCCCCTCCCCCACAAAAGTGCTTAACAAGGGTGCAAACCTGAAACTCCTGGGAGAGCCCATTTTTTTATCTAAAATCCAGTTGTTTGGCATTTTAGACCCTTCAAAATGGAAAAAAATATTGAAGCAAAAGTCACCACTTGGCCTTTTGAAACATTGTCCACTTACGCCAAACTGGGATCAATAATGACTAGATTTAAAATAAACAGCGTAAAAGAAATAGAAGAGTCTTTGTATTTTTTGTAGGGTGGGTTGGTTCAATTTAGTTTTTTTTAAGCCATTACCTCCAATTAATAAAGCATCAGTCTTTGTGGCTGTAATATATGTGACAAAAGCTGTCGGCTTTTTGACTCGGAAAAAGGTTCTGACATGCACGGTGAGGAGTTTGAGGAAAAAATGGAATACACCACAGATGAAGCAACTGCACAAGCCCAGAGCAGTTTTTGAACAGTTTGATGACTGATTTAACTGTGAAATTATCAACCTTTAGTTGAAGGGAACAGAAGACAGATACTTTGTTCCATTTATCCCCCAAACAACACCCAGTGTCACTGATCTTAACAGCTTTGCATCTCATACTTATACCCATCTGTTCAACCATGGGTAAAAAATAATAATTTTCAGCTCCCTGAAATATTTCACAATTGGCTGCTCAACTGTGACTTTTTCTTTTTCTTAATTTCAGAACTAATACGGCTTTCTAGGGAAATCTCTGGGAATAAAAAGGCCATCATTATGCAATATCTCTTGGCTAGGTCTCCACTTTGAAGCAGTATTTCTTTAATAAAGAATCAAGACACACACCCAAATGTGAATGAATAGTCATTATTTCACTCATTGTTTTGAAAAGATAATTCAAATCAGGTCAAAAACATGTAATAGTATCTTTGAAAAGACAGAATCAGACGAATGAGGTCTTCTTTCAGTTAAGAGTTTGAACAATATGCTATTTGGGATTTGGGAACCTTTTCTGAGAGAGCGAGCACAGGTCGGGGGGAGAGGGAGAGAGAGAATACCAAGCAGATTCCCCACTGAGTGGGCAGCCCAATGCAGGGCTCGATCCCAGGACCCTGAGACTATGATGTAAACCGAAACCAAGAGTCAGACCCTCAACCAACTAAGCCACCCAGGCGCCCCTGGGAACCTTTTTAAATGGAAGATGAAAAACTCAAAAAGTTAATTTTAATGTAACAAATTACCAACGTAATTGAAATTAACTATAAAAATACAAATAGTTCCTGAATATGAAAGGCACGTTTTTAACAAGGAGTCAGCTAGTCAGTAACAGGGAAAAAGTGACCTTGTTCGGACTTATCTCATGCTGGTACAGTGAGTGACAAAAAGACTACATAAGCAGTTAAGCTCTCCCTCACTGAACTTGTTTCCAAAAAATGTCTATGATGTCCTTGAAATTAGGCACTATTGATCTGGAACTACACTGTGCTCTGCATTTCAAGTCAACATCTATTTGCCCACAAAGGCCAGTTTATCCTATTTTTTTTAAAGTAGCTATCGGAAGTAGGATAGTTGTTGGTTAAAGAGAATTTAACTAAAACCTGATCCTACACTTCTCAATAACTCAAATATCTTTCAAATTTTGTCCTTTAAAAGTACTTTGTTTTATTATGCCCTATCTGCCTTATAAACACAGAGAAAGGGAAATAAAGGGAAATAAATTGGTTAAAGCTAAGTACATAAAATAAGTGTTATTACTCAAACTGTGAATGAAATTTAAAACACTGGCATATTCAAGTCCCTAAGCCAGGACTAGTTTCCCGGAAAGAAAGCATAAATTGGAATTTGGCACATCAGGACAACATCATAAAAATGCTCTTTACTTGACTGGTTATTACAAACTGCAGTTTGAACACTCTATCAACCAAGGCTCCAGTGAGCTCACTTTAGCCCACAGGAATTTCACATTACCTTCTCTTTCCCACTGAAAACGTACACTGGAAAATACAGTATGTTTTATATACTTCCCACAGAACATAAATAGAAAAGACCCATTCACCACTATTTCAGAGCCAGTAAGCAATTATTTCTTAGCCCCAAAACACAAACCAAAATTAAAATGTTCTGACCTTTTCAGTAAAACACACCTTCCCTTTGCAAAAAGCCTGCTCCTTATCCACTCTGTACTAATTTTTTCAAGAAGTAAAAATAATACAGACCCAGGTGTTTTATAAACAACAAAACACTTCTTTCTAGCTCTGAAATCTGATTGTCATCAGCTAGAAAGATGGAGAACCCCGTCTATGAAGTCCTGTGTTCCCTTTTTCCCTCCATGGGTTTATAAGATGTAATGTGGCTTTTCTTTCTTTCCTCACCTCCTGTAAATGCCCTTTCACTCAAGGCACCTGGGATGCAGATTTTGCCTCACGATGAAGTTCACACCTGACCTGGCAACAGAAGGATCTTCACTGCTGAGGAACAGTAGTGAATGAAAAGAGAAACTTGACTCCCAAGTCTCAGCTCATGTGTTTGTTTTGTTTTTTTCCTTCTCCAAAAGAAAGAGCCTCAAACACTGATAAGTGAGGGTTCTGAATCAGTTTATAGAGTTAATTCTTTTCCCAAGAAAGTCAATCACCACCAATTAGTGACCTGGCACACAAGATCTCCAAACAGGAAAAAGGGTTTCAAACAGGAAATAAACAAAAACCAGAATTCTACACCTCCACTTCTCAAAATATCTTTTCCTCCCAACAGCCAGTTGCTTTTCCTAACTTCGGAACTTGGACACTAAATCAAGCTCTTCTTCTATTGCTCTTTGCACTTCTTGTTGAAAGGAAGGATTGTTTTGGTCCCACATGTTGAAAAAGCCATGTTCCTATAATTAAGAGTTCGTATGCCATGCCTTCCACCCCATTTCCCTGTGAAAACTCTCTTCTCCAAAAATAATCCTGGAAAACCCAACTACCAGCCCTCATCCTTTCCTCAAGCAGCCACAGGGAACAGATCTGAGGATTCTCAGCAGCTTTCCTAACCTCTCCAGATCACAAAGTTGGCAATGAAAGGGATTCTGTTAAAATGTCAGAGTGAAAAGGAGATGGAGTTTTAGAAGTGTGCCCCCAAGAGACGCGTTTTCCCACAGCTCATAATTAATATACCCCAACTGAATTTCTCACATCCTGACCGGACCATATAAAAGGACTTTTTTACGTTAATATATAAGAATATTAAGAATAACAATGATATTCTTTCATTTAAATCAACATGTAACAGGCCACAGGGAAACTAAAAATACAAACCTTTCGTTCTCTCTCAAAGGGCATAAATTTTGAGTCGAAACTTGCGACATCTTTAAATACCGCCCCCCAACACACACACACGCACACTCACACAGTTCTCTAATTGGGGTTCTCAAGTATTACTGGGAGACCAGGGTGTGGGGGTCTAAGGACACAGACAATACCTTACATGTCCATCCTGGAGGTACTTTTCGCATATAAGCTAGTTGGCAGCCCCAGGAGTTAAGCCCTACACCCCCCCCCCCAAAAAAGTTCCCGTTCCCCCTGGGAAACAGGAGTGAGTTGGAAAGGAAATCGAGCCGGGAAAAGGAGGAGCAGCTGCAACACCCAGCTGCAACCACACAACGGTGCCACTTCCCTCTGGTCTCTGAGAGCAGCCAAACGCCCTTACCTGGGGGGTGGAGAGCCGCCCGCACTACTTCCAAAAGTTCTGGTTCACCTTCCGTCCGAGTTCAAAGCCCCGGCACGGCTGCCCCGCCGCAGGCTCTCAGCCCGAGCCCTTTCCCGTCCGGCTCCCGTCTTCCCCACCCTCTCGGCCCTACACCATGTCAGGAATCCGGGCAGGCACCGAGCTGGGAGCTGACATCACTCCCAGTTCCAGGTACCTCCCCCTCCCACCTCCCACTCGCCTTCTCTCCTCCCTCCCTGCGGGAATTAGCCAAAGAGAGTTCGCAAGGGGGTGGGGTCGGCCGCGCCCGGGCGCCCGCTGATTGGGCCCGGGGGCCGTCACTCAGAGGAGTCAACTAATTTTATACATTCCTCGCCGAGCGAGACCAGGGCTGGGAGTGGGTGGCGGTGGCGGTGGAAAAGGAAAAAAATGCTGCCTTTCCTGTTATCTCTAAGAAAAGGAGGTGATGGTATGGGGAAGAACCTTGCGGGTCGTGTTTTGAACTTCTCTTGGTGCATTTACTACATCCCAGATCGGAAACGAAACTAACCCACCCCGGCCCCCTTTTTAAGGAAAAACAATTGCCTCTGTGTCACGGGCAAGTACGAGTCCGGCGGCGCGTGGAGCAGAAAATGGCTAGCTTTAAGTCATGCAAATAAAGGAAACCGCCAGCTCGCTCTTCTACCCTTTTATCTTGGGGCTGCTGGGTGTTCCTTTAGATGGGGAATTTAGAACTTCAAAAGCTCCGGAAAGGTTGGGAAGAGAATCCTAGAAACCGCGACCCAGCTCTGAATTGTTAACTGGTGGCGTTATCAGCCATGTGCTGTTTTTGCTTTGAGCGGTGAAAATCACACCCCACGAGCTTCCGGGCAAATAAAATTGAATCTCCGAAGTAAGAAAAATTACTATTCACCTTTTTAAGTACCTTAAAGCTGTTGCTTTCCTTGCACTCCTGAAAGCGGGGGGGGGGGGGGCAGGGGGAGAATCTCACAATTGAGTTCAACAAGCCACATGAGAATAATTACTGTTGAATGGAGCCAATTGCAGTGGCTGAGCTATCAATTAAGAATTAACTAACATTTACCCCTGACGGATATCATGCTGTATAATCCCCTTGGCTAACAACAGAATGATTCTCAGGAGACGGTTCTTTCAGTTTGCCTAATACCTGATATAAGACAGAACTGAATGGTGAACCGTGACTCTATTTATGTGAGCTATAGATAGCATATTATCCATTATCTTATGGAAGTACAATAAATTAAGTATTGGTTTTCTGTTGGTTTGTATTGTTTGTTTTTTGATTGATGACAACATCTCCTACATTTCACCAGTCTGCCAAAAATTATAGACAGATGCACAGAGTCAAACACTGTGTCTCACTTGATCCTCACAACCATCCCGTAAAGTGTTATTAGCCCCACTTTAACATAAGGAATCAAAGGCTCAGCCAGATAATGTAAGTAAATTACTCCAGAACATCCAGAACTGGAGTTGAAACCAAGATCCATTTGACCCCCGCCCCCCCCCCAACCATTTTTTCTCTTTACAGTGGCGATTGCTCACAATGGACACTCATTCAAACACTATAATGCTGAAAAAAATCCATAGACCCAGGCCTCTGCTCTCACAGATCTACTTTCTATTATCACCATTATGCTGTGTGTCAGACCTATGCTATGCCAACATCCTAACTTATTTCTCATTTCATTTTTCCCCAGCTCTAAGTCTTTCTATGCATCACCACCAAGTGAGTTTTCTAAAACACTGTTTGCTTTTGGCCATCGACATCTTCCCCTCTAAATTAGGTCCCCTTTCCCTACAATTCTTAGCTAGCCGT
The DNA here is from genome assembly GCF_029215605.1 of Mirounga angustirostris. Taxonomy (NCBI): domain Eukaryota; kingdom Metazoa; phylum Chordata; class Mammalia; order Carnivora; family Phocidae; genus Mirounga; species Mirounga angustirostris. The sequence goes on from NW_026991713.1 coordinate 78,659,226, forward strand.
TTAAAACCCTCCCTAACCTGGTCTCTATTTATCTTTCCCACCTTAATCTACTTCACTCCCGGGAAACCCTCTGCTATAGTCAAACTGGTCTATCACAGATCCCTGCTTGATTCTCACCTTCTGGCCTACCTGGAATCCCCGCTCTTCAGTGTGTTAAGTCTTGCCCTTCTCTCAAACCCTAACTAAGACCTAGACCTCCCTGTGTGCTATAGTGGACAGAAAAAGAGCTTGGGGTCCATTGCCCAGTTCTAGCACTTAATTGCTGTATAACTGGCAAGTAGCTAAAACTTTCCACATCAGAAACCTCGATTACCTCCTTTATAAAATGGGGCTGATAATACACCAAAGGTAATTGTAAGGGTTATTGAGATTGTCCAGAGGTACAAACGTATGGTTAGATATGTCCAGTTTTATATATTTCCTTATCTTCCCACAGGATTAAGCAAGCTCCATGCTTAATCCTCTTTGTATTCCTTATACCCAGTTCACTAAAAATATAGGACTACAGAAAAATGGATCATATCACCCCTGACCTGAATGCACCCAGAACCCAAATAATCTCACCATAACACACACACACACACACACACACACTCTCTCTCTCTCTCTCTCTCTCACTCATACATTGGCCAGAATCCTTCCCTTTTCCCACTCTTCCATCATTCATGCAACAACCCTTAACTTATTTTCTGCACAAACCCCTTGACCTGCCTCTTAGCCACTCATCCTTCCCCTCCCTCAGTCAGGGACACACTTGTCAGTAGTGCCTGTTGCCTGCTTTGCTCCCCAAATGCCTTGGAACAGTGGCCGGATGGCTACCAGTCGGTCATTCATCCAGCCCCAGTCATAGGAAGGCTGCACCCAGGCTCACATTCTACAACCGGCAGCAGATGGGGGAGGGACTGTCCCACCCCCATAGGGATGGCAGGATAGAATAACAGGAAGTTGCCTCCCATCCCCTCTGCAGCTGGAGTGATAACAGCTGGCCTCAGAGTCTAGAAAACAAAAGAGTCAAGAGGAAAGCTGAAAACAGGCCGGGGCTGGAACAGTAGTGTTCAAACCAGGGGTTCCAGAGTGGGTGAGAAGGAACCAGTGGGCAAGATTTCAGCCTGCTTCCTACCCTCCGCCCTGCTCCCCCTTAATGAGAGTTAGAGCTTCTCTCTGTTCTACATTTAGGCTCAGCCTAAGGCTTCATTTTTGTAAAAAACGTGTGTGTGTATATATATATTATATATGTGTATATAATATATATATATATGCTTTGAGAAGCCCCAAAGGATTGGAACAATGTAGCAGAAGCGAAATAGGATGCCTGGTGAGCAGACACCCAGAGTTTACCCACTATCCTGGATTCTAGCCGGCTTAATGGAAAAGTCCATTTACAACTCTTATGGTTTCAACACTAATTAGCTCTGTAGGTCTTGATATCTATTTTCTGCCTAGTTATTCCTACGGTTAGCCTTACCTTTAGTACCTATGAGTTGTGCCAGATACTAACACTATGGGGTGTGGGTGGGGAGAACAACATTTTGAAAGCAGGAGAAAACCGGCAGAGAGTAACGAAAATAGAACTTGAAATAGCCCCCAAAGGTCATCTGATGCAACCCCCTATTGGATGCAAGGAGCCCTTCTATAGCATTCCTGACAAGTAGCCTCCTTGTAAGCCCTGCTTGGATTCACAAGGAGCATACAAACTCAGAGAGTAGCCCACCACTCAAGATCTTTCTCCTAGCAAGCAGATCCTGCTTTTCTGATTTTCTCCTCCAAAGACCTCAGCCTTGTGTCTCATTTAATCCTCATAAGCACTCATTAAGGTGAATGTTATTATCCCCCTTTTAACATAAGGAATCAAAGACTCAGCAAGGTTATATAAGTAAATTGCTCCAGAATACCCAGAACTGGAATTGAAACCAAGGTCTCTGACTTCAAGCCATTTTTTCTTTATACATCTAAAGCCTTGCTTGTCCACAATCTACCCTTTTTCAGTTCTGTCCTCCCAAGTAACAGGGGGCAGGCTGACTTTTTGTTCCCGCATCCCCAAGCCTGTGCAGACATGAGGACACATCCCGCACTTGGTTTATTTAGATGCAGATACCAAGAGAGGTTCACCTGACTCATCAAGGTCACATCACATGCCTGTCTGGTCTTTATAGGCTTCCCTCAGCCGCTCTCTAAAGCACAGTCCTGATCATTCTTGACTCCTTTCAAAACACTACGTGCCTTTCCCAGGGAACAAAGCCCAAACTCTCTTTGGGCATCAAAAGGCCCTTACATCCCTTACATCCTGGTCTCCAACTTACCTTTCTACATTTAGTGATCCACTTTTCTTCGTATTCCCATGCTGTGCAAACTGAGTGACTTTGCACCCATATTCCCTAATAATGTTTCTTCTTCAATTAAAGATGATTTTTGCCCATTTCTAGTAAAATCTTCCTCAAAGGGTTGTTGTGAGGATTTGAGGAGACACCATGTGCAAGGTGATAGAGCACATTGCCTGACACGTAAGACATCAGTAAACATATTTTCCTTTTTCTTATGCCACAAAACAATTGTACTATTATTTTTAGAGAGGGCTTATGTCCCTCACTGACTAAGTTCCTGAGGACAGGATGCCAATTTGTGTTATCTTTATGTTCTTTAGGGAATCTAAAGCCCTGCTCCATCCTATAGACATTCAATAGAAATTCACTGAATGAATGAATGAATGCTGTCTTTTGCTTAAAACTTCTAACCTGCCAGGAGCTACCTCTTTAGAAGCTCAGGAAGAACTGGACCAGGGTTGTCTTAAAGGATCTGGGTGCCTCAGACTGTTCTTATCCCAATCACACTGCTAAACACAGAGTGAGTTGGACACATGGTATAAATCATGAACCCAAATTCAAATGAAACAAGCCTAGCTTTAGAATTCTTTCTAAAGGAAATTGCAGCTTATTCCATCTGATTCTAAGCATGGCATCGGTGATAACCCAGGCACCATTTTAATATCCTTTGGCTGGATAATAAGCCACGACTCAGCTATCACCACTGACATCATCTATGAACCCAACATTCCTCTCTATTCCCTTCCTGCCCATGGAGACAGGTTAGAAATAGGACCAGTATCTCTCTTCAAGCAGGGTCTTATTTCAATCACTCTTCCCTTGCAACCAGATTGCCCTCATTATTCTCTGGTTACCTGCCAGGCAAATCCAAAAACCCAGCTACATTCAATTACCCATTTCATTATTCTATTTATAAATGGAAAACAACTTTAATTAAAAATAGAGACTATTGCTTCTCCTGGTCTTTGACTAATGTTCAATTAATGGCTAAACTAAACAAATTGAATTCCCTTAAACAGTTAAGCCAGTTTATAAACATAGTTAATTGAATTTCCTAAAAAGCATGTCTGGCTTCTATACTCTGAGAGAGGCTAACAAGATGGCTAGTCAGTCCTTTCAGTACACAGCAACGATTCCTCTCTTCCATTCCATGCAGATGTTCTTCCCAAGCAGGTCAAACCCAGGCTGTCCAGGGGTGACAAGTCACTGCCATTCCTTGCTACCAACATGCACTGTGCACAAGACTTTTTAGAGGTCCCGGGAATGTGCCCAATCAACAACAGAGCATTATTCATAACCAGTAACTCCCACCTTGATTTTCACCTGCCACAATTATTTTTAAATAATATATCGTGGCTCACTACTAATCAAAATTTACCCAGCTTGACAGTTGTAGTGTACCCCATTCTCTGGACCAGTGCCACATGATTCCCAGGCCTCAGACTAATCCATTAATTTCTACCCCACTCACCTTTTCACCTGGACAATCATTAATTTCCTGTTGCTTTATTCAGTCTCTCCTAATCCTTAACTAGAATTTTTCTACTTAACTAGAATTTACATTTTAAATGGCATGTTAGATTTCAGTCCAGAAACTTCTAGGGGTATTAAGAGGAATGAGTTTTAGTTAGAACAGAGGTAAAAGGAGGATGGGACAACTGGTTTCAATAAATGCTTTCATTAAAGGAACTTTTGTGACAAGTTGAAACAAGTTGCAGATTAACAAATCTTTAAGCTAGACCATCTTATCTCCCAAATCCTATAAAAATGAGGCTCTCTCCTGCTTTCCCTAGCTCCTCCAGATTCTATCTCCAGAAAGGCCTCTTCACTGAAGGATGCTGACTGTGTAGCATGGGAATTGCCAGTAATTAGTACTGTGGTTTGTTAAACTAGCCAGGGTATTAAGGGAGCAAAGAGGAAGTATCTCAACCATCTCAACCAATATGTCTGTCTTTAAGTGCTTTGAACCTTGTTTCTCTTATTTCTCCTGATATAATTTCCCTTTGAGCTGATATTGCTTGAATTCTGAGTTAATCATAGTGTAATAGCCATAGAATTACCTTCTCTACTGCAAGATGCTGTTTCTGAAAAAGATCATCACCCATTCCTGAATAAAAGGAAGTGTAAGAAATAACACCTCTTCTTTGGTAAAATTAAATAAAGCGCTGAGTTCTAAGACGTAGAATCACTTGACATTTTTGACACTTGACATAAGATGTAGGATCACTTCATCATCTATAAATGGGATGACAATAATGCTAAAGAAAGCACTAGACTGGAGCCACAAAACCCTGGATGCTGCCACCCCCACAGCTTCCTTCTGACAGAGTCCAAAATGGTTCTTCACACACAGAATTCTCAGTTAACAGCCCGAGACCCTTGAACGGTACTGACTGGACCATGGATTCCCACCTGAATCAAAGACAGTCAAGTATAAACTTGCCAATAGCCTGGAGCAAACAAGCATGGGAACTCATCAGCAGAGCTGCCTACTAACCAGTCACTGAGTAGCTCCATCAGATTCTCTCTCAAGACACTGAATGTGAGACATATTAAAAAAAAAAAAAAAAAAACCCAGAGAATAGAATAAAGCAGAAAGAAGCAGAGAAGGACATAGAATGAAGGCAAGAAGCAGAAGCATGAGTAAGTAGAAGCATGAAGTCTAGAAAGTGAACCATGAGACCGTAGACCCCAAAAGAGTAATGGAAAGTAGCTGCAGAAATAATAGAAAAAATGACAATAATAAAAATGATGATAATAGGAAACACCAATTTCTGTCTGGTACTATTTTAAATGCTATAAATATATTAACTCCAACCTTCTGAGGTCTGTTTCCATTTCACAGATGAGGAAACTATGCCACAAAAAGCTTAAGTAACTTGCCCAAAGTCACATGCTAGCATGATTCAACCCAGTTGAGCACTAAAGTCTATGCTAAGAGAAAAGCTGAGTTAACAAGAATAATAGACACAGCATTACTGTTGAATATTTAACCATGCTCTAGGTCTTAGGAGGCTTGATGGTTCAGTGGTTTCCTGCATTTCCTTCATTCCCCAGATAGTCTCGCACTAAATCTCCACCACCTGAGGTATTCTGAACACTTGAAATAGTCTAGCACTGTGACTTCAAATGAGACAATAAATGTGAGAGCATTCTACCTTCCCTGAAATAAATGGGACAAAGTGAAGTGTCTTTATTCTGAAATAGGTGAAAGTTCTGAAGATCTGGTCTGGTGATCAAGAGCGAATTTGTTTCTTAATCACATTGATCTGTGACATAGCTTTGCATCAGGCTCAGTCCGTCTTGGTGGTATATTTTTCCACACACTGTGGGAATTTTAGAATGTGTTAGTTTTTAACATGTAATTATCATTACATATTAATTAAATATAATTATATTAATTACATGACCCTGTTCTACCTCATTCCTTCCCTAAACAACTAGAGCGAAGAGGCTATGATTATAAAGGCAATGAACAAAGACCAAAAGAAAAGCAGCTTGAATGTTGTTTTATCTTTCCACCACTTCTCACAATAGCAACCAGATTACTTAGGGTATTGAAGGAGTTTAGATTTATTCGAATTATAATGAACCCCATTTTGCTTTTATTGAGTACATTTGTGAGAGTGACCACAGATATGAAGACAGTCATGCTTTCTTGCAGGGCTCATTTGCAAGGTTCTGAGGTTTGCTTTCAAAAGGGCAATCAGTGGATATTGTGAATCAGTGCTTCCATCAGAGTGTTAAGAAGGGGAAAAGTTGGAGCCTAGACTGAGTTGCAAGGAATTGAAATCTGCTGAAATACCAGTAGAAGATTTAGAAGTTTATGTGTTGCACTAAAAATTATTTCCGTATGATGTAATTGTTTGAAAAGTTGTTAGCGCTGGACATTTTATTGTAATTTGTTCAATGCACTGGCTTTTAAATGCTCTTAGAAGGTAATAAACATGTAAAAGAAAAGAATCATCCCCTTCCATTCAAAATCCCCTGACTTACCTCCTAATGAGGATTAATCTTATAAGGATCAGCTTTGTTTGTCCTGTCCTATTTTAGATATCAGGGTTGTGTTCAGTTGCTTTCTAAAGCTTTATTTATTTATAGAATAAAAGAGTCATATGTGTGGAAATAATAACACTTTTGTCAGAAAGTCAGGCAGCAACTTGGATGCTCCTGGGTCCAAATGCCACTTTCAGTGGAGCATGCTTCCTACAGAGCAGGAGAGAGGAGAAAGAAATCATATGCCCTGCAGCAAGGACCCTAAGACTATAAATAAGCAAGTTATCAAACAGTCTGCATTGTTCACCCCAGCAGAGTCTCTCAGCTCTGAAATGTCCCTGCCCACTCCCCATATACACTCTCCCTTCCCACTGACTGTCTCACTGACCATAAATAGAGAAAAAACCCCAAACTATTCTTTCTTGTGATCCTGTGACTCAACCTCTGTAAGATATTTAACGTTAAACTTTAAACACCTTTGTTGGTAACCTTTTCGTGTTTTCTGAGAACTTAGTCCTAGAACCTGATTTAATCTTCTCAGCAAACCTAAAGGTAGGTGCAGTTATTATCACAACCTTCCAGATAAGGAAACTGAAGTCTAGAAGCAGAACTGGCTTCATGAGTGGGAGATGTGTGGAGTCACACAGGGCCCTTGCTTAGAGGGGTCCCATTCTTAGTTTAACCTACTACTGTCGCCATCTCGAAATTTGTAATTCCTTAAGAGGCCCCACATTTTTATTTTGCACTGGGTCCCACAAATTACATAGTTTATCCTTTCTAGAAGGAGTAAATTTCCCTAGGTCCCTTTATTAGTTTTCTAGGGTTGCCATAATGAAGTACCACAGATTGGGTGCCTTAGGCAACAGAAATTTATTTTCTCACAATTCTGGAAGTCCTATCAAAGTGTCACAGGATTGATTTCTTCCGAAGCCTCTCTCCTTGGCTTGTAGATGGCTGCCCTCTCTGTCTTCGCCTGGTCTTCAGGATTAAGGCCTATCCTAATGACCTCATTTTGACTTAATTACCTCTATAAAGACCCTATCTCCAAATAGAGTCACATTATGAGGTAGTAGGCATTAGGTCTTTGACATTCGAATGGGGTGGGGTGGGGGGGCTGTAAGGAGAGGACGCACCGAGACTCAAGTCCACCCATAACAGTCCCATAACAACCAGTGAGGGGAAGAGACTCTAAGATTTGTTCCATTTATTACTCTCTATGTGTCTTCACAAATATCCATGTAAGTTGTAAGAGTGTCTCTTCTTATCACTAGTAGAAGCTGAGGCCCAGAAAGGTCGGTACTTGCTATCGTGAAACAAAATGGCAATACAGGAAATGTATTAGCACGATGACAGCACTGGGTTGAAACCTCAGCTCTCCTGGCATGGAATCGACTGCTGGCCCAGTACTGCCCTTCGCAACCTACACACACAGACACCACTGCCAGGAGAGATGGGCCCTCTCTACAATGATAGGTTCCGGACTGTTTGCCTTTGGTAGATTTCAAAATAGCACAGATGACTGTTTCTAGCCAGGAAAAAAAAAAAAATCATTACCCTTCTCCTCACAAGTTACACAAAGGCACCTCTGTGGAATACATCCAACATACCACTGTGTCACTGTTTTATCTCATTCTTTCTCTGGCTCCAAGCTGTGAGCATGAGCAGGGAGGAGTGAGGTTGTGGAGATTAACTGGGGAGTAAGGTAACTCATTTAAATGATAAAACAGGAAACCCATTTCCAGTTTGGACATGGATAGTGTTTGAATGTGAGCAGATCTGGAGTCCGGACTAAAGACTCAGGCAGTATTATAATATGGTGGGGCACCAGATTTCTTCTTTTAAAGGAAAGAGTTCTTGGTGACTGCTGGGCAGGGAAAGCATATGTTGTGCTTTGGCTCACAGGTACAGTGGGGTGGGAAGGGTGGCAGATCAGGGACAGATCTCTGGTCTTAGCCCTGGCCCGGAAGCTATTGTTGGGCAGGTATTTTACCTCTCCGGACTTCAACCTTCTTTTCTGCAACATGAGACTTTCAAGTCCCATTCCTGTCTCTCAAATTCAGTATCGTTGATGGGGTGTAGCAAGTTCTCTTTGCAAAAACAAGAGAGCATGGCATATAGTTTTTCATTTATATTCAGTTCCCAATTATGAATGTGACCTTTTATGATTTATTAGTTTTTAAAAAGACATTTTCCTGGAAGATTAGAAAAATCATACAATACTGTGACCAGATGATCAAAATTAACATGACTAATGAGGGGAAGATGGATTTTGTATGCCTCCACATACAATGCCCTGAGAAGGACACAACGCCACATAGGTGATATTCTGTACCAAGATGCCTAATCTGAATCTCATCATGGGGAAACATCAAAAAACCCAAATTGAGGGCCTTTTGCAAAATGATTGACCTGCTCTTAAAAATGTCAGTGGCATGAAAGAGAAAGAAAGGTTGAGGAAGCCATCCAGATGAAAGCAGGTTAAAAAGATAAATAACCCACACATATATGTTAATTAATTTATGACAAAAGAGCCAAGAATAGATATTGGGGAAAGGACAGTCTCTTCAATAAATGGTGTTGGGAAAACTGAACAGCCACATGCAAAAGAATTAAACTGGACCGCTATCTGACATCACACACAAAAATAAACTCAACATGGATTAAAGACTTGAATGTAAAACCTGAAACCATCAAACTCCTAGAAAAAAGGCGGTACCCTCCTTGACACTGGTCTTGGCGATGATTTTGGGGATTTGACACCAAAAAATGGCAACAAAAGCAAAAATAAGAAAGTGGGACTACATCAAACTAAAAAGCATCTGCATGGCAAACGGAACCATCAACAGAATGAAAAAACAACCTACTGAATGGAAGATAATATTTGGAAATCATTTATCTGGTAAGGGGTTAATATCCAAAATATATATTTAAAAAACCTCATACAACTCAATGGCAAAAAAGCAATCTGATTTAAAAAAATGGCAAAGGATATGAATAGATATTTTTCCAAAGACATAGACTGCCAACAGTTACCTGAAAAGATGCTCAACATCACTAAATATCAGAAAAATGCAAATCAAAACCACAATGAGATATCACCTCACACTTGTGAGAATGGCTGTTATCAAAAAGACAAGAGATGACAAGTGCTGGTGAAGATGTGGAGAGAAGGAACCCTTGTGCACCATTGGTGGGAAGGTGAATTGGGGCAGCCACTGTGGAAAACAGTATAGAGGGTCTCAAAAAAGCAAATATAGAACTACCATATGATCCAGCAATTCCACTTCTGGGTATTTATCCAAAGAAAATAAAAAGTTAATTCATAAAGATATCTGCACCCCCATGTCCATTGCAGCATTATTTACAATAACCAAGATATGGAAACAAGTGTTTCCATGTCTACAGATAAATGGATTAAAAAAATGTGGTATATATAGAATGGAATATTATTCAGCCTTAAAAAAAAAAAGAATGAAATCTTGCCATTTGTGATATCCTAGATGGAACTGGAGGGCATTGTGCTAAGTGAAGTAAGTCAGACAGAGAAAGACAAATACCTTATAATCTCACTTATATGTGGAATCTTTGAAAACAAACAAACAAACAAACAAACAAACAAACAGAAAAACCCTACCAAGCTCATAGAAACAGATCGGTGGTTGCCATAGGCTGGGGGTGGGGGTGGGCAAAATGGATAAATGGAGTCAAAAGGAAGAAACTTCCAGGGGTGCCTGGGTGGCTCAGTTGGTTAAGCATCCAACTCTTGATTTCAGCTCTGGGTCATGATCTCAGGGTCGTGGGATTGAGCCCTGCGTGGGGCTTCCCGCTCAGTGGGGAGTCGGCTTGAGATTTTCTCTCTCCCTCTCTCCCTGTCCCTGCCCTGCCACACTGTCTCTCTCTCTCCAAAATAAATAAATAAATCTTTTTTAAAAAGGTACAAAATTCCACTTAGAAAATAAATAAGTCATGGAAATGGATATGTGACTATAGTTAATAATATGTATTGCATATTGGAAAGTTAAGAGACTGGATCTTAAAAGTTCTCATCATAAGAAAAAAATTCTGTAACTATGTAAGGTGACAGATGTTAACTAGGCTTATTGTGATGATCATTTCACAATATATACAAATATTGAATTATTATGTTGTACAACTGAAACTAATAATTTTGTATGTCAATTATACTTCAATTTTTTAAAAAGATAAATAATACATGATCCTGGACTAGATCCTGTATAGAAAAATTTCTATAAAGGACAATATTGGGACAATTAACAAAATTAAAACATGGGTAGTTGATCAAAGAAATGTATCAATGTTAAATTTCTTAAATTTTATAACAATACAATTGGCCTATGAAAGAATATTCTTGTTCTTGGGATAAACACATTCAAATATGAAATAAAGGGAATGATATATACAGACTTGCAAATGGTTCCCCAAAAAAAGAGAAATTAATAAAACAAATGTGGCAAGGGGCGCCTGGGTAGCTCAGTCAGTTAAGTGTCTGCCTTCAGCTCAGCTCATGATCCCAGGGTCCTGGGATCAAGTCCCACCTCAGGCTCCCTGCTCATCGGGGAGCCTGCTTCTCTCTCTGCCCCTCCCCCCTGCTCATTCTCTCTCTCTCTTTCTCTCTTTCTCCCCCTCTCTCTAAAAAATAAATAAATAAAAATACTTAAAAAAAACCCAAATGTGGCAAAATATTAAATATTGATGAATTTGGCAAAGGATATGTGGGAGTACCTCATTCTATTCTTGCAAATATTCTGTAAGTTTGAAATTATTTTAAAATAAAAACTTTAAAAAAAAAAAAGTAGTACGTGTACATTGCACAAAATTTTCTGAAGAAAAATCACCTGCAATCCCACCACCCAGAGATTACTGTTGACCTTTTATGTATACCTTATTTATTTCACAGGAAAGAATTATTTCATGACAGCTGGACAGGGAAAGTGTTCATTGTGCTTAAGCTCACAAGGACGGAGGAGTAGGAAGGGTGGCAGATCAGGGCCGGTAATTGGTTTGGGGGGGCCTGTAATCTACTGTGGCCAATGGTTCTCAAGAAGTCTGCTGGAAACTTCTGGGAAAGATTTTTTCCTGTTCTTTTCTTTTGTTGCATGTTGAAATGCACAAAGATGTTTGATGCAGTGGTAGCCATCTTGGGACCATGAAGGGAAAGCCAAGGGAATGGAAAATAAGATGATTCAGAGCACCGGTATCATTGAGCTGCTTAATTAACCAACCCTGGAAACGGCCTAGGGGCAGACATTTTGTCATGTGATGTAATAAATGTCCTTATTCTTTAAGCCAATATTGCTTAGTATCCCAACAGTTAAATCCCAAAAGTATCCCAACAGTTAAATCTCTATTTTTAAACAAGATAATGTGGCCATTTGCTCTGCTCACTTATCAATCACATGTAGCAAAAGCTCTTCCAAAAGAAAAAGTCATGGGACCAAATCTGGGTTTTGAGCATGTGGTGAGGTCACTAGCCAGAAGCTAAAGGGAACACAAGTTTCTAGATTGGGACAGGTGGTATGGGCTTCACGCCCAGAAATTGAGAATGGGAGGGCCAAACTTACTCTCTGGTGCACCTCTGAGTCTCGAATAATTAATGGGATTTAGACTTGCTTTGGCTTCCAGAGGGGGATTCAATGTGGGGAGTAGACGAAGTGGAGGAAGCAGAAAAAACTGTAGCTCAGTATCTGTGTCTCACATATAGCCTGGGTGAAAAGCAGGCCATTGGCCATTCCAAGCCTATGACCTTTGAGTCTGTGTGACTTCTGGATGTAGTGATCAGTGGCAGAGATGATGCCAGAGAATGGCAATGTGGCAGGTGGTGTCTGAAAGCTACAGCACTGTTGGAGGCTGCACTTGACAGTCAAGGTTAGCTCCCTGATTCATTAATAAACATTTATCGAACACTTGCTCTGGTCTAAGTAATGTTCTAGATGCTGAAAATACAGGGCTTAACATGGCATTGTTCCTGCTCTCACAGAATTTACAATCCATTTTTGGAAGGCTGTGTGGCACATGAAAAGGCTATAGATACTGCACTCAGATCTAGATTCAAATCCTGACTCTACCATTTACAGTGGGACCATGGACAGGTGATTTATCCTCCCTGTGCCTCAGTTACCTCATGTAGAAGAATGAGGATAATGGGGTGCCTGGGTGGCTCAGTCGGTTGGGCATCCTACTGTTGATTTTGGCTCAGGTCATGGTCTCAGGGTTGTAGGATCGAGCCCTGCACTGGGGTCCACACTCAGTGGGGAGCCTGCTTCTTTCTCTCCCTCTCCTTCTGCCCCATCCCCTGCTTGCATGTGCTCTCTCTCTAAAATAAACAAATGAATCTTTAAAAAAAAAACAACAAAAAAGAATGGGGATAACAACAATACCTGGCTTATCAATTAACTCTGAGGGTTAAATAATAAAATGTATATGAAGTGTTTAACATAGGGCATAAAACATAGTAATTGATAAGCAACATTATTTTAATTTTTTTATTATTGTATGTGTGGTTATTGTTATATTATCAGTTAATAACAATCATTGTTACTGTTACTATTTACATTTGTGTTCTTGTGCTGAAGGATAGAATTTTGCTCATAAAGCTGAGTGTAGCCTTATCTGCAAAGCCACCAAAGAGGTTAGGTTGATGTGTTCATAGTCTTGCCGTCAAAAAGCACTCACTACCCTTTTTTCCCCAACACCTTTCACATAAGCACAAGAAAGCTTGAGTGTGAGAGGCTGTGAGGGTCTCAGAAGCCCTAGGACTATTCTTTCCTCAAATCAGCCATGTTCTTACCTGGAGAGATTACTTCCATCTGAGAGGTAACAATGCACTTTTCCAAATGCAAAGAAAATACCATTCACACTGGGAAGGAATTTGTGTCATTAAAAATTCCAAAAGCCAGGGGCTTTTCAGTCACTTGATCTGCTATGAAAGATCTTTCTATTTCTCCCTAATGCTTTACTGACCATATTTTTGAGGAAGAAAATAAGAAAATGAGAACAAATTCTTACATCCACACATAACATTCACTGTGCAGTGTGGACAGAATATCACATGTGGTATTATTTTGAAAAGGCCTGGATCTCATCGTTACAAGTACAGGAGGACATTTGGCCATGTATGAGACTGCTTATTAGTCAAGAGCTCTTCATTTGGGAAACTCAAATGTCACAATAGACACTACTCCTTGCTCTTATTCAGGAAAGGAAAATAACCACACAAACAACACAGGCATTTGGTAAAGGACTAAAGGAACTCCCTTAATTCAAACATGCAGAGGTTCTTCCTCTACCTAGGCCATATCGCACTCAAATGCATTTAATTATGTACTTGATGACACACTTATTAAAACTTTTATTTGCTACCATTTAATTCCAAGATGGCTGTTACCCATAAAGTAAAATTAGTCTGGATCTACTCATGAAAGAAAATAAAGCTCACTCATTTTATTTACATATATATTTTTTTAAAAATCAAACTGGACTTTGAAAACTAATTATCTGATCCACCTCTGTCTCCACCTTCTCAGTTCCCCTCTTTGGATCTAAAACTAAGAGTCTGGAACAATAAGAAGGCTTATACAATAGACTGTAGATTAGGTTGTTAGTGGTTCATTGATGGCATTGAGCATCCAGGCTATTTTTATCTCTTGTGGTATCCCTCAGCCTCGCCCTAAGGGTTGTACGGCCAAACTAGATTGTACATTCCTCTCATGGTTGCAAGACAACCTAAGGAATTTCAAGCATCAAATGTGTGCACAGTGAAATCCGAAAATAAAATAAGACATTTTTCCTTCTATCTCTTTTTAAGGTAAAGGAAACTTGCTCAGACACTTGCCCTCCCCTAGTAGATATACCCTCAGGTCTCACTGGTCAGAATTGAATCACATGTTTACTTCTAAACCAATCATTAACAAAGGGATCAGAGGCTTGCTTAGGCCAATTAGGATCTGATCCCCAGTCGCACAGGGCAAGGGTACCTCTCACAACAGTAAGAAGGGGAAGTGAGTCGTGGTGGTTGGATAGGCATTGCTACATTATTCTGAACTTTGCCTTATTTGTTAGGCTATATCACTTGGAGGTTATACCAGTAAAATCAGCCAATTTTAAATTGAGGAGAAAGAGAGAAAAAGCCATCATCCCAAGCAAACAAAACTGATGTGTCACTTGGTCAGTAACTATTCTATGACATAGAATATTAATGAGTCTTCTCAAATACATGTAGAAAAAGAGATTCAAAAACTGAAATAAAAAAAAAATAATAAATAATTAAATACTAAGATGATTTCAGACTTCATGAAGTTATGACAAAATTGAAGCTAATCTTCTAGGTGACTAACAGGCCCTCTGACAGAGGGGCTGTCTTCTCTCACACCCACCCAGCCTCACACACATCACCTCTCATTGCAAACTAAATGTCCTGTGGAAATCTCTACGTTTCCTTAATTCTGCTGGGCGACAGGCCTGGGGACCCTTAATTTGCTGATATTGTCTCATCTACTTCTACTCCAAGGTGAGCAGTGTAACCTTGGGCTCAATTCCACCTGCCAGTGAATTTAATTTTGCTTCCTTGGGACTTAATAAGTCCCAGACACTTTAGTACATTTGTTCCCACCAATTTGCTCTCTCCTCACCAGCGTAGGGTGATTCCATAGTCTATGTGAATGAATTTAGTCATCTTAACTGGGAAACTCATTTGCCCTACATGGAGCATGTTTTTCTCATCTTCCTCTAATCCTTTATTCAGGTGCAAATCTCTCACAGATCTAGCCCTTTTCTTCCTTCATGATTACGTATCCTTTTTAAACTTTGACTCCTTCACCCTAGATACAGCTCATTCCTCTTCAGCCTCTTAGCATTCAGAGCAAAAGAATCTCTCAGGGAATTTTTCTTAGGAATTATGATGCTCGTGTCCCCACTTTCACATGGACATATTTTCTGATACTACTTGTATAGGTAATGTGGTATCCATGTAGTCCTAGTTTAGTCTCTGCTCTTGTGGAGCTTACGTTTCAACAGGAAGAGACAGATGAACTATAAACCTAACAAATGAATAAATTATATATGTTAGAAATCATAGCAAGATAAAGAGAGCAGGAAAGAACAATTGGGAGGGATGGAGTAGGGATGGGAGGATTGCAATATGAAACATGATGGTCATACAGGTCTCATTAAGGTGACATTTTTAAAAGTGGAGATATAATTCACATACCATAAAATTCACTGTTCTAAAGTATACAAATTCAGTAATTTTTAGTATGTTGACAAGGCTGTGCAACCATCACCACTACTGAATTCCAGAATATTTCATCACTCTAGAAAGAAATCCTGTACTCGTTAGTGGTCACTCCCTCCCCGCCTGCCCCCAGCCATTTATCTACCTTGTCTCCATGAATTTGCCTATTCTGGACAGTTCATGTAAATGGAATCATACAATATGTCGCCTTTTGTGTCTGGCTTCCTTCACTTAGCATAATGTTTTCAAGGATCATCTATGTTGTGGCATAATTCAGTACTTCATTCTTTTTTTGTGGTTGAGCAAATACTTCATTGTATGGATATACCATATTTTGCTTACTATCGGTTGATGGATATGGATTGTTTCTAGTTTTTAGCTGTTATGAAATGCTGCTAGGAACATTCATCTACAGGTTTTTGTGTGGACTTATGTTTTTAATTCTTTTGGCTATATACCCAGGAGTAAAATTACTGGGTCATAGGGTAACTCTACCTTAACTTTTTGAGGAACTGTTTTTAAGAGACTATTTCTTTTTACTTTGCCATCAGTAATACATCAAGTTTCCAATTTCTCCACATCCTCATTAACACTTGTTATTATCTACCTTTTTTATTATAGTCAAGAAGATGACATTTGAGCTAAAATTGAAAGGCAATGTGGAAGTGAGCCATATGAGTATTCAGGGCAGAGACTGGCAGGCAGAGGGGCAGCCAGGGCAAAGCCCTTGAGGTGAGAGTGTGCCAGATGTGCTCCAGCAATAGCAAGATGGACAGTGAAAGTGGAGTGGTGTGATCGAGGGGGCAAGTAGAGCAGAATGAGGTGAGAGCCAACGGAGGGCCAAGTATAGGTTGTTGAAGGCCATTGTAAGGATTTTGGTTTCACTCTAAAAGAAGTGGGAAGCCGTTGAAGGATTTTGGAGCAGAGGGGTGATGTGATTTGACCTACCTCATAATAGTATCATTCTGACTGCTGAATTATATGTGGACAAGGGTGGAATCAGGAAGAATCAAAGAGAGAATTGGTATATTTTTGCAATACCAGTGACACACAGGGCGGTTGATATCAGGGAGGTGGTGAGGAGTGTTTGAATTCTGCATATGTTTTAAGGTAGAACCAAAAGATTTCCTGCCAGAGCTCAAGTGGAACAAGAGAAAGAAAGGAATCAAAATCTGTGGCTCAGTGACTTTCTTTCTTTCTTTCGAGAGAGTGAGAAGGGGTGAAGGGGCAGAGGGAGAGGGAGAGAGAATCTCAAGCAGACTCCCCACTGAGCACGGAGCCAGATGTGGGGATTGATCTCAAGACCCTGGGATCATGACCTGAGCCAAAATCAAGAGTCTGGTGCTTAACCGACTGAACCACCCAGGCACCCCCTGTGACTTTCATTTCTAGAAATAGTATATCAGGAAGTGTATTCACATTCACTTCTTCTCTATTAGGTAGATCCAAAGTCCTTTTTTTTTTTTAAGATTTCAATTATTTGACAGAAAGAGCGCAAGAGTGAGAGAGCACAATTAGGGAGAGCTGCAGAGGGAGAGGGAGAAACAGGCTCCCCACCAAGCAGGGAGCTGGACGTGGGGCTCGATCCCAGGACCCTGGGATCATGATCTGAGCCAAAGGCAGACGCTCAACCAACTGAGCCACCCAGGCACCCCAGATCCAAGGTTCTTAATTAGGTAATCTCACATGTTTAAAAATATTGTCCACGGTAGTAATAATAATAATACCCTACAACCTATTAAGTGTTGAGTCCTTTAATCTGACTATCTCATGAGGCAGGTATTATTTTTCCACTATTTATACATGTGTGAACAAAGACAAGATTAATAACTGACAGCTTCCCTAATTTTTATCCTCACTTCCAACTTAGGACCAACCAGCAAAGTCCAAATATGCACCCCTAACCATTATGTAGGACGCCCCCCTTCTAGTTAGCCCACCTACATTTCCCTCATGCCAATAGCCTTCAATCAGGACATACCTAAGTCTTCCTCTTTTTTCACTGTAAAGTTTTCCCACTCTTTTGCCTTTCTTGAGTCTCTGTTAAGATATAAGTCATAGTGGCTGACTTCCTTGTTATAGCAAGTTTGAAATAACTAGTCTTTGGGTGTCCTCATTTGGTTTGTCTTCATTTATTTCTACAGGTGTCTTAGGTCAGGTTCCCTGGGAAATGGACTTTGAAGTCCAGATTCAAGTATAGATTTATTGGGGACATCCCCCCCATGAAGGGGATGATGGGGACAGGATGGGGCAGACAGAGAAGCTGAGCTGTGACACAGTTGCACTAGAGCTTTAACCAGTCTCATGGGGAACTCTGAGTCAGGTTGGCCCTTTAGAAATGTACCCTGGCCTGGATCAGTTGTTGGACGCAAGGTACCCTTGGGAAAGGAGAGGAACTTAGGCAAAGGAGATCTCTTTGATCAAAGGCAAGTCCAACGGGAGAACCTAGCTGTAAACTCTCAGCAGCCAACACTCTGGGCAGCTGGGGAACAAGTGCTTGGATCACCTTCAGCGCGGGGGAGGGTGGAGAGTAGATGACCCTACCAAACACACAGTTGGCAGCACATCATGACTCTAACGTAAACTTTGAATCCAAATTTAAAGCTCCTTTCACTACAATATAGCTGTTTTCACTTAAAAAAAAAGTGACAAATGGAGATTTTGTGACCATTTATTTTCTGTTCTCCTAATCCAAAACCAAGACCATATTTGTAAAATGATTCTGACATTTTTAGTAAGTGATTGTGTGCATAGTGGTTGACTCAATTGAATATGGTATTTAAAGATCTGAAATAAAACCCAACCAACCAAAGCAGTTAACTGAATTACCACATATAGACATTTATATCATCTTAATATTATGGTACTTTCCTAAATGTTCTACTCTACTCAGTAGAGTAGAACATTGTGACCTCCAGCTTTCCAGCTTGAGATGTTGACAAATTGAAAATAAATCGATGAGAAAATAGTACCATTCCCACTTTAAGGCTATACATGCCCTAGTGAAAATTATTCCATCTTAGTTTAGATATTAATAAAACATATCTTAGAAGTTAATAAAATATTAATTTTATCCTTAAAAGAATCTAGTTCCCTACCTTACTTTCATCACTAGTGTTATATGATTATTGTAGGACTTTTAGGTTTACTTGAGCTAATTAAACTCAATACTTCTTTTTTTGGTTTTATAAACAAAGCAGCTGATACTGTATCCAGTAATTGGAATTTTCCTGAAGATTATCAAAAACATATGCCAAGTTCTGTCTACCAATTAGTCTGAATCGTCCCTTTAATATTTGTAAATAAATCTAAAATTTTGAAAAATAAAAGTCTGTCTGTTAGCATATTCTCTCACAATCACATGAACTTTTGAATATATTACTCATCATTCCCAGAGCTTTTGGCTTTTTCCCTTTTCTGTTAGTCCTGGAAACTCCCTCACCCATACTCACTTCCTTCTCCCTCTCTGCAAAAGGAGTCACCTCATGATTAACCTTGTATGGGATCTCAGCCAAATTGTAATCCCAGGTAGCTTTTGCCCATAGCATAGCATGGTGGTTCTTAAACTTTGAGTCCTAAGACTTGTCAGGGGAATCTATTACAACAGGAGATATTAGAGATTCATCCTAGATCTAAAGATTCAGAATTTCTGGAGGTGATGCTCAGACAAATGTATAACTGAATTTCTCTTTGTGGAATTCTGTTAAGTATCACAGCCTGAGAACCACTCACAAGTAAATTTCACATTTCTAGCAACTGATAGAGTTTTCTGGCCATAGAATGTTGGGATGAAAGTGGCATTTGGGGTCTATTCTTTTCTAGCATTGTGTGTATAATAGTCTATGGAGGAGGAAACAATAGGCTGACTTTTCCCAGAAGTAATCCATTTGTATAATAAAGCCTATCAGAATAGAAACATTATAAATGTAAAGAATGGGAGCTGTTTGAGAAAAACTGCTGTAGAAGAATTGGAAGGACCAGGTGATTTCTAGAATGCTAAAGCCAAAAGATAGTAAAGGAGTTGAAGGTACCATTGGGAAAATGGCTATGATGGAAATTATTGAGCAAATATTAAATGTAGCACAGGATGAGGTGATAGGAAGACCACAAAGATAAAAACACATAATTTAATTTACTTCAGTAGGTATTTATTGAGTATCTACTATGTGCACAGCATTGTCCTAAAGTGTACCAGGGCATGGTTCCCAAATCTAGATTTGTATTATGTTCAGCTGGGGAGATTTTTTAAAAAGATTTATTTATTTATTTTAGAGAGAAAGAGAGACAGCACACATGTGAGTGGGGAGAGGAGCAGAGGGAGAGAGGGAATCTCAAGCAGACTCCCTGCTGAGTGCGGAGCCCAAAGTGGGGCTGGATTCCACAACCCTGGGATCATGACCTGAGGTGAAATCAAGAATCGGAGGCTTACCTAATTGCTCCACCCAGGTGCCCCCAGCTATGGAGGTTTTTTTTGTTTTGTTTTGTTTTGTTTTGTTTTGTTTTTTAGAGAGAGAACGAGACAGAGAGAGAGAGAGCATGAGAGGGGGGAGGATCAGAGGGAGAAGCAGACTCCCTGCTGAGCAGGGAGTCCGATGCGGGACTCGATCCTGGGACTCCAGGATCATGACCTGAGCCGAAGGCAGTCGCTTAACCAACTGAGCCACCCAGGCGCCCTATGGAGTTTTTTAAAAATAAAATTCCTGAACCTCACATTAGCTTTACTGAATCTAAATATCTGGAGGTGAGTTTGAAAATCTTTAGTCTACAAGGCTCCTGTAGTGATTTCAATGCATCCAGTCAATGGACCAGTTATTTGGGAATCACTGTTCCAGAGACCACAAAAATGAGTGAGGCAGAGTTTTTTAAAAAGAACGTATAAACTGGTATGTTGAGCAAGTTTCCTGACTCTGCCTTATATTCATGGCTTCTAAGTTTTACTCAGATGCTTCTTTCTCTGAAATGTCTTTTCCTCATCTCTGCCATGAAAATATTGTCTGTCCTTCAAGATCCATTCAAATGTGGGAAGAATTGGGACCACATTCCCTATCACCACCCTTCCGACCCCACATTCATTATACAACCCAATATTGTAGAATCCACCCTTACAATATCCACATCACCCCTCATCTCCTTTTTAGCCTCATCTCCCCCTCATTAGCTCACCTGAACCACTGAATGGCCTTTTAACTCATCCCTCATGCTCCATCTGCCCTCCTAACTCCAATGTATTCTTTATGGTTCTTTTAATCTTGCACAGTTCAATTATAACTGTTTTTTCATATTGCAAATAAAGTTTACTGTTTCCCCATTACCGACAAAATTAGGGATAAAAATGCTCCAGTCTAGCATTCAAACTTCTTTATCAATTAGAATTCCTTTTGTTATAAGCAATAGAACCAACTCTGACTAATTTAAGCAGAAAAAAAGGTATAGGCTAGTTCACAAAATTGAAGTTTCAATCATTTCCCTTCTTTGTATGATTCTTCTCAAAATTCTCATTCTTAGAGAATGATTAATTCAACATATTCCCAACTGCTATTAATAGAAAGACAGGGAACACTGACTGAAAGACCACTTACAATTATGCTCACTGGGTAAAGATAGTTCTTTGAAAACAAAATTAGGGTGCTGTTACCAAAAGGGAAAGTGAATGTTAGGATCAAAACCAAGAAATGTCCACTACTCACAAAATATGGCCCCAATCCAACTGAAGTAAAACTGACAATGATAGAAGTTCTGTGCTTTCCTTTTTGAGGAAAATGGGAAAAAAAAACAAGGAAGCGAATTCTTGGTAGTCTCAATGTTCTCAGGGTTGGAGGAGAAGAGGCTAGTGCTTTGAAGTAAATGTGTAAACAACGTGTGGAATGATTCAAGAAGTAATTGTGAGTCATAAAGGTAAAGATAAACAGCTTTCATATTTTCTGTCTGTGAACAAGCCATTTCCATAGAACTACAGTGTCCTTTGCCAAACATCCAATAGTATTTTTTGAAAAATATGTTAACCACCATAATACAAGAACAGCCAGAATTTTATTAAGGAGAGAGTCAGTAGGGAAACAGTAACTTCTATAACTTTAGGAGGGTAACAAGTCTTCCACTTCCAAGTTCAAGAAAGGAGCAATGATCTCCCGTAGTTCCCACATTCTGCGGTGTCCAAGCATTGTTGGGAGTAAGCTTTCAAAGATAAATGTAGCATCAAAAAATAGTATGTAACATGAAAGTCCAGTGAAGGTGAGGACATAAAACATGATGAAAATCCTCAGTGCACGTTTCCTGCAAGGAAAGCGAACATCTGTGTTAAGAACATTCTGAAGAAAACCACACTGATGAGACTCCTGGTTCCTCCACCCAGTTAGTTCTATAATGTCAAGGAAGTAACTGAACTTCTCTTGACCTCAGTTGACATCCACAAAAGAAGGAGCTTGGAGTAGTTGAGCACTTAAGTCCCTCCTAGGGCTGGTATTGGAATTCTAAGGTTTTATAGCCATGAAACAATGAAACCCTGAAAATTATGAGACTCTTTCCTTTGAAATACTCTTCTCACACTCTAGCAGACTATTGATACCTTTTCCTCACTTGTGAGGTATCTGACACAGATTCAGAGGGAAATAAAGGACCAGGCAGTTAGATTTTCTGGGGATATAAAATGCAATGTGACAAATGGAGTCTAGCTCTACCACTAGTTTTATCCTGGTACCAGACTTACCCTTTTAAAGTAATATAAACTTTCTCAAGTCTTTCAGGACTCCTCCTCCTAGGCTGGGCCTATGATCTATTTCATTTATTTGCTTTTAAATCCTTCCATTATTATTTTCTAATTATCAATGCAATACATGATTAGGGTAGAAGATCTGGAAGATCCAGAAAAACACAAAGAAGGAAAGAAATGTCACAGATACTCCAGCTACCTGGAGCTAATGACCATCAATAATGTATTTTAGAAGAGAAAATTTAGAGCACAGTTAAAGCTAGCTATGGATCTATTTTGTGATCCAACTCAGTGGATTCTGTAAACCTGAGCCAAGTTGTTTGGCATTATTGCCACTGGTTGTCTCTTGGTAGTTACGCAAATAATTGCTTCTATTTCACACATTTTTTTTCAATTAAAGATTTTTTTTTTTAAAGATTGTTTATTTATTTATTTATTTGACAGAGAGAGACACAGCGAGAGAGGGAACACAAGCAGGGGGAGTGGGAGAGGGAGAAGCAGGCTCCCCGCAGAGCAGGGAGCCCGACGCGGGACTCGATCCCAGGACCCTGGGATCATGACCTGAGCCAAAGGAAGACACTTAACGACTGAGCCACCCAGGTGCCCCAATTAAAGATTTATTTATTTATTTCAGAGAGAGAGGGAGAGAGAGAGAACATGAGCGGGAGGGGCAGAAGGAGAGGAAATCTCAAGCAGACTCTGCACTGAGTGTGGACCACCATGTGGAGCTCAATTCCACGACCCCAAGATCATAACCTGAGCTGAAACCAGGAATTGGTTGTTTAACCAACTACGCCACCCAGGTGCCCTATCACACATTTTATGAAAGAGCCAATGTTTTGAAAAATACTCTAGTCAGAAGAAGCTTTGAGGGCTGCTAAGATGAAGCAGAGATGCCCTGCCCTCGAGAAGTGCTAAATCTAGATTTGTTTTTTCTTATGAAAAGAAAAATGACTCACTACCAAAACATAGCTAGTAAATAAACACTGTTCTTCTTAAATTCTAAAACCAATCATCTCTGGAAATACCAAACTGGAACATTTTCAAAGGGAAACATTTTAACATATTTTTTAAAGAGAAAAATAGTTTTTCTAAATTACAGATAATTTGGAAAACAGAGAAATGAAAAAATTATAATCTCATCACCCTAATATCATTAGCTCAGTTTTCTTTTTTTTATTTTTATTTTTATTTATTTATTTTTTTTTAAGATTTTATTTATTTATTTGACAGAGACAGAGACAGCGAGAGCAGGAACACAAGCAGGGGGAGTGGGAGAGGGAGAAGCAGGCTTCCTGCTGAGCCGGGAGCCCGATGTGGGACTCGATCTCAGGACCCTGGGATCATGACCTGAGCCGAAGGCAGTCGCTTAACCAACTGAGCCACCCAGGTGCCCTGTATTAATTTTTTAAATTTTTTGTTTTATTTTGTTTGTTTTGCTTTTGGCTTAGAGTGTGTTCTTCCAGTTTTTTCTTTCCTTCACTGAACACTCTAGGTATGGTTGAGTTCAGATTTATGCATTTATTTATATATATTTATCTTTCAGATTTATTTTTTGACACTACTGAATCATTTGATTTTGATTTACAAGTCAATATAACATAAAATATTTTTCACATTTTCTATTATAAAACAAAAGAACATGTGCAATATTTATTTTTTAAAGTGCAGACTTTCTTTGGAAAACATCATAGCTACTAATTCAAAATAATTTCTTTGAGGGACGCCTGGGTGAATCGGTCAGTTAAGCATCTGCCTTTGGCTCAGGTCATGATCCCAGGGTCCTGGGATTGAGTCTCGCATCAGGCTCCCTGCTCAGTGGGGAGCCTGTTTCTCCTTCCCCCTGCTTGTGCTCTCTCTCTCAGACTTCAAAAAAATAAATAAAATCTTTGAAAAAAACAACAAAATAATTTCTTTCATATCACTTGTGTGGAACCAAATATTAGTGTCATTAAATATTTTATTCATTTTGAATTTACCTTCTTTAAAGAATAAAAATTATTCCTTTGACTTTTTAAATACTGTTTATGTATCTATTTAGTTTATTTTTCAAGATTAGCCATGCATAAAACCTTTAATCTTTTCCAAAATGTTCACATTATTTGTGGAAAGTCTATAAGGGAACTGTGGAATTGGGGATTATGCCAGGAAGAGGTACCTTCTGAGCCTAAAAACAACAAAACCGAGACACAATGATAGACTAAGTCTGCAAGATAAACCTCCTCAAAAAGATAATGTATAAGTATGCTTCAGTGGAACCAGTACATTTCCAGTTCTTAGAAAGAAATTGGTCAAATCCTTAGGCGGTCTTAACTAGAATATAATGATGTGATGAAAGATGGCCAACTCAACTGGATTGTAATCTGCCCATTTAACACAATCAAGTGATGATCAATGCAATACATGATTAGGGTAGAAGATCTGGAAGATCCAGAAAAACACAAAGATTTACTTACTCGTTTGATTTTTGAGATATAATTTGCATGCCATAAAATTTACCCTTTAAAGTGTATAATTCCGTGGCTTTTAGTTTATTCACAGGGTTGTACAACCATCACCATTATCTAATTCCAGGAAATTGTCATCACCCCAAAAAGAAAACCTGTACCCATGAACGGTCACTCCCTATTTCCCACTACCCTAAGGCCTTGGAACTATTCATTTACTTACTGTCTACATGGATTTTCCTATTTTGGACATTTCACAGGAATGGAATCATATAATAGGTGGCCTTTTGTGTCTGACTTTCTTTCATCATGTTTTCAAGGGTCATCCACATTGTAGCATGCATTAGTACTTTGTCCTTTTTTGTGGATGAACAATACTCCATTGTATGGATATACCACATTTTGTTTACCTACTCATTAGTTGATGTATATTTGTATTGTTTCTATTTTTATGAATAATGCTGCTATGAACATTCATGTACAAGTTTTTGTGTGGACATATATTTTCAATTCTTCTGGGTGCATACCTAGGAGTGGGTAAGATGGTAGCTCTATATTTAACATTTTCAGGAACTGCCAAACTGTTTTCCAAAATGGCTGCACCATTTTACAATCCCTCTAGCAATGTCTGAGGGTTCTAATTTCTCCACATCCTCTCCAATGTTTGCTATCGCCTGTCCTTTCAATTATAATTATCTTAGAGATGTAGAGTGGTAGCTCATGATTTTGATTTGTATTTCCCTAATCACTGATGGTGTTGACTATCTTTTCATGTGTTTGTTTGCCATCTGTGTATCTTCTTTGAAGAAATGTCTATTCAAGTCCTTTGCTCATTTTAAAAGTTGGGTTGTTCCCTTTTCTGTTGTTGAGTCATAAGACTTCTTTATCTATTCTGGATACTAAATCCTTAAGTTCCAGGGTTCTGAAAAAGTTGATTCTGACTATTTTTTTCAAGCTCTTTCATTGATTTTTATGGAGGAAGAAATTTTCTGGGGTCTTTACTCCACTATTTTCATTGACATCACTCCTCACTTATTAATTTAATAATTGCTCAGCATGGTGAAGATGTTTTATATTTCATGTCCCAAAATGATAAAGATGCCTGCCATCTTGTAGCTCATGGATTATTAGGAGGAGACAGATTTGAAATAATTTAATTGCAATAATATACTGTGGGTTCTACATCAGGATTATGTGTAAGGTAGAATGCACACACAAGAGAGATTGCTGAACATTCTACTTGGATTGGTAGTTGGGGCTAAAGAATCAGAAAAGTTTTCTTAGAGGAGGGTATTACTCCAGGAATATATGATGGTGTGGCATCTTCAGAAAGGGATCCAAAGAGTCAGAATTTGCTAAGATGTATGTCTTTAATACCATACAAGTGAGAGGCATCCTGTCCAGTGAACAAAGGTTTCCAAATCTGCTTAGCAGGAAGGTTCCTTTGGTGAAGGTGGCTGCATCATAGATTGCAGACACCATCTTTTAAGATTTATGTACACATAGTTACCTAAAGCAAGAATAAAGAAATCTATATCTATATATCTAATGCAATAGATCTACAGCTAAAAATAATATGAAAAACACTATGACTCCAATAAACACATAGACTTTTAAAGAACAAGAAGAAATAATTTATAAAGGAAGGTAAAACAAATTTTTAGTCACTCCTTGAAGAAATTCATCATACTATGCTTCATACATTTTGGGGCCTTTGTCCAGCCCCAAAGCCCCCTTTCTCTGACTTACCACATTGTAATGCTGGCAGGAGTGTTCTGCGCTACAGGGGGTGGTGGAGCCTCAGGAAGCTGGGGCTCAATTTCTTCCATATCCATTTCTTCAGGACTCTGAAAGTCTGTTTTCCCTTCTTGCCCTTGGTACGTTCCCAGCTTTGTACTCAGCAGAGTCATGTCTTTGTAAAAGTTCTGAAAAAAAATAGCAATCAACTGTCACTTTAAAAAATGATTTTAGAGGTCTGCTAGTCTTATTGTAGATGATGCACAGTGGTTTTCCTCCAGAACACCTCAGGAGCCCACATTGCCAATCCCATGTGAGTCACATGAGGAGATCATTGGCAAGTGCATACTCACCTAGTAGAAAGAGACTTACACATTCACAAAATAAGGTAGCAGCATGGTAGACCCACATGCTAATCTCTAACTACTGACTTATTCATGTAGGAAGATAATTATCCTTATATTGAATTCATCTGTTCAATTTGTTCATCTATGAAAAACATATTGACTCCCACCAGGCACTATTCTAGGATACTGTGGTTAACAAAATAGATAAGGAATGTGTATTCTATTACATGTGCATTTTTAAACCAAATGGATAAGGAATTACATGCACGTTTATAGGGACTGGGGGAAAAGCAATAAACTACGAAATATATATATATATATACACATTAGATACTATAGATTAGGATACATGCTAAAGAGAAAATAAATAAGACAATGAGATAGGGTAGCTGAGGTTTGTTGGTGGGACACCTACTTCAGATAGGTGGGATGATTAGGCACCTCTGAACAAGTGACAGGTTGACTCACTCATTCATTGCTTCTTTCACCCATTCACATTTACATCAACATATTGTGGGAGGAGTTCAGATATGGAGTTATTTTTCTGGCTAGGGCAGATTATGGGAGGTCTGGAAGAGGCGAAGACATTTGAGCTGAGCCTTGAAGAATACATAACATGTCGACATAGAGGCTAAGCTCTAAATGGAGGAGATGTAGAAGCAGACCATGAGATGTTCTGTCCACCCAAAGCAGAGAGCCAGGAAGGGGAGAAAAAAGTGATAATAAAAGAGAAAGAAAACAGTAGGTGGAAAACCCTAACTTCTAGAAAAAGAATTATCCTTATATTTAGATTTTATCATTATTTGAACTTGAGTAACTGTGAAATCTTACCTTTATTCTTGCAATGAGTTTCTCCTTTAATTCATGAGCTTCATTACAAGCATCTTCCTGAAAAGACACCCACAATTTTGGGTAAAATAGAAATATATTTTTCTGGTTTATACCATAAAACCTCACTCATGTTGACACCACTTAGTTGTAAAGTGGCTTCTTTGAAGCTTACTTTTACTCAGTAAAATCTTTCCTCTTACAGCAAGTTCATAATATAATCATGATAAATTGCAGGAAGAAAAACTAAAAGATTAGTATAATTATTTTTAACACTTTAGAAGTATAAATTTATACAATAGCAGCTTATGATAAATCATCTTTTTCTCTATTCATTATTCTCTCCTTGTGCCTTAAAAATCTTCCAAGACACTAGGGGCTCCTGGGTGGCTCAGTTGGTTAAGCGTCTGACTCTTGATTTTGGCTCAGGTCATGATCTCAGGGTTGTAAAATTGAGCCCCATATTGGACTCCATGCTGGACGTGGAGCCTGCTTAAGATTCTCTCTCTCCCTCTCCTTCTCCCTCTGCCTCTCCCCACACCTGTGTGCATATGCGTGCTCCTTCTCTCTAAAAAGAAAACAAACTTCTAAGACACTAGTTGGAGAAAAAGTATGTTTCAGAGAAAAAAGAAAATTGTATTTCTTTTAAGTATTTTAAAATTTATAATATATGAATATAAGTTCTTGTTATGTTAGTTTGAATATTTGGACTTTATAGTTTAGCAAAAGAGCTATCCATAAAAAATGTCTGGTTCCTCTTTTCTTCCCATCTCCTGTAGGTCATGAGGTAGAGATAACAGATGGTTTGTGTTGGTTTCTATCAGTAAGTTCAAGAGACAGGCTGAAAGCAACTTTTCTAAGATAAGGATGCCAAATATACATATGTCAGGAGTAAATAACTCTTGTAAGGTTTTTAATTAATCATTCTATAATAGTCTTGCAGGATACTTTGAAAGGCAAAGCTATAGCAGGAAGAACAGTGTTCTGGGATTCAAGAAAGATGGGTGCTAGAGGTGCCATTTCTAGAAATTTTCCTTAAACAAGTACTTGCAAAAGCAAGCAAAGATATGGATTGGTGAGGCAAAATTTGTAATAGCACACATTTATTATAAAGCCCCAAGTATGCAATGAAATAAATTTAATAAATCCAAAAATCAAATCCTGCATTTACATAAACAATGAAAAGGTAAAATGGCAACTAGTGGCATAGAAAGTTGCTGAAGAAAAATGCTAAGGGAAAACAGCAAGTTGCAAAACAATATATATAATATAATCCTATTTAAATTATAACAACAACATGTAAGTACATGTATAGGAAAATTTAGAAGAATATAAATATACTAAAATATTCACTGTGTTGGGGCGCCTGGGTGGCTCAGTCGTTAAGCGTCTGCCTTCGGCTCAGGTCATGATCTCAGGGTCCTGGGATCGAGCCCCGCATCAGGCTCCCTGCTCAGCGGGGAGTCTGCATCTCCCTCTCCCTCTGCCTCTCCCCACTGCTCCTACTCTCTCTCTCTCTGTCTCAAATGAATAAATAAAAAAAAAAATTCTTAAAAAAAAAAATAAATAAAAAATAAAAAAATAAAATATTCACTGTGTTTATCATTGAGGGAGTGGGATTATTTTTCATTTTTATATGAAATAGTTTTATGTTTTAATTATTAAAATAAGCATGCATTACTTTTGTTAGAAAAAATACACACATTTTTATTTTTTAACAGGAGAGCAAGAATGAGACTAGTCTTTTCATCTAGAAATATGGGCAAATCATGTCATGTTTTTGAGTTACATTTTTCTCCTCTGAAAATGAGAGTATAGACTACAAGACAGTTCCCTGCTAGGTCTAAAACACTGAGTCTATCTTTCATCCAATTTTGGATTCCATTCACTAAAATTCCCTAGATCTGAGATTCCCTTGAAGAACTGGTTTTCTTCCTTAATTATAACACTATTATGTTATTACCTGGACATATTTGTTATCTGTTTCTTCTATTTGCTTTTTAATTTCCATGATCTTCTCCTTTAAAACAAAAGGGCATAAATCAAAAGTTGTAATGAATGATGTGCGGAATTGAAACAAAGTGAAGATTTTTGGAAGAAAGCTCATTCATGATCAAAAAGTTTGAGATTTAATAGCAACTGTTTTTTTTGTGGGTTTTTTTGTGTTTTTTCTTGATACTGCTCTGGGTATTGATCTCCAAAATCAATATTAAGTTGTATCAACAAGATACAGTTGTCCACATCCTATGTTAAGTGGCCCTTGAGCTAGGCATTGTGCTAGTTGGAAACATGTAATGAGCATTTGCCCTCAAACCGTTTCCAGAAAGGGGCACCTGGGTGGCTCAGATGGTTAAGCGTCTGCCTTCAGCTCAGGTCATGGATCTCTGGGTCCTGAGACCCGTGTTGGGCTCCCTGCTCAGTGGGGAGTCTGCTTCTCCCTCTCCTTCTGCCTCTCATCCTGCTCATGCTCTCTCTCTGTATCTCTCTGTCTTAAATGAATAAATAAAATCTTAAAAAAAAAAAAACAAATAATGCAATATATGTTAAGAAAAAAAAAAGAAGAAGATAGCAGGAGGGGAAGAATGAAGGGGGGGGAAACGGAGGGGGAGACGAACCATGAGAGACGATGGACCCTGAAAAACAAACTGAGGGTTCTAGAGGGGAGGGGGGTGGGAGGATGGGTTAGCCTGGTGATGCATATTAGGGAGGGCACGTTCTGCATGGAGCACTGGGTGTTATGCACAAACAATGAATCATGGAACACTACATCTAAAACTAATGATGTAATGTATGGTGATTAACATAACAATAAAAAATTAAAAATAAGATAAAATAAAATGTATTATTCAAAAAAAAAAAAAAACCCAGCGGGGCGCCTGGGTGGCTCAGTTGGTTAAGCGACTGCCTTCGGCTCAGGTGATGATCCTGGAGTCCTTGGATCGAGTCCCTCATCGGGCTCCCTGCTCGGCAGGGAGCCTGCTTCTCCCTCTAACCCTCCCCCTTCTCATGTACTCTCTCTCTCTCTCATTCTCGCTCTCTCAAATAAATAAATAAATCTTTAAAAAAAAAAAAAACCCAGCTTCCAGAGAAAGTATAGTTACACTCTTCTTTTACCAAGTTCATCCATCCCCAATCCCTGAATTGTGTGACTTAAATATTTAGAAAGGAGTTGTGATCTTCTAATCACATTTTACTTGGTACCCTGGTTTATTTATATAGAAATATCTTTACATGGTACTTATCTAAGATAATTGCATCAAAGATAATAGATAGGAGTCAGTTGCAGAATGAAAGTCTATCATTCATATCAAGTCATGTTGATATGGAGATCTCAGAAAGCTTCGTGAATTTGGGGGTTAAATATCAGGCAACAGCCAAAGGCCACCTCAAAGTCCTTTCTTCACCTTAAAGGTCTTTTAATTTTGTTTCTGCTGTGTGTGTATTTTTTAAGTGATTTTACCGATTTTTCCCTCCTCTCTCTTCCATTCCTTTCTGAGTCATTCCATTTCTTCACAAGATATAAATGAGCCAATACATGTGGTTTTATTTTAACTTTATTAGCTTATTTCTCCTTTAATTTGCCCACACCACACTTTGGTTGTTGTTTCCATATCTAAAACTCTTCATTTCCCTTTACCAGAGTGAAACTACAGCCATTCCTACTGACTTTGCTTCTGTAATACTTATATTTAAAATTTCTTATTTAGGGACGCCTGGGTGGCACAGTCAGTTAAGCATCTGCCTTCGGCTCAGGTCATGATCTCAGGGTCCTGGGATCGAGCCCCGCATCGGGCTCCCTGCTCCGCAGGAAGCCTGCTTCTCCCTCTCCCACTCCCCCTGCTCGTGTTCCCTCTCCCACTGTGTCTCTCTCTGTAAAATAAATAAATAAAATCTTTAAAATAATAAAATAAAATTCATTTTATGGGGCGCTTGGGTGGCTCAGTTGGTTAAACATCTGCCTTCAGCTCAGGTCATGATCCCAGGGTCCTGGGATCGAGTCCCGCATCTGGCTCCCTGCTCTGCAGGGAGCCTGCTTCTCCCTTTGCCTGCTGCTCCCCCCTGCTTGTGCACTTGCTAGCTCTCTCTCTCTGACAAATAAATAAATAAAATCTAAAAAAAATAACAAATAGATGAAGTTTCTTATTATATTACTGCATTTGCTTTTATGGGGCCTTTCCCATCACCCTTTAGACTTATTGAGAACAGACCTTGTGTCCATTTTTAAAATCCATGTGTACTGAGGTATAATTTACATATAGTAAAACTCACTTTTTAAAAGTGTACTGTTCTATGAATTATGACATAATCAACAGAACAAGATATGTAATATTTCCATCATACCCCAAATTTCCTTGTGCCCCTTAGTCAATCCTCCGCTCCCTTTCCCCATGCAATTCCAGCAACCACTGATCTCTTTTCTGTTCCTATAGTTTTGCCATTTTCAGAATGTTATGTAAGTGCAATCACGAAATATGAATCTTCTGGATCTGGCTTGTTTCACTCAGCATAAAGCACTTGAAATTATTTCATGTTGTTGAATGAGTAAGAAGTCTATTCCTTCTTCTTGCTGAGTAGTATTCTATCCTATAACATGTACCACAGTTTATCCACATACTGGTTGGTGGATATTTGGTGTGTTTATAATTTTTAAGTCATGCTGTTTTTTTTTTAAAGTGCATACAAAGCTGTGCATCTTCAGGCCAGAGAATCTCCATATGTATTTGTCATGCCTTCCCTTTTCGTATTATCCCAAGCCTTTGTTGGTTTCTTTTTTAAATCTCATTTTCATTTATCTTTGTGCTCTTCTATCTTTCTCCTCATTCCTTTGATACCCATCCCTCCCTAACCCTACCTTCTACTGAAAGCCACATCCCTGTAACACAGCTGACTCTTGGAGAAATTTTCCAAGACAGAATATTTCTTGGCTTTGTCCTCTTCCCTTTTCTCATAATTTGCAATTTCCAAAGCCCAAAGATAGTGAAAAAAACTTTTGACTTTTCATCTAACTAAAAATGAGGTTGCTACTTCAAAATTTTGGACTAAATCGTGGCTAAAAGTATTCCCCTCCCACCCCACCCCCGGTGTTAAATCTGTGCTGATCTGTAGTTGACTTTTAGTATGTGAGGGGTCTAAATAAACATTACCTTCCTGCAATAAAAGAGACATTTCTTCTTTATTTCCTCCAAAATTCACTTTTTAAGTTTTTTGGTTTGAGCTAAAGCAGAGGAAGTAGATAGACACGGGTTTCTCCTTTCTTAGAGAATTGTTTTTCAAAGGCATGAAGTTTATAAGTACTGTCAGCCAGGGCTCTGAAGTCTAATTCTTATCCAAAGTTGGTCACTACCTTTCTAACATCCTATGACTCTTTTAAAAAGGGAAATTCAACCTTTCTCAGAAAAGAGTCTCTCGGCAGTGCAAGGCAAGAAAACTACAGAAAAACTGGAGACTGTGAAAACCAACACAAGAACTCTTCATGAAAGCATCAAAGATGAACACAAATATATCTCTTACATTTTAAGGTTGCAGTTATTCATAAATATTTAATCCCTGGATGTCTCCTTGAACTGTTAGGTGCTGGGATACAAAGATCAAGAAGAGAAGTCTTCTGTTAAGGTACTCATCATGGTCTTAAGATGGCACCAAGATATAAGCCTATCAAACTGAGTTTATAGGTAGAATTAAAAACTCGTCTTTTTGCGTTGTCAGAGAATAGAAGTGGTGGTACCCACATGACAGGTGCTCAGAACTGACCACCAGAAAGCAATCCTCCTCATGACAAAAGATGGGTTTCAATTCTTAGTGTGGTCTGTTAAATAATAGAAGGGGTGGGAAATGGTGGCAGAGTTCCCACAACCTCCCTGATTATCTTTTCCAAGCCTCTAGCTTACCTCAATGTTTTCTCCCTGATCAGGGTCAAGGTCTTGGTGTGACTCCAGCTTTTCAATTTGGTCTTCCAGAGACATCACCTCATTTAATAAGCTGCAAACAGACCAAGAGATGGACTAAGTCCTATGGATTAAGAAAAATCACCCAATAGACAATCTTTTGTGATTTTTCAAGAATGATATCCTATTCTTACATAAGAGGACTCTTGCGTTGTGGTTGTGTTGGAATGAGATGTCACAAATGCAATGCAAGAAGGTAAAAAACACTAAATAATCTAGATAATAGTAAAGAAATGTAAGGTCTAATTGGATACAGGAGCAGAAAATTTAAATGATTAAAATGGAAGCTTAGCTAAATTTCTAGAAAAAAAAAACCCACAGAAAATCTTTGGGACTTACGACTAGGCAAAGATTTAGACTTGACACTAATAACATTACCTATAAGAGGGAACATTGATAAACTGGACCTCATCAAAATTTAAAGCTTTTGTTTGGTCAAAGACTCTGTTAAATGGATTCACTTGTCAATATCTGGCAAAGGTCTTATACCTAGAATATATGAAAACTTCTTAAAACTCAACATTAAAAAACCAAACTATCCAATTAAGAAATGAGCAAAACACATGCACAGACATTTCACTAAGGAGATATATAAATGGCAAATAAAGACATGAAAGGATGCTCAGCATCATTAGCCATTAGAGAAATTCAAATTAAGACTATAATGATATATTACTACAAATTTATCAGAATGGCTAGGATGCAAAACAGTGATAATGCCAACTGCTAGTGAGGATGTGGAGAAATTGGATCACTCAGACATTGGTGGTGGGAACATAAAATGGACAGCCGCTCCAGAAAATAGCTTGGCACTTCCTGTCAAAACTAAAAACAGACTTACCATGTGACCCAGAAATTTCATTCTTGGGAAATTATCCCAGAGAAATGAAGACTTATTTTCACACAAGAATTTGTACATGAATATCCAAAGTAGCTTTATTCATAATAGCTGAAAACTAGGAATAACACACTTGTCCTTTGATGGTGAATGGTTAACCAAACTTTCTTTCTCTCTCTATATCCACATACCATGGAATACTACTCAGCAACAAAAAGAAAGGAACTATTGATATACAGGCAACAACTTGGATGAACCTTAGGAAAATTATGCTGAGTGAAAAAAATAAATCTCAGAAGGTTACATAATGCAGGATTTGATATAGCTAACCTTTATGAAACAACATAATTATAGACATATGGAAATGATTTGTCATTGCTGGAGATTAGGGGTCAGCTTAGGTGTGGCTACAAAGGGCTAACACAAAGGAGCCTTGTGCAATGGTACAACAGATTCTTGATGTGGTGGTGGTTATGTAAGGCTACCCATATAATAAAATTGCACAGAACTATACACACACTCACATGCACAAGTGAGAATACATATAACTGGGAAAATCTAAATAAGCTCTATTCATAGTACCAAGGTCAATTTCTTGGTTTTGATGGTACACTAGAGTTGGACAAGATATTACCATTTGGAAAAGCTGAGGAAAGATGAAATGGGCAAATTCCTCAAAAGATACAATCTACCGCTAATATATACCCAACAGTTCAGTAGCCTGAATGGCCCTATATATCATTAAAGAAATTAACTATGTAGTTAAAAATTTTACTCTAATGAAATATCCAGGCAATATGGCTTTGCTGGTGAATTCAATCAAACATTTAAGGAAGAAATTATGCCAGTTCTACACAAATTCATCCAGAAAATAGAACAAGTGGGAAAATGCCCCAATTTTTACTATCAGGCAAGTTTTCTGATACTAATACAAGAAAGAAAAAGGCCAATATTTCTCATTAACATTCATCCAAAAATTCCCTTTTAATAAACAGTATCCAACAATATATAAAAAGAATAATATATTATGACCAAATGGGGTTTATTCTGGAAACCCAAGGCTGGTTCAACATTGAAAAATCAGTCATTATAATTTGCCATATCAAGAGACTATGAACAAACAAACAACATGATCATTCATAGATGCAACAAAAGCTATTGAAAAAATTTAGTATAATACCTGATTTTAAAAACATCTCAGTAAACTAAGATTAGAAAACACTTTCTCAATCTCAAAAAAAAAAAAGCAAAACACCTTACATCACAATGCTTTTTCTGTAGGACTGAAAACAAGGTAAATATGTCTAGTGTCTGCTGTCATTCCTCCTATTCAACATCATACCCCAAGTTCTAGCCAATATGATAAGGCAGCAAAAAGAAGTAAAAGACATGCAGATAGAAAAAGAAGATATAAAGCTCTCTCTATTTGCAGATGACATGATTATCTATGTGGAAAATCCCAAATAACTTACAAAACTACTTGGAGCTAATAAATGAGGTTAGCAAGGTCACAAGACACAAGACCAATATACAAAAACTAATTGCATTTCTATATCCTGGCAATTAATAATTAGAAATTTTAAAATTTAAAGTATAATGGCACCAAAAGCATGAAATACTTTGGCACAAATCTAACAAAATGTGATATATCTGTACCCCGAACATATAAAACACCAATGAAAGGAATTTCTTTGACTCCAAAGTCCCTTCTCTTTATACCAGTGACTAGAAAAATAATAATTACTCTTATCTTCTCAGTTTCATCTTAAAACTTTCCACTTAAATTCAGATATGCATTAATTTAACAACCATACTTTTTAATACTTTTTTCATGTCATGCAGGTTGGATCCCTTTGGACAATACTGGCTAAAGCTCAAGGGGTTATTGGAGACTTGAAGTCCTCCCTCGGATGGCCATTAACACAGTTTCCAAAAAAAGCCAATGAGAGAAGTCCTTTCCTTGAGAGAAGAGAGAGCAAAGATGCAGATAACTTTGAAACAGGCTTTGAGATTTTGTGACATTGACTTCAAAACGTAAGACTTGGTACTTCTTATTCTGAAGGCTTGCCTAAAAGACTTTACCACCTTAAACCCAGAGTTTCTGAAGCTATGAAAATTTTCAATATTTTCTGATCAAACCCAATACCCTAAAATTACCTCTTCATTGTGTTTTCTGTTAGGTTTATTTTTTGTATAATATTGTTGATTTTCTCCATCCAGCCTATGTGATCAGCTCCAAGTTCTTTCACTTGTAGACCCATCTGTGTATTCCAGTAGTTTAGTTGGAAGAAAGTGTTCTCCTGACTCCTGCAGAAATATTATTATGATCAGTTTTAAGGTAAGAAATGGGAAACATCTTCAAATGACCCCAAACCTTCTTTCTTTGAATGGCAAGTTGGTATGCTGATTCATTTCCTGTCACCAAAATGGGCCAGGTAAGCAGTTAGGCCTCAAGAAAAAAGTTTGAGCACTTATTTGATATCCATTTTAGCAGATCTTCATAAGACTGGAGAAAATAAAATGTATTTTACATTTAGTAAAAAATAATGATATATTTTTAATTTCCCTGCATGGAATGAATGTTAAGAATTACACTATCCTAATGAATATTCTTGTTAGAAGCAGAGAGCTATGCAACAGGGCGAAGGGTCTACAAAGGTTTAACAATACATTTCTATTGAGAATTATAATTCTTTTCTTTTTTTTAAAAGATTTTACTTATTTATTTGAGAGAGAGAGTGAGTGTGAGAGAGAGAGAGGGAGAGAGAGCACAAGTGGGGGGAGGGAGAGGGAGAAGCAGACTCCCCACTGAGCAGGGAGCTTGATCCCAGGACCCCAGGACCCCAGGATCATGAGCGGAGCTGAAGGCAGATGCTTACCCCACTGAGCTGCGCTGAGGAGCTCCCATAATTCTTTTCATATCTAGAAAATTATCTGAGAGTGACAAGATATGCATTAATTCCACTCTCCAAAGAAGAGTTTGCAAAGAGAAACCTATGGCTCGGCCTATGTCTCTAGAAATACCTCTACTCCATATTCTTACTAGAATATGTAGGTAGTTACTTGTGCATATGAGTGCTTAAAGGTTTGTTTGTTTGTTTGTTTGTTTTTTTGAGTGCTTAAAGGTTTAAGACATATGGATTTTAAATCTTCCAGGCTTTCCCAAAGTGCTCTGCTAAATTTCATTTTCTCCACAGAATATTATTATTTTCTTTTTTTCTTTAAAGTATGACTAACATACAGTGTTATATTAGTTTCAAGTGTACAATATAATGATTCAAGAGTTCTATGTGTTATTCAGTGCTCATCACAATAAGTGTACCCTTAATCCCATTTATCTATTTTACTCAGCCCCCCACTCACCTCTCTTCTGACAACTACCAGTTTGTTCCCTGTACTCAAGAGTCTTTTTTGTTTGTTTGTTCATTTGTTTTTTTTCTTAAATTTTACATATAAGTGAAATCCTATGGTATTTGTCTTTCTCTGGCTTATTTCACGTAGCATTGTACCCACAAAATATTATTAAATGATTCCTTTTGCATGTGTCAAGGCTTACAGTTCAGGGATGTTCTCCTTGGAAAACTGCAAAGATGTGGATACATGAGGATCCTCATGTTGAACCTGATTTGTTTCTTGTTCATCCTGTTCATTCTGTAGGTCCTGGTGATGCTCAGCCTCCAGCTCCAACATATTCTGATAAAGATTATGAAAGAAGCAAAGCAGAAAAAAAGGGTTATAACAAGAGGTGATGATCTCTTTAGCTTATTTATGCCCCTTTCTCTGGGGGCAAGCACACAGCCGTCTCTGAGGCTGGAGCTTTCTACTGCATTTATAAAATAAGTAGACATGCTCTCCTGCTCCACTGACAGAGGAAGGCTGGGGCAGGGATGCATAGAACATCAGCGTCCTCGTGCAGAGCTCTTTTCAGTGCTGATGAACAACAGAATTCCACCCGACCATGGACTCTAGCACTCCACTCCAGATGACTGGTTTCCCAAAAAGTCAATGTGAAGGGAAAATAAAAGGGGAAGGAACTGTTTTATGTTAAGAGAGTCTAAAGAGATATAACAGCTAAATACATTGCATAGATCTTGTTTCGATGCTGATTTTAAAAGTACAGGCATTTCCTGGGTTTTGGCACCAAAAAAATTTTTAAATAAATAAATAAATAAAAGTATGGGCATTTGAGGGACACTTGAAAAAATTAGAATTCTCAAAAATTGAGGATATTAGGTTACATCATGGAATTATTGTTAGTTGTCCTGATGTGATGATGGAATCTTGGCTATGTAGAAGAAAGTCTTTATTTTTAAAAATGCTGTCTGAAAATAAACAGGGATAAAGTCTCATGCTGTCTTTGACCTACTTTTAAGTGGTTCAAAAAATTCCATCTATTTACATATGTAAAGATAAAGCAAATGTAACATGGTAACAATTTTAAAATCTAAGTGTGAGAATATGATTGATCTTCATATAATTCACTTGAGTTTTCTTTTTATTTAAAATTTTTCATAATAAGAAGTAATAAGGGAGGGGAAGCCTACTCTATCAGCTTGACCCACAAAATTTATTTTTTGTTTCTTTATTCTTTGCCTTGTTCTAGAAAAATATTCAAGGCATTTTCTGGTATTTCATTTCTATGCATGTACACAATTGACAATAATTTATCTTTGAACATTTCTCTTCTTTAGTAATGACATTGTGAAATATTTCTCTGTCCTTTGAAGAAGTTTGGTCTGAAATCCTTGTGTTTCAGCAAAACTATTTTTAAACTGGAAGGAGAAAAAGTTGGAGTGCAAATCAGTCTGTTATTGAAATGTCTGGATAAATTACTGGCCACATCACCAGGAATAACTAACATTCATGTAACTCTTTACAAACTTCTTTCACGTGCCTTCTTTCTTTTAATTCCCATGATAGACTTGACGTGGATAAAGTCAGGTGTTGAAATCCCCTAGGTCAGTCACATTAATGATTGGTCCAAGGTCATATGTTGTAGTGGGTTAAGTGGTCACTCCAAAAAAGATATGGTCATGTCCTAATGCTAAGACCCCGAGAATGTGACCTTATTTGGAAGAGTCTTTGTGGATGTAATTGAGTTAAGGGTCTAAAATGAGATTATCTTGAATTACCTGGGTCCTAAATCCAATGACAAGTGTCCTAATGAGAGACAGAAAGCACCTACACAGAGGGGGAGGTCATGTGAAGACAGAGGCAGTCACGTGTATGAGCTCACTGAGGGCAAAGGATTTTAGGCAGAGATATCCTCAACACTTTACAGCGCTTAGAACATAGTGGTTGCTCAATACGTGGTATTAGAATAGACTTCAATGTTTACTGCAGCACTATTTACAATAGCCAAAATATGGAAGCAACTTAAGCATACATCAATATATGAATGGATAAAGAAGATGTGGTGTGTGTATATATATATATGTATATATATATACACATATATATGTGTGTATATATGTGTGTGTATACACACACACACATACATACACACAATGGAATATTACTCAACCATGGAAAAGAATGAGACCTGGCCAATTGCGACAACATGGATGGACCTAGAGGGTATTATGCTAGGAGAAATAAGTCAGAGAAAGACAAATACCATATGATTTCACTTACATGTAGAATCTAAAAAACAAAACAAATGAATAAACAAAACAAAACATAAACAGATTTATAAATACAGAGAAAAAACTAGTGGTTGCCAGAAGGCAGGAGTGAAGTAGAGGAAGGGAATGGAGAGGTACAAACTTCCAGTTATGAAAAAAAATAATAAAAAGACTACATAAGTAAGGAAATACATTCTGCTTGTGAGAGATGCAGACAAAAGCAGGAAATAGGAAAGTCTGCTCACTCACTGGGCACCTGAAATCAACATTGTACATACCATGCCAGAGATTGGAAAATGCGAAATCAGAGCAAACCATTCACTTCTAAACATGTTGGGGGCTTTGACAGTTAGCTATGGCAATTTTGGCAGCCTGGCTAAAGTCTATTTTGTTAATTAAACCAACTGATTTTTTTTAAAAAACTTCTGTTAATTCTGTCCTTTTTCTGAACCTTCAAATCGTATGGTCTTATAAAAAAAACAAATGTAAGATTATACAAATTAAAGACCTTCTGTTTTGCTTCCAGAGAATAAGAAACCATTTCTTTCTCAAGAAGTCATATATTTGTCCTTTTACTAGCAAAGAGCCTAGTTTATTAATACTTCTGTTAATTATATAATTGCACGTGATTTATTTTTACATAATTGTAGAATTTGCCGCATAAATAAACTGATATAAAGAAATATAGCCAAAATTTTTAGAAAGCCTTTTGGTAAACCTTATACCCTGACTTGAAGTTTGTAAGAAATAGTCTTTTTGCCTTATACCATGAGAATGTGGACTATTTGGTAAAAATAATTCACTCTTACAGAGTGAATAATTTTATTCTCTAATTAGACTTACTCTGATTTGAACTGGGTCAACAGGTGATGTTCACTGATGGACAGGATTCAGCAGGGCACATTACACTGTGCATGCAGGGAAGGTGTCCTGGCTAAGTGGGTTTAATGGCAGCAGCCCCTGCGTGGAGGCCAGAGGCCCCCACCCCCCCAAAATCAGATGATATTATTTATAGAATAATACCTTCATTTGTTCCCTAAGATCATAGGGCCTCATACTTCAATTGCCCTATTTCCTTTTCTCATCTTCAGCCTTCCTAAAAACCCCATCCTAAGTCTCCCCTTCTCATTCAGTTCCTATTTTTTTTTTCCCATAGAAGGTGCTCTGTCTGTCTGTCCTTTCACTTCTTGTCTGTCTCATTTTATCTATTCTCCATATCTCTAACTCCATCCCCTCATGCCTTCTAGCCCCTTCTATTTCTTTGTTTGCTTACTGAAGAATCCTTAAAGATAAGGTCCAACTTAAGATATTCTTTGGTGGCCTTTCCTTCTATGGATTGACAGAATTAGCCATCCCTGAATCCAAAATATATTCAAAGTACTCAAGTAGACAATGAGCTCGATCCTGAGCTTCCTTTTGGGGCTGCATAGGCCTGGGAGTGAACATTCCCACACTATCCTTCCTTCATGTTTTTTGGACTGGTTGAAACCAATGGTCAATGGCCTGGGGAATTTATGGAGAGATTTGCTCAATGATAATAAACTCGGTCTGTCTCAGCCATGATTTTGCTTTGATCTAAATGGTGGTGGAAACATAAACCCTTTCCAGGATAATCTCAGGCGTTTGTTGAAATTTCTTCCATTCCACGTCAGCTGGGTGACTGAATTTCAAAGACCGAGAGATGTTCAGACTGAATGAAGAGTAACTAGATCTCTCTCATGCTTCCTGTTGGAAGACAATCTGTGAGCAGGGGGCAATTTGACGCATGGCAATTTAGTCCGAGGTGAAAAGGTCACAGTGTTTTCACAGATCCCAAGGCCCGAAGTAACATATAATGTACAAGTCATTGTGTGGGAGGGCTAGCAAGTCCCTCATGTGATAGCAGCAACCCGCAGAGGAGACACTACCTCCTTCCTGGTTTCAAGCTCCGAACACCCTGCACCGACCCCAGGGAAACCCTCAGGTGTTTCCTTACCGCGTTGAGGTAGGAGATGGCAAGTTACTCTCTTCACCCACCGTGACATTTAAGTCTCCCCCTTACCCATTTTGTAGTCTCTGTCTCATGAAGGAAGTCGGTTTGCGGCTTTTCGGAGAAAATGTTGTCCTTATCATCTGATCTGTCCAAGATGTGGTCCATTTTGGTAAAATCCCTTAGCAAACTGTAAGCCACACAGCCAAAACAGATGCTGTTATTATGCCTTAGGAGCACAGTATAGGCCTGCCCTAAACATTTCTGGAGGGAGAACGCTGGACTCTTTCCCGGGGCCCAGGACCACCTGATCTGCCTCCGCGTGAATCACGTCGGGCATAGTACGCTGCACAAAACGGGAATAGAGAGGCTGGGTAAGTATTTGCTGACTGAATCTAGAAGAGATTGAACAGTGAGATTTCAAATTCCAAAGCCATTGCAGCTGTGTGGCTGTGTGTGTGCAAATGTGTGTGTAAAATAAACAAATAATAAACACTCTTTTTAAAAAAGTAGAGTTAAAAAGTGCCATGTAGTTCAAAGGCCATGCAGAACGGAGTAAGTCTGCGATCCCATCTTGATCTCTAGCCCCAGATGTCCTCCCCACAACACTGGCTGGTTTCTTCTTTCTTCTTTCACAGAGATTCGATGCCTAAATAAGCAGCTATGCTTATGTAAATATATATGTCTTTTAAATCTATATGAGAGAATATTATACACACTATTCTGTACCCTATATTTCTTTTTTAACAGCCTCTTGGCGTTCATTTCATATCAGTACATGCAGAGCTGCCTCATTTTATTTTATTTTATTTTATTGAGATTTATTCATTTATTTGAGAGAGAGAGAGAGAGAGAGAAAGACCACAAGTGGGGGAAGGGGGAGGAAGAGAGAATCTCCAGCAGACTCCCCACTGAGCCTGGAGCCGGGATGTGGGGCTTGATCTCACAACCCTGAGATCATGACCTGTGCCAAAACCAAGAGTAGGACGCTTAACTGACTGAGCCACCCAGGTGCCCCTGCCTCATTTTAAAAATGGTTATATGGTACTCCATTGTGGGGCCATACACTAATTTGCGAATCAATTCTTTATTAATGCATACGTAGATTCTTTCCAGTTAATTGCTACTACAAACGATGCTGTAATGACCATCCCGACACACCTATGTGTCGATGTATATGTGTACAAGTATATCTATTGAATAACCCTACAAATAGAATTGCTGGGTCAATAGATACATATATTTTAAATTTTGATAAATGCTACCGAGTTATGCCTTAAAGAGGTTGAACCCATTTACACTTCCAGCAAAAATGATGAGTGTGCCTGTTTTCCACTCTTTTTCTACAATCATGTATTATTAAAGTTTTTAATCTTTGCCAGTTCCGTATGTTTAAACTGGTATCTCATTTCAGTTTTAATCTTTTTTTTATTAGCGAGGTTAAGCGTCTTTGCCTCTGTGTATAAAACTCATTTGTATTTCGTTTTCTACAGTGTGTTAATATCCTTTGCCCATTTCCTATCGGATCACTGTTGTTTTCTGGAGGGCATGTGTGTGTGTATATGTATATGGGTTAGCCCAGTGATGGGTATTAAGAAGGGCACGTTTTGTGTGGAGGACTGGGTGTTATATGCAAACAATGAATCATGGAACACTACATCAAAAACTAATGATGTACTGTATGGTGACTAACATAACATAATAAAAAAAATATTTTTAATGAAAAAAATTATCTCCCCTAATACAGTAAGTTATGTAGTACCATTAATGACACTGATAGATTCATCTTCACTTGTGGAAATAATTACTAATAATTCATAATGCTGTATTAAAGGATTATTTAGCTACTTAAAAAAATAAAAATAAAAACATCTTTGATGTCATAATAGCTTTTTTTGACATACAAGTGTTCTGGAAAATCTTTTACTTTAATAAATTTCACCCTATTTAAAAAGGTTGTTAACCATTGGTTTATATTATAACACATTTTTATCATGTACTAACAAATGCATATGTATATTTACATGAACACTTTGTGCTTTGTCTACTATACAAAGCATTGTAAAATGGTTTATATATTTTGCAGGTGAAGATAATAAAGGCACAAAACAATCAAAGTATTTTTGCAAATTGAGATTAGAGCCTTGACAATTTCTATTCAGCTGATGTCCACCTGGTTCATGACCATAGGCCCCTTTAGTGTCTCACAAAAAATATTCATGAGGTCAAAATTAGAAGAATCGTAGAGAAGACGGTCAACCCACCCCTGAACTTGGCAGTCTCATTATTTGCATCCTGCTGTCCCGAGGAAGTGTCCGGACAGGACCACAAAAACTGCCCCCAGGGCCCAGGCTTCACTTACTTCTGCATTGCACCTTCAGCCACATCCATATTTTGGAGAAAGCCATTGTTTTTCTTGGTCAACTGTTGTTCCTTCCCAACTGTCATCATCTGCAGAGATGTCCTGTCACTTAGCTTCATGAGCGCCATTTCTTCAGCACTGCGGGGACAATGATGGCAACAAGATGGCTTTCACCACAGGATTGGCAACTATATTC
The DNA here is from genome assembly GCF_029215605.1 of Mirounga angustirostris. NCBI lineage: Eukaryota > Metazoa > Chordata > Mammalia > Carnivora > Phocidae > Mirounga > Mirounga angustirostris. The sequence continues at coordinate 78,703,795 of NW_026991713.1, forward strand.
CCTTCGCTGATACACTGAGAGCAGGTGTATTAACCCTTCTCCTACCCAAACTGACCATCAGTTGTAAGGGACCCCAGAGTAAGTTCTTAAGTTACTCTGTTCAAATATATACAGGAAAGTTTCTGTGTGTGGCTATTCCTTAGGATGTCTCTGGTGAACATGAGGGTTGTCTGAGCCTGCAAATGTGTATTTTGAATCTTTGAATGGGACTATTAGACAGCAATATAAAAGAACCAGGCTAGGGAGACAGGAAACTTCACTTTCATAATCTCTTTCTGATCATATATATATATGCATTGTAAAAAAATAGAAAAGAAGAAGGAACTAGAAATCATTGGTACTCTGGAGATAACCAGAGACACCAGGGAGATATCCAGACAAAACCACTGTTAATATTGTGTTGTATTTATTTCCATTTCTAAATTTGATATTTGTCTTATTCTTTTTCTATTGTTGACAAATAGGTTATATCTAAGTTTTTACTAATATAAATAATATAGTAATGAATATCCTTGCTTAGTAATTTTCAGTGCATCTCTATTATTTACTTAGGATACTTCTTTAGAAGTAAAACTACTGGGTCAAAGTGTATATGCTTTTTTTTTTTTTTTAGAGAGGGAGAGGGCGTGGGGTAGGGGAGAGGGGTAGAGGGAGAGAGAGAGAGAGAATCCCAAGCAGTATCCACACCCAACATGGAGCCCAATTTAGGACTTGATCTCACAACAATGAGATCATGATCTGAGCTGAAACTGAGGCAGTCACTTAACTGACTAAGCCACCCAGGCACCCCAAAGTGTATATGCTTTTCTAATTTTATTTATTTATTTATTTATTTAGAGCAGGGGGAGGGGCAGAGGGAGAAGGAGAGAGAGAATCTCCAGCAGACTCCCCACTGAGCACGGAGCCTGACACAGGACTTGATCCCATGACCCTGAGCTGAAGTCAAGAGTTGGATGCCCAAGCAACTGAGCCACCCAGTGTCCCTGTAAAGATTTAGAAAAATATTCCCAAATTACTTTTCTAAAGTTTCAACCACTGTACACCACCAGCATCTGTATAGGAGAAGGGGAACTTTCGTTCCAGCCAGGCAGGCAAGTGTTAGCAGGTGGCAGAGGAGTGAATTGTTAGAGTACTGAAGTGCTGAGAGATATAAAGGTGAAAGGAAATAGAAAGGGGGTAGAGAGGTGTGAGACAGGTTCTAGAAAGCTCATATGAAAAGCTAAAAGAAAGGATCCATATGAAACATAACTCCTAGTTATTGGCAGGAATCACAGGGAGTACCCACCACCAAACAGGAGGAAACTTTCTCCTCTGGAGTGTGGCCTGGCCCCAGGGCCCTAAGAGACAGGGTCCCTGAGGGATCGAGGGGACTATAGACTCATGGAAAGGAAGGGATAGCAGGGATTTCCCTGGAAGAGGAATGGTAGGAGTATTGAGGGTTGGGGAACCCAAGATTTTGGAACAATCTGGGCAGCTAATGGCTTGGTCCATCACTCAGTGGCAAAATTCTGTTTTGTGTTTGACCAGTGTGGGGATCTGCAATGGATGTAGTACAAAGGGGACTCCTGTGAAGGAGGAGGAAAGGGAAAGACTAGAATGTTTGATGTGAGATAGCTCCATCCTTCTTAACTCTGAGTGTGACAAAAAAGAATAAAAATTTGATCTCTTTCAGGAGGGACACTGTGACCTGCCCAATTTCATCACTGTTCCTATCTGGACAGTTTCATCTGTTTCCTGAAAATGTTAAGCATTACTAAGGCAAATGCAAGCTCTGAAAGATGAATGGCCATGAAATCTGCCTGGTTTCATGTCTCTTTCCTGTCCAAAAATTAGAATACTGTGCAAATAATATTTCCTTATTTTGGTAATTTTTTGACATCCTAATAGCTTCCATTGGGTGATTTAAAAGAAAATCTGTTTCTCTCAGTTCAAGTACCTACACAAATTCTACGTCCATATATTCTCTCTTATTTCAAACAACAGAATCCTAATGATGGCTTATGTTTGTACAGCTCCTAATAGATTACAGTGCTTTTCACATATTATCTTATTCAGTTCCCACAACAACATGGTGAGGAAGGTATTATTCCTGTTTTATGTGTGTGTGGTCTGGAGCTCTGGGAGATGGTGTGATTGACTTAGAGTCATACAGCTGGCTAACTAGCAAAACTAGGACTCAGAATTTCCATGTCCTCACAGCTACTTGTAAGGGGTTTCTCCTCCACCCTGATCTAGACCAGGGCTCCCCTATAAATCTTTGTTATGTTGGAAATCTCTATACTGTTCAGTACAGTAGGCACCAGCCCCCTGTGTCTATTGAGCATTTGAGATGTGGCTATTGCAACTGAGGAATTGAAATTTTAATTTAACCTGAATAAATTTAAATTCAAATAGCCATGTGTGGCTGGTGGCTACCATATTGAACAACTCAGAATTTTCTAGACCAGGAATCAGCAAACTATAGCCTATAGGCCAAATCCATCCAGTCACTTGTCCTAAATAACATTTTATTGGAACACAACCACACCCATTCCTTTTCCTATTGTCTATGACTGTTTCTGTGCTGCAAAGACAGAGTTGAATGGCTGCAAGGGATGTAAATTTGGCACACAAAGCCTAAAATAGTTACGATCTTGATCTTTATGGAAAAAGTTTGCCAACCCCTGTTCTAGACCATCACCTTCTTCTGTGATGATGGGTGTTTTCTACAATGAATCAACTGGATGTAGTGAATAAGAATTTGAGTTTTGGAGAGTCAGGCTGAGTTCATACCACAGCATCAACTCTTAGCAGCTGGGCATAATCTTAATATTCTAGGTCTTACTTTTCTCATTGGTAGAATTGAGCTAACATTACTATCACTAGTGTTAAGAGAGTTGTGAGGAGTAAATCAAATAATTCGTATTGTACTTAACAGTGTCAGATAGATGCAAACACTTGGCGATGTTATCTATTAAAATAAAAACAGTAAAGACGGGAGCTATTAGTAAGGTTTCTTGAACTCCAAATAGAATAATAATAATAATAATAATAATAATAATAATAATAATAATAATAATAAATAATAAATAATAAATAATGCTTACACATACGCAGCAACTTTACTTTATTAAAAACTTTCACTAAGTTGTTTCATTTGATTCTCACATCTGCCCTGAATGGTCAGGCAACCCAGGCAGATCTTATAACCTCTATTTTTTAGATGCAGAAACTGAGACTCAGAGAGGGCCCATGATTTGCCCAAAGTTTTATTGCTAGAAAATGGTAGAATCAGGATTTACACCTGCAAGTTTTGGCTACAAGTGTGGCAATTATCCTACTACTATACATACATTTGATGCCCAATATGTTTTAATGGGTTACTTAATAGCCTTCTCACCTCAAAAACAAGCTAACTTTTTAAGCTACCTTTTTTTTTTTTTTTTAGTAATCTCTACACCCAGCATGGGGCTTGAACTCAAGACCTGGAGATCAAGAATCATATGCGCTACTCAGCAAGCCAGTCAGGTGCCCCTGAAGTCAACTCTTGACTAGTTATGTAGTTTTGATCCTTGCTACTCAAAATATGGTCTGCAGACCAGCAGCATCAGCACCATCCGGGAGCTTGCTATAAACACCCAGAATCTCAGGTTCTACCCTAAACTCACTGAATCAGCATCTGCATTTTCACAAGATCCCAGGTGATTCATATATGTATTGAAGTTTGGAAGTATTCAAACTCTAGACCTTTGAAACTCGAATCTGTCTTCTCCATCCTACACCCTATCTCTTCATTCCTATATGTTTACACCATTGACTTCTAGGGTTGTTTGGTACAACCGGAATGAATCCCTCCTCCTTTCCCCAACCTCATCAAAACCTTTAAAATTACAAATTTGGTGGGGCACCTGGGTGGCTCAGTTGGTTAAGCATCTGACTCTTGGTTTCAACTCAGGTCATGATCTCAGGGTCCTGAGATCGAGCCCCATGTTGGGCTGCATGTTCAGTGCAGAGTCTGCTTGGGATTCTCTCTCTCTCTCCCTCTCCCTCTGCCCTTCTGCCTCTCCCCTGACCCCATGCTCAATCTCTCTCTTTCTAAAATAAAAAAATAAATCTTTAAAAAATATAAATAAAATTACAAATTTGGACAAGCATTATTCAAAAGGAACAGATAAACTATTTTAAAAGACAGCTGGTGAAATCTGGAACTTACATTTCATGGGGGATTTTCTCCAGGCCTGACCACTCAGATCACCCTCTTCAGTACCTGCTAGCCAGACAATTTGGGTTCCCAGAAATTTTAAAGCATGGTTGAAATAATCAAGGATTTGATGTCACCATAGGCTTCTGGCCAGGTGAGTGAGGTGGTGGTGAGATGGTAGAGCTGTGAAATATGTCTCTGCCTGGTGATATCTTGTTCTTCCCGATTAGGCAATCACAAATAACCTCTCAATTCAGTGGGGTAGACTAACAACAGTTAAGTTTCCCTGGAAAGTTCTGGTAATACCAGATCCGCCTTTCCCCAGCGCCAAAGGCAGAGGTGAGGCCATTTATGAGTGGTACACACCTAGGCAGGTGAGTTTGCAGTTGGACTTGCCCTCTCTGACATTCCACGTGGAATGTGGCACATGCAACCCTTCAACCCCCTCTCACAAGGTTCCAGGGGTGCAGAGCTCTCCTGCTTTCTTTTAACTTATATCTCCAGCTTGCCTCCCAGCTTCCTTGCTTCTCCTGCCAACACTTTGGAAACTAAATCCAGCCCTCTGCCCATCTATCTACCGACATGATGCTCTGGGATGCTCTTCCAACTTCAGCTGCTTCTGCCATGCCCGCTCCTTTCATCTCCTTGTCTGAACAAGGCATCACAGACCTTCTGCAATAGAGGACATGACTTCTCCCATTTCCCCCCACTTAGCAGGAATGAGGAAGCCATTGATCTGGCAAACCAGAGCTACTCCTACTTTATGGCTCTGTCATCTATTCATCTTTGAAATCCATACTTCCTCTTACCATTCTCTACCACGCACTTTCACTTCTTCCAAGACTTCAGTGCCAAGTTCACATTTTCCTTGGCACCTCGTCTTCTCCCCTCATTCTTGGGGAACTCAGCACCCATTGGAGGGGGCTAACATTCTGACTTCAGGGGTCCTAAGCCACCAACTCTTAAAGTTTTCCTCTACAACTACCAACATTATTCAGCAGCATGGTGATGAAATCAGAACAACTTTTATAAGCATGAACTTTAGAATGAGGTCAGTGTTTCAAACCTGACTTTGCCCTTTATTAGCTATTTGGTTTGTGGCAAAATATAATTTCTTTGTCTAAAAAACATGTTTGAGAATACCTGCCTACTTGGTTTGTCAAGAAGATTAAGGCAATAATGAGGGCAATAATGCATGATTGCTAGTGCTCTGGCCAGAATGCAGACTCTATGAAGACAGCGATGGCTGGTACTTTGTTGACTGCTGTACCCCAGCACTAGGCGAGTGGCTGCCTACTAGGCACTCAAAAAAATTTTGCCAAAGAAATGAAATGAATACATATATGGTAGCCATGTTTTCCATGTCAGTATTTTAGGTCTTGTCATAACCCTGAGTATTTCCTCAGCTAAAAGCTCAAGGTCAGATATCTCACCTTTCTTCTTCTGGGCTTTCTATGCTCTCCACCTAATTAGAAACCCAGACTCTATCACCTTGTGACCTCCCATAGTACCTGCTGGGCCAATCTTCAGTCTTGGGTTCCTGCCTCATATCACTACTATGCTCATACCTTTGGTTGTCCCAAGTAACCCTATGCTTCTTTAAGAAAAATCACAGACGCCTGGATGGCTCAGTTGGTTAAGCATCTGTTTCGGCTCAGGTCATGATCCCAGGGGCCTGGGGTTTAAGCCCTGCATCGGGCTCTCTGCTCTGGGGGAGTCTGCTTTTCCCTCCGCTCCCTCCCCGCCCCTCACCCCCGCTTGTGTTCTCTCTCTCAAATAAATAAATAAAATCTTTAAAAAAAAAAACCAGATACAAAAAGAAAAATCACAAGATTCTTATGAGTGGCTCCACCACAATTTAATAACAACAACAATAACAGCTAACACTTACTGAGTACTTACTAATATGCCAGGCACTCTTCTAAGTGTTTTACATATATTACCTAATCCAATTCTTACCACCTTTCAAAAATGACTGTTCTTCACATTGGGTTCTCACTGTTACCCAGCAAAACTTTACACATCTCTTGTTGCCTCCCAGACATATGGGGCCAACAGCTGTTTTCTGTCTTGCTTGGTTCCTTTCCCTCTCTGCCCCACTCCCAAAATGCAGCCAGCTCCCTCTGTGAGCAGTGACCCAGCCTCCTGCATTACTGCATTTCTTAAAATGTTGCTGACTATAGTTGCTATTTCTATTGTTTGTTACATACTCTTACCCTAAATGTTTCCAATATGGCTTCTTGATTACAAGGTTTTTTTGCTTTTTTTTTGTATTTTTAGAGCCTTTAATAATCTAATTTCTTTGGTGGAGTGGATGCTTTTTTTTTTTTTTAAAGATTTTATTTATTTATTTGAGAGAGAGAGTGATCGAGAGAGAAGGAGCAGGGGGAGAGGCAGGGGGAGAAGCAAACTCCCTGCTGAGCAAGGAGCCTGATGTGGGACTTGATCCCAGGACCCTGGGATCATGACCTGAGCCGAAGGCAGCTGCTTAACCAACTGAGCCACCCAGGTGCCCTGGATGCTTACTTTTGCATTTACTTTAATAATCCAATTTCTTTGATGAGTGGAAATAGTACACTTTGTTTTTCACACTTATTTGATCCCAGAGATTTTTCCATGCTCAAAGCACTGTGTTTCATGAACCACACTTCAGGAAATCCTTTTTAAAAATTATAGGTAATGTAAGTGAAGTTCCAGGCACACAGGAAGGTCTTGTAAGCAGTAGTAACCACTACTGACGTCATAGGGCATCCCCATCGTTGCATCTTGGATATCATGACTGGGCAGCATTCTCGAACTATTTCTAGTCCAGTGTCATAATCTCTAAATGCTCAAAAAGCCTTCCCCCAAGGCCTGAGGCTAGGTCTAACTGTCCAGCATTTGTTCCACCCCAGGAAGAGGTTCTGGTTCTGATCCTTGTTTAACCTCCCTGTCCATCACCAGGCCACCTCCAGCCTAGAGATGTGACACTTACATCAAGAAGGGCATTACAGGGGCACCTGGGTGGCTCAGTCAGTTAAACATCTGATTTCAGCTCAGGTCATGATCTCAGGGTCCTGGAATCGAGCCTCACGATAAGCCCCATGTCAGGCTCTGCACTCCGTGGGAAGTCTGCTTGTCCCTCTCCTTCTCCCTTTTCTTCTGCCCCTCTCCCTGCTCGTGCTCTGTGTCTCTCTCTCTCTCAAATAAATAAATAAAATCTTTTAAAAAGTGTGGGGCATTAGATTGCTGTGAAAACCCTACGCTGTGAATATATTGGCAAAAGGCCTCATTGAGAACCCAGAGATTTCAGGAATTAAACCTAGAAAGGAGTAAATACGTGTTTATTAATCAGAACCTTTTAATGAATACCTTTCCATGGAGGGTTTTGTACTATTTTAACACACTAACATTGTTATGAAGCCAGTAGTCAGCTCAAATAATCTGCCTGGAATGTGCCTCTTTTTAAACTTTGCCAGGACAGAGAGATATCTGCGAGTTACTTAATATCTCTGAGCTTCCCTTTTCTCATGAACAAAATAGGGAAATGTCTACCTCGCAGGCTTATTGTGAGGAGGAAGCGGGATAATTGTGTATAACGCATTTGGTCCAATCTCTGGAATTCAGCAGGCACTGAAAAAGAGAAATGACAGCTTGGAGGAATACAATATGTGAAACCTCAGGTGGTGAAGGTCTTGACCGCCAAGATAAGAAGAGCATTAGTCATCCTACATCTGGGAAACCCCTGGCTCCCAGCCCTTTAATAAAATGATTCTCACTGTTTTTAAGAAAGAAAAAGTTGAAAGAAAGAGAGAAAGAAAGGAAAACTACTGTGTCCTGTGATATTCAGGAAAGGTCTCAGAAGCCAAAACTCTCTTATGAGACCCTAAACAAGAGGGAGGTCAGATTTGGAGTTGCAGGAAGTGGTAGAGAACACATATAATGAGAAAGATTAAGTAAAGTAGTGCCTACAGCTTCCCAGATATTTAGGAATAAAACATCAGTGTGAAGTCCTCTTATATGGTGGTAACAGCATCCTCATCTCTACTATCAAATATTTACCAGCTGCTTATTGAATCTAGGGCCCTGTGGTAAGTAAGGCAGAGGAAGAAAGGATGTCACAGACAGTCTTTACCTTCAGCTTAGAGAAAGATAAAAACAGTAACATTTAATATATGTTGAGTGGCATTTACAAAATTGTTGTAGCATCGCAGAACAAAGGGATTGTTGGAAGGACGCCTACCTAGGGGTAGGGTGGCTTTTGTACTACTTTTTTTTTTTTTTAAAGATTTTATTTATTTATTCATGAGAGACAGAGAGAGAGAGAGAGAGGCAGAGGGAGAAGCAGGCTCCCAAGGAGCAGGGAGCCCGATGCGGGACTCGATCCCCAGACCCTGGGACCATGACCTGAGCCGAAGGCAGACGCCTAACCATCTGAGCCACCCAGGCGCCCCTTTTCTACTACTTTTAAAGAGGTTCCCATAATACGTGTGACTGCATCAAATGTTGTTCCGATAAATGAAGAATAGGGAAGAAAGTTTTCTAGGGAGTGGGACCTGTTTTAAACACGTTGGCATGCCAACGCAGAGAGTTCGAGCTTAACCAGAATTTGATGAGATGTTTTCCTGACAAATTTCATTGTTTTTTATCCAGATGTAATTTAATTGCTGTTTTAACCAATTAACAGAAAAGAAGGCAATGATAAAAGACACGTTTACGTCAATACGTATTTATAGCCATATTGATACTTTTTCTTTTCATAGAGTAATAATGTACAGGATGTTCATCCAAAGGTTAAAAGTGGCTCTTTTGGAATAATGGGAATTTTTGTGATTTTCTGTCCAGTGCAGATTTCAGAGAGGAGGTAAGAAAGGAAGGAAGGCAGACATGCCTGCCCGTGATGGGGAATTAGCAAAGATTCCTGTGAAAGGACATGCCATGACCCAAGTCATGCTCTAGGAACACAGCAATTTCAGGCAGCGTTTTAGAAAGGAATAGATGGTTTCTAAGCAAGCTGTTAGCAAACGAAGCAGTGGTTTCTGGGCACTGATGTGGGTTTTCCAAGACAAGCCCTGTGAAACTCATTTCATTTCCTTTTGTATGACAGATGCAATTCATCTTTTCTGCGCACAAAATCTTCTCTCAAACATTTAACAATTCAACTGACACAGAATGAGAAAAATTGAATCATTTGGAAGCCCCAGAAAGTAAGCCATAAAAAGGAAATTTACTTTTTCTGCTAATGGAAAAAAAAATTCTAGCGTAGCATGCAGATTTTCTCTTAGTCATCCTCTCCCTGAAACATCAGCCATCTTACCTCCTCTGAGAGGAGATAACATGAGAGTATTACATTTCAAGTTTAATCAAGATTTCTAGTTAGAGTTTTCATTTATTATGTCATAGGCAGATTTTGGCTTTACCTGTAATCTTAGGGAATTTCTACAGAAATCAGGAAGACATTTGGAAAGAAAGGCTGTGAGACACAAGTGGGATAGATGTTTCTAGCACTGGCAGGCTTTTGACTGCAAAGATGAGAGCCCATATATTGCCTGCAATCCTCAGTCATTTCAAGTTGTGGTTTCTTGGGGTGCCTGGGTGGCTCAGTTGGTTAAGCATCTGCCTTCGGCTCAAGACAGGATCTCAGGGTCCTGGGATTGAGCCCCGCATTGGGCTCCCTGCTTGGCGGGGAGTCTGCTTCTCCTTCTCCCCCTCCCCCTGCTTGTGTTTCCTCTCTCGCTGTGTCTCTCTCTGTCAAATAAATAAATAAAATCTTAAAAAAGGGCGCCTGGGTGGCTCAGTTGGTTAAACGACTGCCTTCGGCTCAGGTCATGATCCTGGAGTCCGGGGATTGAGTTCTGCATCAGGCTCCCTGCTCAGCGGGGAGTCTGCTTCTCCCTCTGATCCTTCCCCCTCTCATGTGCTCTCTCATTCTCTCTCTCTCAAATAAATAAATAAAATCTTTAAAATAAATAAATAAATAAATAAATAAAATAAAATCTTAAAAAAAAAAGCTATGATTTCAGGGCGCCTGGGTGGCTCAGTCGTTTAGGCGTCCCACTCTTGATTTCAGCTCAGGTCATGATCTCAGGGTCATGAGATTGAGCCCCAGGGCAGGCTCCATGCTCAGCATGGAGTCTGCTTGAGATTGTCCCTTTCCCTCTGTCCCTCATCCCACTCTCTCTCTCTCTCAAATAAATAAATAAATAAATAAATAAATAAATAAATAAATAAATAAATCTTAAAAAAGAAGAATTAAAACACTATAAAAAAATAAACTAAAAATGAGAAAACTTGCCTTATAATCCTTCTCCTCCTTAGAGACATCAATATTTTGATGTGTATTCTTTTCAGATACTCATGTAGTCATATATACATTACCTTACATATTCAAATGCTTTTTTTTTTTTTTTTAAGTAGGCTCCCTGCCCAGTGCAGAGCCCAACACTGGGCTTGAACTCATGATCCTGAGATCAAGAGTCAGACACTTAACTGACCAAGCCACCTAGGTGCCCCCATATTCAAATGCTTTTTATATAATATTACTGTGCTCATACTGTATATTATGTCCCACACATGCTTTCCTTTTTTAGTATGTCTCAGAACCTTCTAAGTCAGTCTTGTACATCTTCTTCATTCTTTTTAATCATTGTGTAATATTTCATACCATCAACTTCCATAGAGTATTTTAACCATCCAGTCTCCATATTCTTGAATATTTAATTTGTTTTCAAGAGGACATTAAGAAAAATTATATGCCAACAAATTGGACAACCTAGGAGAAATGGATAAATTTCTAGAAGCACATAACCTTCCAAAACTGAATCAGGAAAAAATAGAACATTTGAACAGACCTATTACTAGCAATGAAATTGAATCTGAAATCAGAAAACTCCCAACAAATAAAAGTCCAGGACAAGATGACTTCACAGGTGAATTATACCAAACATTTAAGGAAGAGTTAATACTGATTCTTCTCAAACTATTCCAAAATATAGAAGAGGAAGGAAAGCTTCCAAATTCATTCTACGAGGCCAGCATTACCCTGAAAACAAAACCAGATAAAGACACCACAAAATAGAGAAGTCCAGGCCAATTTCTCTCATGAACATGGATGCAAAAATTCTCAACAAAATATTAGCGAACTGAATTCAACAGTATGTTTTAAAAAATCACTCACCACAGTCAAGTGGGATTTATTCCCAGGATTCAAAGGTGGTTCAGTATTTGCAAATCAATCAGTATGTTACATCACACCAACAAGAGAAAGAATAAAAACTATATGATCATTTCAATAGTTGCAGAAAAAGCACTTGACAAAGTACAATATCCATTCATGATAAAAACTCTCAACAAAGTTGGTTTAGAGGGAACATAGTGAAGGCCAAATATGAAAACTCCACAGCTAAGATCATAATCAATGATGAAAAACTGAGATATTTTCCTCTAAGATAAGGAACAAGAAAAAACATCCACTTTCACCACTTTTATTCAATATGGTACTGGAAGTCTAGCCACAACAATCAGACAAGAAGAAGGAATTAAAGGCATCAAAATCAGTAAAGAAGAAGTAAAACTCACTATTTGTGGATGATGTGACATTACATAGAGAGAACTCTAAAGACTCCACCAAAAAACTACTGGAACTGATAAATAAATTCAGTAAAGTCACAGGATACAAAATTTATATACAGAAATCTGTTGTATTTCTTTATACAAATAATGAAGTAGCAGAAAGAGAAATTAAGGAAATAGCCCCATTAACAATTGCACCAAAAAGAATAAAATACCTAGGAATAAACTTAATCAAGGAGGTAAAAGACCTGTACTCTGAAAACTATAAAACACTGATGAAAGAAATTGAAGATGACATTAAACAAATGGAAAGAGATTCCATATTCATGGATTGGGAGAACAAATATTGTTAAGATGTCCATACTACCCAAAGCAATCTACACATTAAATGCAATTCCTATTAAAATATCAACAACATTTTTCGCAGAACTAGAACAAGTAATACTAAAATTTGTATGGAACGACAAAAGACCCTGAAAAGCCAAAGCAAACTTGAGAAAGAAGAACAAAGTTGGGTTGTTGCTCTTGCTATGAACAACATTACGGTGAATGTCCCTGTACATGCCTCTTTGTGTACATACAAGACTACGTTCTTGGATACATATCTATAAGTGGAAATACTGGGTTGAAAGGAATTAAGAGGCCAAAAATGTACCCCACAGCACACAGGTTTTAATGATAAAGTCAGTTTTAAAAAAAAAAGATACTAAGCTTGGTAAAGGTATAAATTGTGTTAGCTTTTGAAAAACAATTTAGGAGTATATCCTAAAGGGCCTAAGAATGTATCACATGTTTTGATCCAATAAATGTCCATCTAGGAGTAACCAGAGATCAACACAAAGATATTTCTGCGCAAAGATGCTCATAGCTGTCGTATTTGTCATTTTAACAAATTTTAACAAATATTCTGATATTCAGGAAATTAACACCTATGGATTCTTAAAATATTGAAAATCTTTTGTTAGGCTGATAAATAGAGCTATTTGAAACCCTCCCTGCAAGCCCTCCTCTGCTTTCTACATCCTGCTCTATAGACCCCTGCTGTTTAAACACTAAACTAAAGTTCCTGCCTGGCACAGCCTGGGGCCTCCAGAACCCAGCTGTTGTCTGACGGGCTGGTCATTCTGATTAGTTGGTCTATGCCTGTTGGTTTTAAATGTCTTCTATGTGTTTTGAGCATAACCCCTGGAAATCAGGTGAAAACTCAACAGTAGGGATTGATTAAGAGAATTAGGAAATGAGAAGGTCATGCAGCTTGGTGGTCTGGACAATATTGATAATGAGGGAGTCTACGCATATGTGGGGGCACAGGGCCATACGATAAATCTCTGCCCCTTCCACTCAAGTTTGCTCTGAACCTAAAAACTGCTCTACAGTATAAAGTTTATTTAAAAAAAAAATGATGGTCTGAAGATACGTGATATCATGGAAAATATGTAGAATGTATTGCCAAGTGGGGGGGAAAGGCAGTACACAGACATTATACCCAATATAATACCATTGGAAACATATTTATTCATATTGATTCACAAAGGCTAAGAGAAAACCACAAAAGTGTCAACAATTATTATATTTGCATAATGGGATCATACTTGATTTCTGTCATTTGTTTCATTATTTATCTTCATTTTTCAACATTTTTTTCGCAATGGGCCTGACAACTTTCGTAATTAGAAAATGGTGTTATTTGGAAAGTAAACTAAAACTACAGTTACTTAGCTAGGAAAGGGCAATCTTTCTTCTTGATTCATGCAAGATTTGCCGTACTCGCTTGAGTAGAGTTCCCCGGGGAGCAAGCCAAAGAGTAAGCCAAGAAGGCTTGACAGAAGCTCAGCAAAAACATCTGTAGCGAAGGAGGCTGGGGGCGGGAGGAAGGAGAGGCCAAGAAATCAGCCAGCATCCAGTCTCCTCTCATTCTTTCTACCTCCTTTTGTTCAGGAAGTTCATTTTGATGAGGCCACAGGCATTTCTGAAATTCTGCAAGGTGGGGAGCTGCCAGGCTGTTCTCTCATGCGTGAGCCTATGTGACTGGTTTTCAGGGAGGACCTACAAGGGAATGTTTCACTCTCTAGCTGGGCTTGATTCCAAGGTATAGATTTACAGAGCTGTGTACAGAGCCACTGAAATACCACTTACAGTTCCCAGCATGGGATGGGGCAGTGGCTTTTATCTCGGCAGGCTCTGGTTAGAGTCATCTTTTCATAATGATAAACCTTTAAACAATAGGTGGGAGGCCCAAACCATGCTAAAGAATCTTGACCACATTTGAAAGCTGTCCTGGAACACAGTTTCCTGTCCAGCCAGCTCCTGGAAGAGATACTCTCAAGGCCAGGCATCTCCTGTGGTATAATAGATGCTCAGCACCAGCCTGGTTGAAAACTTGGGGCCAATATCCTTGGACACTGGGATGGAAGCTTGAAATACTCATGGGACCCCAGGAAAATTGGTAGTGGATTCTCATGTTCTGAGACTGTTGACACCAAACAGAAGTCCAGAATCACGGACTTTCACAGGACATGTTTTATAACCATGAGCCTAGGAGGGAAACTTCAGTTCCCAGAGCAGGTGCTCCCTTATATGATATGATATCAGAAATGTGCCTTCTTTACCTTCATTTCCTCTATTATCTACCCACTGCTCTGAAACCCTATTAAAATTTCATTCTCTATGATTAAGGAACAAACAGATTTTGCAAATTTATTGTGCTCTCTGGAACAGGTGTCATATCTGCTATGACCTCTTAAATGTGACTGAATTTACCGTATCTAACTCCTGCTAGCTGACAAGCGTCCCCTGGCTGCAGAGAGGGATATTTATTAGGCGACTAACTGGGGTAAGGGAAGAGATCCTGTTAAAGACTTTGCTTCAGGAAAGCAGGCCCAGTAGGGTTCCAGAAGCAAGTTATTTAAATCCATCAGGTAACCCACTGAGTAGCCCAAGAATGAGGAAATTTAAGGGAGAGGTGGCCTGGGGACCAAGAATAGACAGTCAGTCTTCATTATTGACAAGTGTCTTATTTGTGAATTGACCTACTCACTAAAGTTTATTCGTAATCCCCCAAATCAACCTCTTGGTGCTCTGTGGTCATTTGTGGGTTTTCACAGAGCAATGAAAACTTTGAGTCACCTGACATGTTCCAAGCTGAGAATGGACAAAGTGGTGCTCTACCTTCTTGTTTCAGCTCTCATACTATGAAGTGTCCTTTTTGCAGACTATAATGGTGCCGATTTTTACATTGGTGATTTTTTTTTTTTTTTTTGGTTGGTGATTTCATGGTTTAAATGGCCCTCAAGTGTAGCGTTAAAGTGCTGTCTGGTGTTCCTTCACACAAGGAGGCTGTCGTGTACTTTATAGAGAAAAAACATGTGTTAAGGAAACTTCATTCAGGCATGAATTATATAGTGCTGTTGGCTGCTGGTTCGATGTTAATGAATCAATAATATACATTAAATAAGGTATCTTTAAACAGAAACACACAAAAAACAAAGTTATGTATTGATTGGTTGATGAAAATGTTGTGACCAGAAGCTCACAGGAACCTAACCCTGTATTTCCCCTAGGAAAACTGTCAAGTATTTGTTAAATTGCTGCATTCTCAGAGACTTTATAGAATATAACTACTGCAAATAATGAGAATCAACTAGGATCTTACATTTTGGAAGAAGAACGAGCAACTGGTAAATAGCTATCTTTAGTAATAAAATAATGACATGTATTTGCATCTTCCTATTATTCACATGAGAAAAGATTATTGAGAGCCTCAGTGTAGCTGTTTGTAAAGCTTATCAAAATCTAGAATTCCTTGGAATATATCAATATCTCATAAAGGTTCTAAAATTTCTCTTTTACTTCCCCCAAGGAATTGTTCAGGGCAGTGATTCTTTCACTGTGAGGATAACCTCCTTCACTGACATCCTGTTGGGGTACTTACTGTACGAAGCCAGTAATACAAAAATACCAAGAAACTTCTACCTAGAAAGATTTAGCCCATTTTACCTTAACATTTGCCTAAAATTTTATTATTTTATGTAAATGGCAGTTTAATTTGCCTGAAATGCCATTTTTAAATAGCTACAGGAATACTCCGTCACCAATAAACATTATTTTAATATCGCCTCAGTAATTAAGGAAGTCTCTGTTCAAGACTTAGATGAAGATTCAAAGCGCTGTTCTTTCTGTGAGGGCCCGGGATTACAGTCCTGCGTGTGCTAATTTACAAGGCCTAAAGTATGGACTCCCAGGGGTGGGGGTGGGGCACGCGTAGATGAATGTGAATGGACCCGCATATCCATCAGGCAATTTATACTGAAGCAGCAGTCCTAAACTTTGTAGTGTTAGACTCTAACAAGCTTATCTAGACAAGAAGCCTCAGCTAATTGATAACATACATTTATGATGAGTACACAAGTGCCTCAGTGAAAACCAGGCATCAGAAGAAACAGAGGTCAGGTCAAGTGGTGCCCATCAGACAAGCCAGCCGGGTCCACAGGGGCGGGGTTGTGGGGTGGAGTGGGGTTGGCCAACACCGAAGAAATAGGGTACTTGTCTCATACTCAAGGAAGCCATAAGGCCTAAACCAGCACTAGAGAGAGGCTCAACAGCCTTGAGTGGCCCTCAGGACAGCACTGGCTGAGGCTGCCTGGGGCACTGACCTCCATAGACTTCTCTCCTAAAAGGAACGGAGCTGAGCCCTGGATGAACACTGTGTCCCTGCACGAGGTCCACATAATTCATTCCTCGCTGCATTTGATAAGATTGCCTTAAGAGGCTGTTCTGGTTGGAGTAGGGGCCGGCCGGGAGCCAAAGCTGGCCGATAAAAGGAAAGACAGAGGTGAGTGAGAGAGAAGAGGCAGCAAAGCATGGAGCCAGCTGCTCTGGCCTGAAAAATTCTGTAGAAGTGGCTTGTCTAGAGATGTGAGACCCAGGTAGTCAGTCAGGCATTTAAGTCAACTGGGCCATTGCCTTCTTTGATTTTTTTTCTTAAAAAATGTGGTTCTAGGGCGCCTGGGTGGCTCAGTTGGTTAAGCGACTGCCTTCGGCTCAGGTAAATCCCGGGGTCCTGGGATCGAGCCCTACATCGGGCTCCCTGCTCTGCGGGGAGCCTGCTTCTCCCTCTCCCAGTCCCCCTGCTTGTGTTCCCTCTCTCGCTGTGTCTCTGTCAAATAAATAAATAAAATCTTAAAAAAAAAAAAATGTGGTTCTACTATGGGAGGAATAGAAGTACCTAGCCAGAGAAAAGGAATTACAATGTGCAAGGGGGGGGGGGGGGGGCACAAATATGTCTCACCGGTGGATTACTTGATGGCTTTATATCAGGGATTTTAACATTTCCCCCCTTCAGGGAAGCAGATGAGAACTAAGTCTGCATAAATCCTCTAGAGTTATACTTAACTCAATCAAGGCACAACAGATTTTAAATCAAATTTCTTCTGTGCAGGAAGTTTCCAGGAAGGCAAAGCAGGGAGAAGAGCCTCATTATTCTCTTCTGTCAGTCTTTTAATCCAATCTCGATAAGCGGTTTCCTGTCTTATAAGTCAGAGTTCTTCAGAGAAAACAGAAACAATAGGATATATATGTTTTATCCTATTGGTGTACTGAATCATGCCACTGGATTTTTTCCTGGGTCTCCAGCTTGTAGATGGCAGACTTGGGTCTTCTCATCCTCCACAATCACATGAGCCAATTCCTCATAATAAATCTTGGGATGAGAAGACCCAAGATCTGCCATGTACAAAGCTGGAGACCCAGGAAAGCTTGTAGTGTAATTCAATCTAAGTCCAAAAACCTGAGAACCAGGGGAGCCAACGGTGTAAATCCAAGTCCAAGGGTAGGAGAAGATGAGATGAAATGTCCAGCTTAGAAAGGCAGAAAAAGGGGGTTAATTCCTCCTTCCACCTTTGTTCCTTTCAGTCCTCAATGGATTGGATGGTGCCCACACACAATGGAAGGGGAAATCTATTGAGTCCACAAATCCAAATATCAATCTCATCCAGAAACACTTCATAGACACACTTGGAAATGTCTAGGGGCACCTGGGTGGCTCAGTCAGTTGAGCATCTGTCTTCAGCTCAGGTTATGATCCCAGGGTCCTGAGATTGAGCCCAGCATCGTGCTCCCTGCGCAGCGGGGAGTCTGCTTCTCTCTCTCCCTCTGACCCCCCAACCATTTGTCCTCTCTCTCTCAAATAAATAAAAATATAAATAAATCTAAAAAAAATATTGTTTTATCTGGGCACCTCATAGCCAGTCAAGATGACACCTAAAATTAACCATCACCCTATATTATTTATAATTAATTTCAATAACTTACTTTTTGCAGAGATGCTTTTGTAGCTGAGAAAGCTCGTGAAATTGTTTCTACCCATTAATTTTTCAAAAGTATGCAGTGGATGATGGATTACTTTGTCCCTTACACAGATAAAGATAACTAAAACATAAAATGTTTGTGTATCCAAATGTTGTTTATGCCAAGACCCTAGCAAAGTATTTGGTTTGTATATAGCAGTTGAAAGAAACATTGTTCAGACATTTATGGTTCATCTAGTCACTCTAGCTTTATATTCTGCTCTTGTGGAAGTGGGGGTGGCATGATTTACAACAAAACCATCTTCAGGTTAGCCAGTCTAGCACAACACTTCAGGAGAATGTGACTTCAGGTCAGGTCATACAGTTTTCTGACCCATACAAAACCAAGAGCACAGCCAAGATTGGGGGTGGCCTTATGGCCAATGTATTGTCAAGTCTTCAGTAGATGAAAAGTATTCCCTCCTTGCCTTCTCTTTCTCCTCTTATCCACTTTCTCCTCTAATTCACTCTGCCCTTTTAACCCTTTGATTCTGGTGTTGATAATTTCACCCCTCTGTCCTTATTAGCTCAACTATTAGAAAAAGTTTGAGAGCCAGAGACTGAGGGGATTGGAATCATGTGGTTGGAGAACGAGGGAGCAGGTTATAAGAGTGGCCTCAGGGTGGATTATCAAAAAGATGGTGACTTTTCTTAGGGCAAATTTTAACCTCCAGCTAATATATCTAAAACACAGTATTCTGCTTATAGGTCATTTGTTTGCTGCCCCACCTTGAATCACATTATAAAAAGTTCCTTTATTTACTTTTCTTTAGGACATTGGTGGACAGAAATGGGGAGAGAGGGTTAAATAACTAAACCCAGGGCGCCTGGGTGGCTCAATTGGTTAAGCGACTGCCTTCGGCTCAGGTCATGATCCTGGAGTCCTGGGATCGAGTCCCACATCGGGCTCCCTGCTCAGCAGGGGGTCTGCTTCTCCCTCTGACCCTCTTCCCTCTCCTGCTGTCTCTCATTCTCTCAAATAAATAAATAAAATCTTTAAAAAAAATTAAAATAAATAAATAATAAATAAATAAATAAATAACTAAATCCAGGGGTCCCAGAACCTGGCTGGGATCCCTTATGTAGGTCCTTAAAGACCAGCGTGTCTGGTGGCCCAAGTTTGGGTTTTGTCTTTCTGACACAAAGCAGAGAAGAACACTGATTCCAGGTCAATTCTCACTTTTACTGACTTGTTTTTGCTTTTATGCAGTGGGGAAAAGAACAGGAAGAAAAATGGCATTTCACTCAAGTATAGCCCGTCTTTCTATATCAATGGGTAGTATTCTACTAAGCTCAGTCAAGTCTGACCACTTGGGTGAACTAAGGGAGAAGACCACTCCCACTTCCTGTGCAATTCTGATGTGGCAGGAATTGTGTTCTGGGTTTATATGTATTATATTGTTAATCCTGACAACAACTTTATAGGATAGTTGATGTGATTCTCATTTTACCAGTGACTAGCAAGTTCTAAAAGGTGAGTCACTTGTCCAAGATTCTACACCTAGTAAGCGGCAAAGCAAGAATTTAAGTCCTAATCTCTTAGGAACACTAATGCTTTCTCTACTTGCTTTAATTTAGGGGCAACTGGGTGGTTCAGTTGGTTGAGTGTCTGACTCTTGGTTTTGGCTCGTGTCCTGATCTCAGGGTCTTGATATCGAGCCCTGCATCCGGCTCCCTGCTCAGCACAGAACCTGCTCAAGATTCTCTCTCTCCCTCTCCTGCCCCCCACTCTCTCTGTCTTTCTCTTATAAGTAAGTAAGTAAGTAAATAAATAAATAAATCTTTTAAATAAAAAGCTTTTATTTAATCAACAAGTATTTTTGAGCATCTGTTATGTGCCAGGTCCTGTGCTACTGTAGAGAATACAAGTAAACATACAGTCTTGCCACGAGAGAGCTCACAGGCCAGTGGATGATGGGGCATGCAGGTGCAGTGTGTTAGGTGCTAGCGAAGACTACCATGCAGGCACAGAGGAGAGGCACCTGCCAGAGTGTTGGGGGATCAGAAACATCAAGCCAGAGAAAATACATCTACAGGAGTTAAAAAAACAGTACTTCTCAAATTTTAATGTAAAAATGAATCACTCTGGGATCTTGTTAAAATGTAGATTCTGATTCAGTAGGTTTGGAGCGAGGCCTGAGATTCTGCATTTCTAACAGGTGCCCAGGAGAGGCTGATACTGCTGGTCTATGGATCACACTTCTTAGTTGTAAAGATCTAAAGGGAAAGGAAAGGTTAGCCAGGTGAAGAGGTGTGTTGATGAGAACTTTCCCAGGAAAGACACAGAACGTGCAAAGACTCAGGGAGAAAAAGAACAAGATCAACTTCAGGGAACTGCCATTGACAGTAAGCCTGGATTATATGTCATGAAATGGTGAGCTAGCCTGCCATGAGACTAGAGGCAACAGCAAACAAGTAAGATGGAAGCACATTATACAGGCTCTGTAAGACTTGGTAAGAAGCTATGTCTAATGCTGAGGGCAAATGAGATGCCAGTCAATGTTTTCAACTGATGAGTTCCTTTCTCAGATTTAGGCTTTCCAAAAAGCATACTGGCTATAGCATGGAAAATGCTTTAGGACAATATTCTCGACCCTGTTGCTTGTTAGAATCACCTGAGAGCTTAAAAAAAATACCAATGCTCAATCCCCACATCAGACACAGAGGATCTTTAAGGCAGAGCTTCTCAAAATGTGGTCTTTGGACCAGCAGCATCATATCACTTGGGACCTTGTTAGAAATGCAAATTCCCTAACTCCAACCTACATTTACTGCATCAGGTATGAGGATGGGACCAGCAATCTGGGTTTTAAGACACTCTCCCAGGTGACTGTGATGTAGCTAATGTTTGAGATCTGTTAGATTAGAGGGAGAAGGGTAGGGAGAGGGAAAGAGGCTACTACTTTACCATTAGGAAGCAGAGAGGTGATGGTGCTGTTTTGACCCTACATCAGATTTTATTTTATTAACCCTGTTGAGCAAGGGAATATACCATCTTTATGGAATCCCAGTAGTGTCTCAAAGCAGGGAGGTTAGCATGCTGGTTAGTCATGAGTAGTTTGTGGATGGAAGTTAGTAATTGACATTTGGGCAGGGATAGGTCCAATTTATAAACTAGGTAAGCTTCTGTCTTATGAACTGAATTGTGTCCCCCAAAATTCATATGTTGGAGCCCTAAGCTTCAATGTGATGGTATTTGGAGGTAGGGCTTTTGGGAGGTAATTAAGTTCAGATGAAGTCATTAGGGTGGGGCTTTATGATAGAATTATTGCCATTATAAGAAGAGGCACCAGAGGGCTGGCAAGATCTCTTTTCTCATCACGTGTGAGTATTTAGGGATAGGGCAGCTGTCTGCAAGCCAGAAGAGAGCGCTCACCAGAAAATGCTGGTAACTCCATCTTGGATTTCCTAACCTCTAGAATGGTGAGTCAGTAAATTCCTGTTGTTTAAGTCACCTAGTCTATGGTATTTTGTTATGGCAGCCAGCCTATGTTACAACAGTTCCAGAACAGTAAGCAATCTTACTGTGACACATGGGTCACTGTGGAGTTACTGTTAAAATACTTATCTTGGAACTTGTGGGCATGAACTAGTTTTAATTATAACAAATTGAGCCTAGATAGCTTGTGTTGTAATATCAGTTTTGCAGTTGTGGCTTTTGTTTGATATATATATTTTTTTTATCTTAAACTGAGGGTGGTATGAGTAATTGGAATTGAAAACCTATAATAGCATTGCCAGATAAAATATAGGATGCCCAGTTAAATTTGAATTTCATATTAACAGGAAATAACTTTTTAGTAAAAGTATGTCCTAAATAGTGTAGGGGTTATAATTACTCTAAAAAATTATTCATCATTTGTCTGAAATTAAAATTTTACTGGATGTCCTGTATTTTTATTTACTAAATTGGAAATTCTAACCTGTGACAAATTGATACAGATCAAGAAATATTTATCAAATGATGTATTTGATTAGATGTATAGAGTAAGGGGAATGATGAGTCAGTGATGGCTTAAAAGTTTCTGGTTTGGAAACTGGGTAAATCTTGATACCCTATAGGAAAATAGGGGACCCTGAAGGGAGAGTTGATTGGGGAGGAAGGGCAAAGTGATGAATTACATTTTGGAAATGTGGAGATTAAAGTCCCTCTGGAATATATAGGTGGATTTAATTAGTAGGCTTTTGGAGATAAAGGTCTGGAACTAAAGAGAAAGATCAGGATGGAATCACAGGTTTAAAAATCACAAGCAATTACATGGTGGGGAAGCTCTAGGAGTGAATGAGATTCCAGAAAATGGGTAGAAAAGAGGGAGATGTTGAAAATAGGATGTAGACTGAAGAATCTGAGGTGTTGGGAGACCAGATGTAAGCCTCGAAGGGCTCTTCGGTCAAGAAGAGGAGCCCCCATCGTTTTGACAGGAAGGAGGTGGAAGGGATGGCTGTGCATGCAGGTTAGCTGGTAGGCTTGGTGGAAGGAAATGGACTTGTGGCAGGAGCTCTGCATAGAATCTCTTGCCAAAGGAACCCTTTTCCCTTTGTGACCTGTTCATTCTGGTTGTGCTCATTGTATTGAATAATGTAGAATGATGGAAGAAGAGTTTAGAATAAAATTGTTCTTTTTATGAAAGCTAAGCTTTGGAAAAATCTTAAAATGGCAAATTGCACTTTTTTGTTGTTAAAGTAGGTGTGGATAACACAACTGTAAACATTTGGATCTAAAAAAAAGAAAAAGCCTAGTAGGATTTTGCACTCATATTGCTTCACCTACAGAAATTCAAACTGGACACACAAATGAGAAATCATTGGTGTGATTTCTGCAGAACTCCCATTAACAGATCCCTCCAAAATGCCATGGTCCTAACTCAGACGACTAACAAATGGAGGCATACTTTTTAGGTTAAAATAAAATGTAAATTACACATGTTACCATTTAAGTGATTCACTGTTTGGTTTTGGTTTTATTTTTAGTATATTTCCAACAATTCTTTCTAGTTTAGTTGCTCTATGCTTGATAAAAATTTCATATATTTAAGGTGTATATGTTTTGATATATATATACATTGTGATATGATTACCATAACCAAGCTAATTAAAATATCAATCACCTCACACAATTACCACTTTTCGTGTGTGTGATGAGAACTTGAGATCTACTGTCTTAGCAAATTTAAATATACAGTACATTGTGAACTATAGTCACCATGTTGTATGTTAGGTCTCCAGAACTTACTCGTCTTATAACTGACAGTTTATACTTTTTAAAAAAATTTTGTACTTAAATTCAATTTAATTAACATATACTATATTATTGGTTTCAGAAGTAGAATTTAGTGATTCATCAGTTGCATACAATACCCAGTGCTCATTACTTCAAGTGCCCTCCTTAATGCCCATCACCCAGTTACCCCATCCCCCACCCACCTCCCCTCCAGCAACCCTCAGTTTGTTTCCTAGGATTAAGAGTCTTTTATGGTTTGCCTCCCTCTCTGTTTTCACCCTATTTTATTTTTCCTTCCCTTCCCCTATGTTTATCTACTTTGTTTCTTAAATTCCACATATGAGTGAAATCATATGGTATTTGTCTTTCCCTGACTGTCTTATTTTGCTTAGTATAATACACTCTAGCTCCAACCACATTGTTGCAAATGGCAAGATTTCATTCTTTTTGATGGCTGAGTAATATTCCATTATATTCCATCATATATATGATATATTCCATATATATACGGAATGGAATATATATATCACATCCTCTTTATCCATTCATCTGTCCATGGACATCTGGGCTCTTTCCATACTTTGGCTATTGTGGACATTGTTGCTATAAACATTGGGGCGCATGTGCCCCTTTGAATCACTGTTTGTATCCTCTGGATAAATACCTAGCAGTGCAATTGCAGGTCGTAGGTAGCTCTATTTTTAGCTTTTTGAAGAACCTCCACACTGTTTTCCAGAGTGGCTGCAATAGCTTGCATTCCCACCAACAGTGTAAGACAGTTCCCCTTTTTCCACATCCTTGCCAACATCTTTTGTTCCCTGAGTTGTTAATTTTAGCCATTCTGACCCGTGTGAGGTGGTATCTCATTGTGATTTTGATTTGTATTTGTATTTGATTTGTGTTTGCTGAGTGATGTTGAGCACTTTTTCATGTGTCTGTTGGCCATTTGTATGTCTTCTTTGGAGAAATGTCTGTTCATGTCTTCTGCCCATTTCTTGACTGGTTTTTTTGTTTTTTTGGTGTTGAATTTGGTAAGTTCATTATAGATTTTTGAATACTAGCCCTTTATCTGATATATCATTTGCAAATATCTTCTCTCATTCCATAGGTTGCCTTTTAGTTTTGTTGACTGTTTCTGTTGCTGTGCAGAAGCTTTTTATCTTGATGAAGTTGCAATAGTTCATTTTTGCTTTTGTTTCCCTTGCCTTTGGAGACGTGTCTAGCAAGAAGTTGCTGCAGCTGAGGTCAAAGAGGCTGCTGCCTGTGTTCTCCTCTAGGATTTTGATGGATTCCTATCTCACATTTAGGTCTTTCAACCATTTGGAGTCTATTTTTGTGTGTGGTATGAGGAAATGGTCCAGTTTCATTCTTCTGTATGTGGCTGTCCAATTTTCCCAACACCATTTGTTGAAGAGACTTTTTTCCATTGGATATTCTTTCCTGCTTTGTTGAAGATTAGTTGACCATAGAGTTGAGGGTCCATTTCTGGGCTCTCTATTCTGTTCCATTGATCTATGTGTCTGTTTTTGTGCCAGTACCATACTGTCTTGTTGATGACAGCTTTGTAATAGAGCTTGAAGTTCAGAATTGTAATGCCTCCAGCTTTGGTTTTCTTTTTCAGAAGTACTTGGGTATTTGGGTCTTTTCTGGTTCCATACAAATTTTAGGATTGTTTGTTCCAGCTCTGTGAAAAATTTTGATGGTATTTTGATAGGGATTGCATTGAATGTATAGATTGCTCTGGGTAGCATAGACATTTTAACAATATTTGTTCTTCCAATCCATGAGCATGGAATGTTTTTCCATTTCTTTGTGTGTTCCTCAATTTCTTTCATAAGTGTTCTACAGTTTTCAGAGTACAGATCCTTTTACCTCTTTGGTTAGGTTTATTTCTAGGTATCTTATGGGTTTTGGTGCAATTGTAAATGCGATTGACTCCTTAATTTCTCTTTTTTCTGTCTCATTGTTATTGTATAAAAATGCAACTGATTTCTGTGCACTGGTTTTATATCCTGCCATCTTGCTGAATTCCTGCATGAGTGCTAGCAATTTTGGGGTGGAGTCTTTTAGGTTTCCTACATAGAGTATCATGTCATCTGTGAAAAGAATTTGACTTCTTCCTTGACAATTTGGATGCCTTTTATTTCTTTTTGTTGTCTAATTGCTGAGACTAGGACTTCTAGTACTATGTTGAACAATAGTGGTGAGAGTGGACATCCCTGCCATGTTCCTGACCTTAGGGGAAAAACTCTCAGTTTTTCCTCATTGAGGACTATATTCACTGTGGGTTTTTTGTATATGGCTCTTGTCCTTTCTTTTATTAATGTGATGTGTCACATTGATTTGCAGATGTTGAACCACCCTTGCAGCCCAGGGCTAAATCCCACTTGGTCGTGGTGAATAATCCCTTTAATGTACTGTTGGATCCTATTAGTTAGTATCTTGGTGAGAATTTTTGCATTCATGTTCATCAGGGATATTGGTCTGTAATTGTCCTTTATGGGGTCTTTGTCTGGTTTTGGGTTCAAGGTAATGCTAGCCTCATAGAAAGAGTTTGGAAGTTTTCCTTCCATTTCTATTTTTTAAAACAGTTTCAGAAAAATAGGTATTAATTCTTCTTTAAATGTTTGGTAGAATTCTTCTGGGAAGCCATCCAGGCCTGGACTCTTGCTTGTTGGGAAATTTTTGCTTACTGCTTCAATTTCCTTGCTGGTTATGGGTCTGTTCAGGTTTTCTATTTCTTCCTATTTCAGTTTTGGTAGTTTGTATGTTTCTAAGAATGCATCCATTTCTTCCAGATTGCTGGATTTGTTGGCATATAATTGCTCATAATATTCTCATTATTGTTTGTATTTCTTCAGTGTGGGTTATCATCTCTCCTCTTTCATTCATGATTCTGTGTATTTGGATCTTTTCTTTTTTTTAAGATTTTATTTATTTTGAAACAGTACACATGAGAAAGCATGTGCAGGAGTGGGGTGGGGAGGGCAGAGGAAGGGAGAAGCAGACTCCCCACTGAACAAGGAACCCAATGCAGGGCTCCATGCCAGGTCCCTGAGATCATGACCAAGCTGCAACCAAGAGTCAGATGCTTAATGGCCTGAGGCACCCAGGCTCACCCCCCCCCCCCCCCCCGCTTTCTCTTTTCTTTTTGATAAGTCTGGCTAGGGGTTTATTGATCTTATCAATTCTTTCAAAGAACCAGCTCCTGGTTTCATTGATCTGTTCTACTGGTTTTTTTTTTTTTTAATTATATATCATTGATTTCTGCTCTAATCTTTATTATTTCTCTTCTCCTGCTGGATTTAGGCTTTATTTGCTGTTCTTTTTCCAGCTCCTTTAGGTGTAAGGTTAGGTTATATATTTAAGATTTTTCTCGCTTCTTGAGGAAGGCCTGTATAGCTCTATATTTCCCTCATAGGACCACCTTTGTTTCATCCAAAATGATGTAACTGTCTGTTTTCATTTTCATTTGTTTCCATGTATTTTCTTTTTAATTCTTCTTTAATTTCCTGGTTGACCCATTCATTCTTTTGTAGGATTCTCTTTAAGCTCCATGTATTTGTGGTCCTTGCAAACTTTTTCTTGTAGTTGAGTTCAAGTTTTAAAGCATTGTGGTCTGAAAATATGCAGGGAATGATCCCAAGCTTTTGGTACTGGTTGAGACCTGATTTGTATCCCAGTATGTGATCTATTCTAGAGAATGTTCCACGTGCACTTGAAGAATGTGTATTCTGTTGCTTTAGGATAGAATGTTCTGAATATATCTGTGAAGTCCATCTGGTCCAGTGTGTCATTCAAAGCCTGTGTTTCTTTGTTGATCTTCTGCTTAGATGATCAGTCAATTGTGGTGAGTGGGGTGTTGAAGTTCCCTACTATTATTGTATTATTATCAATGTGTTTCTTTAATTTTGTTATTTTTGGTTTATATAATTGGCTGCTCCCAAGTTAGAGGCATAAATATTTACAGATGTTAGATCTTCTTGTTGGATAGACCCTTTAATTTTGATATAGTGTTCTTTTTCATCTCTTATTACAGTCTTTGGTTTAAAATCTAGTTTGTCTGATATAAGGATGGCTACTCCAGCTTTCTTTTGATGTCCATTGCATGATAAATAGTTCTCTATCCCCTCATTTTCAATCTGGGGCTGTCTTTGGGTCTAAAATGAGTCTTTTGCAAACCACATATCAATGGGTCGTGTTTTGTTTTGTTTTGTTTATCCAATCTGATACACTGTGTGAAATGCCATTTACATTCAGAGTAATTAATAAAAGATATGAATTTAGTGTCCTTGTATTACCTGTAAAGTCGTTGTTCCTGTAGATTGTCTCTGTTCCTTTCTGGTCTTTGGTACTTCTGGGCTCTCTTTGCTCAAAGGATCCCCTTAATAGTTCTTGCAGGGCTGGCTTAGTGTTCACAGATTCCTTTAGTTTCTGTTTGTCCTGGAAGCTCTTTATCCAGAAAGGCTGTCATTCAGAATAGGAGGAGAGATAAAGTATTCTTGGCTGCATATTTTTCCTATTTAGCACTTTGAGTATATCATGCCAGTCCTTTCTGGCCTACTGGGTCTGTGTGGACAGGTCTGCTGCCAGCCTTATGTTTCTACCCTTGTAGGTTAAAGACCTCTTGTCCTGAATGGCTTTCAGGATTTTCTCTTTTTCTCTGAAATTTACAAGCTTCACTATTTTATGTTGACCTTTTTTATTGATTTTGAGGGGGGTTCTCTGTACCTCTTGAACTTGAATGCCTGTTTCCTTCCCCGGATTAAGGAAGTTCTCAGCTATAATTGGACTCACAGTTTTCAGCCAGCTTCTCAGCTCTGATGCTTGAGAACTCTACCGCACTCAGGCACCCTGTTCTTCTTGTGATGCTGGGGATCCTGAGACCATGCTTTCCCACCTGGGATTCTGCCTGGCTTCTCCACTTGAGCACCTTTAAGCCAAGGATGTCCCCCACTATCACAGACTTCTAAAAGTTCTGATTTTGCCCTCCACTTCTTATAATACTTTGGGGCAGCCTCCTTTAGCCATCTCCCTCCCCTCAGCCATATCCTCTGATATTCTGCCCCAGATTCAAGTCTCTGCACTTCCTACCTTCCAAAAAGTGGTTGCTTTTCTATTTGTAGAATTGCAGTATTTCTTTTCTCAGACCTGATTTTGCAGGTGTCCAGAACAATTTGATAAGCATGCAGCTGAATTCCAGGGACCAGATGAAATTAGGGTTCCCTACTCCTCTGCCATCTTAATTCCTCCCCCTGACAGTTTATACTTCTTGAAGAACATCTCCCTTTCTCTCCCCACCTCTCAGCCCTTGGTAATCACCATTCTACTCTCTGTTCTTATTATCTACTTATCCATTTTTTAGATTCCCCATTTAATTGAGACTATGCAGCATTTGTTTTTCTGTGTCTGGCTTATTTCACTTAGCATAATGTCCTCCAGGTTAATTGATGTTGTCACAAATAGCAGGATTTTCTTGTCTGAATAATATGATAGATACCACATTTTCTTTATCCATTCATTCACTGATGGACACTTAGGTTATTTCCACATTTGGCTACTGTGAATAAAACTGCAATGAACATGGGTATGCAGATATCTTTTTGAGATACTAATTTCATTAACTTTATTTTTTTAAATTTCATTAACTTTAAATATATGCCCGGAAGTGGAATTTCTGGATCACATGGTAATTCTATTTTTTTTAATTTTTAAAAAAGATTATTTATTTATTTTAGAGAGATTGAGAGAGAGAGAAAACTCACAAGTGGGAGGGGTAGAGGGAGAGAGAATCCCAAGCAGACTCCACACTGAGCTCCAAGCCTGAGGCAGGGCTTGATCTTATGACCCTGAGATCACAACTTGAGCCAAAACCAAGAGTCAGTCACTTAACCAACTGTACCATCTAGGTGGCCCTGTAATTCTATTTTTAAGGAACCTCCATACTGTTTTTCATAGTGACTACACCAATTTACATTCCCACCAACAGTGATCAAGGATTCTTATTCCACATCCTCATGAACACTTTTATCTCTTGACTTTTTGAGAATAGCCATTCTAACAGGTATGAGGGGGCATCTCATTGTAGTATTGATTTGCATTTCCCTGATGATTAGTGATGTTGAGCACCTTTTCATGTACCTGGTAGCCATTTGTATGTTTTCTTTGGAAAAATGTCTGTTCAGGTCCTCTAACTATTTTTTAATTATTTGGTTTTTGTGGTGGTGAGTTGTAGGAGTTCTTTATATATTTAGATATTAATCCCTCATCAGATATATCTTTTGCAATAACTCTTCTCATTCAGTAGTTTGTCTTTTCATTTTGTTAATGGTTTCCTTCATTGTGCAAAACTTTTTAGTTTGATGTAGTCCTATAGTTTATTTTTGCTTTTGTTTCCCTGGCCTGGGGAAACAGATCCAGAAAAATATTGCTAAGGCCAGTGTCCAAAAGCTTACTACCTATGTTTTTTCCTAGAAGTATTATGGTTTCAGGTCTCACATTTATGTCTTTAATCCATTTTAAGTTTATTTTTGTGTGGTGTAAGAAAGTGGTCCAGTTTCATTCTTCTACATGTAACTGTCCAGTTTTCCCAGAACCATTTATTAGAGACTATCTTTTCCCCATTGTATATTCTTGCTTCTTTTGTCATAGATTAATTGACCATATAAGCGTGGGTTCATTTCTGGGCTCTCTGTCCTGTTCCATTGATCTATGTGTCTGTTTTTGTGCCAGTACCACACTGTTTTGATTACTAGTTTTGTAGTATATCTTGAAATCTGAGATTAGAATATCTCTACCTCCATTTCTTCCTTCAGATCTGTTAATATTTAGGTACTCCTATATTGAGTGCAGGAAAAGTTACCAATATAACTTCTTTTTTTTCTCTCCTATTTATGGGGAGGGAAAAAAAATTTTTTTTTAAATTTTATTATGTTATGTTAGCCACCATACAATACATCATTAGTTTTTGATGTAGTGATCCATGATTCATTGTTTGTGTATAACACCCAGTGCTCCATGCAGTACGTGCCCTCCTTAATACCCATCACCGGGCTAACCCATCCCCCCATCCTCCTCCCCTCTAAAACCTTCAGATTGTTTCTCAGAGTCCATAGTCTCTCACGGTTCATCTCTCCCTCTGATATCCCCCCCCCTTCATTTTTCCCTTCCTTCTCCTAATGTCCTCCATGCTATTCCTTATGTTCCACAAATAAGTGAAACCATATGATAGTTGACTTTCTCTGCTTGACTTATTTCACTTAGCATAATCTCCTCCAGTCCCATCCATGTTGATGTAAAATTTGGGTATTCATCCTTTCTGATGGCTGAGTAATATTCCATTGTATATATGGACCACATCCTCTTTATCCATTCATCTGTTGAAGGGCATCTCGGCTCTTTCCACAGTTTAGCTATTGCGGACATTGCTGCTATGAACATTGGGGTGCATATGGCTCTTCTTTTCACTACATCTGTGTCTTTGGGGTAAATATCCAGGAGTGCAATTGCTGGGTCATAGGGTAGCTCTATTTTTAAATTTTTGAGGCACCTCCACACTGTTTTCCAAAGTGGCTGTACCAACTTGCATTCCCATCAACAGGGTAAGAGGGTTCCCCTTTCTCCACAACCTCTCCAACATTTGTTATTTCTTGCCTTGTCCATTTTTGCCATTCTAACTGGTGTAAGGTGGTATCTCAATGTGGTTTTGATTTGAATTTCATCATCATTAGCCATCAGGGAAATTCAAACCACTATAAGTTCTTGAACACATTCTTCAGTAGAATTGACCTCTTCATTATATAATGACCTTATTTGTCTTTTATTATAGTTTTTGGCCTAATGCCTGTTTTGTCTGATGTAAGTAGAGGTACCCCAGCCCACCTTCTGTGTGTGTTTGTATATGTATATGTGTGTGTGTATACACACACACTCTCCTTTACCCTTTTATCTATTGATGCACACTTATGTTGTACACTGAAAACTATGAGATATTGATGAGAAAAATTTAAGACACAAATAATTGAAAGACATTTTCTGCTTATGGTAGATTGATAGAATTAATATTGTTAAAATATCCCTATTACCCAAAGCAATCTACAGATTCAATGCAAACCCCATCAAAATACCATCAGCATTTTTTTTTTTTTTTTTTTTTTTTACAGAACTAGAATACTAATTTTTCTGGTCTAATTGTAAATGGGATTGTTTTCTTAATTGCTACTACTTCATCATTAGTGTATAGAAATGCAACAGATTTCTGTATATTGATTTTGTGTCCTGCAACTTTACTGAATTTATCAGTTCTAGAATTTTTTTTGTTGGACTCTTTCATGTTTTCTATATATAGTATCATGTTATCTATAAATAGTGGAAGTTTTACTTCTTCCTTACCAGTGAGTTTTATTTCTTTCTCTCATCTGATTGCTGTGGCTAGGACTTCCACTACTATGTTGAATAAAATGGGTGAGAGTGGACATCCTTCTCTTGTTCCTATTGAAATGAATCATACGGTTCTTACCTTTCTCTTCTGGATGTGATTTGTGAGCATTGAGCCACTCTCGCAACCCAGGAATAAATTTCACTTAATCGTGGGGAATCATTGTTTTAATGTATTGTTGGATTTGGTTTGCTAGTATTTTGTTGAGAATTTTTTTGCATCCATGTTCATGAGGGATATTGGCCTGTAGTTCTCTTTTTTTTGTGGTGTCTTTATCAGGTTTTGGTATCAAGGTAATTCTTGCTTCATAGAATGAACTTGGAAGTTTTTCTTTTCTATTTTTTGGAATAGTTTGAGAATAGGTATTAACTCTTCTTTTAATGTTTGGTAAAATTCATATGTGAAGACATCTGGTCCTGGACTTTTGTTTCTTGAGAGTTTTTTTTAATTACTGAATTACTGATTCAATTTCACTGCTAGTAATAGGTCTGTTCAAATTCTCTATTTCTTCCTGTTTCTGTTTTGGCAGGGTATATGTTTCTAAGAATTTATCCATTTCTTCTAGTTTGTCCGATTTGTTGGCATTTTCATAATATTCTCTTTAGTTTTTCATAATAGTCTCTTATAATTGTTTATATTTCTGTTATTTCTCCTCTTTCATTTCTGATTTTGAGTCCTTTCTTTTTTTCCTATAAGTCTGGCTGGAGGCCATTAGTTTTCTTTCCTTTCCTTTTTTTTTTTTTTTTTTTTTTTTCCTTCAAAGAACCAGCTCCTGGTTTCATTTATCTGTTTATTGTTTTGGTTTGGTTTGGTTTGGTTTCTATGTCACTTATTTCTGTTCTGATCTTTATTATTTCCTTCCTTCTGCTGGTTTTAGGTCTTGTTTGTTCTTTTTCTAGCTCCTTTAGGTGTAAGGTTAGGTTGTTTGAAATTTTACTTGTTTCTTGAGGTGGGCCTGTATTGCTATAAACTTCCCTCTTAGAATAGCTTTTGCTGCCTCCCAAAGATTTTAGGCCATTATGTTTTCATTTTCATGTACTTTTTTTTTTGTTTTTATTTCCTGGTTGACCCATTCATTGCTTAGTAGCATGTTATTTAGCCTCAGTGTATTTGTGGTCTTTCCAGATTTTTTCTTGTGGTTAATTTCTAGTTTCATAGCATTGTGGTCAGAAAAGATGCATGGTATGACTTCAATCTTTTTGAATTCGTTGAGGCTTGTGTTGTGACCTCTATGATCTCTTCTGGAGGATGTTCTGTGTGTACTTGAAAAGAATGCATATTCTGCTGTTTTAGGATGGAATGTTCTGAATATATCTGTTAAGTCCATCTGTTCCATCGTGTCATTCAAAGCCATTGTTTCCTTGTTGATTATCTGTTTAGATGAACTGTCCATTTTGTAAGTGTGGTGTTAGAGTCCCCTACTATTATTTTTGATTAGTTCTTTGTTATTAACTGTTTTATGTATTTGGGTACATAAATATTTACAATTGTTAGATCTTCTTTTTGGATTGTCCCCCTTTATTATGTGTTCTTTGTCTCTTGTTGCAGTCTTTGTTTTAAATTCTATTTTGTCCAGTATAAGTATTGCTACTCAAGCTTTCTTTTCTTTTCTTTTCTTTTCTTTTCTTTTTAAAGATTTTATTTATTTGACAGAGAGAGACACAGCAAGAGAGGAAACACAAGCAGGGGGAGTGGGAGAGGGAGAAGCAGGCTTCCCGTGGAGCAGGGAGCCCGATGCGGGGCTCAATCCCAGGACCCTGGGATCATGACCTGAGCAAAACGCAGACGCTTAATGACTGAGCCACCCAGGTGCCCCTCAAGCTTTCTTTTGACATCCATTTGCCTCATAGATGTTTCTCCATCTCCTCACTTTCAGTCTGCAGATGACGTCAGGTCTGAAATGATTCTCTTGTAGGCAGCATGTAGATGCATCTTGGTTTTTTATCCATTCGGTTACCCTGAGTCTTTTGATTGGAGCATTTAGTCTACTTACATTCAAAGTAATCATTGATAGATATGTATTTATTACCATTTTATTACCTGTTTTGTGGTTGTTTCTGAAGATTTTCTCTGATCCTTTCTGGTCTTTCTCTCCTTCATGGTTTGCTGATTTTTCTTTAGTAATATATTTGGATGTCTTTTTCTTTATTCTTTGCCTATTTATTAGTGGTATTAATATATGATTAACCATTAGGTTTTCATATAACCTGTTTTGCAAATAGCAGTCTATATTTAGTTGATGGCCATTTAAGTTTGAACCCGTTCTTTACTCCTCTCTTCCCTACATTTTAGGTATATTTTGTCCTACATTACACCCTTTTATTTTGTGAATCTCTTCACTGATTTTTTTTTTTTTTAATAGATCTATTTAGTTTTACTGCTTTTGTGTGTCCTACTTCTCTTACTTCTGCTCATGGTCTTTCCTTTCCAGTCAGAGTTCCCTTTAACATTTCTTGTAGGACTGGTTTAGTGGTAATGAACTCCTTTAACTTTTGTTAGAAGAGAGTTTCTCTCTCCTATTCTGTATGATAGCCTTCCTGAACAGAGTATTCTTGGCTTCAGGTTTTTTTCATTCAGCACTTTGAATATATCATGCCACTCTCTTTTGGCCTGGAAAGTTTCTGCTGAAAACTCAGTTGATAGTCTTATGTGGTTTTCCTATGTCTTTTCTCTTGTTGCTTTTAAAGTTCTCTTTATCACTACTTTTTGCCATTTTCATAACTATGTCTTGGTGAGGAACCTCCTTGGGTTGGTTTTGTTGGGTGTTCTCTGTTCCTCCTGGATCTGGATGTCTGTTTCCTTCCCCAGATTTGGGAAGTTTTTTCAGCTATTAGTTCTTTAAATAAATTGTCTGTCTCCCTTTCTCTCTCTTCTCCTTCTGGGATCCCTATAATGTGAATATTGTTACAGTTAATGGTGTCACTGAGTTGCCTTAGTCTATTTTCATTTTTTAATTTTTTCTCTCTCCTGTTTAGCTTAATTGCTTTTTATCACTCTGTCCTCCAGGTCACTTATCCATTCTTCTGCTTTCTCTGGTCTATTTATTCCACTAGTGTATTTTTAATTTCAGTTACTGAGTTTTCCATCCCAAATTACTTCTTTTTTGTTTTCTATCTCTTTTTTGAGGGTATCATTAAGATCCTCTATATTTTCTCCAGTCCAAAGTGTATTTTTATGAATGTTACTTTAAATTCTCTATCAAGCACATTACTAATCTCCATTTTGTTTCACCCTCTTGCTGTGATTTTTGCCCTGTTCTGTCCTTTGAGACATATTCTGCTGTCTCCTCATTTTGTCTAACTCTGTGTCTGTTTCTGTGTGTTAGGAAAGTCAGCTATGTCTCCTGCTCTTGAAAGCAGTGGTCTTATGAAGAAGAGGTCCTATAGTGCCCTGCTGCATAATGTCACCAGTTTACCAGAACCTGGCGCTTCAGGCATGTCTCCTTTGTGTGTTATGTGTGCCCTACTGTTGTGGCTGAGCCAAATTTGCCTTCTGCTCAGTTGTCTGCCGTGGCTTTCTTTGCCTGTTGTGGACAGAGTTTGGTCCTTGTGTTAGTGGGCTAGTCTGGGGCCACCTTGACCTTGAGTTGAGTCAGACCAGGTGTTTGCCAGAGATGCAGTAGCACCAAACCTCAGGGTGTTCTCCCTATGTTGTTAAATGAGAAGCCTTCATTGGTGGCCAGGCCTGCTGTCACCGGATGTTTGCCCCTAGCAGTGGGGTTGCAGTTGGATTAGTGTGTATGACTATCTTCCCCTGTGCCTGGGGCAGGAGTCACTTTGGGATGGTACTGGCCCCTTGTTGGGGCTGCTTGCATGCTGTTAGGTTTGTGGCACCACTTTGGATGGACTCCTGCCAAGTGTGTTTGAAGGGGGCAGATCTGCAGGAGAACATAGGGGTAAGACCCGTAGTACCAGCCAGGTCCCTGATGGTCTGCTGCAGGAGAGGAACTGTAGCTGCCTGGGAGAACTCCTGCCCAAGCTGGAATAGATGGGATGAGTCTACAGAAGGGCAAGGGGGCAGGGCATGCTGTTAGCAAGCTAGGTGGAGAGTCTTTGTGATGTGCTGGTTCCTGCAGGTATCCATGCATCTAGTCTGGGGAGTGAGGGAGAGAAATGGCACTGACCGGCTCTTGGAGAAGTCTCCTAGATATCCCTGGCCCTCCAGCACACGTTCTGGGATTAGTAAACAAATCTTCCTTCTATATACCTCAGTAATTTTTTAAAACTGCTGCTTCTATGCTGTATCTCAGCAGGGTTCTTTGTTGTGCTGGCCCTTTAAGGGTGGGGACTCACTTTCCTATTGCCCTCCTACTCCTCCAGAGCCAGTCCCACTGATTTTTCAAGTTCCCAGTGTTGAGCCCCACTGATTATAAGAACTTGTGAAGTTAAGTGCCTCTTGTCTTCAAAGCCAAATATTATGGAGGTTGGTCTTCCCAGTGTGGGTCCCCATGCCTAAGGGACTGGGGTGGGGTCTGCTCCTCTCCTTTCTTCTCCATACTTTTTGGTGTTCCTCCCTCTGGGAGATAGTCTCATGGGTTAGTTTGGTTCCCTATTGTGGCCCTGCCCCCCCCCTTTTTTTTAATGTGGCCTCTTCTCTACTATTAGACTATTAGCTGTGGACAGTCTGGTCTGCCAGTATTTGGGTCATTTTCTGGGTTTGTTACACTGATGTGGGTGCTATCTAGGTGTATTCATGGGAGGAAGTTAGCTTAGGATCATTGTAATCTGCCAACGTCCCTGTTTGTTTTAAAGTGTACTTTGAGGGGCGCCTGGGTGGCTCAGTCGTTAGGCGGCTGCCTTCGGCTCGGGTCATGATCCCAGAGTCCTGGGATCGAGCCCCACATTGGGCTCCCTGCTCGGCGGGAGGCCTGCTTCTCCCTCTCCCACTCCCCCTGGTTGTGTTCCCGCTCTCGCTGTCTCTGTCTCTGTCAAATAAATAAATAAAATCTTTTTTTTTTAAAGTGTACTTTGATATAACTATTGCCACCTGTTTTTGTTTTGTTTTTGCTTCCATTGACATCATCCATTCCAAGGCATTTCCATCCCTTCACTTTGAGTCTGTATGTCTTTAGATCTGAAGGGAGTCCCTTGAAGACAGCATATAGATGGGTTTTGTTTTTTATCCATTCAGTCAGCCTATGTCTTTTGATTGGAGCATTTAGTACATTTATTAAAGTGATTATTAATAGGTTATGACTTATTTCCATTTTGTTAATTGTCTTCTGATTATTTTTGTAGTTCCTCTCTATTCCTTTCTTCTCTTTGTCTCTTCCCTTGTTTGCTGGCTTTCTTTAGTGTTATACTTGGATTTCTTTCTCTTAATTTTTTGTATATCATAGGTTTTTGATTTGTTGTTACCATTAGGTTCATATATAACATTCTTGTGTATTCTATAGCAATCTATATTAAGTTGCTGGTCACTTAAGTTCAAACACATTCTAAAAGCACTACATTTCTACCACCCCTGCCAGATTTTATGCATATAATGTCATATTTTACATCTTCTTATTTTGTTTATCCTTAGACTAATTTTTATAAATATAATTGATATTACTGCTCTTAAGTTTTAACCTCCATACTGACTTTATAAGTGGTTAATCTACCACATTGATGGTATGTTTGCTTTTACCTGTGAAATATTTCTCTTTCATAATTTTCTTCTAGTTATGACCTTATTTAATTTAGAGAATTCCCTTTAACATTTTTTGTAAGGCTGGTTTAGTGATGATGAACTCCTTTAACTTTTGTCCAGGAAACTTTATCTCTCCTTTAATTCTGAATGATAGATAATCTTGCCAGATAGTGTTCTGGGTTGTAGGTTTTTTCCTTTAAGCACTTTGAATATATCATGCCGCTCCCTTCTACTCTGCAAAGCTTCTTCTGAGGAATCAGCTGATAGATTTATGGGGCTTCTCTTGTATGTCACTGTTTTCTTTTACCATGCTGCTTTTAAGATTATCTCAACACTACCATTCTGCCATTTTAATTATGTGTCGTAGGGTGGACCTCTGTGGGTTCATCTTGTTTAGGGCTCTCTGATTCCAGGACCTGGATGTCTGTTTCCTTCCTCAGATAAGAGAAGTTTTCAGCTATTTCTTCAAATAAGTTTTCTCCTCTCCTGCCCGCCCCCCACCTCCTTCTGGGATCCCTATATTGCAATGCTGTTAGGCTTGATGTTGCAGAGTTCCCTTAACCTATTCTCATTTATTATTATTATTATTTATTAATTAATTTATTATTTATTATTACTATTGCTCTTCTGCTTGGTTGCTTTCCATTACCTTGTCTTCCAGGTCACTGATCTATTCTTCTACATCCTCTAATCTGCTGTTGATTTCCTTTAGTGTTTTATTCTTTAGTTTGAATTCTTCTATGGTATTTTTAAAATATTTTCTCTTCATTTTAGTTTTCATTGAGTTCATTCACTCTTAAGTCCAGTGAGCATCTTCATAGCCATTACCTTGAACTCTTAATCAGGCATATTGCCTATTTCCATTTCATTTAGCTCTTTTACTTTGATTTTTTTTTTTTTTTTTTTTTTGCCTGTTCCTTCATTTAGGACATACTCCTGTCTCATCTTATCTAACTTTGTGTTCATTTCTATGTATTATGTAGGTCAGCTACATCTCCTGGTCTTGAAAGTAGTGGTCTTGTGCCTAAGAGGTCCTGTGGTGCCCTATAGAATAATATTCCTTGGTCAGCAGAACCAGGTGCACCAGGGGTGTCCCCTATATG
Source organism: Mirounga angustirostris (assembly GCF_029215605.1). Taxonomy (NCBI): domain Eukaryota; kingdom Metazoa; phylum Chordata; class Mammalia; order Carnivora; family Phocidae; genus Mirounga; species Mirounga angustirostris. The sequence continues at coordinate 78,742,262 of NW_026991713.1, forward strand.
GGATTTTATGTGCCCTTCTATTGTGACTGAATCATGAATGCCTTTAGCTCAGCTGATGGCAGTGACCTGATTTGCCTCCTGTGAGTACACAGCACAGGGTTTGCTTCCTATTCTGTTGAGAGGTCTGGCTGTGGATGCCATGGGCTCATTGGTGGGCTGGGTGGGCAGTCAACTTAGCTGCCTGCAGCTGCAGGCACAGCAAGGCCAGAGCTTGCTCCTTGAGCATCCAGCCCTCTTAGCTGCAGGAACTGGAGGCATGCTGGTATGTGGGGTTATCTCCTCCCCCTCCCAGCCCCTTATCCAGGCCATGGCTGCCTTTCAGATGTGGTGGGACAGGAGCCACTTTGAAGGGATATTTGCAAAGGTGGACAGTTCTGCAGAGGAACACCTGGGTCTTGCGTGTGGTGCTAGCAAGGCACTAGCATGGTAGATGGAGAATGTTAGCACTGGCTCCCAAAAACATCCAGTCTCTAGTGTGGAGGAGGGGAAAGAAATGGTGCCCTCCACCACTTTTGTTTTTGGAGAAGTCTGCAGATCCCTGCTCCTCCAGCACACGTACTAAGATTAGTCAATAAATCTGCTTCACATATACCCCAGGTGCTTTTCAAACTGCTGCTTTGTGCTATCTTCTGGGCTGAGTTATTTAGTATGCTCTCTCTAAGAGCAGGGACTGGTTTTCTATTGCCCTCTGGCTCTCCTGGAGTTAATCCCAATGATTTTTAAAGCTCTCAGAGTTAAGCCCCACTGATTTTTTTTTTTTTCAAAGCTAGGCATAATGAGGACTCATCCTTCTAGTGTGGGTCCCTGTACCAAGAGTGCCTGGTGTGATTTCTGATCCTGTTCTCTGCTTGTGATGTATGTTCTGTTTGTGGCTAGTTGCATTGGAGGTTTGGTTCCCATCCGTGTCACACCCCTCCTCTCGTTTTCCATCTGGCCTTCTCTCTACAACTAGCTGTGGAAGATCTGTCCTTCCAGGGTTCAGGTGCATTGTCAAAGTTAGTTGTATAGATGTAGTCGTTAATCTTAGTATGTCTGTGGGACAAAGTGAGCTCAGGGTCCTCCTACTCTGCCATTTTCCTGCCAGCTATTATGTTTTAAATTTTCTAATGAAGAGTGAACTCACAAAACCCTAGGGAACTTATCCTTGACATCTCCTTTTTTTTTTTTTCTTGTCTACCCATCTCTTCTCCCAGTAAATCCATCCTGAGTGTGCCCCTCATGGTCAAGGCTGGGGAAAGGGCTATTCCTGGCTCATTATGGCAGAGTAAGGGTGGATCCCCATGGTTGGTCACTACTTATAGTTAGTTCTCCATAAGATCCTCTCCCTCCACTCACACATTTTCCATTCTTCGAAGTGAAGTATTAATAAGGTAGGCTCTAAACCAAATCAAATAAAAACTTTTTGTTAATATCAAATACCTTTTCTATGTGTATTAAGAGCTCCCCACTCAAGGTGGGGATGGGAAAGTTTGAAGTGTGTGAAGAGAAACAAGAACGTTGTGTTGCTTCATTGAGGCTCGTTAGTGGTAGATTGTGAATTGATGCAGACCTACAGTTTTCTCAAGCAATATTTGGTAACCTGGGGTAGGAATTGGGTTGTCAGAGAGCTGAACTCATCCAGAGCTGGGAATTTCTGGAGTTAAGTGAGATCAAAGGGCAGAGGGGCCAGGAAGTGTAGAACATTGACCAAAAACTAAGTGAAATGATAGCCTTAGAGGACTGGTCCATGTACGGAAGGAAGTAAAGATTTTGTGTGTGGAGGGGGTGAAGGAAGCATGAGGAGAGGGGATAAATAGGAAAAGAATTAGGGCTATCAGAGGAGTGGCCATCTTAATGAAGATTAAAGAACAGAAGGGAGGATTTTTTTCCTACCCTCTTTAACAAAAAGAATATAGCTCTCTGGGGGAGTGGTTCTCAACTTGGGATGCGGAAGAGATTGTGTATCCTCTCCCTCAGGATATTTGGCACTGTCCGGAGACATTTTGTCAAAATAGGCTTGTTGCTGGCATCTAGTGGGTACAGGCCAGGGATTCTGCTAAACATCCTACTGTGTATGTGATAGACTCTCACATCAAAAATATCCAGCCCAAAATATCACTAGTGACAAAGCAGAGAAACCCTGCTCTAGAGAGTGTCACTGTAATCTAGAGAGGGACACTGTAATGTCCCTCAAAATGGAAACATCACCCAGGATTTTGAAGACCTGCCTAGCTAAGGAACACACTTTTTTTTTTTTTTTTTTTAAGCACATACTGCTATGAAGGTGAATGTAAAGGTCTATAAAAGGGTGGGTAGTTTTCAGGAACCCCTTGGAACATGGTGGTTGTGACTGGAGACTTCAAGCCACCAGATGCCTGGTACCAGATGGTCCTGCTATATGGCAAACAGCCTCCCACAGAGGCTCAGCCACTGGGATCTGCCCATGGTGTGGGATGTCCCTCCAACTGGAAGAGCAAAGATGCCCTTTTATTTAACTTGGAGGCATCCCCACTACTTAAAATGTCCTCTTTCTATAAGTTGTGATTTCTTTCTTAGTTGGGGAGTGGCTCCATTATTTTCTCAAAGTGCCAGAGATACTTGTCAACTTCATAGTTATACTCTTATCCTGTTATTTTTTTATTTGTTATTTATAGACCAATCATCTAAATCTAGTGACAAAGGAAAATGAATCGTTTTTAGTTGTTTTCCTGAAAATGCTAGCAAATTCTTTTTGTGTCCTAAAAATACATAGACAACTTCTGTACTCTATTTTTGCTACAGAGGGAGGGTCATTTCTAATTGCTCATTAGATGTTACATTCGGAAAATTGTCTCTGTATTCTCCTCAAATGTGGGGAAATTCCATTATTACCAAGATCGCAGGGAGTGATCAAGCCTCAGGGAATTTAACTAGTAGCAGACAGGAACAAGAGCAACAGTTCTCAAACTTGTGTGTATTGGAATCACCTGGAAGGTTTGTTAAAACACACAGATTGCTGGGATCTGTTCAGAGAGATGCTGAATCAGACCTAGGGTGAAGTCCAAGAATTTGTATTTCTGACAAGCTCCGAGGTGATGCTGATGTTGCTTATTTGGGATCACATATGGAGAACCACTGTGGATTTATACACCAATTTTCATGAATTCTTCTATTTCAATGCTAGGTTATACTTAAGACATCCTCTCTTATGTTTCAGTACCATATAATACGTTACTGTTTGAAAAAAGCTACATTGAATTCTTTTAACAGGTATTCCTGTGAACACACATATCTGAGAATGAAAACCATTAAGCCTTAAGATGTTTTGCAAACTTGCATGTTCATAGCAACTGTTGCTATGATTTTTAATGACTTATTTCCTAAAATCTCTTGAAAAGGACCAATTTAATAAGTGCTCACCAAAACTGCATCTTTTTTTTTTTAGATTTTATTTATTTGAGGGGTGCCTATGTGGCTCAGTCGGTTAAGCGTCTGCCTTCGGCTCAGGTCATGATCCCAGGGTCCTGGGATCGAGCCCCTCGTCGGGCTCCCTGCTCAGCAGAAAGCCTGCTTCTCCCTCTCCCACTCCCCCTGCTTGTGTTTCTGCTCTCACTGTCTCTCTCTCTGTCAAATAAATAAATCTTAAAAAAATATATATTTTATTTGAGAGAGATTTGAGAGAGAATGTGAGGAGGGGCAGAAGGAGACGGAGAAGCAGACTTCCCGCTGAGCAGGGAGCCTGCGATGTGGGGCTCAATCCTAGGACCCCAAGATCAGGACCTGAGCTGAAGGCAGGTGCTTGCTTAACCAACTGAGCCACCCAGGTGCCCCCTAAACCATATCTATGTAAATACCTAAATATCTAGAGCTAAAATGAGCCAGGTTCCAGGTAGTTGGCCTGAGTAGCCTGTTCCTCCTTTGTATAATATACCAGGTGGATATCCTATAAATAATGACATCCCTTTTGGGGCATCTGGGTGGCTCAGTCGGTTAAGCATCTGCCTTCAGCTCAGGTCATGATCCCGGGGTCCTGGAATGGAGCCTGCATCAGGCTCCCTGCTCAGCCTCCTGCTCAGCTGGGAGCCTGCTTTTCCCTCTGCCTGCCACTCCCCCTGCTTGTGCTCTCTTTCTCTCTCTCTCTCTCAAGCTCTCTCTGACAAATAAATACATAAATCTTTTTTTAAAAGATGACATCCCTTTTGTTTAGTTATTCAATCTCTTTCATCTTTTGGTTTAAAATAATCACTAAAAATTGAACAGTGTCTTAGAATTTTTTCATGCTATCAAAAATTTTACTCCTAGTTTGGGGCACCTGGGTGGCTCAGTCGTTAAGCGTCTGCCTTCGGCTCAGGTCGTGGTCCCAGGGTCCTGGGATCAAGGCCCACATCAGGCTCCCTGCTCAGCGGGAGACCTGCTTCTCCCTCTCCCACTCCCCCTGCTTGTGTTCCCTCTCTCGCTGTGTCTCTCTCTGTCAAATAAATAAATAAATAAAATCTTTAAAAAAAATTTTTTTACCCCTAGTTTGAAGATAAGGTGATATTCTTATACCCCCTTTTTTTTAAAATGCTTTTTAACCTTTAAAAATCAGACCTTTTTGTGGAAACCAAATTCCACAAGAGATAAAATAAGCTAAAGTTAACTAACATTTTTCAGAGAACTGACAGCAATGTTACAAATGGTCATTATATAGGAAATATCAGAGACCTATTTCAATATTTCAAATAGCCATTTCATAACCTGTCATAGTATTATAGTAGGAATAATGTGAGAAAATGATCTGTGGTCAAATTAATTTAGGAAATGCTGAATTAATCAGTTAAGTAACTTCTTTCTGGGAGGATTTCTCCATGAGTTTAAAATGCTTGTAATCATTATGACTCTGCAGCTATGACTTTCTCAATGTGGCATGTCTGAGGAATTCTGCTTTACCTAATGTGTTTTTGTAAATGTTTTCAAGGACAACATGAAAAATACATTTCATCTAATATGTTGCCTCAGTCACTTGTGAGTGGTTGCTTGGGAAGCTCTGAGTTGGGAAGGGTTTGAAAGCCCAGCTGGGTTCAACAAAAAAAGATATCATATTTCTTTAGCCATGTCTGTTAGGCATGTAAAGAAAATGGTGGTACATGGGGCGCCTGGGTGGCTCAGATGGTTAAGCATCTGCCTTTAGCTCAGGTCATGATCTCAGGGTCCTGGGATCGAGCCCTGCATCAGGCTCCCTACCAAGCAGGGAGCCTGCTTCTCCCTCTCCCTCTACTGTTCCCCCTGCTTGTGCTTTCTTGCTCTCTCTGTCAGATAAATAAATAAAAATCTTTAAAAAAAAGAAAAAGAAAATGGTGGTAAAAATGCCATCTATATATTTGCTATATTTCTTCTAAATATTTAGAGGGACAGTTTTTTTCCCTCATAATCTTATGCAATTGTATAAATTAGTTCAGCAAAATAATGATTTGTAAATAAAATTTCCTTACTTATTTCAAGAAATTCCCTTAGTTTTACAAAATTCATTTCAATAGGAGTCCTAGTTACAGCAATCAGACAAGAAAAAGAAATAAAATTCATCCAAATTTGTAAGAAAGAAGTTAAGCTGTGACTATTTAAAAAAAAAAAGTCCTATTTGCAGATGACATATGACACATAGAAAACCCTAAATACTCCACCAAAAAACTATTAGAAGTAATAAATTCAGTCAACTTGTAGGATATAAAATTAATACACAGAAATCCATCGTGTTTCTATATACTAATAACAAAGTAACTGAAAGAGAAATTAAGGAAGCAATCCCATTTACAATTGCACCAAAAAGAATGAAATACCTAGGAATAAATTTAAGAGGGTGAGAGACCTTTACTTTGAAAACTATGAAACATTGATGAAAGAAATTGAAGATGATCCAAACCATGCTCATGGATTGGAGTAATTGCTTTTGGTAGTATGGACATTTTAATAATAGCCATCTATAGATTAAATGCAATCACTATCCAAATATAAACAGCATTTTTCAGACCTAGAACAAATAATCTTAAAATTTGTATGGAATTAAAAAAAACTCTGAATAGACAAAGCAATCCCGAGAAAGAAGAACAAGACTGGAGGTATCACAATCCCAGACTTCAAGATATACTACAAAGCTACAGTAATCAAAACAGTATGGTATGGGCACAAAAAATACATGTATAAATCAATAGAACAGGATACAGAGCCCAGAAATAAACCCATTAATCTGTAACAAAGGAGGCAAGAATATGTAATGGGAAAAAAAGTCTCTTCAACAAATAATGTTGGAAAAATTGGACAGCTACATGCAAAAGAATGAAACTAGACCACTTTCTTACGCTATATACCTCAAAAACTTCAAAATGGATTTAAGGTCTAAATGTTGGGCCTGAAACCATAAAAAATCCTACAAGAGAGCACAGGCAGTCATTTCTGACACCAGCTATAGCAACATTTTTCTTTTTCTTTCTTTTTTTTTTTTAAGATTTTATTTGTTTATTTGAGAGAGAGAGAGAGAGAGAGAGAGAGCATGAGCAGGGGGAGCTGCAGAGGGAGAGGGAGAAACAGACTCCCCACTGAGCAGGAATCCTGACATGGGGCTAGATCCTGGGACTCCTGGAACATGACCTGAGCCAAAGGCAGACGCTTAACTGACTCAGCCACCCAGGCACCCCTGTAGCAACATTTTTCTACATGTGTCTCCTGAGGCAAAGGAAACAAAAGCAAATGCAAACTACTGGGACTACATCAAAATAAAAAGTTTTTGCACAGCAAAGGAAATAACAAAACAAGACTACCTACTGAATGGGAGAAGATATTTGCAAATGATATATCCAATAAAGGGTTAATATCTGAAATATATAAAGAATTTCTATGACTCAACACCAAAAAACAATCCAATTAAAAAATGAGCAGAAGACATGGACATTTCTCCAAAGAAGACCTACAGATGGCCAACAGACACATGAAAAGATGTTTAACATCACTCATCAGGGAAATGCAAATTAAAACGACAATGAGCTATCACCTCACACCTGTCAGAATGGCTAGAATCAAAAAAAAGGAATTCTTGCACACTGTTGGTGGCAATGCAAACTCGTGCAGCTACTCTGAAAAACAGTATGGAGGTTTCTCGAAATTAAAAATAGGATTACTATACGATCCAATAATTTTATTACTGGATATTTACTCAAAGAATACATTAATTTGAAAAGCTCTTTGTCCTCCCCTGTTTATTGCAGCATTATTTACCGGAGCCAAATTATGGAAGCAACCCAAGTGTCCATCCACAGACGAATAGATAAGAAAGATATGGTGTATATTATACAATGAAATATTACTCAGCCATAAAGGAGAGTAAAATCTTGCCGTTTACAACAACATGGATGGACCTAGAGGGTATAATGCTAAATGAAATCAGAGAAAGGCAAATACCATAGGATTTCACTCATTTGTGGAATTCAATAAAACAAACAAAGAAAAAGACAAAAAACAGACTCTTAAATATAAAGAACAAACTGGTGGTTACCAGTGGGGAGGTGGGGTGAGGGGATAGGTGAAATAGATGAAGGAGATTAAGAGTACACTTACCATGATAAGCACTGAGTGATGTATAGAATTGTTGAATCACTATATTGTGTACCTGAAACTAATATAACACTGTGTTAATTATACTGAAATGAATGAATAAATAAATAAATGGCAACAGACTTGAATGGACATTTCTCCAAAGAAGATACACAAATGACCAACAAGCGTATGAAAAGATGGTTAACACCATGCAAATCAAAACCACACGAGATACCACCTTACACCCATTAGGATGGCCACTATTAAAAAAAAAAAAAGTGTTGGTAAGAATGTGGAGAAATCAGAACCTTAGTGTATTGGTGGTAGGAATGTAAAATGGTGCAGCCACTATGGAAAACAGTATGATGTTCTTCTAAGAATTAAAAATAGAATTACCATATGATCCAGCAGTCCTACTTCTGAATATATATCCAAAAGAATTGAGAGCAGAATAATCTTTTTTTTTTTTTTTAAGATTTTATTTATTTATTTGAGAGAGACAGAGAGACAGAGAGCACGAGAGGGAAGAGGGTCAGAGGGAGAAGCAGACCCCCCACTGAGCAGGGAGCCCGATGCGGGACTCCATCCCGGGACTCCAGGATCATGACCCGAGCCGAAGGCAGTCGCTTAACCAACTGAGCCACCCAGGCGCCCGAGAGCAGAATAATCTTGAAGACCTATTTGCACACCCATGTTCATAGCAGTATTATTTGCAGTAGCCAGGAGGTAGAATGAATAAAGATGTGGCTGTATACATAAAACAGAATATTTAAAAGGAAGGAAATATTGTCAAATGCTACAACATGGATGAAACTTGAAGACGTTTTGCCAAGTGAAATAAGCCAGTCACAAAAAGAAGGTGTATGAATCCATTTAGATGAGATATCTAAAGCAGTCAAGCTTATAAAGAAGAATTGTGGATGCCAGGGGCTGGGAGGAAAGGAAATGGAGTTGTTCAGTGGGTACAGAGTTTCAATCTTACAGAATGAAAAAGCTCTAGAGATCTCCTGTACAACAATGAGAATATAGTTAACACTACTGAACTGTGTGCCTAACATCAAAATGGTTAAGATAGTGACTTTTTATAATTAAAAAAAAAAACTTAGAGATTTTTGTGTCTTTTTAAGGAGGGTGAGGGAAAGGCAGAAAGACCCTGAAAGTCCCACAATAAATCAAAGTGTTTACCACAATACGAGGTTAACAGCACCAGTGTGGGCTGTGTGGGTCTGGATTCTGACTCCACCGCTCATAAGCTGGGTAACATTGTCAAGGTACCTAACTCTCTGAGCCTTAGTTTCCCCATGTGTAAAATGGGGTGATACCAGCATTTATCTTCACAGTTGTTAGGCAGCTTAAATTAATACATGTAGAAGGCTTAGGAAATTGCCTGCCATAGAAAGAATTTAATAAAGGCTAGATGTTTCTCTCTTAGAACACCAAAAACTCAAGAGAATAGAGACTACAGTATTGGATAGGTTGTTCCAAGAATAAATGTATTCTATATCAATATATTCCATATATAATGTGAGTATAGAAGAATGCTAAACCCATCAACATGTTTCTGAAATGGAATTCATTGATTTAAGTGATTGATGTGCAGCCTGATAAAAATAAAAACTTAGTTTTTTTCTGACTTTAACATTTCCTCTATTTTCACCGTCTTAAAAATATTTTCTAAGTAAATATAAAGAAAGTTTCTATTTTAAAAACTTTCAGGAGCGGCGCCCGGGTAGCTCAGATGAAGCGTCTGCCTTCGGCCCAGGTCATGATCCTGGGGTCCTGGGATGGGGCCTGCTTCTCCCTCTGCCTCTGCCTCTCTCTCTTTCTGTCTCTCATGAATAAATAAATAAAATCTTTTAAAAAAAAAATAAAAACTTTCAGGAAAAAGTGTAGGGAAAGTAAAGCGTCCTTTTAGCCAAGTCCTGTGACTGGGCCTAAGAGTTAAACTGATGTAAGACAGATTAGCAGGAGAAAGGCATACAAATTTAATATTTTTATGTGTACATGGGGATTTTCAGAAGGACAATGATGAACTAAAGAAGGCTTTAGGCCCCAAAAGCTACATACTTTTTTATAAACAAACAATATTAAATTGTGGGAATGTGATAAGATATAAATTGGGTTAGGGCTGATAAATTGTGGAATAGAGACTAGTAAATATATGGGGAAACTAATGGAAAATCGGGGTTATTTTCATAGACTTGTTTGTGAAAGTCCCATTTTACCATCGACTCCCAGTCTCTGCTGATGAATTTTTCTTATACAGGGAGGGTACCTTTCTCATGGGGAAATTTTGTGTCCTTTTAGGTAGAAAGGGGGAAGCCAGAGACCCTTCTCCACACTTGGTTTCTCAAGTGCCTTCAGCTCAAAATAATCCATGTGCCAAAGTGGCATATTTTGGGGTGGCATGTTCTGAAACCCTTCAGAAGAAACAGCGATACACCATCAAATAATGAAAAGATTCATATCAAACTCTGTTATTTAATTAATTCAAACAGTTTGATACTGGTGAAAGGGCAGCCAGATTAATGGGTGAGAAATCGGTGTTTCTCCTTCTTGGTTAGGTTTATTCCTAGGTATTTTATTTTTGGTGCAATTGTAAATGGGATTGTTTTTCTTTCTCTTTCTGCTACTTCGTTATTAGTGTATAGAGATGCAACAGGTTTCTGTATATTGATTTTTGTATCCTGCAACTTTATTGAATGCATTTATCTATTCTAGTTTCTTGGTAGTTTTTAGGGTTTTCTATATATAGTCTCATGTCATCTGCAAATAGTGACAGTTTTACTTCTTCCTTACCAATTTGGATGCCTTTTATTCCTTTCTTTTGTGTGCTTGCTGTGGCTAGGACTTCCAGTACTATGTTGAATAAAAGGGTGAGAGTGGACATCCTTGTCTTTTTCCTGTTCTTAGGGAAAATGTTCTCAGCTTTTCACTATTATGATGTTAGCTATGGGTTTTTCCACATATGGCCTTTATTAAGATGAGGTATGTTCCCTCTAAACCTACTTTGTTGAGGGTTTTTATCACGAATGGATGTTGTATTTTGTCAAATGCTTTTTCTGCATCTATTGAAATGATCATATGGTTTTTATCCTTTCTCGTTGATGTGATGTATCACATTGATTGATTTGCAAATATTGAACCACACCTGCATTCCAGGAATAAATCCCACTTTATCATGGTGAATAATTTTTTTAATGTATTATTGGATTTAGTTTGCTAATATTTTGTTGAAGAGTTTTACATCTGTTCATCAGAGATATTGGTATATAGTTCACTTTTTTTTTTTTGTAGTGTCTTTATCAGGTTTTGGTATCAGGGTAATGCTGGCCTCATAAAATGAATTTGGAGGTTCTCCTTCCTCTTCCATTTTTTGGAATAGTTTGGGAAGAATAGGTATTCCTCTTTTAAATATTTGGTAGAATTTACCTGTCAAGCTATCTGGTCCTGAACTTTTGTTTGTTGGGAATTTTTTTTTTTTTAAGATTTTATTTATTTGACAGAGACACAGCAAGAGCAGGAACACAAGCAGGGGGAGTGGGAGAGGGAGAAACAGGCTCCCCGTTGAATAGGGAGCCCGAAGCGGGGCTCGATTCCAGGACCCTGAGATCATGACCTGAGCTGAAGGCAGACGCCTAACAACTGAGCCACCCAGGCGCCCCTGTTGGGAATTTTTTTAAAAGATTTAATTTATTTATTTGATAGAGTGCTAGAGAGCACAAGCTGGGGAGAAGGAGAAGCAGGCTCCCCACGTAGCAGGGAGCCTGACACGGGGCTCCACTCAATCCCAGGACCTTGGGATCATGACCTCAGCTGAAGGCAGCCATTTAACCAACTGAACCACCCAGGCACCCCGTTTGTTGGGAATTTTTTGATTACTGATTCAATTTCATTGCTGGTAATTGGTCTGTTCAAATTTTCTATTTCTTCCTGATTCAGTTCTATGAGGCTATGTTTCTAGGAATTTATCCATTTCTTCTAGGTTATTCAATTTTTTGGCATATAATTTTTATAATATTCTCTTATAATCCTTTGTATCTCTGTGGTGTTACTTTTTTTTCATTTCTAATTTTATTTATTAGAATCTCTCTCTCTCTCTCTCGTCTGGATAAAGGTTTATCAATTTTGATCTTTTCATACAGCCAGCTCCTGGTATCATTGATCTGTTCTTTTTGTTTGTTTGTTTGTTTCTATTTTGTTTATTTCTGCTCTATTGTTTATTATTTCCTTCCTTCTACTGGTTTTGGGTTTTGTTTGTTCTTCCTTTTCTAGCTCCTTTAGGTGTAAGGTTAGATTGTTTGAGATTTTTCTTACTTCTTGAGGTAGGCCTGTATTGCTCTAAACTTCCTTCTTAGAACAACTTTTGCTGCATCCCAAAGATTCTGGATCATTGTGTTTTCATTTGTCTCCATGTATTTTTTATTTCCTCTTTGATTTCTTGGTTGACCCATTCATTGCTCAGTAACATGTGATTTAACCTCCATGTATTTGTATTCTTTCCAGATTTTTTCTTGTGGTTAATTTCTAGTTTCATAGCATTGTGGTTGGAAAAGATGCATGATAAAACTTCAATCTTTTTGAATTTGTTGTGACTTGTTCTGTGGTCTAACATGTGATCTATTCTGGGAATAGTCCCATGTTCACTAGAAAAGATTATGTATTCTGGAATGTTCTGAATATATTTGTTAGTTGCATCTGGCCCAATGTGTTATTCAAAGCTTTCTGTTTCCTTGTTTTTCTGTTTGGGTGATCTATCCATTGATGTAAATGGCGTGTGTAAGTCCTCTACTATTAATTGTATTAGTATCAATTGCTTCTCTTAAGTTTGTTATTAACTGCTTTATGTATTTAGGTGCTTCTTTGTTAATTGTATTGGTATCAATTGCTTCCCTTAAGTTTGTTATTAACTGCTTTATGTATTTAGGTGCTCCCATGTTGGGTGCATAAACATTTACAATTGTTATATCTACTTATTGGACTGTTCTCTTTGTTGTCATGTTGTGTCCTTCTTTGTTGCATGTTACAGTCTTTGTTTTTTTTAAAGATTTTATTTATTTATTTGACAGAGAGAGACACAGCGAGAGAGGGAACACAAGCAGGGGGAGTGGGAGAAGGAGAAGCAGGCTTCCCGCTGAGCAGGGAGCCCGATGTGGGGCTCGATCCCAGGACCCCGAGACCATGACCTGAGCCGAAGGCAGTCGCTTAACCAACTGAGTCACCCAGGCGCCCCTACAGTCTTTGTTTTAAAGTCTATTTTTTCCAGTATAAGTATTGCTACCCCAGCTTTGCATGATAGATGCTTCTCTATGTCTTTACTTTTAATCTACAATGTCTTTAGGTCTGAAATGAGTCTCGTGTAGGCAGCATATAGATGGATCTTGCTTTTTTATCCGTTCCATCACCCTCTGTCTTTTGATTAGAGTGTTCAGTCCATTTACATTCAAAGTAATTATTATACTTATGTGCTTATTGCCATTTTGTTACTTGCTTTATGGTTGTTTTCATAGTTCTTCCCTGTTCTATTCTTCTCTTGCTCTCTTTTGTGGGTTTGCTGGCTCTTTATTGATACTCTTGGATTCCTTTCTCTTTATTTTTTGCATATCTATTACCAGTTTTTTATTTGTGGTTACTATTAGACTTATACATAACATCTTATGCATCTAGCAGTCTATATTAATTTGATGGTTGTTTAAGTTTGAATCCATTCTAAAAGCACTAAATTTTGGGACACCTGGGTGACTCAGTCAGTTGGACATCCGACTCTTGGTTTTAGCTCAGGTTATGATCTCAGTGTCATGAGACTGAGGTCTGAGCTCAGTGTAGGGTCTGCCTAAGATTCTTTCCCTTTCCTTCTCCTTCCCTCGCTGTTCCTTCCCCACACTCGAGCATGCTCTCTCTCTAAAATAAATAAAATAAAAACTAAAAATTTTCTCTCCCCCACCACATTTCATGTAGATGATGTCATACTTTACATCCTTCTATTTTGTGAATCCCTGGACTGATTTTTATAGATATTCTTAATTTTACTGCTTTGGTCCTTCCCCTTTTCTTACTCCTGCTTATGGTCTTTCTGTTCCACTCAAAGAGTTCCCTTGAACATTTGTTATAAGCCGGTGTGATGAATTTCTTCAACTTTTGTTTGGGAAACTGTTGATCTCTTCTATTCTGAATGATAGGCTTCCTGGATAGAGTATTCTTGGTTGGCAGAATTATTTTCCTTTCAGCATTTTGAATATATGGTACCACTCCCTTCTGGCCTGCAAGATTTCTGCTCAAAAATCTGGTGATAGTCTTATGGGGGTTCCCTTGTATGTAACAATTTGTTTTCCTCACTGCTTTTAAGATTCTCTCCTTGTCTTTAACTTTTCACAATTTAGCTATAAATTGTATTTTTTTGTTGTTAAGTTGAATGTGTATATTATATTTAAGGATCCAAACTCAGACTACAAAAAAGGGAAGAAAAAAAGAGAAAAGCAGAGGTAATACCCATTTATATGGTAAATAACAGATTATCATGTTCAACAGTACAATTTTCCTTCGCTAGTCCAGCAATGCAAGTCTTCATATGAAGTTCACTGTTGTTCTTGCCTTTCAGGGTTTAGCTGTGTGCTTGTAGGGGGTTAGAGTTCCTGCCAGATGTCTGACTCGGGGTGGAATTACTATGGCTAGAATCACTTTTACTCTAAGATGACAGAGCTTCATACCCCAGTGCTTAAGTTTTTACAAAGTTGACCCTTCCATTTCTCAGCAATATTTTTCCACCAAGAGTAATCTGGAGCATCACTCACCTTCATAACACGTAATGATATACTACTCATTGATATGAATGAGGACATAGGCAGCCAGAATTGCTGTAAAGGTTAATGGTGTGCTTGCAATGTTTATTAGGGAAGCCCTTAGAAGCTCCTTCACCTCAATTAGTGCAGGCACAGCATGGCCTTTGGTCTTTATCTCTTACCTGTAGCCTCCCTGAATGACATAGTTATAATTGCTTTGCCACTAGGTCCTCTGTGTAGCCCAAGTAGGTTTACATTTGCAGCATTCACTGCTTGCCCCGCTACCGTTTCCATTACTAGGATCCATAGGAAATTCACTCTGTCCATGGTGATGATGGCCTTGTGAAAGATGTACGTGTCCCAGCCATAAATGGCAGCTCCTTGTAGGCGTGGCTCTCAGACCACAGGTGGCTTACCTGGGGAAGATGGGCTTGCAGGCCTCTGGGCCTACTTGCACATAGACTCGCAGAACTTAATGTGCTCTTGTTGGAAGGAATGGTGCAGATGAGTATGTCCATGGCACAGAGTAAGAGCAGGTGTGGGCTTCTGGCGGTGCCCAGCAGACCTTCAAGCTGCTTGGTGGCCAGGATGGCATTGGTCTGGGTACAGTGGCACAGGTGGTTGGATACCTTTGTTGTGTGCTAGGATAGGGGTGCAGACAGGCTCACAGGCTGCAGGCTGGTCCCAGGAATGCACAGCAGGCAGAGCACAGCCAGGGCGAGCCGCCCAAGCCCAGCCCACGTAGCATCTGTCCTAGACTAACGCAGACCACGATCGTGGCAGGATGGGGGAGGATGCAGCAATGTCAAGGACTCTGAGAGGCCTGCTTCCCTCTCTCCTCTCACCCACTGTAGAGTCGGTCTGTCCGCGAGAGGAGGTCGATTCAGGATCTTCCTATATCACGTTTTGAGCTGGACTAAATGAGATTTTTCAAGAGTTCCATTAACTTATTTTTTTTTTTTTAAGATTTTATTTATTTATTTGACAGAGAGAGACACAGCGAGAGAGGGAACACAAGCAGGGGGAGGGGGAGAAGGAGAAGCAGGCCCCCTGCAGAGCAGGGATCCCGATGCGGGACTCGATCCTAGGACCCTGGGATCATGACCTGAGCTGAAGGCAGTCGCTTAACCAACTGAGCCACCCAGGCGCCCGAGTTCCATTAACTTATAAATCTCCATCATCTAGCCTTCTCCTTTTAGTGTTGTCCTTTGAAGAAAAAAATTATCACACAAAAAAAGTGACCTATTTACTCGCAAGGTAAAATGGGACGGATTTCCTCATGGACGAGAATAAATGTGGAAAATACTACCTAAATGTGAGCTTAAGAACTAGGACTGCCTAAGAAAATACATCCTACGCCAGAGACACACAGCTGGACAAGAACTTAAGACCACTCTTTATGGAGCCTCTAAACACACACTGACCAAAGCCATAGACAGAGTTCTCCAAAGCATCTGGTGGCTAGGTATTAAAAAAGATGACCAATGTTAAAAACACATGACACACCTTGCTGCTACTCACTATCCTCTCACTGCCCCCCTCCCCAAGAACAACCAAAAACAAGACTCCAGGTTCACATAGCTAATCCCACAATCCTCCGAAATCCTCAACCATCATAAATTACAAGTTTTCCATTGTCCTTGCTGCACATGTCCCCGTTCTTTCCACTGGCCCTAGAATGTCAGGCAGCTGGCTATTTTTGACATCCTTTCCCTTTCAAGGATGCCTTTAAAATACAGGTTTGGGGGGTGCCTGGGTGGCTCAGTCATTAAGCATCTGCCTTCAGCTCAGGCTATGATCCCGGGGTTCTGGGATCGAGCCCCGCATCGGGCTCCCTGCTCCACGGGAAGCCTGCTTCTCCCTCTCTTGCTCCCCCTGTTTGTGTTCCCTCTCTTGCTGTGTCTCTCTCATCAAATAAATAAATAAAATTTTAAAAAACCCCCCAAAATAGGTTTGGGCATGTAACCCAAACCTGACCAATCTGTGTATTCCAGCCTGGTGACCTCAGGAAAATCTATGTGAACCAAGTTGATCCAAAGGCCCAAACAATGGACATTTTTGTGTGAACTACTAGGAAATAGAGAAGCTCTCTTTCCACTGAGATTGCCACGTAGAAGAACAACATGCACTGGGAGGTTCTGAGTGCCACTGTGGACAAGAGGATGGTTACAGCAGTTAGCGGACCCTCACAAACACACACAAATATAGACAGAGTAATGTAGTTCAGTATACCTCTCTGCCTAGTGGTTTGAGAAGATTGGATGGTCTAGTCTATGTTTCCACTTTAGAAAGTAGTTAAGGAGATAACTTTTTTGGAGGAGGTTTAATAAGTTTAAAAAACTTCAAACTAGTAATTATTATAAAATATAGTTTAATTTCACTCTTTTCATTACTTACCACAAAAATTTAAAAAATCCCAATATACAGACAAGAACAAGTAAACTGGAAAAGAGCTAAAAATTGTATAAAAAACAGAGCTAAGCACAGGAATGTAGGAGCAGTGACACACATACAACATACTCTCAAGTGAATTCAGAAAGCATATTCCAGGTTAGACAAGTTTTCTTTCTATGGTCAACTTTTACTGGAGCCACATCTGGAAAGCATCTTAAACCAAAGTTCTTATATTATATGGGAAACATCTTCCCAGACTTCTCTTAAAAAGCATTTCTCATAAAATAACCCACACCAGAGAGGCAGACCTAATCTAAATACAAGTCATAAATGCCTCCCCTAGGCCCTGTACAACTTGGAAAAATTAATGAAAACAAAGCACTCTAGAAATGGAAAAGTGACACCTAGTGGCCACTTGGCCGTTTTCCTTGATGGCTTCTGATCATTTTAGATCTTTTCCCTGCTCTTCTCATAACTGCGCTTGGCAAATCTGAATTTCCAATTTCAGAGCCAAACAATGACTTACCTGAGTGGTAGAGGCTTCTTTAGAGCAGGATCTGAAATGACACTCCTAAACGTGGTCCAATAACTAGGTAGTGGTTATTTCATTTACTCTGCCCAGATGCTATAGAAATTCCTCAAAGAATAGGACTAATAAATATAGCGTTTTCCCACTATGACACTGTAATGAAATATTCTAATCCCATTTATTTACCAAAAGCCTCCATTCTCTATTTTCCTGTCTATTTCTCAATGGATTTCCAGGTTTAGTGACTGCAATAGGGTGTCACCATATACCCCAAGTTTTACTTGATTTCAGGTTATCATCATGTAATGAAATGAACGGATAACATTTTCAGGTTTACTAGTTTCAAAAAAGTTTTAAATTTTGACACATGGATAGAGGTTCACAGTTATTTGATTATACTAAATCAAGGATCAATAAACAATTGTTCCTTAAACCATAGCATTTAGAGGTAAATATCATAGTTATGGTATAACCTTTGGTCTACTTCAGTAATATCCACTTAATAAAATGTTTTAGAGCAGCACTGTCCAATAGAAATATAATATATGCCACATGGGTAATTTACAATTTCCTTGTAGCCACATTAAAAAAGTAAAAAGTAAAATGTTAATGTTTTATATAATTCAGTATATCCAAAATACTTGAGTATATGATCAATATAAAACTGTTTTTAAAAGATAGTTTTTATATTTATTTTTAAATTTTTATTTATTTTTGAGTAAGTTCTATGCCCAACATGGGGCTGGAATTCACGACCCTGAGATCGAGTCGCATGCTCCACTGACTGAGCCAGCCGGGTGCCCCATTATAAAACTGCTAATGTGATATCTTATGCTCCCTTTTTATACTAAATGTATGAAATCTGGTATGCATTTTACATTTACAGTCTATCTCAATTTGCATGAGCTACATTTCAAGTGCTCAATAACCACACGTGGCCTGTGGCTATCATACGAGACCACACAGTTCTAGAGTCTGACCCTAAAGCTCAGGTCCCGTGGATCAGAATCACAGAATCAGAACTGGAAGTAAACTGAGAGATCAAGTTCTCTTGTGACAGATGAGGAAACTGAGGCACATACAGAGTGTTTAAATGACTTCCTTGAGGTCACACAGCTAAATTTAGGCCGAGCGGGCTCTTTCTGATTCTAGGTTCTTCCCTACTCCACTATGTTATTGTAAGTAGTTCTTAGACTTAGGGAAAAAGAAAAAAAAAAGACAGAACTAGAATATTTTTATGATTTCATTCAATGTGTAGATGCTTTTCATCAAAATGCAGGAAATTAATGGGTAGGAGAAAAAGTAATATAGGGTAAGCCATAAAAATATCTGTCACTCCTAACAGCAATTCAGCATAAATGCAACACACTTTGGAGAAAACACTAAACATGGGACAGCTACAGTTAACCTACATTGCATGGATTGGATTCTGGGTCCAGACAAGATCTACAGAAAAATACTCGAGTGGGTTATTAAAGGATCAAAGCCTTCAATTGGCTATCTGCCCACCGGCCTATGGACTGACTAACCCTTCGTCTTGCAAAGAGAAAAAACTGCTTCTGTGCGTGGCATCGATGGCCTCTAGAAACTGTGCCTCCCAGATCCTTGGATCAGGAAGGTTTGCCCCTCTCCTTTCAAGGCCATCCATCCACAGTGACTCATCTTGCCACCCCTGGCTTAGGTCAACTCTGGAGGCCAAGCCCAACCCACAATGGTTTAGACACTAAACTGTTAACATTGGTACGCCTTGGACTTACAGAACAGATATGATCGTTCCTGCTTCTTCAAACTTAAAAGTATCATGCTTAGCCTGCTGCAAACCAATCTCCCCCATCTTGTAGGGTTTCTCTGGCTTATTGTAAACCTGCATGTACCTCAGTCCCAGAACTGGGAGTGGTGCTGACCCTCCAATATCGCGGGAACCCTGTATCGGCTGGAGGACAACGTGCCAATACATCCTTCCCCATGTAGCTACTCTGCAGGAGTCCCACCTGAAGGGAATGTGTGCTTTTGGACTATTGCCTGTGGGTATGTTTGCCATTAACCTGTTTGACAAAAGTTCTAACCTATTATGTACAGCCTACAGAAATATGCAAGGTCAAAATAATGCTTTGTTTTGGGGCAAGGCTTGGAAAGATATCTGCTGGAGTGTAGCACCACATAGAGGAAGAGAACTGCATTGGATCCTCCACAGCTGAGCCTCCGGCTTCCCCATTAGCTTCCTAGCCTATTGTACTTTCATTTGTGGGGCACAAAAGAAAATAGATGAAAACACACTTGGTAAACTAGAAAGAACTATGAAAACATACGGTATTATGAAAGTATGACCTTCAACAAGGTCGACATACGTATACGATTTTAAATATTCTTCTTGTGCTCAGTATAATCCACTTCTCAATTATTAGTTAAAAAACTGATCTCCAAATTTGTAATCATAGCTAGAAAATTGGTTTTTAAATTCTTTCTTATTGCCTCAGTTTCAAAACTATACTTAGCGTTTGTATAATTACCTTTGGTTACAGGCAACAGTAACTGTAATTGCCTATTCTAAAAGGCCACAACTAGTTCCTGGGTCAGTTAATTAATCATTTAACCAGTGAGACCATTGCTTTCCCAAATGTGTATAAGGAAACGGATTTATACACATTAAACATTTTAAAAATATGAATTTAACTGTGACTTACACAAGACATTTAACCTGCCTGCGCTTGTTTTTTCCTCCAGGGCTAATCTTTCACTAAGCACATTTTCTGTACCAACAACTGGTTTTATATGTAATGAAAATCTTGATTGGCTATATTAGCAAGAATTCTTACATGCAAAGGATAATTACCAAGATCTAGGGCCCAAGATCTTTCCTTTTCTGTAAAGCCAAGTCGAAAGTCCCTTAAAAAATTTTTTTTTCCTGAGTTTTAAATAAATCCTCTCACTTAAAGCCCATCTCAAGTGCTTGACCAAACTAACTATCCTGGCTTTACACTTGCCCAAGTTTACAATGACTGAATACAGGATTCACTGCAATTATGACTACCAACTGTACCATCTCTTTAAATGTTCAAGTGCTCAGAGTTTTCTTAAAGTGTGTAAGCCCTATCCTCAATTAAGGAAATGTACAAGAAACAGAGATCCTCCAACTGCTACAAATCTACTATTATAAATCCATTATAAATGAATCTTAGACACAGGAAAATGTCAACATATTAAATTCCCCACACTCAAGAACTGCATCAGAAAATAAAACCAAAACAAGATATATGTGATATTCTTGGTGAGAAATATTTTAACAAAAAGATAGCAACTAGTGGGTTTTACGCCATGTCACTGAGAAAAGGGGTCTGTAGGAAACTCTGAGCCATTCTTTGTGAAGGGAAACATCACATTTCCCCCTACTGCTGTGGAAGTAAGGTGCACATCTATAACAATTGGTAGACTATTAATAGGAATAAAAGACAAAACAGTATCCATACAGTACAGAAGATCATAGTTTTTTTTTTTTTTGTCAATGAACTACTTTAACACGTTCCTAACTTGTAAGAATTAAAAATCAAATGCTAGAGTGTCCAGTGTATGTCACTGAAGTCCCAAGGGTCTCCCAGGCCCCCCTCTGCTTCAAAGTAATTCATGAAGGCAGCCATGGCTGTGTCGTCATCATACAGGGCATCAAAATCCAGCTGGGCATCTTCGCCTACCAAATTAAAATACAGATCCGTGTAAGTATGTTCGAAGGTTAGAAGATAAATATCATTAAAAATGGCAAAGCAAGCAAAAAAAAGGTAGAAGTCAAGCAACAGAGTCTTAATTACAGAGAACTGATGGTTACCAGAGGGGAGGGGGGCAGGCGGATGGGAGAGATAGGTGATGGGGATGAAGGAGTGCACTTGCGATGAACACCCGGTGTTGTACGTAACTGATAAGTCATTATATTGTACACCTGAAAGTAATATTACACTGTATGTTAACTAACTGGAATTAAAATAAAAACTTAAAAAAACTAAAAAGCGCAAGGCTAGAATACTATACAATGTAATTTTGAAGGCAAAGCATAGGTCTTAAATTGCAGAAGGCTGATATATTTTTAAATGGGTCACCTATTTTTATAACCATGTGCTGTCAGAGAAATTGCATAGAATTCATTTGATGCACATAATGAGGTGATCTATGAGTTTTTGAAAAGAAAATAACAGCACTAAAAGGTACTGACTCCCAGACAGCTGGAAGCTAGGGGCCAGCATTTATGCATGTGTCTATAGAGAGTCTGGAAGGATAAACTTAACTTTAATCTGCCTTGTGAAAATCCTGTACTACTTTAATCTGAAAGAGAAGACTGGCACATAAGCATCCTCTTCCAAAAATCTGAAAAATCTTATTAAAGGGGTAATACCCAGATTTTTTATTGAAAAAAGGAAATAAGAAACCACAGAAATAAGATTTAAGTTAGAGCTAAGGAAGAGGATCTAGAAATCATGGATTAACACACAGCTACAGATTAGCCAAAGTTCTCTAGAAATCTTCCAAAGTACAATAGAATTTGAGATGATTAATATGTGGCTCTCTGTGAAGCTGAAGTCCAGTTTCTTTCAAGTTCTTTGATTCTCTTTAACATATATTTCCAGTAGATCAATGTTTGTTATGGACGGTGTAAAACTGTGTCACTTCAGTTTTCTTGGTTTGAGTCTACATAAACATAGTTAAAGTGAATAATTACATCTTAAACACTTTATGATTAGTACATTTAAAAGTTCTTATTCTTGGAAATGGACATTTTTTCTCTAAATATAAGTACCTCAGTTTTATTTAAATGGTATGTATTAACAATACCCATAACTAATTCCGTTGATAACAGAATTTTTTTTTTAATTTTTTAAATTTATTGAGAGAGAGAGAATGATAGAGTGAGGACCTGAGAGGGGGAGGGTCAGAGGGAGAAGCAGACTCCCCGCTGAGCAGGGAGCCCGATGCGGGACCCGATCCCAGGACTCCAGGATCATGACCTGAGCCGAAGGCAGTTGCTTAACCAACTGAGCCACCCAGGTGCCCAGATAACAGAATTTTTAATGCCCGGTGCATTGAGTAGCATCCACCTTGAAGTCGAGGATGATTATTGTATTCAGGATTTTGAATGGAAAAATCTTAGTTTTAAAAATCTTTGCTTTAGAAGTCTCCTATGTCTGAAAATATCATGATTAAGAAAGTGTTTGGAAAACTAAAATGGCAGGCAGCTGCCAAAGAAATCTTACCAAGAAGTGGCTCATGACTATGGGGAGGAACAGCACTCTGGTTTTGCCTTGTAGCCTCTGGCTTGCCTAGTTCAGAAGGATTTAGTGGAATCGACTCCTTTTTTGATGTCTAAAAAGACAGAATAATAAATAGTAAGGTTCCTACTTGAATGAAATGAAGACCTCTTAGCAATGATCAGATGTAGGCCTGCTGGCAATGCCTCCGCTGCCCTCACCGTTATGACCACTGGCATTCACCAAGGACTGTGTGTCAGTCCACAGGCTTCCCCTCATTTCATGTTTCAAAGGCTGTGAAGTCAGGAATCCGAGGGCTAAAGAGGCCAATAGCTTGCCCAAGTGTGGGGGCCATTATTCTAACCCATCCATTGACTCCAAAGTCCACATTGTTTGTAACCGTAACTGAATGTACATTATATAAGGAAAAGTTTTGGATTAAGGAGGAAAAGCTCTTTGTTTTTAAGAAAAATGATGGTAAAACTCTATCTCACATGAAACTACAATGGGAAATAGTACTTTGGAGTGGGAAATGGATTAAACTAGAGGCTTTTACCAAATAGTTATCATACTGTTACACAGTTACAGGCCAACAATTCAATAGTTCATGTAGCTCATCAACATACATCATTTACCAATATAATATTACCGACAACTTATTAGCTTGGAAGTTGTCCTCTGATCACATCCCCTTTTCTCTTCTGCTAAAGTAACCACGATCTTGATTTCTATATATATATATTTTATATTATATATATATAATTTTCTTTTTGCTTTTATAATTTTAGCATCTATATAAATACCCTTAAGCAATGTATGGTGTCTTAAACCTTATTTTGAACACTAAATAAATGCAATAATGCTTGGTGGAAAAAAAATACATCATTTACCTATATTGTCTTATTAAGTTGATGAACTTGATCTACAAAATGTCTACATAATGTATACTACTTGGAGATTATGTTAGAATGACTTAACTCCCTCCTTCTAGCCTATTGTCTGGCACAAAATGGGTACCTAATAAACACTGGCTAAATGTATGAGAAAAAGTTAAATACTAGACCAAAACACTCATGACATTTGTATAAAAATGTTTTGTTTTTTTTTTCAATTTCCTTTTTGTCCCTGGTCAGATTTAACTTCTCTTTTCTCCTATTTTTTTTTTTTTATACCACTTTGTTTATAGGCCTACTTTAGATCTTTTTGTTGCCTGGGATACATTAGAACTATATTGTATGTGACTCTTTCAGATATTTACCACTATGTTTAGTCAATTTTGTACATGCAACAATGTATTTTAAATAGTGAGTATTTGTTAAATTGAATTAAACAGTATGTAATACTTGTAGCTTATAGCATTAAAATTTTTTTTTCCAGACCATAAGGAGTACATTTAATCCACTGAATTGGAACCCATTAAAATAATATCATAGCTACCATTTATCGAGTACATATTATGTACCAGGCACTGTTAAGTTTTTGTTTGTTTTTGTATCACATCACTTAATTCACACACCACTCTGAGTTTGGTGCTATTACTGTCCCTATTTTACAGATGAGGAAATTGAGGCACAGAGTTTAAATGACAAGCCTGAGGTTACCTAGCAGTAAGTGTCTGAGTCACAACATGGACCCAGATAGTACGTGTCCAGCAACTTTGCGGTCAACCACTATTCTACATTGCCTCTTGAAAACATGGAAAGAGTTCATTTTATAGGATAGCATCTTTTCTCAAAAGAAATAATTAAGGAGCAAATTTCACCCACTTACGTCATGAATGTTACTTATCGTACTTACTTTCCTGCAGTTGATAGCATGAGAATCTTTCATTAAATCTGTTGGACTTGAGTCATCAAGGGAGGAAGAAGACTGTAACCTTCAAAAAGTAACACATAAAAATTTTCCCTAAGGTGATTTTTCCTCTAAATACATAATCTGATAAAAATACAGTGAAAAACAGGAGACTGAATGTCATGACAGTTCTCACAATTAGACTAACTTTTTCAGTGCCATGTTTCTTTTTTACTATGGACTGCTGAAAAACACCTTGTGGTAGATAGGAACAATAAAACTCTGAGGTAAGAGCTCTTAAGTAAATCATGTTGCTTGTCTTATTACAGCATGTGGTAAAGTAATGGAATAATAAATAACAGTTCAAAATAGGCATTCACATCAAGAATCCGTTCCTTATTAGTTCCTTAATAAAACAGAACTGAGTAAAGAAATCTTCCTAATATCCTGCAACCTATTTAAATGAAAAATGTCATATTTTTACTATAGTAAGTCATGCCCAGGTATATAAACAACGAAACCCAAAACAACATAAACAAAATCCTATGCTTTAATCATAAATCTCTTCAAGAGTTAATATTGACAATATTAGTCTCTTCAAGACTGACAGTATCATATAAGGACAAATACTATAGGATTCACTCATGAGCTACTTAGAGTAGTCAAATTCATAGAGACAGAAAGTAGAATGGTGATTTTCAGGGGCTAAGTGGGGAGGGAAATGGAAAGTTATTGTTTAACAGGAGTTTCAGTTTTGCAAGGTGAAAGAAGTTCTAGAGATGGATGGTGGTGGTGATTGTGCAATGATGTAAATGTATTTAATGCTACTGAACTATATACCTAAAAATGATGAAAATGCTAACTTTGTTTATATATTTTACCACAATTAAAAAAATAAAATGTCCTTCACTGATACAATGGTTTTTATTATTTAAGTCACTTAGTTGTAAAACCTTAAATCTGGAAGGAAACCTGGATCTTATAGTGAAAGTCAGTATAGGATTAAAGACCAAGAATGTACAAACCACACACTCGAGCACTTAAAAATTCACTATATGCTACTGCCAGTTTTACATATTAAGTGTTGTAAAGAAATTTATGATCAAAGTGTATGATGGGTTAAATGCATATCCTTGTACAGATGATTTATAATACTTTCAATACTTAAAGCATATAGCATATTACAACTATTCAGTATTGAATAAAATTGGGCAGACAGTAGTCACATGATAATGTCCCAGTGATTTTCTTCAATGTAAAGTTTTTAATATGAAAACTTGAAAAATTCAGGCTTACAAAAAGGTAGAAAATAAAAAGCAAAACTTTCTTCCCTCTTCTATATCTCCCACCCTCCAACACCTAGGTGTAAATATGAGAAGAAACTAGTCTGAACAACTTTCTATATAGATTTTGGAGTTTTAGGTTCTTTCTTTACAATTCCAAAATCCAAAATACCTTGAAAACAAAGATTTTCCATAATTGATGTGGCAGCAAAATCACTAATTGATCTGACCTCAGCAAAATCTGACCTGATGAGGCTAATGTTTTATCCTACTTTGCCCTGCTAATATTTACAAAAATTCACTCCAGAAATAGATCTTTAAACTTTTATTATGGAAAACTTCAAAAAGATATAAAAGTAGATAATAAAATGAAAGACCATATATCCACCAAACAGCTTCAATAATTCTTTTCCAAATCTTATTTAATGTATGTGCCCCAAACTCTTTGCCTCTCCTCCCATACATTTTATCATTTAACCTGTAAATACTTCTCAAAGCATAAATACTAATTTAATTGATTATGGGGTGCTGCTATGATGTAACTAATTGCTCTCTTTAAAAAATTCAAATTCCAAAACAAGATCTTTCTAAAATCCAAAGAAATTTTAGGTTCAAGGACTATCTAGTCTCAAGGGTTTTAGATGAATAATTATGGGCCTATAGATACACATACTCACATATATAAACATGTATATTTTTTTCTTACGCAGGTGAGTTATTATACCTACTATTCTTCTATTCCTGTGCTTTCTATTAACTCTATATTGTAAAGAGCTTTCCATATTAATATAAATAGAACTACCTAATTCTTAACAGTTGCACAGTACTCCATTGTAAGGGTATGCTATAACAAGTTGTGGTTGTGATAAATATTTGAATCACTACTGTAAACAGGCATGCACTGAATGGTCTTATTCATAGACCTTTGCACAGGTGTGTAAGAATATTTGCTCCTGGGATAGAATTTCTGAGTCTAAGATGATATTCGTTTACATTTTTTATAGGTACTGTTGAATTGCCCTCCAGAGTAGTTGCATTAGTTTATTTCCTACAGTTTGAGTTACTGCTCACTCACACTTACACTCACCACTATTGAGTATTATGAAACTTTCAAATCTTTGACAATCTTGTAAGTGAAAAAAGCATCACCTTATTGTTTAATTTTGTATATACAGTTGACCCTTGACCAACAGGTGTTTGAACTGCATGGGTCCAATTTTACATGAATTTTCTTTGATAAATACAGTACTGTAAATATATCTTATGATTTTCATCTTTTTTTAATGTCAAAGTTTAGTTGAAACACAATGTTACACTAGTCTCAGGCATACAACATAGTGATTCAACAACTCTATCCGTTATGCTGTGCTCACCAAAAATGTAGCTACCGTCTGTCACTGCACAATGTTATTACAATACCATTGACTATATTCCCTATGTTGTACCTTTTATCCTCCTGACTTATTCATTCTATAACTGGAAGCCTGTACCATCCACTCCCCTTCACCCATTTTGCCCGTCCCACCACACTTCTCCCTTCTGGCAATCATCAGTTCTCTGCATTTATGGCTCTGTTTCTGCTTTTTGTTTGTTCATTTGTTTTTTAGACTCTGCATATAAATGAAATCCTGTGGTATTTTTCTCTGTCAGACTTATTTCTCTTAGTATAATACCCACTAGGTCCATGATGTTGTAAATGGCAAGAGCTCATTCCTTTTTTATGGCTGAGTAATATTCCAGTGTGTGTGTGTGTGTGTGTGTGTGTACC
Source organism: Mirounga angustirostris (assembly GCF_029215605.1). Lineage (NCBI taxonomy): Eukaryota > Metazoa > Chordata > Mammalia > Carnivora > Phocidae > Mirounga > Mirounga angustirostris. Next base: position 78,769,561 of record NW_026991713.1, read on the forward strand.
ACTTTTTAGCAATAATTGCACCACAGACAAACCATTGATCAGGATACTCCACTGTGTAAACACTATTATAACACTTTATCCATTCATCTATCAGTGGACACTTAGGTTGCTTCCATATCCTGGCTATTGTTGTTAATGCTGCAATAAACATAGGGGTGCACGTATCCTTCAAATTACTGTTTACATTTTCTTTGGGGATTACCCAGCAAAGGAATTAACAGGTCATATAGGTATTTCTATTTTTAAATATTTTATTTATTTGAGAGAGTGTGTGTGTGTGCAAGTGGGGGGAGGGACAGAGAGAGAGAATCTCAAGCAGACTCCACACTGAGCACGGAATCCAATGGGGGCTCGATCTTACAACCCTGAGATCATGGCCTGAACCGAAACCAAGAGTCAGACACTTAACTGACTGAGCCACCCAGGTGCCCCGGTATTTTTATTTTTAATTTTTTGAGGAACCTCTATACTGTTTTCCACAATGGCTGCACCAATTTACATTCCCACCAACTGTGCATGTGGGTTCCTTTTTCTCCACATTCTCCCCAACACTTGCTATTTTTTGTCTTTTGATTTTAGCCATTCTGACAGGCGTGAGGTGGTATCTCATTGTGGTTTTGATTTGCATTTCCCTGATGATGAATGATGTTGAGCATCTTTACATGTGTCTGTTGGCCATCTGGATGTGTTCTTTGGAGAATGTGTATTCAGATCCTCTGCCCATTTTCAAATTGAGGTGTTTAGGGTCTTTTTGGTGTTGGGTTGTATACATTCTTTACCTTGGATATTAACCCCTTATTAGATATATCATTTGTAAATATCTTCTCCTATTCAGTAGATTGCCTTTTAGTTTCGTTGATGCTTTTCTTTGCCGTGTAAAACCTTTTATTTTGATGTAGTCCCAGTAGTGTATTTTCTAAGATTTTATTTACTTGACAGAGAGAAAGAGCACAAGTAGGCAGAGTGGCAGGCAGAGGGAGAGGGAGAAGCGGGCTCTCTGCTGAGGCTCCCTGATGCAGGGCTCAGTCCCAGGACCCCGGGATCATGACCTGAGCCGAAGGCAAATGCTTACCCGACTGAGCCACCCAGGCGCCCCCCGACCAGTAGTTTATTTTTGTTTTTGTTTCCCTTACCTCAGAATACATATCTAGAAAAATGTTGCTAAGGTCAATGTCTAAGAGATTACTGCCTATGTTTTTTTTCTAAGAATTTTATGGTTTCAGTTCTCACATTTAGGTCTCTAACCAATTTCAAGTTTATTTTTGTGTATGATATAAGAAAGTGGTCCAATCTTTTTTAAAGATTTTTTTTCTTTATTTGAAAGAGAGAGAGCACGAGTGGGGTGAGGGGCAGAGGGAGAAGCCAACTCCCCACTGAGCAGGGAGCCTGATGTGGGGCTCCATCCCTGGACTCCAGGATCATGACTTGAGCCAAAGGCAGACACTTGACCAACTGAGCCACCCAGGTGCCCTGAAAAGTGGTCCAATCTTGTTCTTTTCCATGTAGCTATCCAGTTTTCCCAGCACTGTTGATTAAAGAGACTGTTTTTCCCATTGTATGTTCTTCCCTCCTTTGTCATCGATTAATTGACCATATAATCATGAGTTTATTTCTGGGTGTACTATCCTGTTCTGTTGATCTATGTGTCTATATTTGCGCCAGTACCGTACTGTTTTGATTATAGATTTAGAGTATATCTTGAAATTTAATATTATGATACCTCCAGCTTTGTTCTTTTTTTGCAAGATTGCTGTGGCTATTTGGGATTTTTTTGTGGTTTCGTACAAATTTTAGGATTTTAGTTCTGTGAAAAATGCTATTGGTATTTTAATAGAGATTGTATTGAATCTATAGATTGTTTTGGGTAGTATGGACATTTTAATATTCTTCCAGTCCATGAGCATGGTATGTCTTTCCATTTTTTGTGTCATCTTTAATTTCTTTCATTAATATTTTGTACTCTTCAAGGTATAGAACTTTCATCTCCTTAGTTAAGTTTATTCATAGATATTTTATTATTTTTAGTGTAATTGTAAATGGAATTGTTTGCTTAATTTCTCTTTCTGCTACTTTGTTATTAGGATATAGAAACAACAGATTTCTGTATATTGATTTTTGTATCCTGCAACTTACTGAATCCATTTATTCTAATAGTTTTTAGTGTTTTCTATCTATAGTACCATGTCATCTGCAAAAATGTAACTCTTTTACTTCTTCCTTACCAATTTGGATGACTTTTATTTTTTTTTCTTGTCTGGTAGCTGTGGTTAAGACTCGCTGAGGGGGGATGTTCTTGTTCTTGATCTTGGAGGAAAAGCTCTCAATTTTTCACCATTGAGTATGATGTCAGCTCTGGGTTTTTTCATATATGGCTTTTATTTATGTTGAGGTATGTACCCTCTAAACCCACATTGCTGAGTTTTTTGCATAAATGGATGTTGAATTGTGTCAAATGCTTTTTCTGTATCTGTTAAGATGATCATATGATTTCTATATTCATTTTGTTATTGTGGTGTATCAAGTTCATCGACTTGCAAATATTGAACCATCCCTGCATCCCTGTAATAAATCCCACTTAATCATGTTCAGTGATCCTTTTAATATATTGTTGAATGTGGTTTGCTAATTCTTTCCTGAAGATTTTTGCATCTACGTTCATCAGAGATAGTGGCATATAGGGTTTTTGTGTTGTTTGTTTTTTTGTAGTATCTTTGTCTTATTTTGGTATGAGAGTAATGCTGGCCTCATAGAATAAACTTGGAAACATTCTTTTCTATTTTTTGGAATAGCTTGAGGGAAATAGGTATTAATACATCTTTAAACATTTGGTAGAATTCACCTGTGAATCCATCTGGTCCTGGACTTCAGTTTGTTGATCACTGATTCCATTTCATTTCTAGTAATGGATCTGTTCAGATTTTCTATTTCTTCCTGATTCAGTTTGTAAAACTGTATGTTTCTAGGAATTTATCTATTTCTTCTAGGTTATTCAATTTGTTGGCATATAATTTTTCACAGTAGTTTCTTATAATCCTTTGCAGTGTAGGTTGCAACTTCTCTTTCATTTCCGATTTTGAGTCCTCTCTTTGTTCTTGATGGGTCTGGCTAAAGGTTTATCAATTTTGTTATCTTTCTAAAGAATCAACTCTTAATCTCATTGATCTTTTAATAGATTTTTTTAGTCTCTCTTTCATTTATTTCCACACTAGTCTTTATTTTTTCCTTCCTTCTACTAACTCTGGATTTTGTCCTTTTTTTAGTTCCTTTATATGGAAGGTTACATTGTTTGAGACTTTTCTTGTTTCCTGAGGAAGGCTTGTATCACATCCTTCTTAGAACTGCTTTTGCTGTGTCCCAAAGATTTTGAACTGTAGTGTTTCTATTTTCCATTGTTTCCAGGTATTTTTTTTTCTTTCCTTTTTGATTTCTTCATTGACCCCACTGGTGGTTTAGCATGTAGTGTAGTCTCCATGAGTTTGTGTTTTTTTCCAGGGTTTTGTTTTGTTTTGTTTTTTGTAACTGATATCCAGTTTCATATTGTTGTAGTTAGAAAAGATGCTCAATATAATTTTAGTTTCTTTAAATTTATTGAGACTTCTTTTGTGGACCAGCATGTGATCTATCCTTGAGAAGTTTCCCTCTGCATCTAAAAGGAATGTGTATTCTGCTATTTGGTGATGGAATGCTCTGTATAAATTTTTTATGTCCATCTGGCCTAATGTGTCATTCAGAGTGATTGTTTCCTCATTGTTTTTCTGTTTTGATGATCTATTCATTGATGTAAGTGGAGTGTTAATGTCCCCTACTATTGTATTACTGTCAACTTCCCCCTTTATGTCTGTTAATATTTTCTTTATATATTTAGGTGTTCCTATGTTGGGTGCATAGAAATTTACAATTATTATATCCTCTTCTTGGATTGATCCCTTTATTATTATGTAATAGCCTTTTTTTTTTTTTTTTTAAGATTTTTAATTTTTTATTAGAGAGAGAGTACAAGCCGGGGAAGTGGCAGGTAGAGGGAGAGGGAGAAGCAGGCTCCCCACTCAGCAGGGAGCCCAACATGGGGCTCAATCCCAGGACCCTGGAATCATGACCTGGGCCGAAGGCAGACGCTTAACCAACTGAGCCACCCAGGTGACCCTGTAATAGCCTTCTATATCTGTTGCTATAGTCCTTGTTTTAAAGTCTATTTTGTCTAATATAACTATTGCTACCCTAGCTTTTTTTCTCTGCCTCCAGTTGCATGATATATCTTTTTCCATCCCTTTGCTTTCACTTTGTATGTGTCTTTAGCTCTGAATTGAGTTTTTTATAGGCAGCATATAGATAGGTCTATTTTTTTTTTTTAATCTATTGAGTCACCGTATGTCTTTTGATTGGAGCATGTAGCTCATTTACATTTAAAGTAATTATGGATAAGTATGTACTTATTGCCATTTTGTTCACTTATTTCTGGTTGTTGTAGTTCTTTGTTCCTTTTTTCTCTTGCTCCTTTCCCTTGTAATTTGATGACTTTCTTTAATGTTTGCTTGGATTCCTTTCTCTTAATTTTCTCCATATCTATTATGCATTTTTGGCTTGTGGTTACCATGAGTTTCACATATAACATCCAAAGTATATAGCAGTCTGTATTAAGTTGATGGTTTCCTAAGTTCAACAGTCTAAAAGCACTACATTTTTACTCCCCCCTTCACATGTTATGTATAGGACAGCATATTTTACATCTTTTAATTTTGTGTATCCCTTAACTAATTTTTGTTGATGTAATTGATTTTACTACTTCTGTTTTTTAACCATCATACTAGCTTTATAAGTGGTTGACCTACTACCTTTACTGTGTATATTTTTTAACCAGTGAAATTTTTTCCTTTTCTAATTGCCTTATGGCCTTTTCTGGTTAAAGAATTCTCTTTACGATTTCATGTAAGGCCAGTTTAGTGGTGGTGAAATCCTTTAACTTGTGTTTGGGAAACTCTTTACCTCTCCTTAATTTTTAATGATAATCTTGCTGGGTGGAATATTCTTAGTTGTAGGTTTTTTTCCTTTCAGCACTTGAATATATCATGCCACTCCCTTCTGGCCTGCAAATTTTCTGGTGAAAAATCAGCTGATAGCCTTATGGAGTTTCCCTTAAACATTTCTAGTTGCTTCTCTCCTCCTGCTTTTAAAATTCTCTCTTAATAATTTTAAACACCAAAAACAAAAGATATTGGGTCATGGTGTGGACTTCCTTGGGTTTATCTTGTTATCTATTTCCTTCCCCAGGTTAGGGAAGTTTTTAGCAGTATTTCCTTCCTCGAATAAGTTTTCTGCCCTCTACCCTCTCTCTTCTCCTTCTGGGATCCTTATGATGTAAATGTTTGTTCACTTGATGTTGTCCAAGAGATCCCTTAACCTGTCCTCATTTTTTAAATTCTTTTTTCTTTTTGCTATTCAGCTTGGATGCTCTCCATTACCTTGTCTTCAAAATTAGTGATCCATTCTTCTGCATCTGCTAATCTACTATTGAGTCCCTCCATTGTATTTTTCATTTCTGTCATTGTATTCTTCAATTCTGATTATTTTTAATATTTTCTATTAATTTGTTGAAGTTCTCACTAAGTTTATCCACTCTTCTTTCTAGTCCAGTGAGCATCTTTTTGATCATTACTTTGAACTCTTTATCAGATAGATTGGGTATCTCCATTTACTTTTTTTCCTAGGGTTTTGTCTTGTCGTTTGGTTTGGTGCATATTTCTGTTTTCTCATTTTGACCGACTTACTGTTTTTGTTTCCATGAATTAGGTGGAATAGCTACTTCTCCTAAACTTGAAGGAATGGGCTTGTGTATGGTCCCCTGTGTAGACTGAGCCTGGTGACTTTTGCCGACTGGCTAGAGCTAGGGCTAGCATGGGTGGGGATCCCAGGGCACTCTGTGCTAGGGCTGTGCTGGTGGGATAGCTGGAGCTAAAGAGGTCATGGGCCAGCATAGCCCCAGGGCTCTTTGCACCGAGGGTGCCCTGGCAGAACAGCAGAGATGAGGCAGTACAAGCTGCAGGTTCCTGGGGCTCTCCACACAGAGGGTAGCCTGGCAGAGTGGCTGGAAACAAGGCAGGGCTGGGCCTGAGGGTCCTGGGACACACTGGAAAGAGGGCACCCTGATGGAGTGTCTGGAGCTAATGCAGTATGAGCCAGGTGGTCCCAGAATGCCTGCACTGGGGGTGCCCTAGCAAGTCATGTGGAACTGAAGTGGTTCAGGCCTGGAGTATTCTGGGGGTACTTTGCACCTGTGTCATCTTTGCAAGACAGCTGGAGCTGTAGTGAGCACTGACCAGGTGTGTCCTAGTATGTACTATACTGGGACCGCCTTGGTGGGACAGCAGGGCTTGCGTGGGCTAGGGGCATGGGGCTCACTGAAGCAATAGGCCAGCCGGCATGTGCATAGAGGACCCTGCTCCCATCCACACTCTCAGGGAAGATGGTGAATGTAAACTGGGGCAGCCAGCCCCTCTGACCTGGACAGAGTTTCAGCAGCTCCCTTGCTATTTTGACAGAGTTCCAGGCTGGTTCCTGTATATTCTAGTTGCTCTTCTAAATCGTGCTTTTTTGTGTGTGTCCCATGGCAGACAAATCTGCTCATAATCCCTCAGTACTATTCCTTCCCACTGCTGTTTGCAGTGTCAGGCATGGGGATTCCCTTTTCCCCTTTGTTACAGTGTCTGTATTTCTCTTACCATTCTTTATGTGGTCTCTATATCTTCACTTGTACAGAAGCTCTTCAGTCAGCCCTCAGTTCTTCTTCAGGAGAAACTGCTCTATAAATAGGTGTAGATTTGATGTGTCTGTGGCAGAGATGAATTCAGGGTCTTCTCATGTCACCATCTTGGAACAGAATCTCTTCCTTATGATTTTTCTCAATATTTTATTTTTCTAGCTTACTTTATTGTAAGCATAGAGCATACAATACATATAACATACAAAATATGTGTTAATTGACTGTTTATGTTATTGGTAAGACTAGTCAACAGTAGGCTATTAGTAGTTAAATTTGGGGGGAGTCAGAAGTTATATGCAGATTTTTTTTTAAAGATTTTATTTATTTATTTGACAGAGACATAGTGAGAGAGGGAACACAAGCAGGGGGAGCGGGAGAGGGAGAAGCAGGTTCCCCGCTGAGCAGGGAGCCCGATGAGGGGCTCTATCCCAGGACCCTGGGATCATGACCTGAGCCGAAGGCAGACGCTTAATGACTGAGCCACCCAGGCGCCCCTATATGCAGATTTTTGACTGGCAAGGTGGTTGATATCCCCAATCCCCATGTTGTTCAAGGGTCAGCTGTATATATTTGTAACTATGAGTGGGGTTGAGCAATTGTTTTCTGTTTTTATTTTGTTTTGTTTTAATTTTAGTTGGTTAACATACAGTGCAATATCGGCTTCTGGGGTAGAATTCAGTGATTCATCACTTACCTACAATACCCAGTGAGGGTTGAACAATTGTTGAAGGTTCTTGACCATTTATAATTTTTTTCTATTCTATTCTCCAACTTTTTATTGAGCTATTTTTAAAAATTACTTAATAACTTTATGCTTTATATAAAGTTTAATATAAATAAAAGTTAATAAAATTATAGTTTATTTATAAAGTTTAAATAGCTTAATAACTTTATTCCTTATACTATAAAACTTCATATAGCAAGCTATATTAAGTCCATTTTATCACATGACACATTTTTTGCAATTTATTAATCTTTTACCTTTGTCATAATGGTTATTAGCTTAAGTTTTGAATCTTTATATAATTTATCAACTTTTTTCTTTATGAATTCTGGATTTTTTGTGATGTTTAGAAAGGACATTCTAAACTAAGATTATAAAAACTCATATCTCTGTTCTTGAAATATTTCTATAGTTTTTAAATTTTACCTTGAACTCTTTGGTTTATCTGAAATTTATTTTAATATAAAGAATAAAGTTGGTGTTCAGCTTTTTTTCCCCCAAATAGTTACAGAGTTATTATAATGCCCTTAATTGTTTAGTCCATTTCCCCTCACTGATTTGAAATGCCACTTTTACCATATAATAAATTCCCATATGTGTCTATTTCTAAAATCTATTCTTTCTCATTAATCTATTTGTGGGTTGTACTGAAATGTTTTAGTGACTGTAGCTTTATATTTTAGTATCTGTTAGGGTTAATCTCATTCTATTACTTTTAGTTTTTAGAATTTTCCTCAATATGGTTAGTATCATTTGTTGGATTCTAAAAAACAAATGCAAGATGCCATTTTGACTGGATTCACACTGAATTCATAGATGAGCTTAACAAACACTGACATCTTTACAGTATTGAGTCTTCCCATTGAAAAACAACTATACAGAAAGTTATTCAAGTCATCTTTTATGAACCTTTGTAGCATTAACAATTTGTTTTCATATAGTTCATATAGTTTGTAGCATTAACAATTTGTTTTCATATAATTCTAAATACTTAGCTTTTTTGTTGCTACTGTAAAAATGATCTTCTCTTTCATTATATTATTGAACTAGTTATTGTTTGCATATAGGAAACTTACTGATTTTTGAATATTGGTTTTATAAATATAATAATTTCACTTGTGAAAATATATGCAGCAATAAAACTTTACCTTTGTAAATCCAGGACTTCATTTACAATATCTGTTCCAATACTCCCAGCACCAAGTACTATTCCTGTAGACATTCCAGGCACACTAATACAAGACTGTTTAGAGGATTCTAAATAATAACGAAAGGAAAAATTCAAATGAAGACTTTAAAAATGTATATATAACTTCGGTTATTATTATTTTTTTCAACTCTAATATACTTCCTATTTCCCTCTTTAAAAGAAATAGCTACATCCTAAAACGTTCTAACCATTCATGCTTGCATTACAAACATAACTCATGATGGTTTAAAATGCATAAGAAGAATGATAGGAATCAAATGTGTATATCATCATTGAGGGTACATTTATAACCTATAACCCTTGAGTACAGATATTTCCTTCCCATTTTAATCTCCACACTAAAGCCAGAGCAATACTGCTTTATTTTTTATTATTCCTTAATATTTCTATTTTTATTTATACAAGTAATACATTAAAATATTCTTGTGGTGGAAAATCAAGATAAGCAAAAACTCCCCCTTAATGTTTTCCATTAATTTACCCAACAGATATGTACTGAGTAACACAAACTACAAGGAACTTCTAGGGATAGATAATGGATAAAATACCATTTCTACTCTTGAACTCAGTCTAGTGGCAGGCCAGTTGAACAAACAACTAATTGCAATAGGATATAAGATTATAATGGAAGTGTGTTCAAAGTACTGTAGAAATTCTGAAAAGAATAATTTAAGCCATAGAAGTCTTTGCAATTTTGCCTTGAAATGTTTTCTTCTCCAAGACAGAAAAAGATGGTAACAATAACAACAGTCCTAGTAATAAATATCCATCATTTAAAACTAAGCTTACCTTCTGATGATTGAGAGCTACAAGGAAGTAATGACACTTCTCTCATCTCACTATGTCCCCTAGAATTAAGAAACACTATAGGTGATTTTTTTTTAAGTGAAGGAAATTGTGAAAGCCACTACATTAAAGCTCTGTGTACTTATCAATTCTTGGCCTTTTTGTTCTATATATACACACTGTTAATGTCACCACCAGAGATCAAGGTATTGATGTGCTAAGTACCAGGGCATTTGCCCAATGCCCTATTACCCTATGAAGTACATTTTCTCACAGTTGCAAATTCTCAGTTTGTATATTAATGATAAGAAGGCAAGGATTATTAGAATGATTAACAGGGGATACTGCTGGAGATACCAAGCCTTGGGGGCCTTTTTAAAAAACTATAGATCAGGAAATAGAATTGGTTTGATGCAACCTTACAACAATTACAAAGAAAAACTTACAGAAAGCTAATAATACTTAGAATGGGCTATGTTAGCCTATTAAGCAAATCAGGAAAAATTGGGTCTTCTTTCAGGCTGGCTGACACAACCACAGCTAGGGCTTGGTAAACAGGGCTTAGGCTGGATTTCTGCTTATTCCCACACAAGCACATGTGGTATCCCAGGCTTAGAAGATGTGCATGCAAAAATGATATGCAGGATAAAACATTTCTTACAATGATATATAGTTTTAAATTACAACTATATCATTTAGTGGAGGGACAAGACAAGGCCACCATGAAAGGTAGGAAGGAGGAGCTTGAGTGAATACATTTACTATCACCTTTAATACCAAGCAAAAAGAAATTTATTACAAAAGGGAAAACTTACAGCTTAATTCTGAGAACTAACACCAATGAACAGTGAATGAATTACAAAATAATATATACTCAAGTTATAAAGCCAGATGATCATACAACTTTAATGGTTTAGCAAGATGAGAAAAGACACTCATTTGAAATTAACATAAAGGTCTTAACAACATAAAAAATTACTTACAAAACTAAAGTGTTGACAGACACAATATACTCCAGTTCTTTGGTCCAAGGATTTGTGAAACTAAACCACTGGCTTTTTAAAGTTACAAAAGAGCCATCTTTCTTTCTGAACTTGTATGAATCTGTAAATATTTTCTCTTTACTCTGTAGAACTTAACAAGAAAAGATAATAATCAGCATAATAGTCTACCACTACATAAAAGTTTCAGATTTCACAGGATCGAGAAATGAGTTGAGGCTGTAATTAAAAAGTACCCCCAAATTACCCCCTTCAATGCATACCTGCTTTGTGCTTGTCAGTCAAATTACTATGGTCATCTTGATGAAAATATTCATAACAAGAAGTTCCCAAAAGTTCCTGAGGCAGATATCCTAAAATTGCCGTTGCCCTGGTTTTAAAATTGAAAATAAACTTCAGATTGGTGAATGCAATCCCTTCCAGAGTACTGTAGGTCCATATATGGTCAGGATAGTAGGAGAGTGGACAGGGGGATGAGTAACCCTGGGATCCTTTGGCTGCCCAAGACCCAGACTAGAGGTACAAAATAGAATGGACACCCACCCAGTCCAGGGTATGCTCTTCTCCCATTCAGTAAAATGGTGGCCACAGACCATGTTCAGTTTCTGCACTACTGGCTTAAAAAATATTATTCCAAGTTTTATCCAGCAGTGCTACTAGGCACATCTTTAATAGCCTTAGGTATCCCATTGAACTCTAATCATTATGGCATATAAATGTTCACCTTTGGTCCACATAGACAAATTTTCCATTCATTGCAAACCGGGTTATAAATTCAGTTGGTTTCACTTTAATCTCTCCACTGTTCTGTGGGACAATATATGGATGTAATCTTCCAATGGCAACAAGGCAGTTAAAATTACTACTGTCTTTCTTATTGTCCCTTTCTTCTTCCATTCCAACAACATGTGGAGGCCAGCTTCTCAAGTAACCAGTGCAGTGGATAGTACAGAATTTTCTATGATCTAATTCAAAAGTTTAAAAGAAAAAGATTTGAGTCATTGTGAATAAACTCTTAAATTTCTTTGACATTTATAATAGTTATAATTGTGCTATAAAGCATTCTTTAAGCATGCTAAAATACGAAAGGGGAAAGGTATTGCACTGAAAAGAAATCGTCAATTCATTTACAGACCTTATTCTTTTTTTTTTTTAAGATTTTATTTATTTATTTGACAGAGACAGCAAGAGAGTGAACACAAGCAGGGGGAGTCGGAGAGGGAGAAGCAGACTCCCTGCTGAGCAGGGAGCCCGATGCGGGGCTGGATCCCAGGACCCTGGGATCATGACCCGAGCTGAAGGCAGATGCCCAAAGACTGAGCCACCCAAGTGCCCCAGATGCCCCTTAACAACCTTACTCTTAACGGATTATTTTTCTCATAAACTAAATTATACATACTACAATAAAAAGATAAAAGATGGCTTTAATTTAGGTTTAAAGAGGCCTAGAGCTTAATATATTTCCAAGCCAGTTTTTAAAATTACAGTAATTCCTATTTGTTAGAAAAAGTTAAACTTTAAGCATCCTTGTCCTTAGCCACAAAAGTACTATTTTTAGCTTAGTAATTTTTGGTATAATTCATATTCAAAAATTCATAAAGGACAGTTAATTACACATAAATTCTTAAATTCCTTATGTTAGCACTTATAATGGTGAATAGACAGCTATGGTTATAATAGATTTATAACAATATTTAGAGAACATTTGCAGAAATTCATAAAATGTATAAAAATAAAATTTGAATTAAATTTCACTCTTCAGAAAACTCCCAAGCAATTAACTCATAGGAAAAAGTTTGTCAAACAGGCCCAATCAAAATAATAAAAAACTGGAAATAATCCATATGCTCAAATATCAGGAAATTCTTAAAACAGTGAGATACAACACAAGCATAAAAAATTGGCAGTATACAGATTACGGCAATCCACACACAAAGCTGACTTAAGTGTTAAAAAAGAAGGGGGAAAAAAAACCGGGTAAAAATTATTGAAAACGGTGGTTTGTGATAAGATTTAGAAAAGACCAGAACATTCATTATTTTAAATCAGCACTATTTGGTAAGGCTGTTATTACAACAAATCTTAAAAAAAAATTTAACAGAAGATGATATGGGCTGTCTTATAAGACAGCAACTAATAGTCATAGCAAAGACTTGGAGAACACTTTGTGTGCTGTGTTGCTTTAAGTGCTTTCAGTGTATAATTAATCTTCTTAATAGTCTTGTGAGGTGTTCTTATATCAGCACCATTGTCTCAGGAAATGGAGAGTTAATGACAAAGTCACAGCAGAAAGGGTGGAGCTGTGAGTGCTCTATCTTGGAAAGTGTTTAAACATGAGTTGTCCATGTTGTGATGGAGTGGGGTGGATACAAAAGGTGTTTCAGTCAGAGGGAACAGCCAACACCCAGAGCCAAGAGAGTGTCACATGTGGCTGAAGGCATATCTGTGATGGGCAAGTGGCTTGAGAATAAAGCAGGGAACAGATAGGTTGGCTCTTGTAAACCATGCATAGGACATTGCACTCATCACCTAACAGACATCACCCCCTCCATGGTCCACAGATGCCTTAAATTATGTCATTATCTGTTCTAATCCAAAACCACACACACACACACACACGTATACATTTTTTTTTTTAATTTTGAGTGTAATTGACACACAATGTTACATTAGTTTCAGGTATACAACATAGTGATTCAACAGGTTTAAGCATTATGCTATGCTCACAAGTGTAGCTACCATCTGTCACCTTACAATGTTATTACAATATCATTGACTATATTCCTTATGCTGTGCCTTTTATTCCCATGACTTATCCATTCTATAACTGGAAGCCTGTATCTCCCACTCCCCTTCACCCATTTTGCCCTCTCCCCTCTGGCAAGCATTAGTTTGTCCTATGTTCACAGTTCTAATTCTCTTTATTTCTTCTTTCATTTTAGATTCTGTGTATTAGTGAAATCATATGGTATTTGTCTTTCTCAGTCTGACTTATTTCACTTAGCATAATACCCTCTAGGTCCATCCATGTGGTCTTAAATGGCACAATCACACCTTTTTTATGGTTGTGTAATAATCCACAGAAATAAAAGCAAAAATAAACTACTGGGACTACACCAAACTAAAAAGGTTTTGCACGGTGAAGGAAACCATTGGTAAAACAAAAAGGCAACCTACTGAATGGGAGAAGATATTTTCAAATGATATATCCAATAAGGTTAATATCCAAAATATATAAAGAAATTTTACAACTCAACACACACCAAAAAACCCAGTTTAAAAATGGGCAAAGGACCCAAATAGACAATTTTCCAAAGAAGACATACAGATGGCCAACAAACACATGAAAAGATGCTCACCATCACTAAACATCAGGGGAATGAAAATCCAAAGCACAATGAGATATCACCTGTGAGAATGGCTAGAATCAACATAAGAAATAATGAGTGCTGGTAAGGATGTGGAGAAAAAGGAACCCTCATATACTGTTGATGGGAATGCAAATTGGTACAACCCCTTTAGAAAACAGTATGTTCTTCAAAAACTTAAAAATAGATACAATAATTCCACTAGTGGGTGTATACCCAAAGAAAATCAAAATACTTATTTGAAAGGATATATGTACCCCTATGTTTATTGTAGCATTACTTACAATAGCCAAGATATGGAAGCAACCTACGAGTCCATCAATAGATGAATGGATAAGGAAGATGTGGTATATGTATGCTATGGAATATTATGCAGCCAAATCACATTTATATCACTTACTCCCTATTCTGTTTATTGGCACCATAATCAACCCAGGTAGTTAAATAAGAAAACTGGGAGTCCCACCAGATTCCTTTCTTTACAACATGCAAAATACCTTAAGGGAATTAAAATTGGGATAAATGGCAAATACAAGGTTTTCATTCATATTAAAACTAGATAGCAGTCAAAAGTCAAAAAGCTTACACACTTGAGTTTGGCATTTCTGATGCTTGCAAATTTACAAATGATACTGACTAAAAATGTTCTTTTCAACTAAAAATGTAGATTTAAAAAGTTTCACATTCATATGGAATCTCATCACAAAAACCTAACATTTTACTCTGATTCTTCTCTAATAACACGGTTGCCAACCAAATTTCCAATTTAATCTGTCTCACAATTCTCACTGTGAACATTTATTCAGTTGGCAGATTTTTAGTTGGGGTTATGTGATTCCATCCACTGCAATGCATTTGATCAATTGTCTTAGGCTTTTTTAAATCCCAATATGATACCTCTTATCTCAAGAATTCTTAGGGGCACCTGGGTGGCTCAGTCGGTTACGCATTCAACTCTTGATTTCAGCTTAGGTCATGATCTCAGGGTCATGAGTTCGAGCCCTGTGTCAGGCTCCACACTCAGCCGGGAGTCTGCTTGAATTCTCTCCCCCCACCCCCACGCCCCTCCCTTCACATGCTCTCTCTCTAAAATAAATAAATCATTTTAAAAAAAGAATTCTTTAGATTTTTACCTAAATATTGGGGTCACGGGCCCCAATCCTTACCAAAAGGTTTACATCAGCTCCACAGGATAGATTCAAGTATAACCTACTCTGTGATTTTTGGAAAGGGGGAAAAATTTATGTTAAGCCAAACACTGCCTTCATTTATAGGACATCTTTTCAAAATCCTTCATGAAATTTTTCTTCAGGTTGAGGGCTAGGTCTCTCAATTTGGTATCTTGCTTGGTTTGAATTCTCACAGAAGCAGATCTTGAGACAAGGATTCAGGTATAAGAAGCATATTTGAGAGGGGATCCCAGGAATACTAGTAGGGAAGTGGAATGAGACAGGAAAGAGAAGGAAGCTGATAAAGGATAGGTTCTCCAACAAGTTGCTACTTTGGAAAATCAATGTTATATCTGGGTGGGGGGCCTTCTGGGAAAAAGTAGAACAAGAGCCTCAGAACTAAGTAATCTGAAGAAAAAGAGAGTTAGGATGTTTGTCCATCAGCTCCCTTCAGGCAGTGGATGAGGGATGCTCACAGGGAGCATTGATTCCCAAGGACTTGAGGTCTGCCCCTAGCTAATGTAGGCAGAACAATCTCTAAAGAAGAGAGAAGGTCTAGCAGAGTCATGCAGGTTGGACATTGGAAACAAGGTGGCATCCCTTCAAGTGGTAGGTGCTAAGAGGATAGGTCATGGTGTACTGACAGCATCTGGCACACTTGGCACAGGGAACCAAAGGGATTCTGGGTGTACTACTGTATTACTGATGATCTCATTAAGATAAATTTGAGAAACACCCAAGACATTTGGTAGTAGTCATCCATCCTTCATCAGCCCTTGATTTCACAAGTAGAGATACAGAGTAATTTTATCCCTATCTTAGAAGCTTTTTCAAAGTTTGAATCTATAACATTCATGTAAGAATCAGAGCAGAAATAATGTTTTTAATGTCAATCTTGTTTATTTTTAAACTTTTTATTATGGAAAATCTCAAACATACAAAATCAGAACAGTATAATGAAATCCCACTTGAGGGATTCATCGCCAATCTTGAGAAATGGCTTTTCCATAAATTGTAAGTTCAGTTTCAATTAGCATAAAAAGGGCTGTTTTCTAGTCTCTTAAATTTAAGCATAACTAAAACAAAACTATGGAGATAAGAGATGAGTGGTTAGCAGGGGAGGTGGCAGGGGGAGATGAACAGGCAGAGCACAGTGGATTTTAATGCAGGGAGACTACTCTGTATATTATGACAGATACATGTCATTATACATTTGTCGAAACCCATAGAATGTACAACATCATGAGTGAACCCTAAGATAAACAGTGGACTTTGGGTGATGATGATGATGTGTCAGTGTAGGTTCATCCTTCTTAAGAAATATACTATTTTGGTGGGAGATATTGGTAATAGGGGAGGCTCTGCATGTGTGGGGGGCAGAGGTATATGGGAAATCTCTGTCCCTCCCTCTCAATTTCATTATAAAACTAAAACTACTCTAAAATAATTTAAAAATTTAAATATAACTGCTTTGCCGTGGTAAATAAGAAAAACACCTTTACTAACTACGAGCTTTTGTCATTAATAGGGAGTCATCTTAAAACATAATCCTATTGGCTAATTATTACTGGCAAGACCATTTAAGAGCAACTATATGTAAAATACAATATTTCCCTTGATACTCTCCTTGGCTAACGTAGAATACAAGATGATCTCACATGCGGGAACCCATCCATGTGGCCAATCAGGGTTCAATTTTGCAGTTACCTTACCCCGGCCCATTGGTCTGTCTACATGTCTGTCTACAGGCAGTTGTCCTCAAATCAGGCACTGCATGGAAAGGCCACCCTGATTGTTAACACATGCCCTTACCATTTCTTTGGCCCAACTGGCCATATGCCTTTGGCACAGAGCTCTGGAGTATAAAGTGAATATTTGGTTCAAGTGCTTGAGCAGATTAAAAAGTCTTTTTTGAAAAGATATTTGACTCAGGCATCTGTGTGGCCCAGCTTGACGTGGGAGTGAACATCCGTGTGTGGGCAGGAATACATTCCTACCCCAAAAGCCAGCCCCCTTGCTGTGTGTCTGCTGCAGAAATCATCCAGAATGGGTCTCTTTCATTAGTAACCTTTTGGCATCTAGGAAGCTGCTTTAGTAGGTGGTATGGCATAGTGGAAGAATATAGATTTTAAAGCCAGATTTTTTTTTAATTTTTTTTATTCTTATGTTAATCCCCATACATTACATCATTAGTTTTAGATGTAGTGTTCCATGATTCATTGTTTGTGCCTAACACCCAGTGCTCCATGCAGAATGTGCCCTCCTCAATACCCACCACCAGGCTAACCCATCCTCCCACCCCCCTCCCCTCTAGAACCCTGTTTGTTTTTCAGAGTCCATCATCGCTCATGGTTCGTCTACCCCTCCGATTTCCCCCCCTTCATTCTTCCCCTCCTGCTACCTTCTTCTTCTTCTTTTTTTTTTTTCTTAACATATATTGCATTATTTGTTTCAGAGGTACAGATCTGAGATTCAACAGTCTTGCACAATTCACAGCGCTTACCAGAGCACATACCCTCCCCAGTGTCTATCACCCAGTCACCCCATCCCTCCCACCCCACCCCCACTCCAGCAACCCTCAGTTTGTTTCCTGCGATTAAGAATTCCTCATATCAGTGAGGTCATATGATACATGTCTTTCTCTGTTTGACTTATTTCGCTCAACATAATACCCTCCAGTTCCATCCACGTTGTTGCAAATGGCAAGATCTCATTCCTTTTGATGGCTGCATAATATTCCATTGTGTGTATATATATATATATATATACACACACATACCACATCTTCTTTATCCATTCATCTGTTGATGGACATCTTGTAAAGCCATATTTCTGATTCTGCCACTTTCTAGGTGACTTTAGACCAATTACATAACCTTTCCTTTTTTTTTGGCGTCTGTTTCCTCAGGTGCAAGATAAGGACAGTTTACACAGGATTGTTATTCAGATTAAATTAGGTATTTACTCAAAGTGCTTGGCATATGCTTTTAAATAATCACTGATTTTCTTGCTGAAGAAGCAATTTTATTTTTTTCCTTCTTTTCTTTCTGAGCCACAGATAAGGGCTTCCATTTATTGCGTGCTTACTAGGAGCCAAGCACTGCGTTAGCCACATGTAATTCTAACTCCCATGAGGTGGTATTATTATTATACCTAGTGTATCAGTCTGCTGGGGCTGTGATAGCAAAATACACAGACTGGGCTTAAACAATAGAAATTTATTTTCTCTCAGTTCTGGAGGCAAAAGTGTTGGCGGGTTTGGTGTCTCTGAGGCCTCTCTCTTTGCCTTATAGATGTCTGACTTCTCACTGTCCCCATGTGACCGCTTTGTGTGTGTGCATCCCTAGTGACTTCCTCTTCTTTTTCTTTTTTTTTTTTTTAAAGATTTATTTATTTGAGAGCGAGGGGGAGGGGCAGAGGGAGAGGGAGGATCCCAAGTAAACTCCCCACTGAGTGCAGAGCCTGACACGGGGCTCGATCCCAGGACCCTGAGATCATGACCTGAGCTGAAATCAAGAGTCACACGCTTAACCAACTGAGCCACCCAGGCCCCCTCTTCTTATGAGAAGACCGGTCATACTGGGTTAGGGATCTACTCCATGACCTCATTTGACCTTAATTACCTCTTTAAAGGCCCATCTCTAAATAGAGTCACATTGGAAGTTAGGGCTTCAACATGTGAATTTTGGGGAAATTTAGTCTACAACACCCATTTTCCATATATTGAGAGGAATTTGCTTCTGGTTGCACAGTTGTTAAGCAGCAGACATGATGTTAAAACCCTATCGAGGGGCGCCTGGGTGGCTCAGTTGGTTAAACATCTGCCTTCAGGTCAGGTCATCAGGTCATGATCCTGCACCCTCCCCCCCACCCACCCCAGCATCGGGCTCCCTGCTCAGTGGGGAGTCTGCTTCTCCCTTCTCCCTCTCCCTCTGTCCCTCCCCCCCACTCGTGCTCACTCACTCTCAAATAAGTAACATTAAAAAAAAAAAAAACCCTATCGAATTCAGAGTCCAGGCTCCTTCTACTCTGTCCTAAAGTCTGACCACCAGCATGGCTGTTGGGAGGCAAAGCCTAATATGAGAACTTGGAGCCCTGGAGGGAGTTAAAAATATGCCAGTTCCTTTAGCTCATCATGAAATTAAAGTCAATTAGCTTTACCACTTGAAATACATTTTTCCAGTAAGATTATCAATATTTATGGGGCGCCTGGGTGGCTCAGCTGGTTGAGCGACTGCCTTCGGCTCAGGTCATGATCCTGGAGTCCCGGGATCAAGTCCCGCATCGGGCTCCCTGCTCAGCAGGGAGTCTGCTTCTCCCTCTGACCCTCCCCCCTCTCATGTGCTCTCTCTCTCATTCTCTCTCTCTCAAATAAATAAATAAAATCTTTAAAATAAAAAAAAAAATTATCAATATTTAAAAAGAAAAAAAATCTTCTCTGCTTCTATAAATTTCTAACTTATAATAAAAAATTCCATTTAGAAACCATGTAGAAAGACTAAAGTGTGATTATTACATCCTTCAAAAATGCTGCTTGGAATTTTTTTTAATCTATGACTAGACACATGTTTTTGCTTAAGATTCAATATTTACAAAATACTGTAACGGTACTATGCAGTTCAGGGTGGACATCTTACTTTCCTTTTCGCAGCTTTGCAAAGGGTTAAAAGACTAGACACAGAAAGTATCATTCTTCCAAGATTACTATCTGTGACTTATTTGGGCTCCCTTATTTAAGAAAAGTCCTCCAAGAATGTAGATACTCGGTTGTGTGCTGTCCTAGAATTCCACAAAAGCTGAAATAAAAAAATCTAAGGTGACAGAGGAACCTAGACAAGAGAGAGTCCCCCCCACTGATCTGTGACTTGTAGTTCTGGTGAGAGTCTCGTCCTGGCTTGTAGACAGTGACCACCTCACTATATGAGTAATAAACTCTGCTGTCTCTTCTTAGAAGGGCACTAACAACATCATGAGGGCCCCACTCTCACGACAGAAACTTCTTGGGATCAAATCTTTTAAAATGTTTCAATTGCATTTTGGGTGAAACAAAAACATCATGATGTAGATTAATTCACTGGATTCTTCATTGTTCTTGTGGATCTGAGAGCACTTATGTGGTCAATCCAGAAAAAAAGACAAGAGGATGGTCACTTATGCTTTCAGTAAATGTCTGAGTGTCTACAGTGTGTCAGGCATCACAGAAACAAATGAAACTCTCATTCTAATGTGGGACACAAATATAAAAACATAATTTTGATACAGTGCAGCAAAGAGCTCAGGATTATTAATAGGTTACCTACCAAAAGTAGGCACCTGGGACTTAACCCAGCAGAGAGAGAAGGGTGCTAGGGAAGATATCCTGGAAAGAAGGGTTGCCTGTGTTCTAATGATTCTGGATCTGCCAACAGGCTTTCATTCTCCATTCCTTCCAGTGGGATGGCCTAGTGCTACTGCTCGTATTCTGTTTTGGAGATCTAAGGCCGGTAAACCTCGAGGGCCATCTGGGTGGGTGCTGGAGTCCTAGGCTTGACAGACTCAATCTTCTCTTCCATAATGGCACTTCTCAATTCAGGATTAAATGTTTGTTATGGTGAAGCAAGTCATCAACTTGCCCTCTTAAATCTTTCATGTTACCACTGATCGTGCTGTAGAGTCTGCCTTGTTAGGGAACAGATCCCTTGAACTGTTTAAGGTTCTCCCAGCTGGTCTACATGTCTCGGCTCTCCTGTGGTGTTAATATGAGGTCCTAAGGGGAAGGGAGCATACTCAGGGTGTCTAATTTGGTATTTCATAATCTACTGTAATGATGGACGCGGTCTCTTAGCTCCCATTGGGCCTAATACAACACAGAACATTCTTCCTTACTATCAGGTTTGGGGGGGGGGGGGGGAGTCTACTAAAAATGCAGAGATGTTCCTAGGGGCATATCAGAGGCTTCTTTGTTATTTTTCTAATCTCTAAAGCAATGGCCTTGAAACTTTTTATTTTGCATGCTATAAAAAAAATGTAAGCACCCTTCATGTGCATACATTTTATATATCAACTTATACAAATGTGTATTATAAAACACAAAACTAAAATTAAAAATAGAGAAAAAAGATGAAAACATTTTAATAAATTTTATTAATTTATTTTTATTATAAAATTAATAAATTTTATTTTATTTTTTATTTTTTTTTTAAGATTTTATTTATTTATTTGAGAGAGAGAATGAGAGAGAGAGAGAGAGCATGAGAGGGGGAGGGTCAGAGGGAGAAGCAGACTCCCTGCCGAGCAGGGAGCCCGATGCGGGACTTGATCCCGGGACTCCAGGATCATGACCTGAGCTGAAGGCAGTCGCTTAACCAACTGAGCCACCCAGGCGCCCTAAAATTAATAAATTTTATTAATGGTAAAACTTGTTCTTTAAAAATTATACATCTTGTTTAATGAAGCTATTAAATATGCCTCATTATTTAAAAAACCATGTTTTAACACATTATGAAACAGTGACTTGAAGGTCTGGTTCTAAATCTAACTTCTTCTATTTTCTTTTTCTTCATAGCACTTATTACCATCAGCAAAGGTTTTGTTTTGTTCATTGCTTTGGCCCCAGCATATGGAATAGTGTTTGGCCCATAGTGTGTAGTTAATAAGTACTCACTGAGAAACATTCTTTGAACACAATACCATATAATGGTGTGTTATTGTGCATCCCCTTCCCTATTCTATGTTCAGTGGCTTCATGTTGGTAAAAGTGTGACTACTTATGCCACAGAAATCAGCAGAGCTACAAATCAGGGCTTGACCTATTGTTTATTTTCTTTCCTGGTTGTCTATGCCTATGAAAACAATGGACAAAATATTAATAATGAAGATTAAACTTAAAAGCATGGTGCCTATAGTTGTTATATGGTAAACAGCACAAAAATTGAGCAAATAATCCTCTAATATTAAAAAAACGATTTCAGCAAAGTCACTAATATTTAAAAAATGAAGTTCTGACACTGAGTCTTCATGATTTCACTTTCATCTTATTAATGTAAAGGAAAATGCCAACCAACATTCATATCAAAACTATGCTCGGAGCTGGTTGTTAAACACTGACCAGCACACCACCGTCCCTAGCCCACGTGGACCTACAAATGTGGCCTCAGCTGCCTCCCTTCCTATCGCTATCTCCCGTATGTAAGATCCAGTCACACTGTTCTTTGCCAAATGCCCCCAAATGCCAAGTTTTTCATACCTCAAGGTCTTCACACTCATCTTTCTGTCAGGAATTTCTTCCCAGGGAGTTGTACATAGCTGGCTCCTTATTCAGGTCTCAGATCAAATGTCACCTTAGAGAGACATTCTCTGAGTATTCTAAAGTAATTACCTCTTCCTAGTCCCTGTCCTCATTCCCTTTTATTGACTTCATTGCACGTTCTACTACCTAAAATATTTATTAATTTACATGTTGATGGGCTGCCTCCTGTCACTATGATATAATGTTCACTAGAGCAATGATTTGACCGCCTGTCTCCAGTGTACCCTTTGCATTTGGTATGGTGCCTAGCACATAGTAGGTACTCAGTAAGTAATTATTGACTGATGAAAATCCAATTAGAGACTACTGTGCTGGCAATGATATCATGCTGGTCTCTACCAGTGTTACTTAAGTGTAGCAAATATGCAGCGTTTTCTAAAACCAAGATTATGATAGAAGCTATGAGAAAATGCAAGTGGAGGAGAATCTCCACCAACAGAATTTCAGCACCAGTCTTGGGCACTGCTGCCCAGGACATCTGTTCTCCTCCACTCTCCTTGCTCTTTCCTCCTCTTCTGCTCCCAGATAATCTCCTTGACAGAAGAGTCTAAAGCAGTGGTTCTCAAAAAGAACAGAGAGATTGAGAAAGCTGTGAGGCTGCCAAGTTTAGAAGCAAAGAGTAAGATGGTACAGCAGGGAGTGGAGGGTGAAGTCAAGTTTTACAGAAGTAAAACATGGTGACACTGGGCACTAACCATGCACCAAGACAAAGACATGACTAAAATACCAGTACTACGTAAGACCATATGGAAACGCTTCTCTTCCCAGAAGGAAAGACAAATTAATCTGAAGATCTTTTTAACTGTAGTTGATACATAATGTTACGTTAGTTTTGGGTGTACAACATAGGGACATGACAGATCTATCTGTTATGCTTCCCACAAGCGTAGCTGCCATACAACACTGTAACAGTATTACTATATTCCCTATGCTGTACCTTTTATCCCTATGATTTACTCATTCCATAACTGGAAGCCTGTATCTCCCACTCCCCTTCACCCATTTTGTCCATTTCCCCCTCCCCACCTTCCCTCTGGCAACTATCAGTTTGTTCTCTGTATTGATGGGTCTGTTTCTGCTCTTTGTTTATTCATTTGTTCTGGTTTTTAGATTCCACATATTAAGTGAAATCCTATGGTATTTGCCTTTATCTGTCTCACTTAGCATAATATCCTCTAGATCCATCCATATTCTTGCAATATTGTTGCAATGTCAAGATCTCATCCTTTTTATGGCTGAGTAATATTCCAGTGTGTGGGTGGGGGATGGGGTAACTGGGTGATAGGCATTAAGGAGGGCATGTGATGTAATGAGCACTGGGTGTTATACACAACTGATGAATCACTGAACTCTACCTCTGAAACTAATAATACACTGTGTTAATTAATTGAATATAAATAAAATATTCCAGTGTGTGTGTACACCACTTCTTTATCCATTCATCTACTGATGGACACTTGAGTTGCTTCTATATCTTGGCTATTGTAAATAATGCTGAGATGAACATAGAGGTCATATATTCTGCAATGAACATAGAGGTCATATATTTTTTCAAATTAGTGTTTTCATTTTGGGGGGGTAATTATCCAGAAGTGGAATTATTGGTTGATATGGTATTTCTATTTTTAATTTTTCAAGAAAACTCCATACTATCTCCCAAGTAGTTGCAGCAATTTACATTCCCACCAAAAGTGCACAGTCCTTTTTCTCTAAATCCTCACCAACAGTTGTTTTTTTGACTCTAGCCATTCTAACAGGTGTAAGGTGATACTTCATTGTGTCTTTGATTTGCATTTCCCTGATGATTAGTGATGTTGAACATCTTTTAATATTCCTAGGCCATGTTAAGTCTTTGGAAAAAGGTCTATTCAGGTCCTTTGCCCATTTTTAAATTGGGTTATTTCTTTGATGTTGCATTATGTAAGTTATTTATATATTTTGATATTAACCCCTTATTGGATATATCATGTGCAAGTATCTTCTCTTGTTTAGTAGGCTGTCTTTTCATTTTGTTGATGATTTCCTTCACTGTACAAAAACTTTTTATTTTGATGTAGTCAAAATAAAAATAGTTTATTTTTGCTTTTGTTTCCCTTACCTGAGGAGACATATCTAGACCAAACTGTTGTTAAGGCTGATGCTCAAAGGATTACTGCCTATGTTTTCTTCTAGGATTTTTAGGATTTCAGGTCTCACATTTAGGTCTTTCATCCATTCTATTTTTATGTGTGGTGTGAGAAAGTGGTCCAGTTTCATTCTTCTGCATGTAACAGTCCAGTTTTCTCAGCACCATTTATTCAACAGATTGTCTTTTTCCTGTTGTATATTCTTGCCTCCTTTGTTGTAGGTTAATTGACTATATAAGGGTGGGTTTATTTCTGGCTTCTCTCTTTCTATTTTTGTGCCAGGATCATACTGTTTTGACTACTATAGCTTTGTAGTATATCATGAAATTTGATATTGTGATACCTCCAGCTTTGTTCTTTCTTGATTGTTTTGGCTATTCGGGTCTTTTATGGTTCTATACAGATTTTAGGATTGTTAGTTCTAGTTCTGTGGAAATGCTGTTGGTATTTTCATAGGGATTGCACTGAATCTATAGATTGCTTTAGGGAGTATGGACATTTTAACAATATCAGTTCTTCTAATCTATGAGCATGGTATGTCTTTCCATTTGTTTGTGTCACCTTCAAATTCCTTTATCAATGTTTTGTGGTTTTTGAGGTAGAGGTCTTTCATCTCCTTGGTTAAGTTTTGTGTTTTTTTTAAGATTTTATTTATTTGACAGAGAATGAGAGAGAGAGAGAGAGAGAGAGAACACATGAGAAGGGGGAGGGTCAGAGGGAGAAGCAGACTCCCCACTGAGCAGGGAGCCTGATGTGGGACTCGATCCCAGGACTCCAGGAGCATGACCTGAGCTGAAGGCTGTCACTTAACCAACTAAGCCACCCAGGTGCCCCCTCCTTGGTTAAGTTTATTCCTAGGTATTTTAATCTTTTGTGTGCAATTATAAATGGAATGGTTTGCTTAATTCTACTCTCTTCTACTTTGTTATTAGTGTATAGAAACACTACAAATTTCTGTATATAAATTTTGTATCCTGCAACTTTACTAAATTCATTTATCAATTCTAGTAGTCTTTTTTTTTTTAAAGATTTTATTTATTTATTTGAGAGAGAGAGAATGAGAGACAGAGAGCATGAGAAGGAGGAAGGTCAGAGGGAGAAGCAGACTCCCTGCTGAGCAGGGAGCCTGATGCGGGACTCGATCCCGGGACTCCAGGATCATGACCTGAGCCGAAGGCAGTCGCTTAACCAACTGAGCCACCCAGGCACCCCAATTCTAGTAGTCTTTTGGGAGAGTTTTCTATGTCTAGTATCATGTCATCTGCAAAAGTGACCATTTTACTTCCTCCTGGCCAATTCACATACCTTTTGTTTTTCTTATCTGATAGCTGTGGTTAAGACTCCCAGTACAATATTGAATAAAAGTGACAAGAGTAGAATATCCTTGCTCCTGATCTTGGAGAAAAAGCTCTCGAGTTTTCAGCATTAAGTATGATGTCAGCTCTGGGTTTGTCACATATGGCCCTTATGTTGAGGTATGTAACCTTTAAACCTACTTTGTTGAGAGTTTTTTCCCATGAATGGATGTTGAATTTTGTCAAATGCTTTTTCTGTATCTATTGAGATGATCATGATTTTGATCTTCATTAATGTGATGTATCAAGTTCATTGATTTGCAAATATTGAACCATCCCTGAAATAAGTGCCACTTGATCATGCAGAATGATCTTTTTAATGTATTATTGAATGTGGTTTGTTAGTATTTTACTGAGGACTTTGCATCTATGTTCATCAGAGATATAGCCTGAAGTTTTCTTTTTTTGTAGTGTCTTTGTCTTGATTTGGTATGGGAGTAATGCTAGCCTTATCAAATAAACTAGGAAGTGTTCCTTTCTCTTCTATTTTTTGGAATAGTTTGTGGGGAATAGTTATTAACTCTTTAAATATTTGGTAGAATTCACCTGTGAATCCATCCTGGACTTGTATTTGTTGGAAATCTTTAAATTACCAATTCTATTTTATTACCAGTAACTATTCTGTTAAGATTTTCTATTTCTTCCTGATTCACTTTTGGAAGATTGTATGTTTCTAGAAATTTATCCATTTCTTCTAGGTTATCCAATTTGTTGGCATATTGTTTTTCATAGTAGTCTCTTATAACCCTTTGTATTTCTGTGGTGTTGGCAATTACTTCTCTCTCATTTCTGATTTTATTTGGGTTCTCTTTTTGATGAGTTTGGCTTAAGGCTTATGAATTTTGTTTATCTTCTCAAAGAACTAGCTCTTGGTTTTATCTTTTCTGCATTTTTTAGTCTTTATTTAATGAAAAGCAGAGCAGAAATAATTTCCTTCCTCTACTCACCTTGGGCTTTGTTCTTTTTCTCATTCTTTTAGGTGTAAGGTGAGATTAAGATTTTTCTTTTTTTTTTTTTCAGGTAGGCTTGCATTGCTATAAACTTCCCTCAGAACTGCTTTCACTGTGTCCCTGAAATTTTGTACCATTGTGATTCTATTTTCATTTGTCTCCATGTATTTTTTTAAAAGATTTATTTATTTATCTTGAGAGAGAGTGAGCGGGGGGAGGGGCAGAGGGAAAGAATCTCAAGCAGACTCCCTGCTGAGTGCAGAGCCCTAGGTGGGGCTCAATCTTACCAGCCTGAGATCATGACCTGAGCTAAATCAAGAGTCAGATGCTTAACTGACTGAGCCACCCAGGAACCCCTGTCTCCATGTATTTTTACATTTCCTTCCTGATTTCTTCATTGACCCATTGATTGTTTAGTAGCATGTTGTTTAGCTTCCATGTGTTTGTTTTTAAGAATTTTTTCTTGTGATTAATTTCCAGTTTCATACTGTTGTGGTTGGAAAAGATGTGTGTGTAATTTTTATGCTCTTAAATTTATTGAGACTTGTTTTGTGATCTATCCTGGAGGATATTCCATGTGCACTTGAAAAGAATCTGTACTCTGTTTTTGGATGAAATGTTCTGTATGTATCTGTTAAGTTTATCTAGTCTAATGTGTCATTCAAAGACACTGTTTCCTTATTGATTTTCTACATGGATGATCCATCCATTGATGTAAGTGGGGTATTAAAGTCCCTACTATTATTGTATTACCCTCCATTTCTCCCTTTATGTCTGTTAATATTTGTTTTATGTATTTTGGTACTCCTATGTTGGATGCATGAATATTTACAATTATTCTCTCCTCTTGTTGGATTAATCCTTTTATCACTATGCATCGCCCCTTTTGTCACTTGTTATGTACTTTAACACTTTGTTAAAGTCTATTTTGTTTGGGATGCCTGGGTGGCTCAGTTGGTTAAGCGTCTGCCTTTGGCTCAGGTCACGATCCCTGCTTGTGCTCTGTCTCTCTCTGACAAATAAATAAAATCTTAAAAAAAAAAAAAGTCTATTTTGTTTGATATAAGTATTGCTATCCCAGCTTTTTTTTTTTTTTTGCTTCCATTTGCATAGAATATCTTTTTTCAAGCTTTCACTTTCAGTCTGTATGGGTCCTTAGGCCTGAAGTGAGCCTTTTGTAGGGAACACGTAAGATGGGTGTTGTTTTTTTTAATCCATTGAATCACCCTGTGTTCTCAATTGGAACATTTAGACCCTTTATTTTTAAAGTAATTATTGATAGTTATGTATTCATTGCCATTTTGTTTATTGTTTTCTGGTTGTTGTTGTAGTTCTTTTCTGTTCCTTTCTTCTTCTCTTGGTCTCTTCCCTTATAATTGTTGACTTTCTTTAGTGTTATGCTTGGCTTTCTGTTTATTTTTTGTGTACCTCTTATAGGTGTTTGGTTTGTGGTCACCATGAGGTTCATATATAACATCCTAAGTATAGAGCAGTCTATATTAAGTTGATGGTCACTTAAGTTTAAACACATTCTGAAAAATTTTTTGCTCCCCTCCCCCATGTTTAATTTATATGTTGTCATATTTTATATCCTGTTATTCAAATTTTCTTACTTCTAAGTATGGTCTTTTCTTTTCCACTTCAAGAAGTCCCTTTAATTTTTCTTGTAATGCCAGCTTAGTGATGAACTCCTTTAACTTTTGTTTGCCTGGGAACTCTTTATCTCTTTTTTAATTCTTAATGATAATCTTGCCAGGTAGAGTATTCTTGGTTGTAGGTTTTTTCCTTTCAGCACTTTGAATATATCATGCCACTCCTTCTGGCCTGCAAAGTTTCTGCTGAAAAATCAGCTGATAGCCTTATGGGGTTTCCCTTGTATGGTACTTATTGCTTCTCTCTTGCTGCTTTTAAAATTCTCTCTTTAGCTTTCTTTAATCTTTGACTTTTTAATTGTGATGTGTCTTGGTGTAGAACTTCTTGGGTTCATCTTCTTTGAGGCTCTCTGTGCCTCCTGAGTCACAGATCTGTTTCCTTCCCTGAGATAGAGACTTGTTCAGCTCTTATTTCCTCAAATAAGTGTTCTGCTCCTTTCTCTCTTCTCCTTCTGGGACTCCTATAATGTGAATGTTTGTTTGCTTGATGTTGTTGAAGAGATCCCTTACCTATCCTCACTTTTTAAAATTCCTTTTTCTTCTTGCTGTTCAGCTTGGGTGCTTTCCATTACCCTATCTTCCAGATTACTGATCCATTCTTCTGTATCCATTAATCTATTGATTCCCCCTAATATATTTTTCATTTTATTTATTATATTCTTCAACTCTGATTAGTTGTCTTTTATATTTTCTATCTTTTTGTTGAAGTTCTGAGTTCTTCCACCCTTCTCTCCAGTCTGTGAACATCTTTATGATCATTAAACTCTTTATCAGGCATATTGCTTAGTTCTTTTTCTCAGGTTTTGTCTTGTTCTTTCATTTGCAGCATACTCCTCTGTTTCCCTGACTTTCTGTGTTGTTTCTATGAATTAGGCAGAAGAGCTATTTCTCCCAAACTTGAAGGAATCATCTTGTGTATGGTTTTTCCCTGTGTAGACTCTGTATCTGGTGACTTTGACTGGTTGGAACTGTAGCTGATATCAGTGGGGGCCCTAGGGCGCTCCATTCTGGAACTGCCCTAGAAGGATGCCTGGAGCTGAAGTGGACATGAGTTGAGGTGGTCTTAGGACCATCTGTACAGAGAGTGCCCTAGCAGGACAGCTGAAGTGGGTGCAGGCTAGTGGGTCCTGAGTTTCTCTACACAGCACCCTGGTAGAATAGCTGAAACTGAAGTGTAGGCATGGGCTGGGGTAGTCCCTGGGTGCTGTGCACAGAGGTGCCCTGGCAGGGCAAATGGAGCAGAGATGGGTATGGGCCAGGTGTTCTGAGGGTACTCTGCACAAGGGGCACCCTGGTGGGTTGGCTGGAGCTGAAGTGATGTAGGCCTCGAGTGTTCCAGCATGCTTTGCACTGTGTCACCTTGGCAAGGCAGTGGAGCTGTAATGAGTGCTGAACAGGGATGTCCTGTTGGGCACTATTGTGGGGCTACCTTAGGGCTGGTGTGAGTTAGGGCTCTGGGGCTCACTGACAGAGAAGGCTAGCTCGGGCACCCAGACCTTGCTCTCATTCATATGGTCAAGGTGGAGGGGGAATGTAAACTGTGGTCCTCACCAGCCCCTTTGACCTGGAGAGAGTTCCAGTAGCTCCCAGCCCTTTGGCAGTGTGGTAGGGCTGGTTCCTGTATATTCTAGTTGCCTTTTTAGACTGTGGCTTTTTTGTGTGCCCCAGTGCAGACAGATCTGCTCACAGTCCCTTAGTACTATCCCTCCCCACTACAGTTCTCAGTGTTAGGGTTTCCCTTTATTACTGTGCCATTCTGTATGTGGTCTTTTACTGTGTGGAAGCTGTTCGGTCAGCACTCAGATCTTTTTCAGGAGAAACTGCTCTATAAATAGGTGTAGGTTTGGTATCTGTGAAGGAGGTGAGTTCAGGGTCTTCCTATGTCAACATCTTGGACCAGAACTATTACTCCCTAATTTGGTAATCTTTAAAACACTTACAAAACCTGATAATTTAAGACTTTACTCAACTTATAACTTGTATAAAACACCATAGAGATTTCAGCCACATTAAGATAGTTGCATTGGCTGCCATGTTTTTCTCTCTCATGGACTGCTGTATAGATTAGGTGATTCACTTATGGTTGGATCTACTCAGTATGGTATTGATTTACCTCTACTTAAATCTAGTTAAATCCTGTACTACAGTCCAGGGTCTACATGGAGTATGACCCTTATACCATCCACACAGAAGGAATATTCCTGCCCTTGGAGACTAGTTCCATATTATTAGCCATGTCAAATATAAGATTAATATGAGATTAACATGACTGACTTGGGAAGGAAGGCAGAGGAAACAGGCACCCTGAGGTAATGACAATACCATCTACTTGCACTATCCTAAGAGTTTAGGTGCATTATTTCTAATAATATTCATAACAACTCCTAACATTTACCTAGTGTTACTATGCTAGAAACCAGGGTAAGCACATCACATATATTAACTCCTTTAATCCTAATAACCACCCTAGGAGGGAGATTCTATTATTTTCTTTCTACCACTGAAAAGAGTGAGATCAAAAGGATTTAGTAATTTATCTTGAGTCATACAGTTACTCACAAGTTAGGATTCAAACCTGAACAGTTTGGCTCTGGAATTGATACATTTACCTACCCCACAAAGCCACACAAGGCTGTGGATAATCTTGTTTTACAGATAAGGAAACTGAGGCTTAGAGGGATTCAGAAACTTGTTCACAATCACAGAGCTAGGAAGTGACAGGACCAAAATTTGATCCCAGTCAGCTGCATTCCACAGCCTCTTCATCACCAGGTCAACTATGACTTCCACCCAGGAGGCCTTACAAGTGACTTTAGACAACCCTTGCCCACTCAGAGCCAAGGGCACGAGGGCAGCAACTGACGGTTTACAAATAGATCCTCTCTTACAACTGCTGGTTCACTCTGTTTGTTTCTTTATAGTGTAACGTAAGAGTAGGGGGTTTAGGTTTGAGTGTGAGTTTTACCAATTTAATTCAGTGGTAAGCATGGTGTTATCATGGGGAATAAAACACTTAGTACAGTATCTGATTTGGCACAGGTACATGCTTAATAAGTACTGAGTGATTATCATCTTAAGTGGTCACCAAAAAAGATTTGACCAAAACTTGTAAATAAATTGAATCTTGCAGCTCAGTATAAATATCCTTTTCAAGGATGGGAAAGCAAATCTCACATTAAAATTTGCATAGGAAATCCTGTATCTAATAGGTTAATATGTTCTTAGGCAAAAAAAAGTGTGAGACATTTTTCAGTCCCCAGAATTTCTCAGTCAAGTAAAATAGATGAGTGTTAATTAAAAATGTAAATAAGACAAATCTATAAAAGAAAACAGAACTAGAAATATTTACCAAAGAACCAAAAGCATTGAAACTACACCTGGAATGTCTTAAGAAACTTTCACCAAAATTAATCAAATCAGGCTCTTGCAGTTTTTTTATAAAAGACTTAACTTTCATATTATAAAACAATGAAATATAACTTTTGTTATGAAATCCCAATTTCTTCCCATTTGAATGCCCCCAAACTGCAATTTCAACACCACCATTAAAATCTTGGGCAGTAAAGGGCCTGCAATTACCTGATAAATTTGAAAGCTATGATGAGTCAATCTAAATAATTCTGGTTAAAAAACAATCTTGTTTCCTTGGGTGCTTTTGGTCTCAACTATTTGCCTTGACCACACACTTTATTATTTCTGTATGGAAAGCTTCTAGGACATTAATTTTATATCCGTGCCTTAAATCACTTGGTATTTTAAAATGATGATACCTTTCTTCTTTGAGGTGGATAAGCATTCACGCTCTTCTTTGACAGAGATTTTACAACTCTTCATCCGACAGAAAAAGGATCGCCTTGAGCCAGAATACACATGAGTCCTTCCACTGTGGAAATTCCTGTGAACTTGCAAACCAGCTTTCATAGCAGGAGGAGGCAAGAGAACAGGTAGAAAAGAATATTTTCATATAGATGGTAAGAAATGTCAGGAGACACATTTCAAAATTATTACTTCTTTTTATAAATTGAAAAAGAAAAATGGTTATTTAAAGCAATGACATCATTATATGGTAAACCATAAAGTGAAATACACCAAAAAGAGCATTTGCCAAGCAATCATATTTTTATAATTTATAAACACTTGCAATTTATCTTCATTTTTTCCCTAGGGATGGAAACAAAGGTAATCCAAGTGAAATGAAATTTGAGGTTTTTTTCATTTAAAAAAATTTTTAACTTATAGTAGTAATCAATGGCATAAAGCATCATTATATTATAAATAATTGGTACTAAGCATTTGCAGAGAAGATAAAGGATATTTACACTTCCAAAGCACAATTATACAAGGTCTTTCATATTGAGTAGATCTAACTCATATAAGAAAGAGAACCGTCTCAGCATATAGCTGAATAATGGAAACCCCAGCAATTTTTTAAATCCCAAATGATACTTTCTTGTAAAGACTTTATTAACATATGAAAAACAGTGAATATGAAGCAATCACATACTCCCCCCTGAACAAAGCATCTTCATATGAATATATTTGTTTTGTATGTGTATATGAGTATAAGAATTCTCTATTTAGTTATATTGTTTTTTGAACTCTCAGGTTAATGATTGTAAAGTTCATTAAATTTCCTCATGATAAAACCGTAATTAGCTAATTTTTCAAAATATTGTATAGCTGTGCTTTTAAGTAATAATTATATTTACATAAAAGTATGGGCATGCTGAAATGAGCACTTACTTTTGGCATTGATCAGCTTCTCTCTCGGTGAAATATCAGAAGAAGAAAGTTGCTCCTTTACTTTGGCAACATCTTTTGGATGTAAGAAGTCAAATAAGCTTTGTCCAGTCAAGCTAGCCTATTTATAAGGTAGATGTTCATTTAAAATCAGTACCATAATTTTTCTACATTTCTTCACACAACCATATGGTAAATACTGTTAAAACTGCTTTTTCTTAGGCTCAAAGATACATCTACCACTCCATGTGACATTAACTTAGTGTTAAAAGCAGGGTGATACTTGTAGATAGAAATACATGCACACAAAACCGTATATGGAAACAGACAAATCACAAATACCTAATCACTAATATTCGGTGAACTCTTGTTAACATCCCCCAATTCATTTGTTGCTTCTAAGTCATATTATGATTTACTTTAAATTTTTCTTAACCTTGGTAAAAGTAAAGAGACTGCATGCAATATGGAAGCCACAAAGTATCTGTGATTTTATGGTGTGACTCAGATTTAAAAAAAAAAAAAAAATCACTGTACTATTCAACCTAGAACACCTCCCACTTCCCATTCCACTTCTCCCAGTATGTACAGCATTCCCACGTCTATGTCTTTGCTTATATGGTCTCATCACCTAGAATTCATTACCCCTTCTCTACAAACTCATAGTTCCCTCGCCATTCTAACCAATTGGCTTTTACTCCCCAACTCCCTCAACTTGGCAGGCGAGAATTCTACCACTGAACCACCAATGCCCAACTCCCTCAACTTGAAATGTCTTCCTCCCCTTCTCTGCTCATCTTAACGCCTAAGCAGACATTCTATTTTGTATATGAAGCCTTCCCTGACCCCAGTGATCACCCCACCTTGTGAAATCCTTTATTACCTAAGTAGACATATTAGACAGAACACATGGACCAGCTGGACAAACGGCCAAGTAGCCAAGATAGCTTGGAAGTTAGATATCTCATATTTTAAATAATAGCATTTTATAAATCAATCTACTGTGTGAACTCTATGCTTCAAAGCAAATCAGGTTTCTGAATCTGAAAAGCTAAGGACCATACCCTACATCATGGGGATTCCAAAGTCCTCCTGAGTAGTCAGTATATCTCTTGAATGGTCTGAAATGCTAGGTCAGTGCCCAGTGGGATGAGATTCCATGTCACTAATTTGGAACTTAAATGTTATTCTGAATTGTAAGTTATCTTTGT
Source organism: Mirounga angustirostris (assembly GCF_029215605.1). Classification (NCBI taxonomy): domain Eukaryota; kingdom Metazoa; phylum Chordata; class Mammalia; order Carnivora; family Phocidae; genus Mirounga; species Mirounga angustirostris. The sequence continues at coordinate 78,803,898 of NW_026991713.1, forward strand.
GTGTGTGTGATGTTTTCTGTTTCCTGTTAGGAAATAGAATAATCAAGTCTTGACCTGCCTTTGTGTCCCTGATGCAGCTACAACCAGCTGCATGATTCATTTGGTTCTTACTCCTTCTGTATGTAGGCTCATAATACCTCTTCTTCTGCTATTTAACTCATTATCTGTGAATCTTATATCTCCCAAATTTTCATGTTTGGGGAGAATATAGGTGAAATTATTGGGAGTTATTTAAGAGTAAAGCTGTGGTCTATCTGATGTATATTTTAAAAGTGACCACAGGTGCTAGTTTATTCACTCTATTGGATTAGTGTTAGTGCTAGAGCTTTTGAGTAACTAGTTCAAATTAAATGGTGCTCAGGAATGAGGAAGTAAAGGATTATAAAAGTAGTTAAATAAAAGATGAATTTTAGAGTTTGTTGCCAGAGCTTAGATCAAAAGCTGTTATGCAATGCATATAACCTAATAATAAATAATAATGCTGTCTTTTGGAGGAAACAGAAGGACAGCTAACATTGTTCTGACAGTCTCAAATGTGACAGTTATTTTGTCTCTACATCGTAAGGGATAGGTGTAATCATCATTTCCCCTTTTTACATAAGAGAAAGTTGCAGCTCAGGAAAATTAAATAGCTTGCTGGAGGTCAGGAAGTGAACACCCTTATCAGAAATAAAAATCCATGGGGTGCTTGGGTGACTTAGTCATTAAGCGTCTGCCTTTGGCTCAGGTCATGATCCCAAGGTCCTGGGATCGAGCCCCACATCCGGCTCCCTGCTCAGCGGGAAGCCTGCTTCTCCCTCTCCCACTCCCCCTACTTGTGTTCCCTCTCTCGCTGTGTCTCTGTCAAATAAATAAAATCTTAAAAAAAAAAAAAGAAAGAAAGAAAAACCCATAGTGTTTCCATATATTTCCATCTCTCTGGGAGTTCTAACCTAGCAGAACCTAAGCACCCACAGCCCAGGGGGAGGATAGGGTTCAGGAAGAGAACTCGGAAATATGTGTTCGTTCAAAAAAAATTAAACATTGTGTGGAAAATGTCTTCAGTTTTGGATACCTGATCATAATTAAGTATTTTGGAGACTGATTTAGAAACGAAGAGAATTCTTCCTCTCTCACATCCAACCACAAATAGGAAGCCTTCTGCAGTCTAGGATTTAAAAATATAAAAGTGAATATTTTTAAATATCTTCTGTTTTTCTTACACACATTCAGATACTGTGAAAATTCCTATAGCAATAAAACAAAGTGGTCAGAGAGCTAGTAAAATCAGGACATTTTCTTAAGCTATAAAAGGATTGATGAAGAACATCAAATTGAACCCCAGTCTAAACTAGTTTTTGACATGGAAAGTTTGGCTACGGAATATTTGATTGAGATATTTTCTAATACAAAAACGACCCATCCCAAATTCTATACTGCATATAGAAACTATAAAGATATCAAAACACAGCATTAACAACTGTCCGGGGATGTGCTTAGATGAAGGGAATGTGTAGAGCGGGCACAAGGAAAAGAGAAGACATTCTACAATATACTTTTTAAATAATAAGGTGTCGCTCATTTAAAATGAAACTTAAAAAATTCTAACATCAGTTACTCCCATTGAAATCTGCCCAGTATATTCCTTGTGAAGCAACTTCTAGGGAAATGGATATATATGGACACAGGATGAGTCTAGCACCCCACTGGACATTCCCTTGATTAATTTCTACTAACTGGAAACAAACATGAGGTGAGTTAGGCAGACATATTCTAGAAGGGCAGAACCCATGTTATGTTAGGACTGAAAAAACACACTTAAAGATTAGTGAGAAAGCTTCCAAAGCATACTGTACATTTTGCTAACTTTAAATATCTTCATCTTAAAAAAAAAAATCCTTACATTCCTATCAGAAATATTATATTTAAATTCAGCTGTTCAGATAAAAGAGCTTTTTAAAAAATTTAAAAGAAAAATAGACAAGTATACGTATGAAGAATCTTTCTGTTTAAACATGCTGCAGTTTAAAGCCCAGGAGTCATAGCACAAGATCAAGACATTTTATCACCTCCTGGGGGCAGGATAAGCCAATGACATGGTCATATTTTCCAGGTCAAATAAACCTCTAGACGAGTGAATCTGAAAACCCATGCATATGAAATGATGAGAACAGAAATGCCAAAGCATCGACTAATAGCTCAGTAAGCAGTAACTGGCTAATGTGCGGAGAACAGGATCCAGAAGAGAAAAGGATACAAGGTAGATGGCTTTGAAGGAGGTGGTGACGGAGGGGAACAGACCCCATGGCATAGGAGGTGAGTACAGCAGGCAGTGTAAGTTTAGGATTAAAGACGAGCTTTGCTCCATACTTTGGAAAGTGCCTATCCTCTGTCTCTACTTTCATCAGCCCAAACTAAGACACGGTTACTTAGGCAACTTATTTTTGTAGGAAGGGAGCTGTGGTGTACGAGGGAACCCTGAATGTTGGCAGCCGGAAGCAAACTGAAGAAAAGCTGCCTCCCATCCAAGTAAAACCGAAAGGACAAACACAGCTTAGACAAATATAACTCTTGACTTACCTTAAGGATTAAATGTCTGAGCTCATTATCCTGAATAAATGAAGGTCTATAATTATCTCCTGCATAAGAATTTGTCATACCTAAAAATAAGTCCAAAAGTTACGGAAAATAGAGTTGGAAATGTAGGGAACTGCACACTGTTGCTGTTGCATTGAAGACGGTACTTTCAGCACATTCTACAACTTTATCGTAATCATTCTTTCATTATTACTAGATTAAGATGTCCTGCTTTTATACTTGCTAAGTTCTTGGATCTTATTCCCTTATACTTAAATGTGTAGACAGTAGGAGCTGGATTTCAAAAAAGAACTAGATTCTTTTTAATACTATAACAACATGCAACAGTATTCAAGAATCTAGCTAGAATTGATAATTCCGCTTCTTAAAACTGCTCCGGGGCACCAGGGTGGCTCAGTTGGTTAAGTGTCCAACTCCTGATCTCAGCTCAGGTCTTGATCTCAGGGTCGTGAGTTCAAGCCCTGTGTTGGGCTCCGTGCTGGGCATGGAGCCTACTTAAAAAACAAAAAACTAAACAAAAGAACTGATTATGTGAATTACCCTAAAGAGGAAGATTGTGGAACTTTAAATCACTTCTATGGATTCATACAATTTTCCCATATGGCTCTTTAAAAATCATATGGAGATTTCTGATAATATATAAAAATGTATAAAATATAAGTGAAATAGTTCATTTTAAGCCCTTAGCACAGAGTTTATTGTATTAAAATAAAAGTCTCTAACTGAACAGCCGACAAAATGAGGAACCAGCAGGTAACGACCTAGGTAAACCTTTCAATGAGAGAAATAAGGGAAGCGCCGAATCACATTTGCCTTAAAGGCATCCGCCCACCTCAACAGGAGAAAGCCGTTCGTGGCCACAAGGGGGCGCAAGGGACAGACCACCAAGCCAAGGTGCCTTGTCCCCAGATAACCTCCAGGCAAGGGTAATTCACAGGTAAATCAATTTTCCCTCTCTTATCCTTCTCAACTCTCCTAACCCCAAGCCCCTCTTCCTGAGGACAGCAAGAAAAGTTGCTTTTGCAAGAGAAAGATGGGTTAATACCCTGAGAGGTTTTTGTTGTTGTTTTCCCCACCCTGGGACATTTTAACCACACAGTGGCCCTTGGATGTATTTGCAGCTCAAACTCACAAAATACCTAAGTGCTGGAAGAGAAAAAAAACCCAGAAAATAAAAAATACCTAATGGTCTGACTTGATCGTTTTTTTTCAGACCGGTAGCACCCTTATGAGCCTGGCATAAGCAAATGAAAATCCCTGTCAGAATCTACCTTAGGTAGGTCTCCAAGAATTCCCTCAAATGATTTCTTGTTATTATAAATGACTACATAGCAACCTGGTGGGAGGGAGTTGAGAAAGAGCAGAAAGATACAGACCGAGTTCCAGACCAGGGTAGAGCCATAAATCAATTTGAGCAAGGCAGTGTTATCTGCTTGTCTGGCCCGAAGGTTGGCAGAAGTATGCTGGGGAAACCCTGTCCATGTCCATCAGCCAGAATGGGCGAGCCTGGGCAGTGAGCGAGGACGTGCTAAGGAGAAATGGGGGGTGGGCGTAAGGGCCGAGCCGAAGCCAGGCTGAGGTGTGTTAATAAAACGCATGCTGTGATATTCTGTGCATGGGCCAATGAGGGGTAACAAAATTTTTAAGATTTTATTTGAGAGAGAGAGAGCACAAGTGGGGGTTGGAGCACAGGGAGAGGGAGAAGCAGGATCCCCGCAGAGCAGGGACCCCCATGCGATGCAGGGGCTCGATTCCAGGACCCTGAGATCATGACCTGAGCAGAAGGCAGACGCTTAACCAGCTGAACCACCCAGGCGCCCTGAGAGATAACAAACAAGGAAACATGATCACTTACCTTTATTACAGCGTTCATTAGGTTAAAATGATCAAAATCACAGTAACTATTCCTCCTGCTCCCCCCCACCCCCACCCTGAGTAAACTCTGTGCTTGCCCTTTATAGGTGTTACTCTTTACTCTCAACAACGACCCTACTCAGTAAATGCATTATCCCTATTTTACGGCTATGGAAGTTGATCAGAATGTGAAGTGACTTGAATAAGTCACACCGCTATTAAGTCAGGGAGCCACGCTTTGAACCCAGGAGGTTTGCCTCAGGGAGCTACATGCATGGACCACTGCACCCCACTGAGCCCCAGTAATATGACTACACATATAGAATGCCCACAGTTTCTCTGAAGGCACATGCTGAGAAGAAGGGCTACTCCAAGTGCTGTCTGCAGACCAATGTCATCAGCAAACTGTGGCAGGTGAGTACAGAAATGAAGAACAAGCATTTCTAGGGGCGCCTGGGTGGCTTAGTCGGTTAAGCGTCTGCCTTCCGCTCAGGTCATGATCCCAGCGTCCTGGGATGGAGCCCTGCTTTGGGTTCCCTGCTCAGCAGGGAGCCCACTTCTCCCGCTCCCACTCCCCCTGCTTGTGCCCATGCATGCGCTCTCCCTCTGTGTCAAATCAATCAATCTTTTTAAAAAAATTTTCAGACACTTTTATGGAAATGTGACATTGTTGTGCCAAGCCACAGCCCATGATCATTTTTCCAGGAATTAACTGTACTTTATAATGGGTGGGGGGTGGGTAACACTTGTCCTCCACCCAGATAATTTCAAAAGCACTATTTAAAGTTTACAGTACAAAAACTCATTTCATGACCCATTTGTCTTTAAAATAATTATGTAGGGACCAAAATAACATGATCCACATGCAGCCCTCTGATGATTTGGGGTCCAGGTTTTGCGGAACAAGTTGGGTGGTCTACTCCTGTAAGGGCACTGGAATGCAGGCAGACCCAGTTGCCTTAAGTCCTCTCACTTGTGGGCAGCACTGACTTAAGGGTATGCTCAGGATGGGTGATGAGTCCTTGACCACCTCAGAAGGGCCAATGGCAAAAACCTGTGCTCTGGTGCAAGGAATCTGCTCTGGATTTAGACAGTACGTCCTCCCTACTGAGCTTCTCTTGCTGCTCCTCCCACTCTTACTTCCACTGTAGCATTTAGCACCCTGGATTTTAATGGTCTCTACCTGGGTCTGTCTCCCTCGCCTACTGTGAATCCCAAGAGCGCAGAGATCTTGTTCCTTCCTTTTCAAGTTCCCAGCACAGACAGGAACCTACTTGATGCTCAGTGCATGTTTGTTGAATTACTTGATGGATTCATGACTTTTCCCTTAGGTCCTCCTCCCTCTGGGCATTGCAAATGTGAAAATTGTTGGGTAATTTTAGGGTTGCAATCAAATGACCTCAGTGGGGCCTGCAAATGTTCACTGCTTAAAGATTTAAGGGAAATATTGCATACAACTTATGCAAGATCCAGTTGTGGGTAAAAGAGAATCCTGTTTCACAATGGATTGTTAGGAAAATAAGACCTCCTGTCACACTCCCAAAAGGAAGCCTGCCAAGCAGTGTTCCCACACTTACGCTGTTCTGCTTGGCATTGAAGGGATCAAGGCTGTACTTTCTTTCCCCACTGCCTACTCTCCAGATCTGCACATAGTCCGCAGGTTGGAGTACAAGGAGCCACTGTTCTACCGCATGTAGAAATCTAAGGAAGGTGATTTAAATTATCTCTTTCTTGTTAAGGGGACTTCTTAAGCAGAAAAGAAAAGGCCAAGACTAGAAGAATATTATGCAAGAAAAATATTTCAAATGTAAAAACAAACATAGAGTAAAGGTGGTAGATCAACCACTTATAAAGCTAGTATGACAGTTAAAAGACAAAAGTAGTAAAATAATATCTACAAAAATTAGTTAAGGGATATACAAAATAAAAAGATATAAAATGTGACAGCCTATGTATAAAATGTGGAGAGGAGGAGTACAAATGTAGTGCTTTTAGAATGTGTTCAAGGTTAAGGGACCATCAACTTGGGTACAGTCTGCTATATACTTAGGATGTTATGTGAAACTCATGGTTACTACAACCAAAAACCTATAATACATACACGAAAAATAAAGAGAAAGAAATTCAAGCATACACTAAAGAAAGTCCTCAAATCACAACGGAAGGGACCAAAAGAAGAAAGGAATGGAGAAGAACTACAAAAACAAACAGAAAACAATTTTTAAAATTTCAGTATGTACCTATCAGTAATTACTCTGGAGCATTACATTTATTTACCTTTAATCAAAAAACATAGGGTGATGCAATGGATAACAAAATAAGACCCAACTACATGCTGCGTCCAAAGAACTCACTTCAGAGCTAAAGACACAGGCTGAATATGAAGGAATGGAAAAAGATATTCCATGCAAATGAAAGCAAAACAAAAGATGGGGTAGCAACACTTATATCAACAAAATAGACTTTAAAACACTGTAACAAGAGAAGAGAAAGCCATTACATAATAATAAAGGGATTGATTCAAAAGAGGTTATCACAATTGTAAATATGCATCCAACATAGGAGCACCTAAATATATAAGGCAAGCATTAACAGACATAAAGGGAGAAATGAAGAGTAATATAATAGTAGGGGACTTTAACACCCTACTTATATCAATGGATAGATCACCCAAAAGAAAATAAGGAAACAGTGGCTTTGACTGACAAACTACAGCAGACGGGATTAACAGATATACACACACAAAACATCCCATCCAAAAACAAGAGAATATACATTCAAGTGCACATGAAACATTCTCCAGAATAGATCACATGTTAGGCCACAAAACAAGTCTCAATAAATTTAAGAAGACTGAAATTAAAAAAAGATGACTGAAATCAAACATCTTTTCTGACTACAACAGTGAAACAAAATCAATTACAAAACAAACACACAAACAAACAAAAACTGGAAAAACACAAACATGTGGAGGCCAAAAAAACCATGCTACTAAATAACCAGTGGGTCAGCAAAGAAGTCATAGAGGGAAGGAAAAAATACATGAAGATGAAAGAAAATAGAGACAATGGCTCAAAATCTCTTGGATGCAGCAAAGGCAATTCTGAGAGGGAAGTTTATAGTGATACAGACCCACCTTAAGAAAGAAGAAAAATCTCAATCTAACTTTATACCTAAAGGAGCTAGAAAAGGAACAAAGATCAGAGTGGAAATAAATTAAATAGAGACATAAACAAAATTGTTAAAACTTTAGCCAGATGCATCAAGACAAAGAATCAAAATCAGAAATGCAAGAGTGGGAAGCCTCAGTGGCTCAGTCAGTTAAGCGTCTGCCTTCGGCTCAGGTCATGATCCCAGGGTCCTGGGATCGAGCCCCGCATCGAGCCCCGCATCGAGCTCCTTGCTCAGCAGGGAGCCTGCTTCTCCCTCTCCCACTCCCCCTGCTTCTGTTCCCTCTCTCGCTGTGTCTTTCTCTGTCAAATAAATAAATAAAATCTTAAAAAAAAGAAATGCAAAATACAACCGACACTACAAAAATGCAAAGCTATTAAAAAAGACTACAAAAACTATGCAAAAAAAAAATTGGACAAACTAGAAGAAATGGGTGAATTTCTAGAAACCTACCATCTCCCAAAACTGAATTGGGAAGAATCTGAACAAACCAATTACCAGCAATGAAATTGCATCAGTAATCAAAAAACTCCCAATAAACAAAAGTCCAGGACCAGATGGCTTCACAGGTGAATTCTACCAAACATTTAAAGAAGAGTTAATACTACCCTTCTCAAATCATTCCAAAAGAAGAGAAAGGAAAACTTCCAAATTCATTCTATGATGCCAGTATTACCCTAATATGAAAAACAAAGACACTAACAAAACAAGAAAATTACAGACCAATATCCCTGATGAACACAAGTCCTCAACAAAATATTTCCAAACCAAATTTAACAATACATTAAAAGGATCATTCTCCATGATCAAGTGGGATTTGTTCCAGAGATGCAAGGATGGTTCAGTATCTCAAATCAATCAACATAACACATAAAGTGAAAGATAAAAATCATATGATCACCTCAACAGATGCAGAAAAAGCATTTGACAAATTCAACATTCAGAAAAACTCAACAAAGTGGGTACAGACGGAACATAACATAATAAATGCTATAAATGACAAACCCAGAGTTAACTTCATCCTTAGAGGTGAAAAGCTGAAAGTTTTTCCTCTAAGATCAGGAAGAAGACAAGAATGTCCACTCTCACCACTTTTATTCAATATAGTACTGGAAGTCCGAGCCATGGCAATCAGATAAGAAAAAGAAATAAGAGGCGTCCAAATTGGTAAGGAAGGAGTAGAACTCTCACTATATGCAGGTGACAAGATATTCCATATAGAAAATTCTAAAGACTCCACCAAAAAACTATTAGAACTAAGAAATGAATTCAGTAAAGTTGCAGAATACAAAATCAACATACAGAAATCCAGTGCATTTCTATACACTATTAACAAACTGGCAGAAAGAGAAATTAAGAGAACAATCATATTATCAAAAAGAATAAAACACCTAGGAATAAATTTTACCAAGGCAGTGGAAGGACTGTACTCTGAAAACTCTAAGACATTGATGAAAGACATTGAAGATGACACAAATGTAAAGACATACTGTGTGCACTTAAGATAAAGCTTTTAGTGAAACCAAGGTTTTCCATACCCCGATTAATATTCTCTCCACATACAGAATATAAGCAAGCATCAAAACTGATGCCTATAAACAAACTGATGCCTATAAAGCTGAAAGACACATTTGTATAGAATTTCAGTAGCCAACAACAGCAAAACAAATGAATCCAGGATCTCAATTACAGGGAGGACTTCACAAATCCAAGTGCGAGGTGCCTGGCTGGCTAAGTGGGTTAAGCATGCCTTCGGCTCAGGTCATGATCCCATGGTCCTGGGATCAAGCTCCTTGCTCAGTGGGGAGCCTGCTTCTCCCTCTCCTCCATGCTCATGTTCTCTGTTGCTATTTCGCTATCTCTGTCTCTCTCAAATAAATAAAATCTTTAAAAACAAAGCAAAACAAATGCAGAAGCCATTTCCAAACTCACCTTTTAAAGATTTCAAGTGTTGGACAGCCATTCTTAACACTGTAAGTTTATCCAGTTTACGTGCCATGGGATTGCACTGAGGGATCATTGCAGATAGTTCTTCAATCAGGTTATTCATTTTATCTCTCCTCCGCTTTTCGGTTTGGCTATGAGCTTCTCTAAGAAGGAAAAGAACCTCCTTTATTTTTAACATCGAGCAGACTCAGAGTTAACCTGGAGGCACTGGCTGGAGCCAGAGGAGGCCCACAAGAGCACACCCACCTCCCTCCCAACTTTGGCCCTGCACTTGTGGTTCAGGGAAGAGGAGGGAGCTGCTGAGCGCAGGAATGGGGCTCATCTCTCATCCCACCCCCACCAACTACCCCTGCTTCTTCCTCCCTGTCTTATTTCCAGAAACCTTCAAGAACTAAGATGTGTCTGAGAGCCACATGGGTAGCTTTAGAACCTCCCTCAGTCTTAGAAGGCTACCCAACTCTTCCTCTTATTACAGATCACTGTTCTCCGGTATTCGCCTCAGCATCTTAACTTCATTCTCTTCCTCAGCATCTTAACTTCATTCTCTTCCACAGCAGCTTCCCACGGGACTGCACATGTGTGCAAATCTCTCCCTCTGGGGGAAAAAAACCCGCCTTTCCCCACTCCTAGGGGTTTTTACCTTGCTACTGTCTTCTGTTCTCAGCCAGCTTCCTGGAAGATCACCATCTCCACTCTTCTCACTTCTCAAGCAGGCACCTTTCCATCTATTAAAATCAACCTTCCACAAACCCTGCCCCACTGACACTCTTTTTAGCAGAGGTCATCCTTATTTTATGCAACTCCTTGCTGATCCCTGCCTTGAATTTAATGGTACCGACATTCCTCATTCTTCCGTTGGCTCCTGTGACCATCTCCTGTTCCTCCGTCCTCCCTGCTCTGCTCAGTCCCCTTAGTATCTTTATCAGCTCTTCCTCTGTCCTTAAATAGCAGTGTCCCCAAGATTCCCCACTTGGCTCTACTCTTTCCTCACCCTATAGCTTCACCCTGAGATAGCACCATCTCTCAAAGGCTTTACAGCTGTTCATAAGCTACTTACTATTAAATCTCTATCTCATTCATACTTCACCCCATTCCTGACCTTCAGAACTTGAACTACACACCTAAATGATTCACAAGTACTTTAAACCTCAAGTAAGCTCACACCGAATTGCAATTTACTCCATTTTATTCCTCCTTCCTCCATTACCCCTGATTTACCCCTGTAGAGTTTATCTTGGTGATATCTTGCTGATATCACTAGGCTCATTCTAGACCCTTCCTTCGTCACCCTGAAGAGCCAAATAATCACAAACTCCTATAGGTTCTAGTTCTTAAATGGTTCTTATATAGGTCTTGTCTTCCTCCCCACTGTCACCATCTTGATTCCTTAGGTGACAGCTCATTGCACTACCCCCAAAAGCCTTTTAACTTGCTATACTCCCAGCATCTTCCTCTTCCAGTCTATATAAACCCCGACTTCCAGAATTATCACTCTAAAACAAACAAAGTCATCTAATTCCATTGCATCAAACTGCTAACATGTATTTTCACTGCCTAAGAGGAAGGGCCAAACTCCCACATGACACCCCAAGGTTCTCCATGACCTGGTTTGTGCCCTCATTTCCAGTTTCCTCTCTCCGTGCATTCCCTACAGCTCCACATTACTCCGCAGCAATGCCAAACGACTTGCTGGTCCTCACACATGCCAAGTCACCTCACATCTCCTCTGACTTGCTCTTTGCTAAGCTTAGAATGTCCTTCCCTTCTATATTGGAAAAATCCTCCTCCTTCTTCAAAACCCAGCTCAGTTATTCTTCCTGGAAACCATCTGTGACTACTACCTGAAGAATCCCCTTCCTCTCTCAGTTGCCTCATTATCTTTTACACTGTGACCATGTCACCAGACCTAAGTCACCATCTGTTGAAAATTCAGTATTGTTTAATACGTCACAAGGAAAGAAAAACGTTGCCAATTAACAGGAAGAGGCCATTGATAAGACCTTTTTCATAGATGGTAAAATGTAGGGGGAAAATGTATATCTTATATTTGTACCTTACATTTGAGTTAGGCTCTTTTACTCTTCACACTTAACTGTAAACATCTGTCTGTTTCTCCTACAACACTCAGATCATGGCACCTCCAGAATTTCCACAGAAGAAGAGTTTAAAAAAGACAGTCTGATGGGAAAGGAGGACATTTGCTCTGACCTGTCTTTATGGCAACTTTAAATTAGATGAAAGAAAATGTAATTTTTCCACATAAAAGAGTGGGGGAGGGGAGAACACTAATGAAAACCAATGGAGATAATATTCCCCGTCCCCCGCGTCCCCACAACCATTCACCCTTGGGTCATGTCACTCCTGGAACAAAATATGTACTTTTGATGAACTGGATGGAATTTAAATTATATGTACATTCACATAAAATTTAGTTATATACTCATGCTTTGGTCCATTCAGGAGTAATTTTTAGATTAAAATTTTATGATTAGAAGAATGTTATAGTTATCATCTTGCTAGAGTTATCACCTCTTGTTTCTACCAGTATTACACACTAGCAACAGACACGAGCAATGGGCAGAGATGCCTGTTTCCAGGAATGCATAGCAGATGGGGTGTTCTGTCTCAGAGGTAGGGTGTTAGAGACAGGTGAGTACAGGTGGGAGCAAGGCCCTGTGGAGAACAATGAATGATGATGGTAGGAGCTAGGAAACCCAGAGGAAGGCAAAATAGTTAGATTTTTGAATAAGGCACTTTACTTGAAGGAGATGCACCTGAAAAGAATTCCGGAAGACTGTATTTGAGAAGGCCCTATTTACCAGAGGCTGGTTCCATGCTTGATAATTTAGCAGCAGGGCCTGGCTCTTAATTCTGCGTACTGTTACTGCCACTTTGACCCCTGTCAGTGTTTTGTAAATCATATCAAAAACCAGAATAAATGAAGAAAAAGCAAAACTGAGATCTGGCCATGTTGCCAGATGTAGAAAAATTTTTGTTGACGTTGAGAATATGCTGAAACAATTGACAAAGAATTTATGAGGATGAATTCCTAACAATCAGATGCTCCTCGGAAGTAATTTTGATTTGTTTATGGCATGAATCAGCTTTGATCTAGTGCTTAAAGGAAATATTTTAATAAACAGTCCCTCTAAGAAAAATTTAAAGGCACATTATGTTATTCAAGTAGATAGAAAAGGTAACAGGTACCGAATGAGAAAAACCTAATATTCATGAATCAATTCTATCTTGACGTCACCTCTTACTTTGGCTAAAGGTTTGCAGGTGCAACCTTTTCCACCCACCATCTATCAATCTCAGTGGTTCAATGTACCTGAAGGACTTCACTTTTACTTGTTGTTCACCATCTTCCATTCTACAAAAAAGCAGGATAAAATGTCAAACTACAGGAAACAGCTTTTATGTAATTCTTGAAAGAAAATAAATGTGAGATTATCATCCTCTTAATTCCTATTAAGCCGTTCGTTAGAAATACTACCCTGAGCTCCTAATGACCGGAAGTGATTATTATTGTCAACACAAGTGGTAGTTCTCCTCCTAAGGCTGACAGGCACATCATCCCCAACAGGTCAACAAAAACTGTTAACTGACAATGAACAAAAATTACCTCATGCGAATCCTGAGAAATATAATTTTCATATGAATTATATTAAATAGAATAATTTTTAGACATTTGATGGCTTAACCAAAAATTTTGTATTGGCTGTTTTAAAATAGCCTAAAAATGAATGAACAATCTCAGACCTTTAATCAAAAGGAACTTATTTTGTTAAAATTTATTTTTTAATTAAAAAATATCATTGAAAACTGGAAACTCTGATCACTTGCCAATAATATTAATATTCACAGTAGTATATTCCCTGGCAGAATATGCCAAATGTATATATATGTGTGTGTGTGTGTGTGACTATATGTATATATACATACGTGTGCGTGTATGTATATTTAAGAAACGTAGTTACCACCAGACCACTACTAAAATGAAATATACTGATGGTGACAGAATACATTCCACATTACAAAATTATGCAGGCTGAGTAGTTTTTAAAACTACATATTTTTAAAAATATATTTCCAAATGTATCAAAACAAATAAAAATAGACTCTTAAACACAGAGACCAAACTGGTGGTTGCCAGAGTCCCCTCTGGTAGATGAGAGGATGGGCAAAATAGGTGAAGGGAATTAGGAGGTACAAAATTCCAGTTCTAAATAAGTCACAGGGATGAAAAGTACAGCAAAGGGAATATAGTGAATAATATCCTAAAACATCATGTGGTGACAGATGGTAAGTACATTTATCATAGTGAGCATTGAGTCCTGTGTGGAATTGTGAAATCACTATATGTTGTACACACAAATCTAATATGCTAATAATAAAGTGCTAATATAACACTGTCAACTGAACTACAAGAAAAAAAAACTCAAAAGAAATGGTAAAATTCAAACCTACTGTACTTATGAAATCCAAATATACTATTATTTAATGGTCCCTGGTAGAACAGAAAAAAGGCACGATCGTGTATTAGCCAAATAATTCATCTCTTGTTTGCAGCACAAACCTAGGTAATTGCAAATACTATCAAAACATTCTCCATATTTGCTCCTTTTCATGCCTTCCTCTTTTTAAAATCTTCCTTTGGTTTCTGAGATATTACTCCTGCTTCAGAGCCATGTCTTCTCACATTTGGGGTAGGATTTCCCTCCTCCCTTTACAGTGTTTAGGCCCGAGTCCCCCCCAGAGTATATCCTCAGCCCCCAAGTCTTCCCACTCCATACACTTCCCCCAGTGACTGAATTCATGCCAATCACTGCAATGGCTTTCTGAACATTAGTGATGTGTGAATCTCTATCTCCAGACCAGGCATCACCCCTAAGTTCCAGACCCTCATATCCAACTGCCCAGTTGAAGATCCCAGAATTACCATGTTCTTATTGCGTCAAAAACTGAATTCACCATCTATCCCTTGATCTGAGCATATATCATCCTCCACATAGGTAACCAAGTCAGAAAATTTGAACACTTCTTGTGTGCCTGCTCTCCTTAACATGAATTCTCTTTTAAGCATGTCATAACATGTCCTTCCCTTCCCATGCACTGCTGTCCAGGACCACTCTCTTAGACCAATGGTCAGAAAACAATCCCTAGCAAGAACTTCTCAGCTCTTTTCTCTGCCTCTTGGGTTTTCCCCCTTCAGCCCATCCTCCATGCTGTTTCCCAAGTGATTCTTCGAAAATGTAAGTCTGTACCACTTCACACCTGGTAGGATAACTATATTCTTTTAAAAAATGGACAATAACAAATGTCAGCAAGGATATGGAGAAACTGGATCCCTCACACATTGCTGGTGGGAACGTAAAATGGTACAGCCACTGTCGAAAACAGTTTTTGTGGTTCTGTAAAAACTGAACATAGGATTACCATATGACCCAGCAATTCTCGCAGGTATATACCAAAAAGAATTAAAGCAAGGACTCAAACAGATACTTGTACATCAGTGTTCATAATAGCATTATTCACAGTAGCCAAAAGATAGGAACAACCTAAATGCCCACCAACAGATGAATGGATAGACAAAATGTGATATAGGGCAACCCCTGTGCCGAGTACCCCAGGACCCCTCCTTGGCCAGACATATACCCTGCCTCAGCTCCAGCCAACACCCCTCCAAGGCATTCTCTCTATGGAGTCCTAGAACATACCTGTTTGCACCCACTTCAGCTATCCTATCAGGGCACCCCCTGTACAAAGAACTCAAGGGTCTCCTGGTCCACATACTGCTTCAGCTCCAGCCACCCCACCAGATCACCCCCTGAAAATAGTGCCCAGAAATCCCAGCTTACCTTCACTTCAGCCATCCTGCCAGAGTGCCCTCAGCACATAGAACCTGAAACACTCTGACCTGCAACAGCATTAGCTTTAGCTGTTGGGACACGGCACCCACTGCATGGAGAGCCCTGGGATCTCCTGGGATACACCCACTTCAGCTTCACCTGTCCTGCTAGGGTGCCCTCTGTGTGGAGAGCTCCAGGATACTCCGAATAATACCCATGTCAGCTTCAGCTATACTGTCAAGCTTCCCTCTGGGTGTAGAGCCTTGGGACACCTGGCATGCACCCACTCTAACTTTAGCTATCCTGCCAGGGCACCTGCTGCAGGGAGAGCCCAGGGACCACAATGACCTGTACCCACTTCAGCTATCCTGCCAGGGTGCCCCACTGTGTGGAGTCCTGGGATACCCAGCCCATGCCAGCCACATCTCCAGCCAGTGAAAGTCACCAAACACACAAGGTCTACATAGGGGATGACCATACACAAGATCATTCCTTCAAATTTAGAAGTAGTTATTCTGCTTAATTCATAGAAACAGACACAGGAAGTCAGGCAAAATGGGGAGACAAAGAAATATGCTCCAAAAGAAAGAAAAAGATAAAACCTCAGAAAAAGGAGCTAAATGAAATGGAGATAAACAATATGCCTGATAAAGAATTTAAAGTAATGATCATAAAGATGCTCACTGAGCTGGAGAGAAGAGTGAATGAACTCAGTGAGACCTTCAATAAAGAGATTTAAGGGACGCCTGGGTGGCTCAGTTGGTTGGGCGACTGCCTTCGGCTCAGGTCATGATCCTGGAGTCCCGGGATCAAGTCCCGCATCGGGCTCCCTGCTAGGCGGGGAGTCTGCTTCTCCCTCTGACCCTCCCCCCTCTCATGTGCATGCTCTCTCTCTCATTCTCTCTCTCTCAAATAAATAAATAAATAAAATCTTTAAAAAAAAAAAAGATTTAAAAAAATAGAAAAAAGAACCAATCAGAGTTGAAGAATACAGTGACTGAAATAAATACATTAGAGAGAATCAACAGTAGATTAGAGGATGCAGAATATATCAGCGATCTGGAAGACAGGCTAATGAAAAGCACACAAGCTGAATGACAAAAAGAAAAAATAATAATTAACAAATGAAGGTTGATTAAGGGGTCTCTTAGACAACATCAAGTGAAAAAACATTCTCATTATAGGGGACCTAGAAGAAGCAGCAAGAGAGAAAGGGAAAAAATTTATTTGAAGAAGTAATAGCTGAAAACTTCCCTAACATAGGGAAGGAAATAGATATATAGGTTCAAGAAGCACAGAGTTCTAAGCAAGATGAACCCAAGGAGATCCAAACCAAGACACATAAAATGTCAAAGGTTAAAGATAAAGAGAGACTTTGGGGGCACCTGCCTGGCTCAGTCAGTACAGCATACTACTCTTGATCTCAGGGTCATGAGTTCAAGCCCCACACTGGGCATAGAGCCTACTTTAAAAATAAATATATAAAGAGAGACTTTTAAAGGCAGCAAGAGAGAAGGAAAAAGTTACCTACAAGAAAAACCCTACATATAATGTATTATTTGTTTCAGAGGTACAGGTCTGTGATTCAATAGTCTTACACAATTCACAGCACTCAAAATTATCCTTCTGAATAAATTTTTTTTTTTAAGATTTTATTGATTTATTTGACAGAGAGAGACACAGCGAGAGAGGGAACACAAGCAGGGGGAGTGGGAGAGGGAGAAGGAGAAGCAGGATTCCCGCCAAACAGGGAGCCCGATGCGGGGCTCAATCCCAGGACTCTGGGATCATGACCTGAGCCGAAGGCAGACGCTTAACCGACTGAGCCACCCAGGCGCCCCCTTCTGAATAAAATTTTATCTGGGGAAAAAAAAAAAGAAAGAAAAGAAAAACCCTACAAGGCTATCAGCTGAATTTTCAGCAGAAACTTTGCAGGCCAAAAGAAAATGGCATGATATATTCAAAGTAGTGATGGAAAAAACCTACAACCAAGAATACTCTACCTGGCAAGGGTATCATTCAGAGCTGAAGTTCCCCCCAAAATGATTTTATTACCACTAAACTAGCCTTACAAGAAATGTTAAAGGAACTTAAGCGGAAAAGAAATGGCCATAATTAGATGTTAGAAAATTGTGAATAAAGATATAAAATATGACAGCATATACATAAAACATGAAGGAAAGGGTGAAATCAGGTTTTTTTTAAAGAATGTGTTTGAACTTAAATGACCATCAACTAAAAAGAGTGCTATATACTTAGGATGTTATATATGAACCTCATAGTACCACAAAGCTAAAACCTATAATAGACACAAAAAAGGGAAAAAGAAAGCCAAACATGATACTACAGAAATGCATCAATCACAAAGAAAGAGAGCAAGAGAAGAACTACCAAAACAGCCAGAAAAAAAAAAAATGGCAATAAGTACATACTTACAAATAATTGCTTTAAATGTAAATGCCCTAAATGCTATAATCAAAAGACACAGGGTGGCTGAATGGATAAAAAACAAATGCTGTCTACAAAAGACCTAAAAACACATATAGACTGAAAGGAAAAGTATAGAAAAAATATTCATGCAAATGGAAGTGGGGTAAAAAAAAATCTGGGGTAGCAATACTTATATCAGACAAAATGGACTTTAAAACGAAGACTGTAGCAAGAGTCAAAGAAGGCCATTACATAATGATAAAGGGATCAATCCAAGAAGAGGATAGAACAATTGTAAATATCCATGTATCTAACACAGGAGCACCTAAATACATAAAGCAAACATTAATGAACATAGAGAAACTGACTGTAATACAATAATGACAAAGGACTTTAACACCCCACTTACATCAATGGGTATTTCATCCAGGCAGAAAATCAACAAGGAAATAATGGCTTTGAACAACAAATTAGACCAGATGGACTTAACACACATATATAGAACATTCCATCTAAAAATAACAGAGTACACATTCTTTTTAAGTGCACATGAAACATTATGCAGAATAGATCACATGTTAGGTCACAAAACAAGTCTCAATAAATTTAAGAAGACTGAAATCCATACCATGCATCTTTTCTAACCACAACTGTATGAAACTAGAAATCAATCACAAAAAAACCTAAAAAACCCACAAACACATGGAGGCTAAACAACAACTGGGTCAACAAAGAAATCAAAGAGAAAATTAAAAAATTCATAGAGAAAAATGAAAATACAATAGTCCAAAATCTTTGGAACATCGCAAAAGCAGTTCTAGGAGGGAAATATATAGCAATACAGGCCTACCTCAAAACAAACCAAGAAAAAAGCTCAATCTAACCATACACCTAAGAGAACTAGAACAAGAGAAACAAAGCCCAAGATGAGTAGAAGGAAGGAAATAACAAAGATCAGAGCAGAAATAAGTGATGTAGAGATAAGAAAAACATCAATAAAACCAAGAGCTGGTTCTTTGAAAAGATAAACAAAATTGATAAACCCTTAGCCAGACTCATCAAGAAAAAAAGAGAAAGGACCCAAATAAATAAAACTAGAAACAAAAGAGGAAAAGTAAGAACACCACAGAAATATGGAAGGATTATAAGAAAATACTACAAAAATTATATAGCAAAAATTGGACAAGCTAGAAGAAATGGATAAATTCCCAGAAACATACAATCTTCTAAAACTGAATCAGGAAGAAATAGAACATCTGAACAAATTACTAGTAATGAAATTGAATCTGTAATAGAAAAATAATAATAACAACAACCAGGGGCACCTGGATGGCTCAGTTGGTTGAGCATCTGACTCTTGATTTCAGCTCAGTCATGATCTCAGGGTTGTGAGACTGAGTCCCATGTCGGGCTCCTCGTTGAGCATGGAGCTTTCTTAGGATTCTCTCTCTCCCTCTCCCTCTTTGCTCCCCCAACCCACTCACACTCTCTCTCTTTAAAAGAAAAAATAAATAAATAAAAGTGCGGGACCTGATGGATTCACAGGTGAATTCTAAACATTTAAAAAGAGTTAATACCTATTCTCCTCAATCTATTCCAAAAAAATAGAAGGAAAGCTTCCAAATACATTCTACGAAGCCAGCATTACCCTGATACCAAAACCAGACAAAGACACTACAAAAAAACCAAACAAAAAAAACTAAACAACTATAAGCCAAATCTCTGATGATCATAGATGCAAAAATCCTCAACAAAATATTAGCAAACCACATTCAACAATAAAAAGATTATTCACCATAATCAAACAGGATTTATTCTGGGGATGCAAGGATGGGTCAATATTTGCAAATCAATCAACATGATACACCATATCAACAAAATGAAGAATAAAAATCATATGATCTTCTCAGGGTGCTTGGGTGGCTCAGTCAGTTAAGCATCCAACTCTTGGTTTCAGCTCAGGTCATGATCTCAGGGTCCTGGGATAAAGCCCCATGTAGGGCTCCCTGCTCAATAGAGACTCTAGTCATTGAACACTACATCAAAAACTAATGATGCGGGCGCCTGGGTGGCTCAGTCGTTAAGCGTCTGCCTTCGGCTCAGGTCATGATCCCAGAGTCCTGGGATCGAGTCCCACATCAGGCTCCCTGCTCCGCGGGAAGCCTGCTTCTCCCTCTCCCACTCCCCCTGCTTGTGTTCCTGCTCTCGCTATGTCTCTCTCTGTCAAATAAATAAATAAAAAATCTTAAAAAAAAAAACTAATGATGCACTATATGTTGGCTAATTGAATTTAAATTTTAAAAATGTCCATTCTACCCAAGGCAATGTAAAGATTCAGTGTAATCCCTATCAAAATACCAAGAGCATTTTTCAGAACTAAAACAAAAAATCCTACAATTGGTATGGAACTACAAAAGACTCCAAATAACCAAAGCAATCTTGAAAAAGAACAAAACTGAAGGTATCACAGGTCCAGATTTCAAGATACACTACAAAGCTAAAGTATTTAAAACAGTACGGTACTGGCACAAAAACAGACACATAGATCAATGGGACAGAATAAAGAGCCCAGAAATAAATCCACCAATATATGGGTCAATTAATCTATGACAAAGGAGGCAAGAATATGCAATGGGCAAAAGAAAGTCTCTTCAACAAATGTGTTGGGGAAACTGGAACACTTCCTAACACCATTCACAAAAAAAACTCAAAGTTGATGAAAGACCTATATGTGAGAACTGAAACCATAAAAATTCTAGAAGAGAATACAGGAAGTAATTTCTCTGACATTGGCTGTACAGTATTTTTCTAGATATATCTCCTAAGACAAGGGAAACAAAAGCAAAGATAAACTATTGGACCTACACCAAAATAAAAAGCTTTTGTGCAGCTTTTATATAACAAGGCAACCTACTAAATGGGAGAAGATATTTGCAAATTCCATATCTAATAAGGGGTTAATATCCAAAATAAAAAAGAACTTATACAACTCTATACCCAAAAAGCAAACAATCTGATTTAAAAATGGGCGGAGGTCCTGAATAGACATTTTTCCAAAGACATACAGATGGTCAACAGACACAAGATGCTGATCACTAATCATCAGGGAAATGCAAATCAAAACCATGAGATAATACTTTTCACCTGTCAGAATAACTAAAAACAAAAAGATGAGAAATAACAAGTGTTGGAGAGGATATACAGAAAATGGAACCCTCGTGCACTTTGGTGAGAACATAAATTAGTACAGCCACTGTGGAAAGCCGTATGGAGGGGTTCTAAAAAAAATTAAAAACAGAAATACCATATGATCCAAGAACTCCACTACTGGGTATTTACCCAGTAAAACCAAAACACTAATTTGAAAAGATATATGCAACCCTATGTTTATTGCAACATTATTTATAATAGCCAAGATATGGAAGCAACCTAAATGTCCATCAATAGACAAATGGATAAAGTAGTAGTATACACACACACACACACACACACAAAATATTACATAGCCATATAAAAGATGAGATCTTGCCATTTGCATCAACATAGATGGACCTAGAGGGTATTAAGCTAAGTGAAATAGACTGAGAAAGACAAATACCATATGATTTCACTCATGTGGCATCTAAAAAAACAAACGAATAAACTGGAAGCAGAATCAGACCTATAAATACAGAGAATTAATGGTTGCCAGAGGGAAAGAGGGTGGGGGATGAGCAAAATGGGTGAAAGGGTGTGGGAAATATGGGCTTCCACTTATAGAATGAATAAGTCATGGGAATAAAAGGCACAGCATAGGAAATATTGTCAATGATACTGTAATAGCGGTGTACGGGGACAGATTATAGCTTATGTGGTAAGCACAGCATAATGCATAAAAAAGTTGACTAGGTTGTACACCTGATATTAATGTAACATTGTTACAAAAATGTTGTGTGTATATATATATACACACACAATGGAATATTAGCCATAAAAAGAATGAATTTCTGAAATATGCTATAACATACAGGAAATTTGAAAATATAATGCAAAGTGAAATAAGACAGACACAAAAGGACAAACACTGCATGACTCTACTTATATAAAATATCTAGAACAGGCAAAATCATAGAGCTAGAAAGTAGGTTAGAGGTTACCAGGGACTGAAGGAAACAAGGTGTAGAGTATTATTATTTAATGCATACAGAGTTTCTAGTTGGGGTAATAAAGTTTTGGAAATAGCCAGCAGTAATTGTTGTACAACCGTGTGACTAATGCCACTGAATTGTACATTAAAAATGGTTGAAATGGCAATTTTTATGTTATATATATTTTACCAAATAAAAAAAGTCCGAAGGCCCACAATTTTTGTTTAAATGTAATTTGACAAGTCCTCTCATGCTTAAAATCCTTCTATTTTCCTGACTGCATGCAAGATAATTTCTATATTCTTTAGTTCAACAGATCTCGTTGACCTAGTCCACATTCATTTCACCCACCTCTGCTCTATTGTGCCAGCCACTTGTTTCCTGATTAGCAGAGTGCTCTTTCATATTTCATGCCCTATGCCTCTGCACAGTTCTTCCTTCTACCTAAAATACCTCTTCTACTCCTGCTCTGAATGACTCACTTCCATTCTTCATTTAAAACTTAGCTTAGGTCAACCTCTGCAGGAAGCTGTCCTACCCTCCCAATCCCAATCTTAATTATATGCCCAACTGTCTTTGTTGCCAGAGTATCCAGGGTGTGTGTTATGGCAGTTATCATAATGTGTAATAATTATCTGTATCTTTCTAATTTGTACACATTTCTTTTGTCTTATCTGTATTTCTCCCTCCTAGTCTACTGGGTGTCACATAGTAAGTACTCAAGAAATATTTAATGGCTACATTCCAGGGAATCTTCATCAATGACCCTTTTAAAATAATCAGCTCTGTTCAAAACCAAGAGCGCTGAAGAAATGGTAAACATTCTCATGAATTCTTCTTTGTTTAAAAATAGCCAATAGGGGCGCCTGGGTGGCTCAGTCATTAAGTGTCTGCCTTTGTCTCAGGTCATGATCCCAGGGTCCCTGCTCAGCAGGAAGCCTGCTTCTCCCTCTCCCACTCCCCCTGCTTGTGTCCCTTCTCTCGCTTTGTCTCTTGCTATCAAATAAATAAATAAAATCTTTTAAAAAAATACCCAATATTCTGGGGCTCCACCAAGGAAATCAACTTCATGTCTAATGACTGGCTTTCATGCTCTGAGTCTCTGGGAAGGATGCTCTACAATCATACTTTGTAAAACCCATAAAGTACTTTGACATCAATCATTTCATTGGAGGAATGGAAAATGGTGGAATGAAAGAAGGATTGGGGCAGAATGGAGAAGCTCTATGGTAGGTAATGAGCAAATCAGTGGGGTATATACTCTCTGTCTACTGCCATTATACATCTTCTTCAAGTAGGAATCATGTTAAATGGAAGTCCAGGACTTACCTGCTGCCACTGGGTGCTGATATTTCTATCCTTGTTGAAAGAAGATAGGTAAAGGGATTCTGAGAGAGTTTTTCCACCACTTTTTCTGTCATGATTCCTGATCTGGAAGGAAGGAGGTCTTGGTCACCTCTCCCCATACATGTTGGGAAATGGACAGCATGATTATCCTCATGTGCCAAATGTCCCCTACCCTGTCCAGTTGCAGAGAGACAGGAAGCAGGGTGTAATGAAGAAAGTACCACACTAACAATCAGGCATTCTAACTAGTTGTGTAATGTTCGGCAAGCCACTTGATATTTCTGCATCCTGGCTTTTTCATTTTCTAAAGTGTGGGCAATTGGCTAATTTTCAGTGTTGTCTTCTGCCAAAAAAATCACTATCTGCCAGTACTTTGCATGTTTCTATTACTTCCCCTACCACGGACCCCACTTTCCCATTCACTCCCCAAACCACTGTGAGGTCTCAACCATGCCCGCTATGTGGCATAAAACTGTTACTTCTAGTACTCACTGCTCCATTTCAACAGCCCACAATCTTATTTAGATACTAAGAAAGAACAATGGTGCTTATGATTCTGAAGAAAAAGAAAGAAAATAAAAAGGACTTATAATCACTTTGAGCTTGAGCTGAGTGGGGACTACAAACTGATAATTTAGGATGTAACACAGTAAACAGTTCTAGACAGTCACTAGGTCAATTGTAGTTATTTATGATCATTCACATTAATAGAAGAGTCTAAGAGAATATGGACAACCCAAAATAGTAGATAACATTCAAGTCATTTATATGTGGCTTGGGAAGTGCATCGGTACTTACATTTGAATAACACTGATTCTGCTGTCTTAGGAGTTTTAGTGAAATCATAAAGTATATTGGGAAAAACAGACTTAAAAAGAGCTAGTTTGTACTAGTATGTACTCTTCTTGTCCCCCTACTCAAAATTTTTCCCTTCGTTCATGAAGACTATCATCAACTTTCTCATTTATGTAAAGTACCAGCCTAAAATGGAGTACTCTAGATCATAATATTTACTTTGCCTTATCATTTTCACCACACAAACCCTAGCTTTGGGGGTGTTTATTAAAGAATATTTGGGGCTGCAAGCTGTGTTAAGCAACAAAAATAAACAAGGAGATAGCAAGTATCCTCAACATTGACTTTATTATCTACTTGGCTTAATAAACATGGAAAACAAGAGTTTTGTATGATTTAACTGGCCACAGATGACCAAGGGTTGGTTACTATATAAATGATGGATAAGGTAAGAAGCAACATGGTGTTTATTATTTTAAGTGAAACATGCAGGAAGATATTCTCTTCATGGTTAAGCAATTCAATTAGGAAGGTTAAGTATCTTGCTGTAACCATAAATGTTAAGCAAATTAATCTTAAGTTCCTATGTCTTTCAGACTCTAGCTGAAAGCCTCAGGGTTGCATGGAAAAGTTACATATCAGTCAGTGACAGGTGGCAGTTGGGTGGATAAATAATTGTCCCTATCCAAATGTTACCATGTAACTGAAAATCATTAATGATTTAAAAAGTAATCTTTTCTTTTTTTCCTTAGAATGAAAGATTTCATGGGGTTAGAGGGATAAATTCACTTACTGGGATGGGTCTGAATCACTTCCTTTTCGTTTTCTTGGGAACTCCACCACATGTGGGCAGAGGGATCCAATAGCTGTTGGTTTTGTCCATGGGCTCATATGACTGGAAACCACAGGAGAAATGCACTGGTTCTCTTCAGTCAGTATTCTATCTGTGAGAGAAAAAGCACAATAGCACATCTATTTTTAACATTAACTTTTACTTTATACATACCCCATCACATGTTTTAAGTGGTTTTTCTATCTTGATATTTTAAAAATATCAGTAACAACATAACATAGTATGAAAGACAAACCATGGACACTTAAATACTAGTTAGAAATGTACGTTAATCCATATTTTTAAGCTTATTTCCCCCATTTAATTGTAAAAGAATTGTAGAAAATAGGGAAAACACAAAAAATAGAAAGGGGGAAATCAAATGTCACCAATTGATGTTACTATTTAGAGGTATTTCCCTTAAGAATTCTTTCTATAGTTGTCATTAAGTAATTGAAATCATAGTGTACAGTACATTCTATTTTATTTAAAAATCACTGTGATAACTTTATCGTGGTATTACAAGCATTATATATAAAATTCTTTTTAAATGATTCTAATGACTATATAATATACAGTCATGTAGATGTTCATAGCTACTCATTCTTCTATAAAAAAAAACATTATTTTTTTTTAAGATTTTATTTATTTATTTATTGAAAGTGAGAGATTGCACGTGCAAGTTCCGGGAGGGGCAGAGGGAGAGGGAGAGAGAATCCCAAGCAGACTCTGCACTTGATGTGGAGTGTGATGAGGGGCTCAGTCTCATGACCCTGAGATCATGACCTGAGCCGAAATCAAAAGTCGGTTGCCTAACCAACTGAGCCACCCGGGTGCCCTGATACTTAAACATTCTTCTATTGTTACAATCTATGTTTGTTTTAACCATCACAAATATGTATTGTGGTACATAAAGCTTTTCATCTACTGGTTATTTCATTTAGATAACATCTCAGAAGAACATCAAGGGATGTGAATATTTTTAACCCTAAATTGCTAAATATGATAATAAAATCCTTTTTGTATAAAGTGTGGTTTATTAAATGTTTTATAAAATATAAAAATCAGAATCACTGAACTAAAAATAACGTATAGTCCAAAAGTGGGCCTCCCTGAATAACTATATTTCTCATATTAAAATGGATATAACAAGTTTAAAATAATCTGTAACTTACAAAATAGATTGAAAATATATAAGGAATATTAACAAAGAAAATGCAATAAATCTACAAGAGTGGGAGATTTTTAACACATCTCTAGCAGTAACTGACAGATCAAGCATTCAGAAACAATGATGTAGAAAATCTGATCCACACAATGGACAAGCTTGGTGTAATAGACATCTATAGACCACTATTCCTAGCAGCTTCAAAATCCACGGTTTGTTTTGGGGCACCCATGGAGCATTATAAAAACTGACAATATACTGGACAAAAAGCAAGTAAGTCTTAATAGTTTCAAAAGAATGATATCCTACATCATTTACTGACTCAATGTAATTATGCTTGACACCAGTAAGAAAAAGATAACTAGAAAATCCCTATATCTTTAAAAATTAAGAAATACACAAATAACACATTCAAAGCAGAATTCTTAGCAATTAGGAAGATCCAAAGTAAACTATAGTGGTATACCCATCCCACAGCTACAATGGAAAAGTTTGAGGACACCAAGTGTAAGTGAAGATGTGAAGGAATGGGAAGTTTTCTGCTTTGCTGGTGGGAACATAAATTGCTACAACCACTTTGGAAGCCATTTACGTATTACCTAAAAAAGTTGAATATTCCATATAACAAGTGATTCAGCATTCCAGTCCTAGGTACATAGGAAAAACTCCATGCATATTAGGAGACATATACAAGAAATGCATTAGCAGCACTGCTTGTAACTGAAGAACAAAAATAAAAACCTGAGAAAACTGGAAACTAAATCTCCTTCAACAGATGGATTGTTTATTTACTAAATGAAATACTAATGGCAGTAACAATGAATGAAGTACTGATATCAACATGGATGAATCTCAAACTAGTGATTCTGGGGGAAAAAAAGTCATAGCTAAAAACACACAGCACTTTATTTTTAATTTTTAAAAAAGATGCGGGGGGCAGAGGGAGAGAGAGAATCCCAGGCAGGCTCCATGCCCAGTGCAGCCCGACATAGGGCTCCACCTCACAACCCCAAGATCATGACCTGAGCAGAAATCAACAGTCCAAGGCTTAATCAACTGAGCCACCCAGGCATCCCACAGCACAATTAAAAAAATTTTTTTTATATAAAGTTCAAAAATCAGTAAAACTAATCAATATTTTTTAGCAATATCTATAGAGGGTGCCATACTATATAGAAAAGTAAAGGAATAGTTAACACAAAAGTCAGAATTCTCCCTGGAGAAGAAAAGGTGCATCTGGATGCAATCAGTGAAGGACACACACAGGCTTCTAAGAATTCATGTTTTATTTCTTCATCCCAATGTGAGTTCACAGATTTTTTTAATTCTTTAAACTACACATATAACTTTTACAATCTTTTGTAAGTTACAGTACATTTCACAATAAAGAAGTGGGAGAATAATTTTATCAATGATTTTTGGCCACCTGGGAATTAAGTTTCTGATTTATGATATTCAAAGACTTCTAGGCTTAGACTCTCTTAATGGGAAGGATTCAGGATCACCAGATACCACATGAGATTAATTTTGATTTCAGCTTCCAGACTTCAATCCAATGGACTTTGAATGGCAGAACACCATCTGTCTCCACAGAAAAATGTGGGGAGTTTCTTACAATAAATGATAAATCAATAGGAAAAATTCATCAACACTGAACCAGAGTTCACCCTGGTATATATAATACCAGACCCTTCCCACCCACCTCCAATCCTCCAACATAAGCAAGCACACTGTTTCCCTCGCATAAGTTCAAAACAAAAATAGTTGGGTTTTTTTTGCCTCTCATTCTAGAAAGCATGATCTCCACATTTCAATCCTACTCCCTAACCTTTAAAATAAGAAATAGACCTTCTTTAGGCTGCAAAATAATGTTCTTTTCACAAAAATCAAAACCTAAAGCTCTAAGGGTCTTTATTTGTATGTTCCCTAATGAGTGGGGGAGTATTGCCCCATAATTAGCTATGTTCCATCAAGTGTAAGTTTGCTATGTCAGTAGAAGTGTATTCAAAGCAGAGGGTTTTCTGTAAACAAAAGGAAAATATGGGTTAGTGGGACTAATTAGTTCTGGATGAAAAGATCTGTTCTTTGGTAACAATTCAGCCTTCATGTAGTAGATTTTTATTTGTTAGAAGGTGAATCATAATTTAAAGTGTGAAGATTTCATTTTTAACCTCCCAATTTACTTTCAGCATCCACATATACTTATTTAGGAGACCATGTGTTAGGAATTGAAAGTTAATTCTGCTTTTATATAACTCATTTTGAAGGTATATGCTTCAATATTTTGATATTCTTTCTTCATCAGGTTGTTGTTACTTCTCAATGGTGAAAATCCATGGTTTTTTTTTCCCAGAAAAATAACACTTTATTAATACATTTCTATAATACTATTTTCCTACTTTTTAAAAAAGTTTATTTGCACCTGTAGAGTTGACATGCAATATTGCATTAGTTTCAGGTGTACAACATAGTGATTCAACATCTCTACACATCATGCTATGCTCACCCTAAGTGTAGCTACCATCTGTCCCCATACAATGCTATTATAATACCATTGACTATATTCCCTATGCTGTACCTTTTATTACTGTAACTTATTCATTCAATAACTGGAAGCCTGTATCTCCCACTCCTCTTTACCTATTTTGCCCATTCACCCAACTGCCTTCTCTTTGGCAACCATCAGTTTGTCCTCTGTATTTATAGGTCTGGTTTTGCTTTTTGTTTATTCGCTTATTTTTTTAGATCCATATGAATGAAACCGTATGGTATTTATCTTTCTCAATCTGACTTATTTCACTTATCATAATACCCTCTAGGTCCGTCCATGTTGTCGCAAATAGCAAGATCTCATCCTTTTTTATGGCTGCGTGTGTATACATATTCACCACATCTTCCTATCCACTCATTTATCAATGGACACTTGGGTTGTTTCTATATCTTGGCTATTATAAATAATGCTGCAATAAACATAGGGGTGCATATATCTCTTCAAACCAGTGTTTTCATTTTCTTTGGGTAAGTACCCAGTACAGGAATCATTCTGTTTTTAATTTTTTCAGGAACCTCTATACTGTTTTCCACAATGGCTGTACCAATTTATGTTCCCACCAACAGTGCACAAGGGTTCCTTTTTCTCCACACCCTCACCAAACTTGTTATTTCTTGTCTTTCGATTTTAGCCATTCCCGACAGGTGTGACGCGATATCTCATTGTGGTTTTGATTTGCATTTCTTTCCTTGATGATTAGTGATATTGAGCATCTTTTCATGTGTCAGTTGGCCATCTGGAGGTCTTTGGAAAAATGTCTATTCAAGTTCTGTAGGAGTGCTGACAATACTGACTCCATCTTTGGCCCTCCATCTTGCTCATGTTTGCTCAATGACTTCTCCTGGGGCTGTGTGTTCTGGACCCATTGGAGATTAATATACACACTTTAGAGATGTCTGCCAAGACTGGGATGGTGGGAAGGCTTGTTTTGGCCTCTCACGAATCTGTTAGAGATAACATAGTCTTCCTTCTTTCCTGATGCACAGGTGATGCCACAAGATCTAATTAAAGGGTAGCTGTCAACTAGGTGCATGCAAGCCCTTTGAGGTGCATGTGAACCCTTTGATCCTACTACAGTGCCCTTCTGCGTGTCCCCTCGCTCTATAACATCTGTGGACTAAGGTCTGGACTTTGTGGAGAATAGCTATGCAGCTGCCATGTATCGTCTTCTGCCCGATCTCCTCTGTGTCAGTCAGTTACCTGAATAAAATTCTGTGTAAACTCTACGGAGTGGCCTCCTTCATTTTCCAGTCTCAAAGTGTCTTCTCAGTTTGGGGGATATTTTACTGTCTCTTCCCCAACTCCTAACATGTTCTCTGCCCATTTTTTAATTGGATTGTTGGGTTTTTTGATGTAGAGTTGGGTAATACATTTTATTTAACTCAATAAAATAATTCACAATTTAGATTGAACAAAGACAATATGCTTGTCTTTTATAAAGGAGGTTCTGCGGTTTATTTAAAATGACATTAGCATTACATCTCACTCCATTCTACATGTATCTCCCTGGTGATGGTCATCAATGTAACAATATTTTAAAGGTCTGCCATTTAGTATCAGTTCCTCAAAGATGAAAATAAATTGGGAGAAATGAGCAGCTGCTTGGGAATCCTAAGCAGGGGAAAACAAACAGCCCTTTGGTTTAGGCTCATAGTTATAAAGGGTTCAAATTTAGAATCTGACATTGTGCTTGAAAGAAAATATACATCTACCCATACACACAAGCACACACACATTCACAGGCAGGCGATGGCAGGATGGAAAAAAATGTATTACAACTTAGAAACTTTGTCCCACTACCTACCTTCATTGCAGTAGTGTGCTCTATGTTAAAATTTATATAAAATATAAATTAACCTATGAATAACTTTGTGTTAAAAACAAGTTGTGCAATGTAAACATTTGCTTCTTAATTTCTGAGAATCCATGCCCCAAATCAGATTACCCAAATGGTAATGTCTTACTTAACCTCAAGACCAGGAATATTCAAGTGTTGCTAATTGCCCCCCTAATGTCCTTCTTCTGGTCCAGGATCCAATCCAGGATCACATGAAATATTTAGGGTCTGTTATATGTCTTCGGTTTCCTTTAAATTGTAACAGTTCCTCAGTCTTCTTTTGTCCTTGAGGTTTTGAAGGGTACCGGCCAGTCTATAGAATGTCACCCAGTTGAAGCTTGTCTTATATTCACTCATAACTAAATTCAGGTTACGAACTTTTGTCAAGAATGCCACAAAAGTGATGCTGTGTTCTACTCAGTGCTAAATGCCCACACTTTTCAATTTTATTGCTTCGGGTACTTTTTATTGCTTCATTGAGATCCTGCTCTTCAGGATTCCAAAAGATGTTCAGCTCATAGACTCAACAGAAGAGGCAGAAGATTTAGGAGATCCGCTATAATCTCCAATATGGATAGTTTTGAGAACCATTTTTTCTCTTCTCCCCAAATCCTAGCACAGTGCCTGACACATAATAGGGTTTGTTGAAAGAATGAACTGCATTTCATTTCATCACCCCCAGACATGCAAAAGAGAAACTGAAAGAGATGTGATATCCGAACTAACAGATTCGACCTCCTAGACTGCTGGAAATGATTAAAATTCCCACAATAAGGAATATGCGGTTCCCTGCTATACCTATTTCACAAATGAATAGGCCTACTTCCTTCCATTACTTCATTTTTACCAATTTTTTCCCCACAGAGGGAAAAATACACTTGATTGTTGGAAAAAAGGTACTGTGTGACATGGGACTTGGCAATCTGAAGTAGCTTTCTAGAACAACAGCGGTAATTGTTGTATAGGTTTGAGGTAAAGCGTTAACAAGAGAAAATCAAAAACCGTTTATCACTGACAAATTATTGTAAGATAATCACTGACATATGTAGGATGCTTAGTCACATAATAAAGTACTAATTGGTACTATTCAAGAACAAAGACCATCTATAGGTGGTACTATACACAAATTATGAAAAGGCTTTTGCTCAGGAGAGATTAAAAATACTCTATTATTTCATAGTATGTATTAAGAGCCTAATGTAACCTGCTGTCAAGAAGCTTATAATCCTGAATATGTTTGTGCACGTGTAGGTGAAATTAGATCTAGAGACAGGTATGAGTTTACGCTATAAGAACACAGACGGAAGAACACTTAATTCTATTTGCTGGGAGGGAGTAACAACAGCATTTTTTTCAAGCTAAGAGAACATCATGAACAGGTGGCAAAATAAATGCATTCAGTAAGATCATATGCCATCATTAACAATGACGTTAAGTTGTTGAATCAATGAATACATATCAGAGTCAAGTTTTAGAAAATGTGTCTCCGGATACAAGTCTGATGGGTAAAATTGGACTTTTTCAAAGTAAATTTTACCTTCTCACATATGAAACAAAACATACGCTAAATTGACCTATCTGACCAGAAAGCAGATCCCCAGATCATTATTCACCATGCAGAAACACAGGTTATCTAGAAAATTCAATAAGGATGAGGCTTCGATTCACTGAGATTTCATGAAAGTCCCTCAAGATTTATTTACCTCTGAATTTTTTACCATGATTAGAAAAGGCAGGAAAGAGTCTCCCAGGGACCACCTTTCCTGAGTTGTCGATCCAAACATCCCACCAAACCCTGAAGAGGAACAGATATTTAGCCAGATTCGTCTCTGAAGCCAGCAAAGTATCTTACTCAAAATAGCGATAAAAAGGAGATAGTAAGATACAGGCGCCTAAGTGTATCATTTTCCAAATTCCCATCTGTTCTAAGAATGTGTCGACAGACCCTTCATACTGCTACTATTTTTGAAAAGTATTCAATTTCAGACTCTAACACGTACCTTACTATTACAGAAAAATGGCTCCCATGAAAACCTGGTTTTCCCATGATTTCAGCCTCAGTGACCTTGGCAGAGGAGGAGAATTTGGATTTAAAAGCAGGGTTTTTATGTGGGTCTACATACAGAGAGAGAAATAAAGGACACCATGTGGATGCCCACACAAGGCCTTCGGATAGAGATATTTCGCATCCACTAATAAATTGGCATTGTTTCTGTAGGTCAAAAAAAAAAAAAAAATGGCGTTTAATGTCTATCCCCATGATAAGAGGGTTGTATTGGTGGAATCTTCGCTACTCCTTTCTGTTTGCTGCAAAGTGCAACATCTTCAGTGAATGGTACGGCTTGGATGAAGGAAGCCCAAGAAGCAATTCTAAGTTATATTCTAGTAAAGTGTTTATCTTCTTGTATCTCCATTCAGTTACTGCTTTTGAAGCAAAGCTTTACTTGGTATTCGCCCCTGTAAGAATTAGTGGGAAACCTCACAATAACAGAGTCAGGAGGTTCAGCAGTGGTGCTCTGATGCCCTATCACTCCTCAGTTGCAGACCCAACAGAGGGACAGAGGGACCCCACACCCTTGCACCTCCATACTACCTGACTATCCTCCTGCAACAACTCCATTCATATGTTAAAATCTAATCCCCAGTGTGATGGTATTTAGAGCTAGGGACTTTGGCAGGTATTTAGGGTCTGAGGGTGGAGCCCTCATGAATGAATTAGTGCCCTTATCCAGACGCCAGAGAGCTAGCTCATTGTCTTGCTGCAGTAGGAAGTTTGTAACCAGAAAAGCGTCCTCTCCAGGACCTGACTCTGCTGGAACCCTCACACTTCCAGTCGCAGAATTGTGAGAAATAAACTGCTATTGTTGATAAAGAATAACATAAAATGAAAATGATACATCTGAGTTTTATGAACCTGGAAAATGGGTATGTAATGTTTACTTTAAAAAGCAGGATGAAAGGGACGCCTGGGTAGCTCAGTCATTAAGCTGTCTGCCTTTGGCTCAGGTCATGATCCCAAGGTCCTGGGATCGAGCCCCACATCGGGCTCCCTGCTCGGCGGGCTCCCTGCTTCTCCCTCTACCCACTCCCCCTGCTTGTGTTCCCGCTCTCGCTGTCTCTCTCTGTCAAATAAATAAATAAAATCTTTTTTAAAAAAAAAAGCAGGATGAAAGACAGACTACGTAAAAACAAGAAACAAAGAAAATGTATATGCAGGGGAGAAAAAAAACCTAGAAGGAGACACAGTGAAATGTTTTCAGGTGTTTTGTCTGAATGGCCAATCAAAGGATTTTTTTCCTGTTCTACTCTTCTGTATTGTTCCAAAATTGCATAAGTATTGTGTCTTACTTTTGTAATACATACATACAACTGAGCAAGGAATATATATGTGGACTGTTGGGGAATAGCAAGTACGTCAGTATGGCTGGATACAGTGTGAAACATTAGGAAATCAAGCTGGAAAAGCTGTTCCCAGAGGGCCCTGGATGTCCCACTGAGGAGTCGGAGCTTTATTTCCAGGTAGCAGAGAGCTAATGAAGTGGCCTAGCGCTGTATCTCAGCCCCCTTCATTTCATGGGCAAGCCTCACAAGGGAGGGGGTACCGTCTGCATCGTCCTCCCTACTAGGAGTTAGTCTTCCTATTAAAAGCTACAACTTTCATCCTAATGCATCCACCTTTCCCAACCAGAATGGCTGGCTTCTTACCTGGATTCCTATTTATTTCTGTAATGAAGCTTGCACTCAGAGCCATACTCTGAACCCGTTCCAGCTGGGCCGGGAAAATAAGGCTTTGATGCCAAGCACAGACAGAGAAAGCCAAAAAACCCTTTCAAGTGGGGATCAGGATCCCACTTGTGGATCCACCACCACCTATCCCAGATACGATGTTGAAACACCACAGAAGGATCAATCTCTCCTATGTACGGAGGAAATTTTATTCTCTTGGCCATGACGTCAAAAGTAGCAAGAAGATCTAAAAGATGGGGCGCCTGAATGGCTCTGTCGGTTAAGCACCTGCCTTTGGCTCAGGTCATGATCCCGAGGTCCTAGGATGGAGCCCCTCATCGGGCTCTCTGCTCAACTGGTACTCTGCTTCGCCCTCTCACTCCGTGATCTCTCTCGCTTTCATTCTCACGCAAATAAATAATAAAATCTTAAAAAAAAAAAAAAAGAATATCTAAAAGGTAAGTCCTGAGGATGCTTCTTAGGAGAGGAAGGCTCAGATATGGTGAGAAAGAAACACAGGTAGAAGACCCTGGGTCAAAGTATAACTATCTCAGACTTCATAAACAAAAACACATTTAGCCTTATTGTCTCTGTTAATTTTTACTTTAAGACTCTGTTCCTTTCTTTGAGTTCCAAATGGTAACAGAGAAACCATACACTCCTAGATGCCGTGGATGTGGAGCTTTGCTGGCACGTGAGTTTGTCCATGATTACACAATAGCTGGAGAATCAAAGCAGAGAAAATAGACGGCTTCACTTGCCCAAAGTCAGTCCCTTGCCAGGGAAGTATGCAGAAGGTCAAAGGACAAATAAATGATGTCTGCATTGTAGTAAAATGGTCCATCACAGAGTACAGGCTGGGTAGGAAAGCAAGAGACACCCAGAAGGAGCTGAAAGAACAGGCAGGTGGTTGTGGAATGTTTGTATAAGTAAGAGCAGGGAGAAGTTCAGACTTGGGGATTCGTAGGTAAAGAATTTCTAGCTGATTCGAGGGTCGACATCAAGATGTGCCCCAGGGGGTGCTACAGGGACGTGAAGAGAGAACATGTGGAAAAGAGAAGAAGGACCAAAGTTACCTAGGATGACATCAGGGAGTAGACAGGAGAGGAAAAAGTCTAAGAATATACAGAGGTAACATCCCAGAGATAGATGATTAAAATAAGGATAGAAGAGGGTGAAACGAACAGAAAACCTAAATGAAAACTAATTAAGTGACAGTGGGGAACCATTTCTGAAAATGGCAAGAAGACTCAAATAATACCAACCTCCTCTCCTAGTTCTGAAATACACAAGAGAGTGATTGGCTTCTACAACTCCCTGATCATCAGTTCCTTCACAATCAGGCTGACCACATTACAAATAACCTGAGAATTACTGAAGTAAAAAAAGAGATACTTCCTCTTATCAAATTGATCAATCCTGATAAATTGTTTACTGGCAAAGGAGCCTTGGAGAAGAGGAGGTAAGAATACAGATTCTCAGAGTTTCATATATCTCTTGTGGGAACAATAATTGATATAACCTTTCTAAAAGGCAATTTGGAAAGTTCTATAAAGGGACATAAGGATACTTCCATCCTTTGACCCAGCAATTCTATTTCTCTGAGTTTATCCTAAAATTATTAAAGATGTAAAGACTTTTGTACATAGAAATTTATTAAAATATTTCAACAGTGTAAACCTGAAAACAACCTAAAGGTATCAACAAACAAGGGAACTAAAAAACTAAGTGTAATCATGGGATGGACTACTATACAGCCCTTCTTTTTTTAAGAAAAAGATTTTAGAGAAAGAGTGTGAGTGCAGGGAGGGGCAGAGGGAGAGAGTCCCCTGCTGAACATGGAGCCCAACGTGGGGCTCCATCTCACGACCCCGAGATCATGACCTGAGCCAAAACCAAGAGTCAGACACTTAACCAACTGAGCCACCCAGGCGCCCCATGGCCTACTATACAGACTTTAAATACAATGTTTCCAAATTATTTATGATATGGTAAATACTATGTAGAATATTAAATTTTATGTTTTTTGTTCTTGTTTTAAAATATATTAATAGGAAAAATTTGGGGTAAAGCCAACAGATCAGGAAATGATGCCAACAAAATGGCAGACTATTACTTAAGTTCCCAAGAGGAGGGGTCATGCCATATCATAGAGAAAGTGGGGGGCACATGGGGGAAGCACCAGGGTCAGTCAGGCAGAAGAGGGAGAGAAGGTATCTGTGGGCAAGAACCTTTATTGTATTTTATGTGTGTGCGGGGGTGGGGCGGTGTGGAAAGAACAGGTGGGCAGGCTATAGAGGCTTAGGACTGGCTAGTTTGAATAATTTCAGCAGGCTGTGGACAAAGGGACTGTCCTTAGTTGTCTGTTTACCTGGCCCGGGAACAATTAGGACAGCTGGATAATAGCCTAGAGTGTGAGATGCCAAAAAAAAAGAGGTAGTTGGGGTACAGCCTCTGGATTGGTTGGTTTGAATTTGAAAAGTGCACTCATAGGCAAGTTGTTTACTATCTCTAGAATTGGGTTAAATCCTAGGAGAAGCAGGCTTCATATTGCAAAGCATCAGAATACAGAAAATAAAATATATGGTTAATACATTTATATTTTAATTTAAAATTTGAAAATAAAATTTTTCAAATTTTCTACAATTAACACATACTACTTTTTTAATTCAGAAAAAAATAAATATACCACAAAAATTCTGTGTCATTCACAAGCCTTGGGCATTTCTTTGAAAGGATAAATTTATACCAATATTAAAGAGTCATGGATGCAGCCCTCCTTATATTGTTTTTTTTTTTTTTTTTTAAGATTTATTTCTTTTAGAGAGAGAGAGAGTGAGAGAGCACATGAGCAAGGCGGCAGGGGGAGAGGGAGAGAAGCAGACTGGGGCTCAATCTCAGGACCCTGAAATCACAACCTGAGCTGAAATCAAGAGTCCCATGCCCAACCGAGTGAGTCATCCAGGTGCCCACCTTATACTGTTTTTTTAAAGCCAAAGAACAGGGGCACCTGGATGGCTCAGCTGATTAAGCGTCTGACTCTTGATTTTGACTCAGGTCATGATCTCAGGGTCATGAAATCGAGCTCTACATTGAGCCCTACATTGGACACTGCACTGGGCGTGGAGCCTGCTTAAGATTCTCTCTCTCCTTCTCTCTGTGTGCCCCTCACCCACCATCCCCTCCCTCCCTCTCTCTCTAAAAAAATAAAAAAAAACAAAGTGCTGATACTGTGAACTTTACATTGCTGAAGATATGAGAACACTGAGCCACTTTCACAGAACATTTAATGTTTTCCTAAAGAGAAGGGACAGGGAGTTTCTAATCAAATGCCCAGGATTCCAGACTGAGCCTTGTCCTAAACTGTATGTGCAAGAGAGATCTGTTGGCAAGGAATTAAAGAAAGTTAAGAAGAAACTTTCCACAGGAGGCACCTGCCTATAGCAGATCCCTTTGTGGATGAGGGGGAGGGGTAAGTGTACTGATTTCAGAAAGGGGCAGCCACGTGGTTTTGACCACAGCTACATGCCACACTAGATAATTGATCAAAAACATTAATGAGGTGCCATGTTTAATGCTTTCTAAGAACTGTGGCATCACAGTCCACAAAGCCCTGTTTGTGGCAGGGAACAGCCCTAGTCTGCCAAAGGCACCTGCTTTTCCATGGGGGGTGACAACCTGTACTGATTTCTGAGGACTCTTCTAAGGGAAGAACCTCCTGACTGTATGGACCTCATAAAATATCCACCAAGGGTACATAGGGCTCCATGCTCCCCTCCAAGTCTGCCTAAGACTCTTTACCTCCCCCCTCTCCCTCCCCACCTCTAAAATAAAGAAATCTTAAAAAAAAAAGAAAAAAAGAAAAAAGAAAGAATGAGATAAATGTTGAAGCCTTTTAGAATCTGTGAAGTTTTATTGGATGGATATCAGGTAGTACACTACTTATCTGAATTGAGTATAATGGGCTTATGGCAAAGTATGAGATTCAAACAGACATGGGTGTGCATCTATTTCCACCCTTGTGCATGGTCAGATTGAATGATGTTAAAGATAACTAAGGTCCAAGTCAAATTAACCGTCAGGTTGACTGCGGAGCTAGATTAAATCAGAGATACAGCATCAGAGGGGCGCCTGTGTGGCTCAGTCAGTTAAGCGACCAGGTCTTGATTGTGAGTTCAAGCCCCACGTTGGGCTCCACGCTGGGTGTGGAGCCTACTTAAAAAAAAAAAAAAAGAAAGAAAGAAAGAAAGAAAAAAAGAAATATAGTGCCAGACATTTCAGATTTCCACATGAAAATCCTTCTCTAATCAGTAGAAAATAAATTTCCCCCGCCCCTTCTGAAGAAGGTAATGTGAGACAATCAATAATCATATACATAATTCAAAAATGTGATGACTGCTTGAATTAAAAGCTGTGTGCTATGAGAGACTATTCAATATGCAAACCACTGGCAGAATGACTGCTGTACAACAGATTTAATTATTTCTTTCCACTGCTCAAAATCCAACTGTGGCTCCCCACTGAATTTAAGAGGCCATGTAATAGGAAATCTTGCATAGCACAGCTCAGTCTGCCTACCGGCCTCATCCTGTGCTGCCCTCTCATTCATGAGCCAGGCAACAGCCAGAGGGCACTGAGTGACACTCCCCAATCATATCTCAGTCCCTCATGGCTCTGCCTCCCTGGGCCTATTTGTCCCTTGCCTGGAATGCATTTCCCAAATCAGAGTAACATAAACGTACCTGTCAAGACATAGGTCAGATGTTAACTCCTACAAGAAGTCTTCTCTGCCCACTGCCCCTAAAACCTGCCATCCCACTAGGGCCCCTTCTATGTAATATGGTGGCACTTTGTAATTGATACCATTATTAAGCTTATTCTACTTCACTATATTTTTACTAGTCAGCCTGCCTCACTAGACACAACTCCTTAAGGGCAGGGACCATGTTTTTATTCCCAGTTTAACACAATCCCTGACACATCACCCACACTCAACAATTGAAGAAAAGATGGATTGTTGAATAACTCGTATTAGGTCAATTCCTAACTATTAAGAAAATATTAGATCTGTACTTCCCCCTATTTATCAAAAATAAACTTGTAATGAATAAAGGAGTTAACTGTAGGGAAATAAAATCATAAAAGGTATAAGAAAAATATCTGTAAATATTTATCTTAAAGTGAGGGCTTCTGAAGGATATACCAAAGGTAAAAGCCATGAAAGAAATGACATTAAAAGGTTAAAATTTCTGTATATCAAAAACCACCATAAAATTAACACAAATAAACTAAACTGGAGAAAAACTTCCTCATGCCCTTTGCAGTCCATCCTTCCCTCTATCCCAACCCCAGGCAGAGTGACTTTTTTGGCATTTTCTACATATTTTGTAAATAGAATGATACAATATATGCCCTTTTGAGCTGGCTTCTTTTCCCTGTAATGATTTTGAGATTCATCCATGTTGTTGCATGTATTGATGGTTTCCTCCTTTTTATTGCTTACTCCTTTGGGAGGGTATCATATTTCGTTTATCAATTTGATTCACTTGGTGATGGCCATTTGGCTTGTTTTCAATCTTTGACTATTGTAAACAAGGCTGCTACAAATATTCGTGTACAAGTCTTGGTGTAGACAAATGTTCTCATTTGTCTTGAGTAAGTACTTAGATGTAGAATGACTAGATTGTAAGACGGGTCTATGTTTAACGTTTTGAAAAACTGCCAAACTGTGTCCCTAAGTGTTGTTTTGTTTCATTTCCACCAGCAGTGTAGGAGAGTTCCAGTTGCTTCACATTCTCGGCCACAATGGACATTGTCAGCCTTCTTAATTTGATTCCTTCTAGTGAATGCCTGTGTGTGCTATCTCACCATAAGTCGTATAATTTTATGACATTTTGAATCTTTGAAAAGTTTACTCCTCAGAAGACCAAAATATCACTTTAATTTCTAACCATTGATCCTGTACCTAAAAAGTCTAGTAAGTTTTCAGTTTAGTCGCCAAGTATTTGCATACTTATTATTGTACAAGGCACTGTGTTAGAAGCTAGAGAGAATGCAAAGATGAGCACAACATGGCGTTTGCTCTCAGATAACTGAGTCTTATAAGTAGAGAAATAACCCAAATGCAAGCTAGAACAGAAAGTGTCTTTGAAGAAGTCTGGGTCACAACACTCTATAATGGCTTCATTAAGGAGGTATCATCTGACGTAGTCTGTATAGTACAGAACCCCTCAAACTTTGGTTGACAACCATAATATCCCATACTTTTGCCCTAAATTCTTCTCCCCCCTAAACCAAACCATGTGACTCCCTCAAACAATACCCAATATAGGATGTCTCGTTACTAGTGTGGTTGCTCTCTCTGGACAGACTTTAACCAAAAACTTCCTTTGATGTGTGGAATGATCAGAACATAACACCCGGGAGTTGTCTTGCCCACAGAGGGGAGAGCAGAACTCTTACTGATAATGTTTTAACATACTGTTGTTATTTATAAGACTGCATTAACTTTTATTTCATATATTGG
Organism: Mirounga angustirostris; assembly: GCF_029215605.1. NCBI lineage: Eukaryota > Metazoa > Chordata > Mammalia > Carnivora > Phocidae > Mirounga > Mirounga angustirostris. Next base: position 78,844,638 of record NW_026991713.1, read on the forward strand.
GCCTTTATATAAATGAATGAATCAACAGTGTAATTTTAGAATTGTAACTGGTATTACAGATGATCTAATATAACTCCCTCTTTTTCCAAGAAAGAAAAAGAATTCCACAGTGGATTAAGTTCTTTGCCCTTTTTCAGACAGGCAGACACTGATGGAGGACAGACTGCCGTGTGAGTCTTCTGACTCCCGAACAGGGCTTTCCTTGAGTAAACCTAAATCTGTCTTTTCTATGGGCTGTTGTTAAGCTACCTCTTTACCTTTCATACATCTGCTTTTTTTTTTTTTTTTTTTTTTTTTAATACTTAGGTACTGGCCCTTTTTTTGGTTAAGTTTAATCTTCTTTGGCACCACCCTAACAGCATCTTCTTGGATTCAGATTATATCTAACAAATTGAATAAAACCTTCTCAAAATATGCCATCTGCAAAAGTGACCGGCATGACATTTACATCGTCAAACCAAATGTCTGGCTGGCGTGTGGAACCAAAAACCGAAGAGAGAACAGCTGGAAATTTACTCACTGTGATCAAATACAGTGTAGGCAAAGTGAGAGCCCAAGTAAGAGTTATAGCGGAAAGCAAAATGTTGACACTAGGGAAGAGCTCTGAATGGTTAGAATGGACTCAGAGAATCACTCAGCAGACAGGAAAACTGAGTTAACTGGGTTGGGGAAAGCGCTCTGGGAGTAAGACTGTGAACAATGCATGGTGTCAGAGAGCCTCAGGGGTTAGGTTATTCAGGTTGCATGAATCACACTGGGCTTCACATCTTAAATGAACTTGGGGGGCTGGGGGGGTGTCTGGGTGGCCCAGTCAGTTAAGTGGCCAACTCTTGATTTCAGCTCATGATCTCAGGATCATAAGATTGAGCCCCACGTCAGGCTCCATGCCAGTGTGCTTAAGATTCTTTCCCTCTCCCTCAGCCCCTCCCCCCATCTCGCCCTAAAAACAAAACAAAAAAACACTTGGGAACTGTTATAGTCTAAAGGAATAACATTGTCGGCATTAAACGTCACATAGGCAAGTGAGCGGGCCACATTCCTCGTCGCCTCAAGATTGTGCACTAGCTTTTATTCACTGATATGCCTAAATGATGCCTTTCCCCAATTTTGTCCTTCCCCTCCATTTTACCACATCGCCAACAGCACTCCAGCCTTGGGTTAATACCTGGTAGAACTCCAGGATACACAGAAGGACCTGTTAGATTTTAGGTTCCATGAAGGAGCAGTCTTTTGGGTCAATATCACAGCAGAAGGTCTCCTTTGAAGTAGCTTGATGAATATGTACTGTTGGGATGATATGCAGGACATGATAGGACCACAGCTGAGGGGAATACACTAGCTCTTTCCTACCATGTCCTTTCTACCTGGTTGTGCTACAAACTGGAGAACAGGTTTTTGAGTTCATTCTAGGGTTTGGAAGCCATAAACTTCCTATCTCTCTCCCATTCACACCCATACAACTGGTTTGTGTTCCACTCTGAACGCTGTGCCCTCAGAACCAGATATGGGGAGCCTCAGTATACACTGTGCATGAGGCCCAGGGCACCTGCTCATTTTAAGGCTCTTTTTAGTACACACTGTAATATAAACAAATCCATATCCTACCTCATATGTGCTCTGGAATGCCTTTGCTCTGAGCAAGCCTGGGAAATCCCTGGCCCCTCCCACAGGAAACCAGATCCAGCCTGGCTCACGTTAAGCCGTGAGGAATATGGCCCATTCGTTTGCCTGTGTGACATTCAATGCCAAAGATGTCATTCCTATAGACTATAACAGTTCCTAGCTGCATTCATTTGTTCACACATTGGTTTTTTGTTTTTTGTTTTTTTGACAGAGAGAGAGAAGGGGGAGAGGGGCAGAGGGCGATGGAAAGAGAATCTCAAGCAGACTCCAAACCAAGCCCAGAGCCTGATGCAGGGCTCCATCTCACAACCCCGAGATCATGACCGAAGCCGAAACCAAGAGCCGGATGTTTAAGTGACTGAGGCCACCCAGGCGCCCCCACACATTGTTTCTTATTGATGGAGTGGGGATGTGAAAGATTTTCCCAGGTGAATTTTTATTACTTGATTCAACTATATTTAAGTGTTGCCTGTTATGTATCTGTTTTGATCTGGAAAAAACAAACCGCTTTTGATCTTAAAAATTAGTATAAAGTTTTTGGAGAAAATCCTAAAAAGATATCTGGTTTTCTTAATTTACAATAAAAGATTAAGAGGAGGCAAACGGAACAAAGGAAATCACCTTGTCCAAGCCACTCACCAGACAGCAGAGGACAGTGAGACTCAGGGTGTGCAATTATTTGCCCAGCCATGTGTTATACTGCAGTTTAAATGAAAGAAAAAGAAGTAAATACAACAGCCTCTTACAGAGAAACAGTTCTCATGCACATCCACTCTCAATTACTACAGAAATTAAAAAAAAAAAAAAATACTAGAATGAATTTTGATGCCACTGGAGAAGGCAGTCCTCTATTCCACTAGCTTTCAGCAAGGAGGTGGGGGCTTTCTGGAAAAGGGTGTTGTAGTGTTGATGGATACATTGAGGAAAGCATTGAACATAGTGTGTCTGGATTTCAGTTAAGATTTGTTTCAGAGATGGAGAGTACTGAGCTACTTTAAGCTTCCATTACAGCCTTGAGGGAAAAAAATGAAGATGGAGGAGAAGAAATTTGGGGAGGAATACCAGTTAGGAAGCCAACCACCGCAATGAAGCAGAATGATCAGGAAAGTGACAAAAATGGGGATTAAGGCACTTTTGTAGGTGAGACCACAGCCACCACCACTGTTACCCCCCCCACACACACATACTGCACCAGCACAACAAATAGAATAATCCTTTACTGAACCCTTAAGTGCAAGGCACCGTAGCCTTTGCCTACCTTATCTTATACGATCCCCACAACAAACCTCCAGTGGTGGTTTAGCAGATGAGGAAACAGGCTTAGAGAAGTGAAGTAACTTGCTGTGATGGGTCTTCTTGCTGTGTCAACTTGGCTAGGCTACAGTCCTCAGTTACTCAAACACTAAGTGTTGCCAGGAAGGTATTTAGCAGATGTGATTCAAGTCCAAAGGCCATAATCAGTTGACCTTAATAAGGGAGATTATTCTAGATAATCTGGGTGGGTCTGACTTAATCAGTTGAAAGACCTTAAAAACAGAGCTAAGGCTTCTCTGAAGAAGACAAAGACACTCCACCTATGGACAGCTGCTTCAGCCTGTGTCTGAGAGTTCTAGCCGGCCTTTCCTCACAGCCTGGCCTGTGGATTCTCGTCTTGCCCAGTCTGCCCTCACGGTTACATAAGCCAATTCCTTGCAATAAACCTCTTAATATACACATCTCCTACTAGTTCTGTTCCTCTGGTTGAACCCAAACTGATACACGTGCCAAAGATCACACAATAATTAGGTAAAAGAGTTCAGATCCTCTCAAAGCCAAGAGTAGGTCACTAATTCACATTCCCTCCCAACAGAAGAGGTTCAGTTTTGGACATCAGAGCTTCACAGAAATGGCAACACATCCAAATGTCTAGCAGGAATTGAAGGAGAGGTTAAAAGGTTAAAGCTCTGGAGACCAGACTATGCTAAACTTTTGAAATGGAGCCAAGGGGTAGAAGAAACACCCATTATGACTATGAGGAAATTGGAGTCATGGAAAACCACTCAGTTGTGATGCAGAATATGGTCAGAGTGATATAGCACTGAAGAATGCTTCCCTGACTAGGACCATTCCGGAAAAGGCCAACATTTCATAGGCATTATAACCTAATCCAGGTATAGGCAAAAGCAAGAAACAAAGGTTCATCAGAATTTCAGTTCCACATCGAAACAGGAAAGTCCCCTAACTTGTTCCAGACCAGATTGATCCTCATGCATAAAAAGAATACAGGGTTTAGCATTTTGAACATCAGCATGTTTTTCCAAAAAGCACAAAAACATACTTAGATTTGGATGGTCTACACCCACATCATTGTTACACATGGGAAAACATAATTCTTGCAGTTTATGAGTAAACAGAAAACATGGTACATGCTTAATATTAATCAAGCATGATTTGGTATGACAGATGCCACACAGAACCTATGAAAGACACAATGGTTGCAGTTTAAGGAAGATGGTGGAGTAGGAGGATCCTGAGCTCACCTCCTCCCATAGACAGAAGAGCTGCAGAACACTCTCCAGACTAGACAGCCTGGAGAAGGGCACAGTTGATGCTCTCACCCCACCTTAAAAACCTAGACTGGAGTAGGATCCGGATGCCAAAATGGGTGAGTCTGGTCATCTTTGTGAGCCTGCAACTTTAGTGAGCCTAGAGTCCACAAGCCCACACCAGCCCTAGTCATGCTGGGGCACAGAAAAAGAAGCCAGGCTTAAAAGCGCTGAGGAGCTGTGGGAACACTCTGCCCCTCTCTACCTTAAAAGCTCAAACCAGAGCAGGATCCGGACATCATAAGGCGAAGTTTCAGATGCCATAATTAGTGGGTCACAACGCCATAACTGGTGGGTCAGATCATCACAGAAAGCTTGTGACCTCAGGAAGCCAAGGATCTGCAAGCCCACACCAGCCCACTGGTACTGGAACATGGAAAAAAAGCAGCAGTTTAAAAGGGCTGAAGAATTGTGGGAATATTCTCTCCGCTCCATTTTTCTTTTATTATTATTTTTTCTTTATTCTTTCTGTAAAAAGCAATGGTTTAAAAGAGCAGCTCCAGATTTCAGGTTATACTACAAAGCTATAGTAATCAAAACAGTATGGTATTGGCACAAAAATAGACACATAGATCAACAGGACAGAAGAGGGACCCCGGAAATAAACCCATGATTATATGGTCAGTTAATGTTCGACAAAGGAGAAAATATGCAATAGGAAAAAGACAGTCTCTTCAACAAATGGTGTTCGGAAAGCTGGACAGCTACATGCAAAAGAATGAAACAAACAAACAACAAAACCTAAAAAACTCAAATAAACAATCTAACCTTATACTTAAAGGGACTAGGATAAAAAAAAAGAACAAACCAAACCCAAGGTGAGTAGAAGAAAGGAAATAAAGATCAGAGCAGAAATAAATGAGGTAAAAACTAAAAAAAAAGAAACGAAGAAAAAAAAAATCATTGAAACCAAGAGCTGATTCTTTGAAAAGATAAACAAAAGAGACAAACCCTTACCTGGACTCAACAAGAAAAAAAGACAAAGGACTCAAATAAAATCAGAAACAAGAAAGGAGAAGTAACAATTGACACCACAGAAACACAAAGGATTATAAGAGAATATGTAAAATTACATATCAACAAACTGGACATCCTACAAGAAATAGATAAATTCCTAGAAACATACAATCTTGCAAAACTGAACCAGAAGAAACAGAAAATCTAAACAGACCTATTATAAGTAATGAAATTGAACTGGTAAACAAAACTACCAAAAAATAAAAGTCCAGGACCGGATGGTTTGACAGGTGAATTCTACCAGACATTTAAAGAAGAGTTAATACCTATTCTCTTCAAACCATTCCAAGAAATAAAAGAGGAAGGAAAACTTCCAAGTATATTCTACAAGGTCAGCATTACCCTGATACCAAAGCCAGACAAAGACATCAGAGAAAAAAACAAACTATAGGCCAATATCTCTGATGAACATAGTTGCAAAAATTCTCTACAAAATATTAGCAAACCACATTAAAAAAATCATTCACCACCATCAGGTAGGATTTATTCTCAGGACGCAAGAATGTTTTTTTTTTTTTTTTAAGATTTTATTTATTTGAGACAGAATGAGAGAGAGAGAGAGCTCATGAGAGGGGGGAGGGTCAGAGGGAGAAGCAGACTCCCTGCCGAGCAGGGAGCCCAATGCGGGACTCGATCCTGGGACTCCAGGATCATGACCTGAGCCGAAGGCAGTCGCTTAACTGACTGAGCCACCCAGGCACCCGCAAGAATGGTTTAATATTCACAAATCAACATAATACACCACATCAACAAAACAAGGGATAAAAATCATATTATCTCAATAGATTCAGGAAAAGCATTTGACAAGATTCAACACCCATTCATGATAAAAACTCTAAACAAAATGGGGTTAGAGGGAACATACTAAACATTAAAAAAGGCCATAAATGACACATCCATAGCTAACATCATCCTCAATGGTGAAAAACAGAGCTTTCCCCTAAGGTCAGGAACAAGACAAGGATGTCCACTCTCACCACTTTTATTCAGCATAGGACTGAAAGTCCTAGCCACAGCAATTGGACAAAGAAAAAAAAAAAGAAAAGAAAGAAGCAGCATCTATATTGGTAAGGAAGAAGGTAAACTGTCACTATTTGCAGACACATGATACTATACAATGAAAATCCTAAAGACTCCACCAAAATACTACAGGAAGTAATAAACAAATTCAGTAAAGTTGCAGGATACAAAGTTAATACCCAGAAACTGACTGCATTTTTATACAGTAACAACAAAGTTACAGAAAGAGAAATTTAAAAAAAACACCATTTACAATTGCACCACAAAAGAATAAAATACCTAGGAATAAACTTAACCAAGGAGGTGAAAGACCTGTACTCAAATAACTATAAAACATGCATGAAAGAAACACAGGGGAAGATAAAACAAATGGAAAGATATTTCATGCTCATGGATTTAAAGACTTAATACTGTCAAAATGTCCATATTACCCAAAGAAATCTACAGATTCAATTCAATCTCTATCAAAATACCAACAGCATTTTTCACAAAACTAGAACAAATAATACTAAAATTTATATGGAAACACAAAAGACCCAAATAGTCAAACAATCCTGAGAAAGAATAATGAAGCTGGAGATATTACAATTCTAGATTTCAAGATATACTACAAAGCTGTAGTTATCAAAACAGCATGGTACTGACACAAAAATAGACACATAGATCAATAGAACAGAAAGAGATACCAGATATAAACTGACATTTATATGGTCAATCTATGACAAAGGAGGCAAGAATACACAATGGGGAAAAGAGAGTCTTTTCAATAAATGGTGCTGGGAAAACTGGACAGCTACACGTAAAAGAAAGAAACTGGACGATTTACCAACACCATAAAAAAGAATAAACTCAAAATGTATTAAAGACCTGAACATGAGATCTGAAGCCATAAAAATCCTACAAGAGAACACGGGCAGTAATTTCCCTGACATCAGCCATAGCAACATTTTTCTACATGTGTCTCCTAAGGCAAAGGAAACAAAAGCAAAAATAAACTATTGGGACTACATCAAAATAAAAAGCTTCTTCACAGCAAAAAATAATCAACAGAACTAAAGACAACCTACTGAATAGGAAAAGATATTTGCAAATGATATATCTAATGAGGGTTAATGTCCAAAATATATAAAAAATTTATATAACTGAACACCAAAAAACCCAAACAATCCAATTAAAAAATGGACAGAGGACCTGAATAGACATTTTTTCAAAGAAGACATACAGATGGCCAACAGACACATGAAAAGATACTCAATATCACTAGTCAACAGGGAAATGCAAATCAAAACCATAATGAGGTATCACCTCACACCTGTCAGAATGGCAAAAATCAAAAATACAAGAAATAGTAAGTGTTGGCAAGGATGCAGATAAAAAGGAGCCCTCATGCATTGTTGGTGGGAAAGCAAACTGGTGCAGCTACTATGGAAAACAGTATGGAGGTTCCTCCAAAAATTAAAAATATAAATAACGTATGATCCAATAATTCCACTACTGGGTATTTACCTAGGGAACATGAAAACACTAACTAAAAAAGATATCTGCACCCCTATGTTTATTGCAGCATTATTTACAATAACCAAGACATGCAAGCAACCTAAGTATGCATTAATAGATGAATGGATAAGGAAAATGTAGTATATATCTACAATGGAATACTGTACAGCCATAAAAAAGGATGGATCATGCCACTGGAGACAACATGGATGGACTTAGAAGGTATAATGCTAAGCAAAATAAGTCATACTGAGAAAGACAAATACCATATGATTCCACTCATAAATGAAATCTAAGGAAAAAATGAATAAACAAATAGCAGAATCAGAAACAAATACAGAGAATGAACTTAAGAGGGGGGCAGGGGGTTGGGCAAAATGGGTGAAGGAGAGAGGGAGATACAGGCTTCCAGATATGGAATGAGTAAGTCACAGAAATAAAAAGCAGAGTATAAAGAATACAGTCAATGATATTTTAACAGTAATATAATGGGATGGATGGTAGCTTTATGAGCCCCATGTGTGCTGTAAAGTTTACTTAAAATTAAAAAAAAATTTTTTTTAAATAAATGTAGTGTTTTTAGAATGTGTTCAAACTTAAGTGACCAATTTACTATAGACTACTATATACATAGGATGTTAGAGAGGAACCTCATGGCAACCACAAACCACAATCCTATAACAGATACACAAAAAAATTAATGGGGAAAAAAAAAAGTGTAACACTTTCCCCTAAGGTCAGGAACAAGACAAGGATGTCCACTCTCACCACTTCTATTCAGCATAGGACTGAAAGTCCTAGCCACAGCAATTGGACAAAGAAAAAAAAAAAAAAGGAAAGAAGCAGCATCTATATTGGTAAGGAAGAAGGTAAACTGTCACTATTTGCAGACACATGATACTATACAATGAAAATCCTAAAGACTCCACCAAAATACTACAGGAAGTAATAAATTCAGTAAAGTTGCAGGATACTAAACACTAAAGTCATCAAGTCACAAGTGAAGAGAGAAAGAAAAGAAGAAAGGAACATAGAACTACAAAAACAACCAAGAAACAATTAACAAAATGGTAACAAGTACAAATCTCTCAATAATTACTTTCAATGTAAATGGAATAAATGCTTCAATCAAAAAACACAGGGTGAATGAATGGGGTGAAAAAAGACCCATCTAGATGCCACCTACAAGAGACTCACTTTAGATTTAAGACACATATAAAGACTAAAAATGAAGGGATGGAAGAAAATGTTCCATGCAACTGGAAACGGGAAACAGGATAGCAATACTTACTTACATCAGACAAAATACACTTAAAAAGAAAGACTGTAACAAAACACCAAAAGGAAGCATTACATAGTTATAAAGGGATTGATCCAACATGAGGATAGAACAATCGTAAATATCTATGTACCTAACATAGGAGCACCTAAATATATAAGGTAAATATCAACAGACATAAAGGGAAAAACTGACAAAAATACATAATAGTAGGGGACTTTACCACTCCACTTACATCAATGGAGAAATCATCCAGACAGAAAAACAATAAGCAAACAGTGGCTTTGAATGATACATTAGATCAGATGGGCTTAACAGATATATACAGAACATCCCATCCAAAAAAAGCAGAATATACTTTTCCAAGTACACAAGGAATATTCTCCAGGACAGATCATACATTAGGCCACAAAACAGGGGTTAATAAATTTAAGAAAACTGAAATCATACCAAGCACCTTTTCTGACTACAATGTTATAAAACTAGAAATCAATTACAAGAAAACAAAACTATAAAAAAACACATACATGCGAAGGCTAAACATGTTACTAAACAACCAATGGGTCAATGAAGAAATCAAAGAGGAAAGTAAAAAAAAACAAACAAAAACACATGGAGACAAATGAAAATAGAAACAAAATGATTCAAAATCTTTGGGATGCAGCAAAAGCAGTTCTAAGAGGGAAGTTCAGAGCAATACAGACTTAACCTTAAGAAATAAGAAAAAACTCAAACAATCTAACCTTATACCTACTGGAACTAGAAAAAAGAAAAAGTCCAAAGTAGTAGAAGGACGGAAACAGTAAAGATTGGAGCAGAAAATATGAAATAGGGGGGGAAAAACCCTAAAAACAACAATAAAAAAGATCAATGAAACCAAGAGTTGGTTCTTTGAAAATTGATAACCATCTATCCAGACTCATCAAGAAAAAAACAGGGCTCAAATAAAATCAGAAAAGAGGAGAGGTAAAACTGACACCACAGAAAAACACACAATTATGAGAGACTACTATGAGAAATTGTATGCCAACAAATTGGACACCCTAAAAGAAATGAATAAATTCCTAGAAACACACAATCTTGTAAAACTGAATCAGGAAGAAAGAGAAAAGCTGAACAGATTGATTACTCGTAATGAAATGGAATCAATAAAAAAAAACACAAAAAAACCCCAAGAAACAAAAGTCCAGGATCCAATTTCTTCACAGGTGGATTCTACCAAACATTTAAAATAGAGAGGTGCCTGGTGGCTCAGCTGGTTAAGCCTCCAACTGTTGCTTTCGGCTTAGGTCATGATCTCAGGGTCGTGAGATCGAGCCCTGCATCAGTCTCTGTGCTCAGCACAGAGTCTTCTTGAGATTCTTTCTCTCACCTCCCCTCCCCCAGCTCATACTCTCTCTCTCAAATAAAGTAAATAAAATCTTTAAAAAATAAAAAAGTCAATACCTGTCTCAAACTATTCTAAAAAATTAAAGAGGAAGGAATGCTTCTAAATTTATTCTACAAAGCCAGCAATACCTTGATACTAAAGCTAGAAAAAGACACTATAACAAAAAAGTACAGACCAATATCTCTGATGAACATAGATGTAAAAATTCTCAACAAAATATTAGCAAACCAAATTTAAGAATACATTAAAAGGATCATTCACCATGATCAAATGGGATTTATTCCAGGGATGCAAGGATGGTTTAATGTCTACAAATCAACATGATATACTACATTAACAATTAAGAATAAAAACTATATGATCATCTCAATAGATACAGAAAAATCATTTGACAAAATCCAACACGATCCATAAGAAAAAACTCTCAAAAAAGTTGTTATAGAGGGAACATACCTCAATATAATAAAGTCCTCATATGGCAAACCCACAGTTAACATCATACTTAATGGTAAAAAGCTAAAAGCTTTTCCTCTAAGATCAGGAACAACACAAGGATGTCCACTCTCACCACTTTTATTCAACACAATACTGGAAGTCCTAGCCACAGCAATCAAAGAAAAGGAATAAAAAACATCCAAATCGGTAAGGAAGAAATAAACTGTCATTATTTGCAGAGGAGGAGATGATTCTACATATAGGAAACCCTAAAGACTCCACCAAAAAACTGTTAGAACTAATAAAATCAGTAAAGTTTCAGGATACAAAATTAATACACAGAAATCTGGTTCATTTTTATACCCTAATAACAAACTAGCAGAAAGAGAAATTAAGAGAACAATCACATTTCTCACTGCATCAAAGTAAATAAATAAATAAAATACCTAGGAATAAATGTAACCAAGGATATGAAAAACCTATACTTTAGGTCTATACCATTCTCATGGATCGGAAGAATTAATGTTGTTGAAATGTCTATACTACCCAAGGCAATCTACAGATTCAATGCAATTCCTATCAAAATACCAACAGCATTTTTCATAGAACTAGACCAAATAGTGCTAAAATTTGTGTAGAACCACAGAAGACCCTGAATAGCCAAAGGAATCTTAAGCAAAACAAAACTGAAGGCTTAACACAACTCCAGTTTTCAAGATATACTACAAAGCTATAGTAATCAAAACAGTATGGTACCAGCACAAAAACGGACATAGGTCAAAGGAATAGGACAGACAGCCCAGAAATAAGTCCAGGTTTATATGGTCAACTAATCTATGGCAAAGGAAGCAAGAATATACAATGAAAAAAAAACAGTTTTTTAAATAAGCAGTGTTGAGTAAACTGGACAGCTATATGCAAAAGAATGAAACTGGATCACTTTCATACACTAATCAAAAAAAAGAAAAATAATAAACTCAAAATAGATTAAACACCTACATGTGAGACCTGAAACCATAAAGCTCATAGAAGAAAACACAGGCAGTAAACCTTTGGATGTCAGCCTTAGCAACATTTTTCTGGATCTGTCTCCCCATGGATGGGAAACAAAAGCAAAAATAAACTATCAGGACTACATCAAACTAAAAAGGTTTTACACAGAAAAAAAAAAAAATATCAACAAAATGAAGGACAGCCTTCTGAACAAAAGAAGATATCTGCAAATGATATATCCAATGCGGGGTTAATACCCAAAATTTATAAAGAACTTATACAGCTCAACACCAACAAAATAAATAATCTGATTTTAAAAATGGGCAGAGGACCCAAATAGACATTTTTCCAAAGACATACAGATGACTAATACATATGAAAAGATGTTCACTAATCATTAGGGAAGTGCAAACTAAAACCAGAATGAAATATCACCTTCACACCAGTCAGAACAGCTAGTATCAAAAAGACAAGAAATAGCAAGTGTCGACAAAGATGTGGAGCAAAGGGAACCCTTGTGCACTCTTGGTGGGGACGTAATTGGTGCAGCCACTAGGGAAAACAGTATGGAGGTTCCTCAAAAAATAAGACTACCATACAATCCATTAATTCCACTTCTGGGTATTTACCCAGAAAATGAAAACACTACAGTTGACCCTTGAACAACACAGTGGTTAGGGGCTTGGCCACCTGCACAGTCAAAAATCCACATATAACTTTTGACTCCACAATGACAACTACTAACAACCTACCGTTGACTGGAAACCTTACCAATAATCTACATACCAGATTAACACATATTTTGTATGTTATATGTATCATATACTGTATTCTTACAATAAAGTCAGCTGGAGAAAAGAAAATGTTAAGAAAATCACGAGAAAATACATTTACAGTACTGTACTGTATTTATACATATTAAAAAAAAAAATCTGTATATGGACTCCTGGATGGCTCAGTTGGTTAAGCGTCTGCCTTCAGCTCAGGTCATGATCCCAGGGTCCTGGGATCGAGCCCCGCTTTGGGCTCCCTGCTCAGTGGGAAGCCTGCTTCTCCCTCTCCCCCGACTTGTGTGCTCTCTCATTCTCAAATAAATAAAATCTTTTAAAAGAAATCTGTGTATAAGTGGACCATCACAATTCAAACCCATGTTGTTCAAGTATCAACTGTAATTTGAAAGTATATATGCATCACGATGTTTATTGCAGCATTATTTATAATAGCCAAGATATGGAGGCAGCCTAAGTGTCCATCAATGGATGAATGAGTACAGAAGATGTGGTATATATACACAATGGAATATTACTCAACCATAAAAAAGAATGAAATCTTGCCATTCACAACAACATGGAAGGACCTAGAAAGTCCTTATTAGTCACTTATTAGGCTAAATGAAATAAATTAGAGAAAGACAAATACCATATGATTTCACTCACATGGAGAATCTAAAAAACAAAACAAATGAACAACAAACAACAACAAAACAGACTCATAAATACACAGAACAAACCGGTGGTTTCCAGAAGGGAGGGACAAGGGGGGAACATGTGAAATATGTGAAGGAGATTAAGAGGTACAAAGTTCCAGCTAGAAAATAAATAAGTCATGGGGATGAGAAGTACAGCATAGGGAATATAGTTGATAATAACTATAATAACTTTGTATGAGAGAAGCGCCCATCATGGTGAATGTTTTGTAATGTATATAATTGTCAACTGATTCACTATGTTGTATCCCTGAAACTTGCATAATATAGTATGTCAACTATTTAAAATTTGTTAATAAATGTGGATAATTTTTTTTTTAAAGATACAATGGTTCCTGACAACTAAAGCCTTAACAAAATGAGACACCTTCAGTTTAACTGAGAGAAAAATAATCATCAGAGTTCACAAAAATATTTGTGTATCTTTTCACTGAATGGTGACTGTTCTAGAAAAAGACCCTTTCAAAGTGGGGGAGAGGGGAAAGCATTACACTGCAACAGGCAAACTGTTCAAGTTCTACAAACTGAAACACGATAGTTTTAAAAGCAATAAAACCCAAAGTGACATTTGTGATGTTAACACCATCTAGGCCTCACACGTCATTGTTACAATGATGATCAGAAGCTAAAGCTGCTTCCGGGCTCTTCCTAGACAAAGAGCTACTAAATGGTTATTTTTAAACCTCTTGATAGATAATTTGTCCTCGATGCCTTCTACAATTTGAAGTGTGAATTTGAACCCCCTCCCCCCAAGTCCAGGTTGCTTTGCTTACAACCAAACACACATCCCAGACGTAGCTATGATTATTGTTGAAAGAAACTGATGAGCCAAAAGGGCTAGTTGAACTCAGGCTGAAAACTAAAGAAAAGGAGAATTGTCCTAAGAAGCCATCAGCAGCAGGATGCATGGAAAATTGGGTTTGGTCTGTTTTTTTTTCTAGGTGAGTGTGGTTGTCTGGATAAATCTTACAGAAGGGATGGCCTATTAGAGCAATATGGTTGGTCTCCCTGGCAGTGCAAACACAGCCTATCTGAGCTACCTCGTAACTCAGGACATCCAATGCTCCAGCCAGGGAGCTGGGAAAAAATACATGCAGAGGTGGAAACTGTGTTCAACATTTCAATATTTTCTCTACATCTTTGACAAAACAAGTATTAATCTTCACAATCATGTATTCATTTAGATATCAATATCTACTTTATAAAGTGTTCAATTTCAATTCTATCTACTATGTATTGATCTTTTAAAATCTGTGTTTCTGTAAAATACACATGGCTTTGGAACTATCCTAGCTCAGCAATTGTCCATTCTTTCTACATTCTCCTCTCCTAAGGAAAAAAGGTGAAGAGGTACTTTAATGTATATAGAGCTTCTGCTTTAATATATTTTTTTAAGATCTTATTTATTTATTCATGAGAGACAGAGAGAGAGAGAGGCAGAGGGAGAAGCAGGGTCTCCGCAAAGAGCCCAGTGGGGGTCTTGATCCCAGGACCCCAGGATCACGACCTGAGCAGAAGGCAGATGCCCAACCGAGCCACCCAGGTGCCCCTAGAGCTTCTGCTTTTAAGTATCTTCTAAACCCAAGATCGTCCGCACTGTATCTGAATCAAAATAAGAACACCTTGTGAGGTTATCACACATGGGTGTTTCCATGAGTGCTCTCTTCACATTAGCAGCATGTTCAGATGTGCTGGGCACTAGATTCCTTTTGGTTCACAAACCTTCACTAAGTGTTTATGTTGGAAGTCAAGGCTGAGGGTATTTTTCCGCTTGGTCCCACGGAACTGCAGGGAAGCGTCTGAGAGCACACCCTGAGCACACATCCCTCCCGAGGGTATATCAGCGATGGGGACAGTGGAACAATGTAGGAAAGGCCATTAGGAGTCTAGAGACCTGCTTCCCAACAGGCTGTAATGAGAATAAATGAAACAGTACTTATGATGCTTTTCAGATGACTGTGAAATGGATCTAAAGACAGAAGCAGCTGCTTTTTCAGGGAAGAAAAGATGAGAGAGAGAAAGAAGTGGTCCAAAGGATTTACAGTAAAGGCTAAGACCTAAGAGCCAACCACCTGGCAGGAACCGGGACTTGTGCTTTTTTTTTTTTTTTTTATCTGATTAGAAATATGCCACAATTAGTCTTTCAAGGTGACATAGAAGCTCTGTTGCTGACTGAGGGCCAAAAGGAAGATGCATGGATCTTTCCTTTTGGAGAGCAGGCAAATCACTGCCTGTATACTGTGGGTTTTCTGGGTCCACTGTCTGTGCTGCACCAGAGGCCTGGGAGGGGAAGCCCCCCCCCCAACACTAACAATGCAACTTCACCGGTCAATTCCTTCTCCATTTTTCCTATCCAAAGCCAAAAAAATACTACCACCAGTTCTTCCAAGCACGTCACTGATGGCTTTCCATATCCGTGCCTGTGCTCTGTCCTCAAAGACCATCTTCTTCGCTGCCTCCCCAAGAGTTCTCTACGCATCGATACTAAAGTTGGTACCTTCTCTGAAAGTGAGTCCCTGCCCCGTGAACTAGATATAATTTCTGCCAACGTTGGGTGGGGAGGCTCACTCCTAGCAGTTAAACTATAGATCTTACTAGGTTCTATCTTGTCTTACACATATTTTAACTGCTTTTTGCCTATTTATGAGCGCTTGAATATTTTTTCTGGCTGTATCCATTTCTCCGTCTCTCTTTGCTTAGTACCGTAGTGTGTATTTAATGGATAGTTTATGAATGAACCAGCTCTGTCCACACCTTAGATCAATCATTCATTTAAAATCAACAAACCTTCATTAGGCATTTAATAGGTACAAGGAGTTGGGAGATTGTAGAGATGAGTAAGAATCAACCCTGCTCTCCTAGGATGGGAATGGAACTAAGAAATCTACCTAAATAACTTGTGGCAAGCAGGCCAAGTGTTTTAATAGGGGCGCGCGCGCGCACACACACACACACACACACAGTGTAAAAACAGAAAGGAAGAAGCATTTCCTTTGGGGGAGGGGAGATTCTGGGAAGGCTGCATGAAAAGAAGGGGGGAAATCATCTGTTGTAGGTCAGATTTCACTAAACCGGTTGTTAATCATCTCATTTAATTCCCACATAACCCTCCAAGTTAGGCATTTTTTACTCCCATTTTACAGACAAGGAAATTGGGGCTCAGAGCAGTTAAATAATTTGGCCAAGGTCCCATGGCTAGTAAATAATGAAACTGGTGGTCACATTCCCAATGGCCTGGTTCCAAAGCTCATGCTCATTTCCCTATACACCAGATCTCCTTCCCCACAGGCAAGTAAAAACACAGTGACACCTGAGCTCAGCCTTCAAGAGGACGTAAGACTTCCACATGCGTATCTGGAGGGAGGGCAGGATCCTTCCAGGAGCAGCCAATAGCCTGAGCAATGCCTGGAGGCAGCAAAGTTTAAAACATATGGGGAAAACAATGAATCATGGAACACTACATCAAAAACTAATGAGGTACTGTATGTGACTAACATAACGTAACATAATAAAATTAAATTAAAAAAAAATATGGGGAAAGGCAGATTCCCTCACATAACAGACTATAGGACATATAAGGGAGACAAAATGGAGAGAGAGAGCCAGTGGATGATTCTTCATTTTCCCTGTGATATATTTGGAACATACAGTAAAGTGTATTATCTACTTAAAAAAAATATTATAAGTAAAGCACTTTCTTTATAAGTAAAACATTTTGAATACATTAGCAATTACTGTTTTATGGCAATAATCTTGACCTTCAATAATAAATATCCTGTAATGCAAACCATGTTGACTAGAAGAGTGATTCTCTCCATATTTCCTTTTCCTCCAGCTTTTGTTTTTATCTCTCTGTAAAGATATTATTTAGAGATTTAAACTTTAAAGACTAGAGAAACAAAATACCAATAATGTACTTGGATAAATGACAAATTTTCTATCATGCCAGACAACATTCAAGTATTTTCAAATTAGAGTTTTAATATTATATAACTGGACTGATTTAAATATTTTAAGAAAATTTTTTTTAAAATTAGGGGGGAGGGGCAGAAGGAGAGGGGGAGAGAGAATCTTAAGCGGCTCCATACCCAGTGTGGAGCCCCATGCAAGGCTGGATCTCACGGCCCTGAGATCACGACCTGAGCCGAAATCAAGAGTAAGATGCTGAACTGACTGAGCCACCCAGGCACCCCTTAAAACATTTTAAATTTAAAAATTGGGGGTGGGTCAGATATTATAGCCTAAAACGATATAATTTAAATAGTATGTGTGAGGGACCAGTAAATGTGACTTCACCTAAGTAAGAGAAGAAAATGAGGGGGGGGGGGTGGCGGGAGGTACACAGCTAAGTGCTTCATAAATTATCAGTAAATATCCAGAAATACTACAAGCTACTGCAGAGAATATCTTCCACCTGTAGTACCAGCACCAATAAGAGTTTAAATTAAGTTCTCACAGCCTCCTGCCACTGGGAAGGAGGGAGGCACTGGGTGAGGCCGGCAGGGTATAGAAGGGCTGGGATTTGGGGGTGAGGAGAGCCACTCCAGGGAAGAGAGCCACTCCAGGGAGGAGAGCTGCAGAAACCAGGACAGGAAATCACTGTCTCACAGAGCAGGCAGATGTCTCAGGTACACCGGTCTCCCTTAGGGCACCTGGTCACTGAGTCCCCGATAATGCTGATGATGGTCCTGATCCTGACTCATGACCCAGATCCCAGGCACCTGCGTCACTCAGCTGTCACGGTGGAAAACTGAAGGTCTTCAACTAAATGGGACGACTGAAATCAGGGCTATTAGAATGAGATGTTATTACCTTATTTATGAGTTCCTGAACACTATGTAAAGGGAGAGATTTCAAAAGGATGCAATAATCAATGTTCACAGCACAGAAAGAGATCATGCTTTTTAGAACTAGGGAGTCTTGCCACAAGGAAAAAAGTAAAATGAAATGACTGTGTTCACTATGCTAATATTTTGGCTTTCCCTATATATTTTATTTTACTTATTTACTTATTTTGAGAGAGAGAGAGAGAATCTCAAGCAGACTCCCCACTGAGCATGGAGCCCCATGTGGAGCTCAATCTCAGGCCCCTGAGATCATAACCTGAGCCAAAATCAAGAGTCAGATGCTTAACCAACCATGCCGCCCAGATGTCCCTCCCTACATATTTTAAACATTAAGTTACTTTTTCTTTTCTCCTGGAGTCAACTCTGATGGGCTGGCAGTCCCTACCCTCCCACCCTTCTCCCACCTCCATCCCGCCTCTTTCCCCTTCCCCACTCAACTCTTCTCCCCCCACCAACTCCTTGCCTTGCCCCCTCTCATTTTCCTTCCCCTCCCCTCTACACCCTTCCTCGTCTCCCCATCTTTCTCACTTTCTACCTTCCTTCCATCTTGCTCCTTTACCCTCTCTCCCCTCTTCTCTCTTTACTCCACCCCTCTTCTCCCTCTTTCCTCTCCCCATTCTCTCCATTCTTCTCACTCTCACTCCGCTTCCCCACCCCCCACTGCCTTCCCCAACATGTGAAAAGCAGTTTTAGTCCATCCTGGTTTATGGTGAGTAATGCATCTCGGGCTGAGACTTTGCCTAAGGATCCAGGCCAGGAGCGGTAGCTTATGCAAAGTTGATTGGCACATGATTTTTTATTTCTGAGTCATAAAAATGAATTTAAGCCACTATAATTGCAGAACTACAACTCCAGCTCAGAAAGAGTGGTCTGATAACCTCCCAGGTGAAAACACGCCACGGCGAGGAACCGGGAACGTGAGAAAGCTGCCCCACCATCTCTGGCAGTCCGTCTTGAAAATGCGCTGCTCCTGCAAGACTGCCCTCTCCCTGACTCCAAGGATTCTGGAACCATTTACCAGGACGCCCAGTCACTTGGCAGCTTGCTCAATCTTGGTGTTTACCATAAGCCTGTCAAAAAATTGAGCAGGCAATTATGTAAGGCACCAGCTGATTTTTGGTGGCTATCCTCACAATCAGCCCTGAAGTTATTTTCAGCTGTGTAACCACCATGGGGGAGGGGGGTTTCTCCCCACCACCACTTTTAGATTTGTATTATTACCAGGGTCTCAATGTCAAACTGCCTAGGGAAAAGAAATCCTCAGGAATTTTGTGTAAGGAAAACATGGCCATGGATTGTGATATAGAGACCTGTTTTGTTGTGTTTTTCCCTGCAGGGATGGGGGAACTTGTAACCATATTTTTTTCACCCTTTTTAGCTAAAGAGGGTGTCTGAAGGTGCGCGCGTTGCTCATTAGCGCCACCTAGTGAGGCATGAAAGGAAGAAAAGCTGCATGGCCCGTAGCCACAGATGTTAACTTCAGTTTTGGCACTCTGGCTGTGAACTGTGGGCCAGCCTGTTTTCTCATCTTATCTGCAAAATGGAGATAACACCATCTACATCACAGGGCTGTTGTGACACTAAGGAAGGTATCCCTTATGAAATGCTTGGTACGTAATAGGACCTCAAGAAATGCCTGCTCTCCCAGCCCCCACTGAAACTTTGCTAGTCTTACCTAAGAAGGATTAATTTTAATCATTCCCAACTGCACATTTGGTCGTCAGCTAAATAGCAATAAACCATTTGTTTGAAAACTTATAAGTCCATAAGGCTTATGTGGTGAAAGCCACTCTGAATGAATAAGATGCATTTTCATGTTTCTCTTTTTTCAGTACAGTCCAACTATTCTTTTAGTTTGGCCAATTTTGACTTGTGTGGGATAACATTTTAAAAAACCAGATAAGACTCATTAACTTTCACAAAGCAAATGGGAGCTGCAAATTAATAATTGTATTAAGCGGGGCACCTGGGTGGCTCAGTCATTAAGCGTCTGCCTTCAGCTCAGGTCATGGTCCTGGGGTCCTGGGATCAAGCCCCGCATTGGGCTCCTTGCTCAGCGGGAGGCCTACTTCTCCCTCTCCCACTCCCCCTGCTTGTGTTCCCTCTCTGGCTGTGTCTCTCTCTGTCAAATAAATAAATAAATAAAATCTTAAAAAATAATAATTGTGTTAAACTAATGTTTATGGAGGACTTGCTATTTCTCAAGTACTGGGCTAAGCACTTTATATGTACTTAAATGCGTTTATATCTCGTTTAATCCTAACAATCCTATAAGACAGATACTATAATTATCCCCATTTACAGATGAAGAAACTAAGGCTAAGGGTAAATAACCCCAGTGACATGACTGAGCTTAACACCATACATACTGCCTTCTCTTTGCAAAACAGTGCTTACTCTCATCTTTATATCATCTAGAAAAACCGCACATACTCAAATGATAGAATGTTGGAAACCTCTCCATGATCCAAGTTCCCATAACTGTATTAGATTTTTTCAAAAGCACCTCTTCTCATTGCTGTATTTCAAAGAATCAAAACTCATCACCCTATTCCAAAAGGCAAGTGCGGATTTAATCAACTGCTTCCCTGAAATTCTGCCAGTCTGCCTTTAGTTATGTCTTTTTTCCTGCTCCCTTTTGACTTAACAGATATTTTATAACCGTCCCATAATTGCGACTAGTCCCATGGAAGAGACCACGGAATGTTGCCAGTGTATACTAGAGAGAGGAACAAGAAATAGCACGCTTCCAACTCAATTCACAAAAAACTGCACTAAAATAGAAAACAAACATTCCACTGATGGCTTTCCTAACGCAGTAACGGTAAAGACGAGAGCCGCCTCTCCCTCACGGACGGCTGCTGCGGTGCGGTCTGTGGTTTTCGAGCAAGAGGTGCGGGGGACCTGCCTCCACGCGCTCCCTGCCCGCCTGCCCGCCCCACGACCGGGCAGTTTGGGAAACGGGTTACGGAGAATTGAGTGTTTCCAGTACAGAGGCCACAGGCTCGCAGAACCCGAGTCCCTTCAATGGCTGATGACAACTGCTTCATACAAAAGAGGAAATCTAAGAAGTCCACGCAACAGTCCCTGCAGACGACGAAGTGGGATCCCGGTGGTCGGCCGAGGGAGGCTGCTCGCCATTATAAGGTGCTGGTCCCTCGCCAGCTCACCTTCGCCTAAAGGTCCAGCCGGGACCAAGAAATGAGGCTGCGGGCAACGCGAAAGCCGGCGGCGAGCACGGGCACTCCCCACCTCCCACTCCCCGGGAGGACGGGAGGGGTGCCGCGCAGCACCTGTGCCCCCAAGCGACGACACTGGTCCGGGAGCCAAGCGGAGCAGGTGCCGGGGGCCGAGGCGGGAAGCCCTCCGCCCACTGTGCCCTCCTGGCGTCGCCGCGCGGGCCGCTCGCCCCCAGCCCGGCCCGGGGTGCTCCCGCGTGTGCGACGCCGCTCCCCCACCTGGAGCCGCCCGCCCGCAGCCTCACCTCTCGCCGCAGCCTCCTCTTCCGCCGCCATCGCAGGAACCACCCGGCCGGCGCCGCAGCCCCGGGACTGGCGGCATCTAGAGCTCCGGGCCCGCCCTGCGCCGGCCCGGGCGGCGGCCCCGGAGTGGGGACGCGGGCGCCCGGGGAGCTGTGCCGCGCGTCTGGGGGGCCACCCCCGCGGCCCCTGGGCGCTCAGCCGGCGCCGACTCGCAGCCCGGCCGGCGGCCTGGGACCGGCCTGCCTTGGGCTCCCAGCCGGAGACACGGACCCGGCGCGGGGCGGAGTCACGGCGGCACCGCCCCCGACCCCTGCGGCTGGAGGCGCCCCGCTGAAAGGCTGGCGAGGCAGCACCTGGAGCCTTTCTGGAAACCGGCTTTTAAAAACAGGCTTCCACGATCACTTTAAGGATTCGTTGTGTGGGTGTTCTGAGGGTTGGAGTAGTTTCCCTTGGGAGGAAAGGTAAAGGATGAATGGAGATCACTGCAGGGTGGGGGCTGGGGGGGAGGGGAAGCTGGAAGAGAAACTTCACTGGTACACAGAAGGGCGAGGGAAGGGCTTCGGGGCAGAGACAAGGGTGCGAAGTGCCAGAGAGGGGGGTCACTGAGAAAGCGGTTTTGGCTCCTGCAAGGTTGGGTAAATCCAGAAGCAAGACGCTCTGGGGATCATTTGACAGCCCTCCATCCTGTGCGGAATAAGCTGCTTCTCTCCCCGCCCACTGGTCCCTAGACCCGTTCCTTGCTCACAGTTTGTCTAGTAGAGGAAAGTAGTGGACGAAAGGAGCAGCAGAGAGAACACTAAAGCTTTGCATCAACTCGCCTAAATCTATTAATTTTCCTACCATGACTTCATTATAGCGTCTTAACTAGCTGCATATGTGTTCTGGGGGCTACTTCGGGCCAAACCTGGGCAAGGGGATTGGGACAGCGTTCCCGGGCAGAAGTAAGCATGACCAGGGGAAACTGCTGCCCTCTGAAGTGGGGACAGGGATTTTACCTGCTGGAGGTGGAAGGAGGTGCTAAGAACTGTGGCTGCCCTCAGTAAAGCACACCAACGCACTTCCCTCATCAAAACCATTCTTGAAACATCTCAATCCCAGCTTTGACTGGGAGCTCTACCTGAAATCCACCATCAACTTCCGCTGGCAGCTCAAAAATAAAAGGTCCACAGAAAGCCTGGCAGATAGTCTTAAATCGGGCGTTGGTTTCCCTGAATATGTCCAAACCTGGCTTTCCAGATAAATGTGCACTGTTTGGGGATGTTTTACCAAGTGGGGAGGCATTGAAAGACCTGGGCATGTGTTAAATGTCACCTTCCTGGTGAAGCAGCACCCTGGTTCAAATGTACAGTACAGACTATGTATATATGTATAGAGGCTCAGAGATGAGTACTGGGGCCAGGATCACTCAGTGGATGGGAGAGGCCAGACTGTAAAAGCCAGATCTTCTTAGACGTTCATACCATGGTATCCAATAAGCTTGCTGGTGAATCATTGCAGTCCTCATTTCTTAGAAATGATGATTCACTTCCATTCGAGCCTGAAAGCCAAAGAAAAGGAATCCAGAACCTTAGTATGATAGGAGGAAGTAATAATGCTCAAGGAGAAGAGGCCACAGGGTTCTCTGGGGGCAAGTCACTCTCATAGCTTAACATGCCTTCCCCCTTAACGTTCAAGTTTAAATCCTACTTGCTACTTTTTCTTTATGCTCTGGAGCTTTCCTTTCTAGGACTTTTTTTTTTTTTTTAAAGAGTAGTTATATTATGCCTCATAGGATAAAAAAGAGATAGAAAACCAGTATCTTGTGAGATGGATAGGAAGGTAATCTCTCATTTACAGGCAGTGATTTTCTAATATTTTCTCCTTGAGCAAAATGTAACAGAAGTGATTTGAGACATAACTTGCAGAACATATGATCTATTTCCTTCTGGTCAATGTCCTTTTCTCACCAAAAGCCCAGGGACAGTGTAGCTCTTCGGGAATCATTGCTAATCCCAGGGTGACCTTAGTTTGCTAATTTTGCCTCACTGCCAAGTACTCAGGCAAGAACAGTGCTGGAATTAGTATCCACTGCCTCAAAACTATAAATTCCTATACTTGTCAAACTCCTGCTGGGATTACAACAATGTAATTTAGTTTGAGGGCTCCTTAAGACCACTTAGATATTTTAGTTGGTACAGGGCAAAAAAAAAAAAAAAAAAAAAAAAAAATCCACCTGCTTCAGAGTGCAGTTACATTGAAGATACTATTTCCAATGATGCATAAATATAAAAATAACTACCCATTAATGAGCTCCTAAGTGACAGGGGAAAATAAATTATTGATATTTAAAACTACCCCTTCTTATACTTGTCAAACTCCTGCTGGGATTACAACAATGTAATTTAGTTTGAGGGCTCCTTAAGACCACTTAGATATTTTAGTTGGTACAGGGCAAAAAAAAAAAAAAAAAAAAAAAAATCCACCTGCTTCAGAGTGCAGTTACATTGAAGATACTATTTCCAATGATGCATAAATATAAAAATAACTACCCATTAATGAGCTCCTAAGTGACAGGGGAAAATAAATTATTGATATTTAAAACTACCCCTTCTTCCGTGCCACTCTCCCTTCACCCCCACCCCCAGCATTCTATGGGGGGTCCATCCTGGGGAAGATTCTTGTTTTTGCTAAGCAGGTTGATGAGTGGGAGCACAGCTGGGACAAACAGGGAGGTCAAATGTGTTTAGATGAATAGACAGACCTATAGTAGGCATCTGGTATGGGGAAGATCAGCTTGAGCTTGGCTTATGAAGGGGAGGAGAATGCAGAGAAGGTAAGTGCAGGAGGATTTACTCATGAGAGTAAACAGGGAGTGGAAAGTTGAGAAAGATCTCTTAAAAGGGTATTAAGGGAACTTCACTGTGTAATGCAAACCCTCTTACATTATTTCCCTGAGAAATAAACAACTTTAGTAAAGCTACGTTCCTTTTCAATGCTTTTATGTTTTTATTAAAAATGAGAACATTTTGAGATCAGCTTTAGATGGAAAGTAGGGCTGCCCACCAAAAATGCAGTTATTTAATTCGTTTGTTCAGACATATCTCTAGAGCGCCTACAATGTGCCAGGCATTGCTATAAGCACTGACTTGTGCTGTACCCGCTGTGGTCCCGTCACTTCATATAGACGTTCTCACAGCAACTGATGAGGTGGTATTATTTTGTTTTGGAAAAGTCTAACCAGTGTCCTTTTCTCCTTAGCTCCGTGGTTCCCAAAGTTGGATGTGCATGATAAAGTACAGAATTTCAGACCCACCCCTAGAGATTATGAGTTAGTAGTTCTCAATCCCTACTTCAAAATCAGTTGATTTTGAGACAATTTAAGTATTCTAGGAAATATTGCTTCAACTTGTCAAAAATCAAGTTTCCTAAGCCTAGATTGTTGTGGGGGTAAGTTGGATATTTCCACTAGCCAGAGGCCAGAAGTAGCAATAAACTAAAATTCTGAGAAAAATACAAAAAGGAACAAACATAGGACAAGCCTGAGGGAATGGTTGTGCAGACATCTCTTCATGTATGGTTACTGCTTAATGTTCTTTTTCCCTTAGAGATGATGTTTGTGTGTATAAGTGTCAAAAGCTGAACTAATTTTTACTTTTGCAAGTTTTGGACACTCTTAAAACAAGTATGGTATCCCAGGTCCTCCTCAGTCCTCCTCATATTATATGGAATTGGGCAGGAGTGATCTTCAAGTTCTGTTCATGATTATCTTACCCAAGAGGACAAGAAAGGCTAAGGACAGTTTCCCTTTCCTCTTATGGGTTTCCCCTTTGGTAGAGACTTAAAAGTCATCCTATGTTAGGACACCTGGGTTGCTCAGTCAGTTAAGTGTCCGACTCTTGGTTTTGACTCTGGTCATGATCTCAGGGTTGTGAGATTGAGCCCTGCGTAGGGCTCTGCACTCAGGGGGGAGTCTGCTTGAGATTCTCCCTCTCCCTCTGCCTCAGCCCCCCCCCCACTCTCTCTCTCTCCAAGTAAAAAATAATCTTAAAAAAAGTCATCCTATGTTTAAGGGTTTGATAAGGAGTATCTTAATATGAACAGTAGAGCAGTTCCAAGATAATATCATGGTAGTTAGCACAATCTCACCTGAGAAATGTTTGGATTTCTATTAGTTAAAGCCCATCTGCTCAAGTTAGACAAAGCAGTTGAGCCAATAATTAGGCCACCCCACTCCTAGCTGGATCTTGGGGAAATAAATCGATGAGGGTCTCTCTTATTGGTGTAACAGCAGTGGGGGAGGTGGACCAATGAAGAGATGATTAGGAGTTGGGAGGGATGGCAAAAGTACTAAACGGACCAAACTCTGGTCAGTGGGCCATACATCTATTCTGTCTGTATAAGGTCCAGAGACCCACCCCTACTTTTGGTTCTCCAAAGGACAAGAAAACTGGGATTGCAGTGGCTGAGCTGTGGTCCAGCACAGTGGTACTTAGTACTCCTGTTTTTGGTGGGCCAGGATGGACGTTAATGGATCAGCTTCTAGCTCAAACATAGCAATGGGAGAACCAGCAAGAAAATCCAGGTATAGTGGCTTAAGGTAAGAACCATTGCTATAAAAATGTGTGGCACCCTTTTGATTACCTTGGAGCTTGTTAAAAGAACTCCAGCTGGTTCTGGTATCAGGTGGCTGTGTGCTTTAGGTAAGCCTCCCCCTAGTACCAGGGATGTGAATCCTGATTAGTTTTAAGTCCGTTCCAGGCCAGGTACTTTTGTAGGAATGGATGTATGACATAATCATGGCCAATAACATGTGGAGGTTACTTTGCTTAGAATGCTTCTAGAAAAGATCTTCCTTGATCTTAAAAAAGAGGGCGCACAAGAATTAGTTTCTAGGGACTTACATGTAGAAAGACTTGATGCTTAGAGTCTCTGTAGCCACTTAGCCCCTCTGAAAAACAAGACGAGGGACAAAGCTAACACTCCGAGGATGACAAAAGTAGTAAAACGGAAAGAACCTGTATTCTTGATGTTGTTTTTGAGATGCTAAGTTGACTACCGGGGAAACTCCCTATCTTGTGTCTTCACGTTGTATGAGATAATCATTTTCCTTAGTGTTGAAGCCATCTTGACTTGCGTCTTCTGACACTTGCAGTCTAAAGTACCCCGTGACAAATCTGTCACTAGCTCCCCAAGTATTTTTCTGAGGTCTAGAAGCACATGAGGCAATTTGTCACTGAAGCATCATGCTGTGTGATGTGGGGGGAATAAAAGAGCACTGGACTTGGGTTCAAGAGCAATTTATTACCTGTGTCTGGGTAAGTCACGCTCAGCCTCATGTTCATCATTTGTAAAATGAGAGTAATTATGTTTATTTCAGAGTAGTGGTAATAACCAAAATGAATAATGTAAGTGAAAGCATTTTGTATACAAATATAAGTTCTTTTTATCAGAAGATGCTCTTGAAAAAAGATGCACTTCGTCTCCAAGTTTGCTCCAATGTCCAAATTTTCACATTCAGTGCTTTCACTGTTTTGTCTTAACAATGGCATTATTGAGACGATGTAAGTCAGGAACAGTTAGGAGCATACCTCTAGGATGAGCAGGATTCTGACTGGCCCCGTCTGAGCGTGGTGGAAAGAGTAGCATGACTGCTTATCAGTGTCTTCCACGGGACAGGACGTAATGGTACTTGGGTACCTAGGCCACTCTGATTACTAGTTTCCATGCCATTCTGAGCCATTTTCAATTTCAATTCTGCTTGCAAATTGATTTTGGGGTAGTTATGTACAAACCTGTACAACTATCTTGATTGTTTAAACATAATACAATTGAAACTTCAGATATTGCATTCTTGATGTGATATTTAAGTGTGAAGTTTGCATATATTTACAGAAGAGTCTTTCTTGGGTTTTGGATAACACCTGTCTCAAAAGTTGAATATAAAACCAAAACACCTCACCAACAGAAATAAAAAACATAGTTTTTATTCTTTTCTTACCTTCAATGAAAAAGGCCTCATGCCACCAAAACATTTTTTTGAAATTCAGTAACTAAACACAGAACTTGACAGCCCGATGATCACTTTTTCTAGACAACTGCTGAATAATTTATATTGCTTTTTAAAAAATAACTAAGAACTATTTTTATTACTTCATTTCTTCTTGAAGTGGCAATATGCCCTCACATTTTTTCATAAAAATCTAAAATATATCTAGGAGTCCCAAGTGTTTCGTATTTATGTTTGTTTAAGTGTTTCATTAAAACTTTTCAGAAATAAGTGCACTTCTAAAGAGAAAATAAATGTTAAATAAAGACGAGAGGAAATAGTCATGGTTATACAAAACAGTTGTTCTGAATGTTCTGAAACTTAACACCTCATAGCAAATGTGTTTAGTTGCTAGGTCCCTCTCTCCTGATTAAAATCTCAACTCATTAATTTATAGATCATCAAAAGATGGATAGCTGGTTCTTTTGCCAGTAGATATTGTTTGATTGTCTAAAGGTTGTCTACAGTAAAACATCAAAAATAAATGAAATTAAAAATATTTTTAAATTTACAGACTTACACAAAGATATACAGATGTTTTAAAAACAGAAGTAGTATGCTATTATAGAAATAAATGAGAAACCCTATCTTAAGCCTTAGCAACCAAAGGAAGTTGGGAGTTTTCCACATGTTATTTTCCATTCAACTACTAGCTTATTAAATCAGCCATTTCACTCAGAAAAGGTTGATTTATAAGAAAGTCCTTGTTTCAGATAGCACTATGCTTCAATAAATTTAAAGATTTAAACTACGTTAGTAAGAAAAGCATAAAAGAAAAATAACATAACTTGCTTTAATACAAAGTTTTTTTTAATAAAAAAGTCAAAGTCTACATTAAATCAGGAAATCAATATATCTGAATTATACAAGCTTTCTATATACTTAGAAAAACCAAAAACACACAGTTTATAATAAAACTCTTTAATTCAAAATAGAGTCTAATTTAAAGAAAATGTCATTATGCCCAGTTGATTAGATAGGGTTTTGTCATTTAAATTAAATGGTTCACCTGAAATATGGTAAGTGTATAATAGGAAAAATTCAATCTCAAGAGTACTTTGCAAATTATCTGGCTAATTTGCATCATGAATCAAATTCTTAGCTTCCAAAGGGCAGACACAGTCTTTAATTGCTTTAAATAGGCACTTAAGAAATGCTTGTGACGAGAAGGAAACCCCAAAGATTGTGAATCACTCTGTCAACTCCAGGGAAAAATGAGACTCTAAACAAAGTAAACTTTCCAGAACTGCCCTTCCACTGCCAAGAAATCATAACTATTTCCAAGTTCTTCCTGCTAATAAAAATGAGGGAGATGAAAACCAATATGCTCTCCTCTTATTCGATTAAAAAGCAAACTTAGGTAATTCAGTTCCATTATGTGAACCCCCCCACCCCCGTCAACTTGAATTAATGACATTTTTCTATACTAGAATAATTACCATATTACAACTAGAGAATGATGCAGTTTCCTCCTATTTTACTCATTCACTATCACACTAGCAAAAGAGTCTTTTTTTTTTTTTTTTTTTAAAGAGGGGATGAGGTTGGGGTGAGAAAATCTCATAAAACTGAGCAGCAGTTACAGATTTTTTTAAAATTAGAGGGAGTTATAATTAGAAGAACCAGAGCTGGTCAAATTGAGATAACCCCAAAATTTTAATAGTTCTCTCTCCTAGATACTCAGCCACATGATCCAAATGAGAAAAATGGAGATGAACTATTAGATGAACACATAGTAAGTACCAAACAAATACTAGAAAGAATGGAAAGAAGAAGGAAAGAGAGAGAACAGTGGGGAGAAAAACCGCCAACCAACCAACCAACCAACCAGGATGGCCTTGTTGAAACATCGTGGAGCTACCTAGCGGCAGCATTTACAAAAGCTTCTGTAGATTTGCATAATGATCCTGTGCAGTTCTTCCCCATGAAGAAGAACATAGCTACAAATAAACCATCACTTTCGATTTTGATCACAGATCATGGTTATAATTGTTGTATCTTTAAAACACTCTCTATCAATTAACAGTTAAGACAAACATTAGGCCATTCTTTGATAAAGTATTGTTCCTTAACTAGTAGTTATGAAACCAAAACCTCAGAGAGTCATTTTAGAATAAAATGTTGAGCTAGAAAAGATGACTTAATTCTTCGGGAAACAGCTAAAGAATTTTATGCTGACATCATCTCCCCTATCCTCATTACAACCTCCCCCGCGCCCGCCCCCGCCCCCCGCCTGCATTTACTTCCTTAATTCCACGAACGTCAACCACAGTGATGTAGCTGAACATGAACAATATTGCCCTTGAATAAGCTGACCTCTATCAAAGATCTGTCGTGTCTGAATATGGCATTCCCACAGGAAAGGAAAATTCTCCTCAATTGTGAACATCCACTCTGTTCAGGATCTTTGGTACATTTGGAGTGTAAGAAAATAATGGCACAATAATACAAGTACTACCAAAGGAAAAATTTTCACCAAAAGAAAGAAAAGTTAACCGGCCATGATATGTAACAACTTTCTAGAAAACCAAAGTAGATAGCTCTTTGTTCTCTACAAGTCCATTTCCATGATCAGAAGTTTGACATTTAAAAAAATAGTTTAATAAAAATACACCAGTTCTACAAGCAGCCATCATGGTCATTTCTTAAATTCAACTCACCATAATCAAATCAAAATAATGCCATGTCCTCTTGTTAAAAAAGAAGTCCTTTTGTCACAAGAAAAGCAACTTTACATTTTATATAATACAGTACATCTCCCTATGAGTATACAGACTACGTATATAAAGGTCATCAGTATCTCTGAATGCAAAGTAAATATATTAGTGGAGTGCTTGAGTGAAGGTGTTAAACTTCCTCCTTATTATAAACTTGTCACTCCTGACTGTGCAGTTGGTGAAATACCATGATGATAAAGTCTATTTTTTAAATAACCAGTGTATTTCCTTTTTAAAATTTCTTAAAACCATTACAGAAATTGTCTTCATGTCTATTCGTTCTATAGATGTCCAAACCAGTAGGGCAAGTGTTCCAACACCGACTATGGAAGATGGCTTTTTTGGATTATCTAGACCCATAAGACTTGCAGTAAGACAGCGATACTGCAGTGTGACCTACAGGTTAGCCTATGTTGCTTTAAATGATATGTTTCTCCTGAACTGACCAGAGGTGTTACAGTACACACAGGCAGAATGGACCTTAATACGCATGTAGGCAGTGCAGTTACAAAGGGATGTACGTCTCTTTTATTCCAGTACCTTCGTATAATAAAGTTAACAAAAATAATAAAATATTAAAAAAAAAAAGCCAGCTGGCACTGCCAACCAATTCCTGTAGTAGTCTTAGAAATCCTAATCCTGTAGAATTTCCTCTTGTAGTCGTAAGCACCACCGTCTTCGGGAGTGTTTCAGTGTATTGTTATCTACGCCAAGCAAGCCTGGTGATGCAGCTACCTGAGTTCTCTTGGTTGTGGGCGAACGTGATCTTTATTCATAATTTTCCAGCTTTCATGTAGGTGGGGATAGAGCCACGCTGAGTCAACCCTTCGAACCTTTTATAGGTATAATTGAGAAAAACCCAGTCTTTGGATTTGTAGTCCGGTTCTGTGGTGTTTGGCACTAGAAAGATAGGAAAATTAACCAAGAGCAAAGGAATTTCATTAGTGAACATGTCGGCATCTTTACAGACTGTGAATTGTGTTAGCTGTAGAGGATCTTACCTGGTTGTAAAATATCAGATTCGGGAAAGTCATCGAAATTTGAAGTATCATCAATGCTTTTGATTTCTATAGGGATTGCTGCTGGCCTCTCCCTATAAAAAAAAGGGTTGAGTAGTAGCATGGTAAATTTTCTTGAACTCTTTAATTTTCCAAAAATAATTCTACTTGCAAATTCTGCTTGCTGTGCTATAGATATTAGAGGAGCCAAGGAAATTTATTGTGGACTTGAAGACTGTTAAGTGGATGTCATGGTTGACTATAATATTTTATGAAAACAAGACCATTTACTTGGAATTTTTATTTCTTTGTACCCAGACTTTTTCATGCTGTTTTGTTTAAAGGGGAAAAATAAGAGCTAATGAAAGGGAAAGTAGAATAGAAGAGATTTTGTTCAAACAATTTTATAATTACATAATGTATGCTGACTATTGTGGGCACTGGATCCTAGCTAAGTAATTCAGGAATAGAATTCTTCTACTAGAGGATCCATAAATTAAAAGTCATTTGGGGGGCGTCTGGCTGGCTCAGACGACAGTACAGCATTTGACTCTTGGTCTCAGGGTCATGAGTTCGAGCCCCACACTGGGTGTAGAGATTACTTTAAAAAACAAAGACACTCGGGCGCCTGGGTGGCTCAGTTGGTTAAGTGACTGCCTTTGGCTCAGGTCATGATCCCGGAGTTCCGGGATCGAGTCCCGCATCGGGCTCCCTACTCAGTGAGGAGCCTGCTTCTCCCTCTGACCCTCCCCCACTCATGTACTCTCTCTCTCTCATTCTCGCTCTCTCAAATAAATAAATAAATCTTTAAAATAAATAAATAAATAAATAAAAATAAAAAACAAAGACACTTGAAAAACAAAAAACCCTTTGGGAAATTAAGGAGTGCAAAGGACTACACATTTGCAATGAAATTTAAATCCAAAATCTTCTGTCATATAAATTTTAAGGCAATCAGGGAAATTAGGTTAAAAAAATCAGTCATGAAAATACCTTATCATGCTAAAAATGTTTAAAAATAGAAATAGCTAAAAGAAGCTATCCATTTTTATTGCTTCTATTTTTTTCACAAATACACTTAACTGGATGTATTAGGTGACAAGTGAACAAAGCCTGTTATCTAAAAGCCTGAGTATTTTTCCCAGAATCATTCCAACTTATTTATACTTAATGTGGTAACTTAATAAATTTATATTACTTTAGTGACAAGAACCATAGACTCTGGTGTCCTAAGATGGAATCTCCTGTCATTAACTAGCAGCATGACCTGAGGCAGGCTAGTCCCTGCTCTGCGACTGTTCCCTTACTATCAAAGCAAGAGATTGCACTAGTGGGCTCTAAGCGTCCTTCCAACTCTAAGCGGGGAATCGTCGTTCAGTTCAATGAGATGAGGTATGTCCCGCATAATGCGGCATAGCAGTTAAGAACCAGGACACCCAGGGGTCCAATTCTAGTGAGAAATTCCAGCTAGATTATTTACTAGCTGTGGCATTGTAGGCAAATTACTTCTCTGTGCTTTAGCTTCCTCATTTGTAAAAGAGACATCATAATGGTACCTATTTTTTAAGGTGTATTATGAGGATGAGAGAAAAAATGCACATAAAGCCCTTAGAACAGTGCTGGACATATAATAAGTGGTCAAAAAAAAATGAGTTACTATTACAACAGGTCGAGTGCCTGGCACACAGTGGGAGTTCCAGTGAAGACCTGCGTGGAGCAAGTGACTCCTTAGCTGTCTCAAAGGATAATGAACAGGAGCTGGCCCGGCGGGGCGGGAGTGGGGACAGCAAGGAGCAGGGAGAGAAGAGCGTTTCAGGCAGAATGAAGAGCAAATGGCAAAGCCCTGAGGTGGGAGGAGTGGGAAAGACCATATAAGATGCCACTGGGGCAGATGAGGGAAGAGCCACACCCCACAGTCCTGAAAGCAGCTACGCTGCCTTAATTATATTCTAAGTACAAAGGGAAGGAAGAAAACAGCATGATCGGTTTTATGTTTCAGTACTGTCACAGATCTACTGAAGGTACTTTGGCCACAAACTGAATAAAGGCCAATGCTTACAAGTAACAACTACAGGCAAATTCTTAAAAGTTACTTGCATCATTTCCCTTTTCCCACAGTGTTTAAAAAAGGGACTGTGTCTTCTTATAACTTTATAAAGAAGATGGTATATGACAGAGAGGAACAGTATACAGTATGATAGAATAGGACAAAAATGAGGGCTTATCGTAACAGTGTTACTTCTTGTATTTAGCAGAATCAGAGACAAATTAATTGCTAAACGTAGTAAAAAACAAACGTTTTTACTTAAATCTCTCCCATTCGAAGCCTATGAGCGTACCTGATGTGCCCCCAGTCTACACCTTCAAAAAAAGGATGACCTTTTATTTCTTCTACTCCACTATTTCCAATTCTGTTTTCAGAATCAATACAAAATCTAGAAAATGGAAACAGAGAAATGATCATATGCAAATTACACCTAAAGTACCCTATTTGCATTTTTTTTCAAACATTTCATTTTTTTCTCTGTTTACCAAAGTCAGCTCTGTTTCTTGTGGGAAATGTGGGAGAGAACAGAAATCCTCTGTAATTGCACTGGACAGGGAGAACCACTGTAAACAGTTTTAAGCCATTTCCTTTTAGTCTTTTATTGCAATTTTTAAAATACATGTTAGTACAGTAGTTACTGTTTTAGGGCGATTCTTGTCATTTAATATACTGAGAAAACTTCCCAAAGTCATTGTATATTTTTCTATAACTTCATATTCTAGAATTTGCATGTGGAAATATTACAGTTTATTTAGCCAGTCCACTCTTGTTGAACACTTAGCTTTCAACTGTTCATTACTAAAAACATATGATAAACATATTCTCCCTATATCTTTACACACATCTAATTATCTGCATAAGAAAATTCCTAGAATTACTGGGTCAAAGGTCATATACAGTTTAAAGATTTTTGATAATATGCCATCAATTAGCTATTCTCATAGGTTGTCCCAATTTATATTCCTTACCAAACTTCATCTTAGTTGAGAAACAAAATGAAATCCTTTGCTTAGAAACAATTTCATATATAGACTTGTGATATGAACTGCTACTAACAATTTATTTTCCCTTTTCCCTTTAATGAAATAGGGTCATTGCGTACCAACAGGAGTGACCTTTGAAATGATACAAGACACCTTTCCTCTTCTTAACTCTTTCTTTTTTTTTACTGCATGTTTCCTTTTAATTGTTTGCAGTTTTTAAAAAACACATTTTCTTTATTGATCTCTTTGACTGTATAGATCAGTGGTGGTCCTTTTCCTCCCACGAGAGTAAAATGGGCAGTTCGATCTTTTTAGATACCTGTGAAATTTTAAAATACCATAAACTCCTCTAGGGATTTAACCACTAACCTAAGAATTAAGTCCTTGGCTTTCTCAGATATAGGTACCTCTGGAGGAAATACCAAAGTTTCTTTCCAGTTCATCACTTTTCTGTATGTTTCTTGAGGAGTTTCAGAGCAGAAAGGCGGATATCCTGCATATGCGAGAAAACACAAGTTTTATCATCTTTAATAATCAAATATACTCTACCTACTGTCTATGTGCCATAGGAAAAGAAAATTAGCTGGAAGTGTTCTATTCAACAATAAAAAATGTCACCATTCATCAATTTATAATAAAATTGCTAATAAAGGCAATAAAATAAAGGATTCAAAGCATCACCCCCTTTATCCGAAAGACCATGTAGATACAACTTTGACACTCTGGGAGTTCTGGTTAAATGCCCTTTTCCTGAATCTCTACAGAGCTCACTGGTATTTATCACTGTTGACAGTGGGGGATGTCAAAAAGTTCAGTCATTTTAGCCCATGATATCTGTAATATGTTCAATCAGTGGCACTCACAGAAATTTATATAGTATGTACATAAACAAATGATAAGACATACCTATTAGCATTTCATACATAATCACTCCCAAAGACCACCAGTCACACAATTTGTTGTAACCAGTCTGCATGAATACTTCTGGAGCAATGTAATCTGGTGTCCCAACTGTGGAATATGCCTGCAAAGGAAGAGCTTATCAAACCAGCATTCTTAAATATATGTTTGAAAGATCTGAGTATGGCTCACTACTGGAAAAAGCAATAAATACAGCAGTTAAATTTTCATTCAATACTTGTTTTGCATGTTTACCATGTAGAGAGCTTAGTGACAGGTACCAAGTCAGATAATATGTTATTTAAGATACGATTTCTGTGGGCGCCTGGGTGGCTCAGACGGTTAAGCGTCTGCCTTCGGCTCAGGTCATGATCCCAGAGTCCTGGGATCGAGTCCCGCATCGGGCTCCCTGGGAGCCTTCTTCTCCCTCTGCTTCTCTCTCTCTCTCTCTCTGTCTCTCATGAATAAATAAATAAAATCTTAAAAAAAAAAAAAAAGATACGATTTCTGACCCCTGCCCAAGAAGCTCAACTAAATTATTTATATATTTAGCCCTAAGTCCTGTGAAAATTAATAAAAGGACAGCTCACTAACGTGGACTTGGGATGCTAGAAGGGGGAGCTATACTTCTGTACTACTCGCTGTCAGTTACAGGAGGGACTGTCAATTACAGACCCCATCAGAGGAATCATCAACAGGGAAAGAATCACCAATTATGGGCCCCAACAGGGAAAGATACACACTGCATCTCCTATGAGAAAGCAACTACCCTGCAACTCAGCCAAGGAGAGACCTTCACCACCCTCAACTCTTGCTTTTCTCCAATGGACTTTTGCTCAAAACAGCTCCTTTCAAATCCTCCTTCTTCTCTTAAAATACCATTTTTCTTCTTTTTTGTTGGAGTTGCCAATGGTTTTGCCACAGCTTGCCTGTCCCAAATTGCAATTCTCTGTTATTCCCGAATAAACCCATTTTTGCTGGTAAAAGAATTGTTTTATTTTTAAGGTTAACAATCCCATTTCAAAAAGAATAAAGAGGTTGAACCCAGTGGGCCTGAGTCCACCACTCACAACTGATATGTTCTCGGGCAAGTGACTCAACCCATCTGAGCCTCAGCTTCTGCTTACAGAAAACTGGAGTAATAATACAGTCCTAACACAGTTGATAGGAGGATGAAACAAGAAAAGGAATGTGGTTTGGAAACTACAAGCTACTATATATAAACATCAGGTATTTTCATTATAAACCTAATTCCAGGGCACTGCTTATCCATTAGAAAGCAATGGAGTGTTTCATTCTTAATTCATATAAAATCTTACAAAAATGATTTCTTTAAGGCAGTAGTTCTCAATTAAGGGCAGTATGCTAGGGACCACTTGAAAATGAGTGCCAGCAGATTTTCTCATTTCAAGGACCTGAGGGGTGGGGGTGGGAGGTTGCTGATTGGCATTTAGTTGGGGGGGGGGGGGCGGATACAAGATCTAAAGGATTTCCTACCCAAAATACTAAGAGTCCCCTCTACTTCACCCTTGGTAAATAAACATTGATAGAAGTCATGATAATGTCCACAAGAATATAAAACATGACAGCAGTAATCACCTGTGAGTACTCTGTAAGTCGAATTCCCACCATATTTTTAAGCAGTATTCATTTTTCCCCTTAAAAGTAGGAAATACTGCAATTCTTCTCTCAGTGGTAAAATCTGATCTGAAAATGGCACATTTAAAAGTAGAAGGAAGTTTCTGTCATTAATTCATAGCTCCATAGTTTTAAAACTCTCTTTTTTTTTTTTAACTTTTAAAAACACTGAAATGTTTTACAAGCACAGGAAGCTTGCAGTTAATTACTTGGGCCATTGACAGAATGAGTTCGACCATGCAAAGGTCTTATTATCTGGTTGGAGAGGGTATCAGACTATCTTTCAGTCTATTTACCTCACCAATACTCAGAGGGAATGCTGAATTAATTTCCCTTTCATCACTTGGTTGAATTTAACAAGTATTTATAGAGTGTCTGAATGTACCGGGCTGTACAAGAGATCAGGAAAACAGTCAAAAGGCACATTCCGAACCCTGAGAATGTTCGTGGACCTAGTTAATAGGCTAAAGGGAAGAGGAAAAGGGGCAAACAATTCTTATATTCACTAAGTAATAAAGGAGAAATAGTGTGGGGCGAAAGTAGTTTTATCCCACTGTCATCAAAAAGAGTAGTTAAGTTTATCTGTGGTAAAGTCTGCTTTCTAATTTTATTTCATCTGTTTTATCTGTTAACATGCCAAACTTCCTATTTACTTTGTCCATGAAGAAGTTCTTAGAAACACACAACCACTTTACTTATGCTGACTGGCGTTTGTTGTTTCAGAACAAGTATGAAAAATGGAACACACAAGGCATTCACTACAATCACACTCATCTCAGTGAGTTTTATATTGTGCTAATTACTAGTAGACAGATTACTCAATCATAGGTATGAGCCATAAAATGCTATAAAGTTAAATCATAAAGTAAAAATCAGCATTTACTTTCCAGGCAAGGAAATGTTACAGAGAAACTAAAAGAACTATGTGATCCAGGAAGCAGCTTTATCATTGCTACAAAGTAAGTACTAATCATTGTGAAGATAGGAAATGATCAAGCAAAACCCACTGAAATTTTAGAACCAGGGCAACCTTTCTTAAAGACATGGCTAACTTACCAGCTGTCTCCTGTTCTTCTTCCATGTTTCTGCTTTTCTCTTTGAGTTCATGTTCTGAAATGCTAATTTCAATAAGAGAGAATTGTAATCATGAGGGAAAAAACTCCACCAAAAAACAAATTCACAAATATACATGTAAATACATTGGTTTAAGGAGTGAGGAGAGGAGGAGAACTTTCAGTGCTCAACAATACTGAATTAAATCAGCTACACTATGTTACCCAGGGAAAAAAAAATCAGACTTACAGAAGTCACTCGGCGGGTTGTGTGTAAGGTTTCTATAGAATTCAGTCCTATGAGCTTTCTTTAATCCCGTGCATAAACCAAAATCAGATAATTTTACATGACCCTAAAAAAAAAAAAAATCCAGTAAAATCAAGAGATTATATTAACTTTGAAACAAAAGCCTTATCTTCTTTTAAAAGCAATCATTATAAAAACTCTTAGCATTATAAGAATTCTTACAGGTGATAAGTAAAATTATAAATATTTGACGACGACGATTTTTACAAGTAGAAAATGGAAGAAGATAAATACAGCCATCCTCCCTTGATGTCAGTTCACTCGAGTCTTCTCTCATCACATCATTCTATGACATCACGTAGTTGAGCAATAATATAAATGGTAGTTGCCCATTCAATCACAAAATCAGCTCCATTACTCCATAAAAGAATCAGCAACCCAATAATTCACCAGTTTCTTCACATACCTTGGCGTCCAGTAAAAGGTTGTCTGGTTTAATATCCCGATGGATGAAACCCAACTGGTGGATTGCATCTATTGCTAGAACAGTCTCTGAAATGTAGAACTGTGTCTCCTCTTCTGTCAAGGTATCTTTCTTCATTAGCAATGTCATCATGTCACCTACATAAGGGAAACCAAGTATCATGTATTAGAAACACCTCAAGCTTCCTCTGTATCTGTACAACCTATGCCTGATTTTTGCATTGTACGACCCACCCAGTACACCTCCAACCGTCTCTGGAGCCAAGTAAAAAAAGTGTCATTGCATTAGCAGAAGTTTCACGACATTTAATGACTTTTAAGGTAGAAAGCAGGTGATAATGAAGTAATATCCACCACTCAACATCCCGACTAAGTTACCGAGGAAAATATGCTGAACTGAGAAAATGAATCAGAGTAAGCACGCCTGGAAATGGGATATAGTCTTTCAAATTCAAGTTTCAAAAATGTTCAGAGCTCTTCAGTCCATCAAAAACAAAACATTATCCCACTACAAGATATTCTTTTACTTTCAAGGAATTTTTTCTTTAAAAACAGGCAAAGAATAAACAATGGAGTCCATCAAAAATAAAACATTATCCCACTAAAAGATATTCTTTTACTTTCAAGAAATTTTTTCTTTAAAAACAGGCAAAGAATAAACAATGGAGTCCATCAAAAATAAAACATTATCCCACTAAAAGATATTCTTTTACTTTCAAGGAATTTTTTCTTTAAAAAGGGGCAAAGAATAAACAATGGCGAACTTACAACTCAGAGCTGACAACTGTTAGTATTTTTTATGATACTTCGAGTCTTAAAAAAAAGACATGTAAAGGTGTTCTTTGTCCTCTATCCCATTTTATTCCCCCTTCCCTTTTTGCTGAGTAACCATTATCATGGACTTGGTTTGGTGGGTACCCTTCTAGCTTATTTTTAAAATATGTTTTCATATACATCTATCTTAATCTATGAAATTACAGTCTTTCAAAATTTTTTAAAATTCCATAAATGATATCAACTGTACATATAATTCCACAGCTTGCTTTCTTACTCCACTGTTTCTGAGCTCTTCTTATTGAAATGGATAGAGCTCCTGACTTTTAACTGCTGTAAAATATTTCAGCACATAATTATGCCACATTTTATTTATCCATTCTACTGATGGACACTTATCTTGCTTGCAGTTTTTCACTATCACAACAATGCTTCAGTGGTCTCGCAGGTCTCTTGTGCATGTGTCTGGGAGAATCTCTGGGGAATACACTAGTTGTAAAATTGCTGGATTGTAGGACGCATGCACTTTCAACTTCACTGGTATCTATGAATTGCTCTCTGTAAGAGTTAGAGATTAATTTAGATACAAGAGAGGCCAGTTTCTCCCACAGCCTCATCAGACTCTTAATGTTCTTACTAATCAGTTATGTGTGGTAGCTCATTTTTGTTTTAATTTGCATTTCCCTGAATATGAACAGAGTTGAACATTTTCCTATGTATTTATAGACCTGCTAGAGTTTCTCTTCTATATATTGTCTATCATTTGCCCATTGGGTTGTCTTTCTCTTTAGTGACTTATTGTTCCTAACTCTAGACCTGCAACAATCTAACTAATTATACCCTGTAAACCCAGACTGGTAGTATTTAAAATGTGCATTTATTATTCCTTCAAAATAATCTGATTTGTGGTGAAAATTAGCATTATTATGGGAGGGACTACGGAAAACCATGACTGCTAGGAATAGGACAGTAAACCTAACAAACAGGATAATAATTACATATAAAGATGTGCTTGTGTTCAGTCTGTCATTGCTATTACGTTTGTTTTTACCTCCAGGGAGAAACTCCATGATCAGATAAAGGTTCCTCTTATCTTGAAAACTGTAAAACATCTTCACCACCCAGGCACCATCTGCTTCTACCAAAATATCTCTTTCTGCTCGGATATGGGCCACCTAGATGAATGTATTTTGAAAAAAATAATTGCAACACATTACACATTTTTTCAAGTTTACCTCTTACCATCCAATTCCGTAACAGTCATGAAGGAAAGGGGGAGTTCTAGAAAAGATTTGAAATATATACGCATGTTCAGATCCTCATTATATATGGAGAACCTCAGGAAATGGTGTATTTTAGAGTTTATCTTTAGGCCTGAAAAGGTGGGATCTACAGGTACATTACAGAAAGCTGAGGCCTCTGAAGTAGAAAAATGCTTAGTCCAAAAACTTTCCAACCAGAATCCTTATTTGCCAAGGATCCTGGCTTTGTTATATAAATTTCAGCCCCTGGTCTTTTTTTTTAAGGTTTATTTATTTATTTATTTGAGAGAGAAAGAGAGAAAGAGCAAGCAGGGGGAGGAGCAGATGGGGAAGGAGAAGGGGGAAGGAATCTCAAGCAGACTCTGTGCTGAGCTCAGGGCCTGATGCGGGGTCAGATCTCATGACCCTGAGATCATGATCCTGAGATCAAGATCTGAGTCAAAACCAAGAGTCGAACACTTAACTGACTGAACCACCCAGGTGCCCCTGGCCTGACTTTTGAAAGTTAAAAGTAATAAGATCACCACATCAAAAACTAATGATGTATTGTATGGTGACTAACATAACATAATAAAATTAAAAAAAAAAAGTAATAAGCAATGCCTTAACAGGTTGGTATGACAAAGTCAGGGTCCTTAGCAAACTGTTTGTAAGTGCTATTAGTTAAAAAAAAGGGGCCTTATGTGGTTTTTAAACATTTGGGTTTTTTTTAACAAGTAGAAACATTTATAATAACTTTGTATTATCTTCTCAATTATAATAACTATATTATTTTGTTAAATATAAGGCCTCTATAATATCTATTAACATGATCTACAGCAAATTAGTGTAACTTCTGGGGGTTTTGCTGCTGACTTGTCAGACATACAATTATACTAGGGATACTTTTATATGAACATTTTATAGACTGGAAAATTTTATAAACTGAGTAATTTATCGGGTTGGTATAATCAATTTTCAGATGTTTTGCATTAATATATTTATATATGTTCTCTTCAAAGATTAACAATAATATTTGATTTTATCCTTTTGCTGTTCTCATTGTGCATCATTATGAACTCTGGCCCAAAGCACATGAGAACCCAGATTTCCTAAGCCTTTTCATGGTAATGGAATATGATCTGCTTAAAATGTCATATTCGGGATTACTGTATTTATTACCTGGTACAATAAATGCTCTGAGATCAAAGCACAGGAAAAACAGTTGAAAACTAAGAACTTGCTTTCGGGCATGAAAAAACCTCAGAATCTCTCTGGATCTGTTTCATAAAGTGAACAATGGTATCAAAATTCCTACCTATTGCCTTCAACAAAGCATTTTAAGATTAGTAAAGGAAAAACCTTAAGCCTTTGATGTTGCATCTGCTGCTGTCAGGAAAAACTATGTCATCAACTTGACTTGATTGTTTTTAAATATCTTGAAGTCAGATTACAGGATGTTTTCAAAATGGGCCTATGTTTTCAAAGAATAGGAAGTTATCGCACATAGTAATCTGGTACCACAATATCAGGGAGATAAACTGCTACTTTGTGCACTGGTTAGTATTAAAATAAATGTAATAAACACTTCACATAATGACATATTAGAATTGAGTGGGAAAAGGTTTTCTAAAATGAAATTCAATGGTAGCAAACGCAAATTAATTTATATAGGGGGGAAAACAATAACAAAACGCAAAACAGACTTGATGTTTGGGCTCCAGTGAGATTTTCCCTGCATAGGAACGAACAGTGGTCAGAAACTCTTCAACTTCTGGGAAAATATTCTAGATCAGTGCTGTCCAACAGAAATACAATGCAAGCCACAAATGTAATTTAAAGTTCTCTAGTAGCCACATAAAAAGTAAAAAGAAACAGATGAAATATTTTTAATTATATATAGTTTATCACTTCAGTACATAATGAATATAAGAATTACTGAGATTTTTTTTTTGTACAAAGTCTTCAAAATTTGGTATATATTTGCCATTTACAGCTTATCTCAATTCAGACTAGCTACACTCAAGTGCCTGGTAGCCACATGTTGGCTAGTAAGATGAAGACTATAGCTGGAACTAACTGCTCCTTTTGTCCCTCCTCCAAAACCCTATCCAGGACTAATCCCATATGGCTTAGTTAGATACTGTTTATCTCTTTGTCTCTGAGGCTCTACATCTTGACCCAGACCTTTATTCTTATCATTATCTGTAATTCTCTAATACAATTCAATACCTCGACCTTCCTTGAGTTCCAAACCAACCTCTTCCCTCTGGAATCAGTGTGTCTTCAAAAAAGTCCCATATCGTCTCACCTCTGGACGGTTCTTTCACCTTGTCATTCTAACTGAAACCAGGCTGTTGACAGTTCTGTCTTCCCGCACAGTGAGTTCTCAAGAATGACCTGCTCTACTCTCATGCCTTACTTGGCGAGGGGGCAGGTTTCCTGCTCATTCTTCTGCTGCTTCTGTACCATTGTGACCCTCTCCTTCTCTGCAGCTCTTTTGAAGTACACACTGTGCAACTCCATCAGCCACCATCTATCCTCATGGCTACCATTTGGAGAGCTCCTGGGTCATCCCTCTCACTCATTCATGACTTCAGCTCCTGGCTCACCAACTTCTTTTCTAGCTTCTCCACTCATGGATAGATTTCAACATCCATAAGGTGAGCCATCAAATGCCCTATCTACTGACTTCTTCCCCATCTTCAATGATCTCTTCCGCCACTGCACCTCAGCCACCCATGGTAATCGTCTTGGCCTTCTCATCACCAATAACTGTACCCTCTCTAAAGTCTCCATTTTGAGGAACTCTCTTTCTACCTTTTATCCTTCCAGATCTCTTATTCTTGTATTTCAATCTTCCTTTCATGGATTCTACAACTTTTTCTCTTTTGCTCTCCTCACAACCTCATTTCTTTTTCTACCCAGCCTAGATTCCATCATTCTGATCACTCTTTTTGCAAACACTCTGAACTCTCTTGTCCCCTTCCTCCATTGTATTTGCCTGGTAAAACACCAACCCTAATTAGACTCAAATTTCGGTCTATTCTCTATCTACCCCAGAGCAACTAAGTATTACTACAGAAAGGTCACCCAACTATGCCAACAGGTTTCACTGTACATTCAGGATTGCAAAT
This sequence comes from Mirounga angustirostris, assembly GCF_029215605.1. Classification (NCBI taxonomy): domain Eukaryota; kingdom Metazoa; phylum Chordata; class Mammalia; order Carnivora; family Phocidae; genus Mirounga; species Mirounga angustirostris. The sequence goes on from NW_026991713.1 coordinate 78,888,534, forward strand.
CTCAATGGGCATTCAACTGTGTTTCTGCAGCAAGTCTGCTTTCCCACCCTTTAAGTCAATAGTTGGGACTATTTCACAAATTCTCTCTCTATACACCTCCAGCAAGCCAGCTTGTCCCTCTCTACTCTGAGATGATGACCTCACTTATTTGCACGCAGGCACGAACTTGGCACTTGACGCTACCAGATCAACCACCCCGCATTTGTTCCCACTTTCTCTGCCTCTCCTTCCTGTTTTAATGGATAGGTACAGTCCACTCCTCTCAAAGATCAACTCTTCTGTCTTCCAGGGTATTCCTATAGTTATCCGTCCCCTCTCTCCTGCATCTTCAATTTTTCTTTCTAATGGATTCTTCTAATCAGCATCAAAACATTTGTCTTAAAAAAAAAAAAGAAAAGAAAAGAAATCCTTTTTTTACCCTAAGTCTCACTTTACAAATCTGTTCTTTGGGAAAAAAAAAACACAAACAAACAAACAATCTGTTCTTTGTTCTACCTCACATGGAAGATTTAGCTGCACTCACATTCCCTACTTTTGCTTCCCATTTTCTTTCTCACCATTTCAGTTAGGCTTCTGCCCTGCAATCCACTGGAAATGTCCTTGCCAAATTATTAAAAAATCTCCATATTGTGACATCCACTGGTTTGTCTTCCTCTTGTACTCTCTTAGCAGCATTCCACATAGTTGACCACCTACCTCCTCCTTTAAGCACTCTCTTCTCTTGGCTTCCATGACACCATGTTCTCCCAGTTTTCCCCTACCGGATTAGATGTTCCCTCTTGGTTCCCTTTGCTGGTTTCTTTTCTGCCTATTGTTCCCTAGGGCTTGGATCCAGGCCCTCTTTCCTTCTCTACTATATTTGTTTTCTAGGCAATTTCATCTTGCCCCAATATATGATCAATATATTGGTGGCTTCCAAATTATATTTCTAGTGAAACTTCTCTCCAGATTCCAGCCAATTGTGAACTTAATATCTTTTCCTGGATCTAACAGGCAACTCAAACTTAATATACCACAAAGAGAACCCTTCATTCCCACTATCTCCAAATCTGTTCTTTCTTCAGTCTCTTCTAAATCAGAAAACAACACCATAATGTGTCCCATTCCTAAATGAAACTCTAGGTAGTATCCTGATTCTTCCATTTTCCCCTCACTATCCTTACCCATCCTCTCATCCCCCAGTATACGGGACATCACAGAAAATCCTGCTGGCTCTCCCACTAAAACATATACTTAATCTGACTTTTCTTCAGCTTCTCTGCTCTAAGCCACAATCACATCCTGGCTGGAATTGGTACACCAGTCTCTCAGTTGGCTTCTCTGCTTCACCTCTTGTTTCCTCCATCAGCAAGCAAAGGGACTAATTCATCTTTGTAAAACAACAATCAGACATACCGTTCCCCCTCAAACAAGAGCGTCCTCCCATTGCATTTAGAATAAAACCCAAACGCTCTACCTTGGCCTTTAGAGCTCTGGGATCTGATCCTTGCCTACCTCTCCCACCATTCTTCTTGCACTGAATTCTAGCCACAATGGCTTCTTTCTCGTTAAGCGGGCCAAGATTATTCTTGCCTCAGGACCTCTGCATTTGCTGCCTGGATATTTGTTCTACCTGATCTTTATCTGTCATTCTTTCTCATTATTTAGTCTTTCATCAAATATTCTCTCTTCAGAGAAACATTCCCTGATCTAATTCTTCCTCTTAAACCCAGATCATCTGCATCAATTTATCCTTTTGTAAAAAGTTTCTTTGTAGTCTTTCTCAATCATGACTATTTGCTGCCTGCCTATTTCCCCACTTCTAGAAAAAAATAAGGATCAGGTTTGTACTGTTAATCCCATCTATGTGTTAACCTAGAACACCACAGGCCCATTTGGCACATCATAGGCCCCCAGTAAATACTTGTTGAATGCATGAAATAGAAATAAAGTGAAAGAATGCAGTGAAAATTCAAGGGGGGGGGGCATATTTAAATAAAAACCAGTATTATACTGCTGTAATAACTAAGTAAGTTTTAGGAGGGACTTTTCTCAGCTGCGGCTAAGGTGCTGGGTCCTTCCGAGGAAGCTAGGACCGTGTTGGATGAGACCCTCACTTCCTCCGGTTAGCACCTTGCAGATACAGCACTCACCCACACCATGGCGCTGTCCCGGGCTCGCCTGCATCTACTCAGCCCTCATCCTCCAGTCATGGAGGATAAGATCAATGCCTCATTAAAGCAGCGGGTGTAAAAGTTGAACCTTTCTGGCTGGACTTGTCTGCAAAGGCCGCCAGCCAATGTCAACATCAACATCAGGAGCCTCATCCGCAAGCAAGGGGCTGGTGGAGCCACCCCAGCGGGCTGGTGCTGCCCCAGCAGGAGGGCCCGCCCCCTCCACCAAGGCTGCCCCCACTGAGGAGAAGGAATTGGAAGCAAAGAGAGGAGTCTGATGAGGACGTGCATTTTGGTCTTTTTGACTAAACCTCTTCTGTAACCTGTTCAGTCAAAAGCTGAACTCTTAATAATAGCCTTTAGGCAGGGACTAAAAAACTGAAGTAGAGCATTAGGTAGAGAGAGGGGCCATCCTCCCTCTATACTCCGTTGTTGAGTCCTCCCCTAGCATATGTAATCCATTTAGGGTTCTACAGAGCTTCTACCCAGACCAGAAACAGAAGGGAATACATAAATAATACTATTGATGTTTTCGGATTTATGGCCTACCCTTAAGCTGCATTAAGTCACAGCAAACATAGAGAGTCCATGAGTATGAAATTGGGGGAGGGGGGTGGTTTGCAGATTTTGGAAATATGTAAAATCAGCCAATTCACAGGAGACTGGTCTTGTTTATATGTGATAGGGATTAAGGAAGCTGAGAACTGTCCTTTATTTTCACTGAAGTCAGAAAAGAAGGTATTTTGTTATGGACTAAATGTTTGTGTATTGCCTCCCCGCCCCACCAAATTCCTATGGTGGCCCCACCAAATTCCTATGGTGATGCCGTAACCCCCAGGGTGACTGAATTTGGAGATGGGGCCTCCAAGGAAGTAATTAAGGTTAAGTGAAGCCATAGAGGGAGAGGGGGCTAGCGTCCTTTTAAGAAGAGGCACCAGAGAGCTCCCGTTCTTTCTCTGTGCACACAGCAAGGAGAGGCGATGCGGGCCTTAGTGGGAAGGCAGCAAGCCATCTGCAAGCCAGGACGAGCACCTCGCTAGAATCAAACCGTGCCAGAACCCTGATCTTGAACTTTCAGCCTCCAGAACTGTGAGAAAATAAATTTCTGTTGTTTAAGCCACCCAGTCTTTGGTATTTTGTTATGGCAGGCTGAACAGGCTAATACATTTTCAGATTATAAATTTGGAAGAAATTTTAACTATAAGAATTGAGAAACAATAAAACAGGCTACCAAAAAATTAATAGACCGTATACAGTAAGATGTGTCGACTCTTTTTTACAAATTCCAATATTAACATTTACTCTAACACCTAGTCAGTGGTATTCCTTCAGTTATATGTGTTAAAGAACTCATACCTGCTCTTTTTCAAGCATATCAGCTTTTCTCAATATCTTCATTGCATAGATATGGCCTGTATCTTTCTTCTGGACCAGCCGCACCTAGAATGTAAAAATTGACCATGCTATCAATGTTAAACTGTCACTACTATTGATTTAGGAGTAAAAGGTAAGTCCTTTTAAAGGGATCAGTGTTGCAATTTGCCATTGCTTATATTTTAGGAATTCTTAAAATTAAACTATTCTGATACATTACACTATTTTAATACATATTAACCTATTGAAATACATATTTTAAACTATCTTAAGCTACGTATTTTCAACAGCAGTGTCTTTAAAAAGGAAGTAACCTCTCCAAACGCTCCTCTTCCTATAACTTTCAGAGACTCAAAGTCATCCAAGCCAAGTCGGGTCCTCTTGAGCCGTAAGAACTCTGTTTCCTTTCGGGCATGTTGTGATCGGCGTAACTTTTTCTATTAAAAAAAGACAATTTAAAAGGATGATTCTAAATTTAGATTGCTCTAAAGGAAGCCTGTAGTATTAAAAGATAAGATATGTAGAATGGGGGCAAAGTATCTTAAGTATTATATACGAGTGTTAGAACTTATTTATCAAAGTTGAGTATTTGTTAAGCATGGAAAGAATAAAACAATCTAAAGAAAACATTTTTTTATTTTCACCAACTGATAAATCTTTATTCTTGAGGTGGACTCCTTTACATATTTCATCTTAATGAAGTTCATCTTGTATTTCATGTATATGCTAACTTAATTCATAAATAAAAGTTAAGCTTTAGGAAATGCTAATAGTATTCTCATCATGAATTTTACAGTCAGGCAATCTACTTTGCTTCAATTCCCTAATTTCCAGGTTGTTCTGTCACAACTCCTGAGATTTAGGACACCAAAATAATACCACAGCAGTGTTTCCATGGAGATTTACTTATGATAGAATTTTTTCTTAAATAAATTTTAATAAACTGCTTTGAGATTTGGCACACAACTTCCTAAGAATATGAAATTGCAAAATAATAATAATAATGACATAAAGAATTCATTAAAATATTCAAGTCAGGAATTTCATAATGTACTCTCCAAAGATCACCAAAAAATAACAAACGCTGATAAGAAACATTATGAAATACCCGAAGGTTATATTTGGAAGAGGCGTTCACTTCACTGTTCTAAACGTCATTTTCCCCCTGACCAAACAAAACTCTGTCGACCTTCTGTTAGGTCCTGGTAGAGGTCACATATAGTAGGAAATAAAGAAAATCAAAAAAATTAAGCACCTGTTCATGGTCAACTGAACCCTACCAGGTTTTCAGGAGTTCCATTCTGAGGGAAAGGCAAGTCGACACGGCCATCACAGCTCAGAAACACTGCTTTTAAATGCAGCTCAAGGTATAACCACTGAATGGTGTCTTCCTACTCCTGTGTCTGTTTTCAAAAAGGTATGGCAAACTATCAATCAATTGGAAACAGGTAAATGTGCATCCCAGTGCAATGGAATTCTGAAACTTCCAACAAAATTAATCTAAGAAGATGCAATCAAGAAATTGTATCTTCGATTTAAACATCTTTAAACAGCTGAATGAAGTTACACACTCAGGCACATCAATGGTGGAAACAGTGAAGACTATTTTTTTGTTCAAAAATGCCCACTGAATGATTTTTTAAAAAAATAACTGAATTACTATAGTAAAACAACACTTGATCTTAGCCAAAAGGCCGAGCCCAAAAAAGCAGGGTCAGACTAATTAAAAAGGCCACATGGTGGCACTACAGTATCATGTCTTTCAAAGCAAAAAAGAGGTTTCGGGAGGTTTGTTTTAATTACATAAATGAATAAATATAAGAATTTTGAAACTCTTTCTGGGTCTCTGACTTTATGGACGATAAAATGGAGTATGATTGGGTGTAGTTTCAGAAACTTGTCTAATCTGAATGGAAAAGATGATCTCATTACATACTTTCATAATCATGCTCAAAATCAACAGAAGAGAGGCTGCTAAAGAAAACAGTGCTCACTAATATTTAATAGCTTGTGTAATGCAACAAGTAAACAATGTTTATGTAGTTTGGGGCACAGCTATTTAATGGCAAAAAGGGAGAATCACAAGTATATGAAGCACAAAAATGAGACCTCGCTATAACATTGTTACATTACTTAAAAAAAAAAAAACCCTATTCCATGACATTAGTCTTTTTTTTTAAGATTTATTTTTATTTTAGAGAGATAGAGAGTGGGTGCGAGCAAGGGAGAGGCAGGCAGAGCGGGAAAGCAGATCCCCTGCTGAGTGGAGCCCGAGGCCCCACAACCCTGAGATCATGACCCGAGCCAAGACCAAGAGTCCAGAGCTTAACTGACTGAGCCCCCCAGGTGCCCCCCATGATATCAGTCTTCAAATCAGTGTTGCAGTCCAGAGGGAGGTAAAGCAAGCTAGCATAAAAAATAGACTGATGGAGCACCTGGGTGGTACAGTCAGTTAAGCATCGGACTCTTGGTTTTGATTCAGGTTGTGAGATGAAACCCCGTGTAGGGCTCCGCACTCAGCTGGAAACTCTCTCTCTCTCTCCCTCCCTCTGCTCCTCCTGCGCACACACACTCTCTCTCTCTCTCTCAAATAAATAAATCAATCTTAAAAAAATATATTGATGACATGATGAGCACTGAGTAATGTACAGAACTGCTGAATCACTGACACTGTACATCTGAAACTAATATAACACTGTATGTTGACTATACTGGGAATTAAAATAAAAAAGTTAATAAACGCAAAAAAGTATACTGATGAAAAAAAAACATGTTGATGTATCTGCTCATGATTTGTGTAGATTAAGTAGCCTTGAAAAACAAGTAACATTTTTGTGGTAATCATATCCTTTCTCGCCAAAGAGGACAACAAAATCTGTGGGCAGGCTTAACATTTCATGGCTCCCTTTTGCAGCTTAAATTTATTTTGTTTTTCCATCAGAGTGAATAATATTCCATGTCTGATGGGATTTTCCTAAGTGAGACGAAACTAGACATACATTGTTTTCTTCCTTTCTCCATTCCTTTTTAAATGGGTGTTCCTCAAATTCTCGATCTATGGGATGCTCAGTTTTTGTATAAGACAGTGCAAACAGAAGTTCTGAGATCTGAAAGAGTTCAGCTGGCAACTTCATCTCTGCATATATGCTCTACATGACCACATCACATGGTTTAATTTTCACAAATTATTTCACAAAGATTTTCTATTTTGAATGAATTAAGGATAAATACTAGTTTTCAATTTAAAACTAGATTTTTTATAAAACAATTTTATTTTTTAAAAAATCCACCCCAGGGTGCCTGGGTGGCTAGTCGGTTAAGCGTCTGCCTTCAGCTCAGGTCATGATCCCAGGGTCCTGGGATCAAGCCCCACATCGGGCTCCCTGCTCAGCGGGGAGTCTGCTTCTCCCTCTCCCTCTGCCCCTCCTCCCGCTTGTGCTCTCTCACTCTCTCAAATAAATAAAATCTTTAAAAAGAAAAATCCACCCCACACAATGATAGTTACAACATATTTTATATGAAGGTTTAAGAGAAGGTATCTATTTTGTAGAATTTGACATAATCTAAGACCTAGCACAGGGCCTAACAATAAGCATTTGTGGAATTAAAATATCTTCACAGAAAAGTTTTAGAAGTTTTACAGTTATTATGGGCCACTATTTTTAGATATACATCATATCACATTTTCTACAAGTTAATTAGAAGAATTGAAGAAAATAGCTCTAAATGTATTTAGCACTTCCTAGTGCAGAACAGAGGTTGCTAACTAAAAGCTACAAACTGTATTCAACCTACAGATGTGTTTGATTTGGCCTGCAAGAAAAACACTTGAATTATTTGCCGATATTTTAAAAAAGCAGGTGATGTCACATAGAAGTCCAGATTTCCAGCCTCTCTTGAAAAACAGGAACTTGGCCACACTGGGCCAAAGAGGCAGTCAGTCCCCCTTTGATGGACATCAGGTCTCTAATTGGTCACAGTCTCCACCATTGATGCCAGTCATCAGGTGACGAGTAGAATGGGGCTGGTGCTCCTGTCTCCTTTCAGTGAAGTTGAAAAGGGGTGTGTTTTTATCAAAAGATAAACTGTGAGGATCAGATATTTCAGAAAAAGAAAAAAAAAGTCTATTTCTTTGTGGAAGTGAAAAAAAAATAATCTTAGGAGTTGAATGTGCAAACAAAGTGTGTTGGATCAAAAGAATATATAACCTAAGATGTCATGAAAACAACCCAGCCAGCTTCCCTCATTCACGTTACCTGCTTGACCCCCTAAGCATCTGTTTTTATGATTTCTCCCTCCAGATTTCCAATTAAGATCTTATGCTTAAGATTTCTATATATATTACAAATATATATGTAAAATATGTAAATATGATGTAGAATATACATTAATATAATTATAAGATTATTAATAAGAAAGTTATTAATACTAATGAATAAATGAGAAAAGGTTTGCTTAGCTTTATTTTTTCTTTATTGATTGTAATACAGATCTAAATCGCTACCTTTCTCATTTAAAGTTTAAAGAATATAATTAAATGAGTTTTTAAAACGTTTATCATAGTAATTTTAGGCAAATAATTTGGGTTTTCTAGATTGAGTCAACTAACAAGGTAACCACGTTTGGTACAAATCATAAAACATTTTATTCAAACAGTGCCAGCAGAAAAATAAAGGAATAGTCCTAGGAGAGGTACAGGGAAGATTAATAATGGTTTGATTTCAAATCATCATTTGGACGACCACTCTTAAAGTACAGAAATTCTCTTCTGATCACTGAAAACTGTTAAGCTAATCAATCTCGGTTGTATCTCCCTATTGCCTAGAAAACAAAGTGTACATTTCTTAGTAGCCTAGCCCTTCCATATGTGCTGTCAATTTACCTTGCTATTTCCTTTACTGCATCCTTTATAGTTCATTGTTCTGCAATTATTTTGTATTTATCTTTTGATTCTAATGTAAATCTACCTATTTTTCTAAGATTGAAATCAATTGTTACCTCTTCCATGAAACCTTTTCTGATCCATCCTATATAGAAAATCCCTGTATTTTCAAAGTTTGCCACATTCTATCATGTATATGTATTTTTACACACACACATACATCATCTCTCCTTGTAACTGGTAAACTCCTTGAGGGAAAGGTCATTGTTTCTTTAGTCACCAAATAATTATTGTATCTATAGCCCTCCGCCATCCCTAGAGGTATAAAGCTGAATAAGACATTACGGAGTTTCTACTGTGGGGAGAGGATATTTAGAGCTGCCACAGGGATAGGAATGGTGTTCATGCAGAATGTAGGAAGACTACCTCAAGAGATTAGACAAGATTTCCCAGTGGAACTGAGGCCCGAAGTGAGGCCCAGAGCTTCCTGAAGAATAAAGGGAATTGGGTAAGAGTAAGGAATTTCTAAGCGACAGAAATAGCCTATGAAAGGTCCACAGGCAAGAGCGTGGAAGTTAAAGTAACTCAGTAGTGGTGGTCAGCATGGGGGTAGGGGACAAGAGATGAGGCTAGGGCGAGAACGCAGAGGCCAAACTGTGAAGGCTCTTGCACATTAATGTTAAAAGTCTACCCTCATCCGAGAGTACTCAGGAGCCAATGAAGGGTATTAAGCAAAAGAGTGATGTGATCAAACCCGTTTTTAGATAGAACTCTGGGTGGAGTGTGCAGAAAACCTGGGGGTGGGAGTGGGGCCCAGACTGCAGGAAGAGAGCCCAGCTGGGGGCAGTTTTTCTTCAAGTGAAACACACAGTAATTTAAAGAAGGGGAGAGGCACTGGACTAGAGAACTGGATGGTTTTAAGAAATATTCGGGAAAGGGCGCCTGGGCGGCTCAGTTGGTTAAGCGACTGCCTTCGGCTCAGGTCATGATCCTGGAGTCCCGGGATCGAGTCCCGCATCGGGCTCCCTGCTCGGCAGGGAGTCTGCTTCTCCCTCTGACCCTCTTCCCTCTCGAGCTCTGTCTCTCATTCTCTCTCTCAAATAAATAAATAAAATCTTTAAAAAAAAAAAAAAAGAAATATTCGGGAAAAAATGTGAGAAGATTTGGCGATTCACTGATTCTTCTTGGAGCCCAGTTTTCTTGTCCCATGCACTTAGGATACTGTAGACCCTGTTCACTCAATCTATGTTCTCAGATTTAAAACAATAAAAAGCTGCCTCCTTTTAAAGATCTCCATCATAGCAACAAAGTAAGAAGCCCATATTCAAATGATGAAATCCACATTACCTAAGTTATAAAATTATCTGATATCAATAAATGAAAAAGTCACTGGGGTTGCCATTATACAGTAATTAGTCCCCCCCCCCCACCCAACTAACTTTCTTGGGCTATAACTGACATACATATAACACTGCAAGTTTAAGGTCTACAATGGGATGTTTTAATGCACACACATATCATGAAATGATTACCACAATAAGGCTAGTTAACATATCCATCGCCTCATATAAGTAATTTTTTTTTTATAGTGAGAACATTTAAGATCCATTCTTAGTAACTTTCAAGTACATGGTATCATTAACTACAGTCACAGTAATTACAGCTAACATTACCTCTTCATCTGCCAATCCTTCCTCTTCCATGGCCACTTCTAATTTCTTCTGCCTTTTCAAAGAAAAAATAATTTAAATTTTAAATACATTCCTAACTACTCCCATTTAAGAAATGTTCACTTATTTATTCGAGTTTACCACTTCAGTTTGCTATGCTAAAAAAAAAAAAAAATCACGCTGAATCAAAATAATTATTAAAAATAGTTTTCTTTCTCAAAATATAAACCCAACACAGATTTCACTTTCTCATATTGGCCAAATGAAAAATTTGCTTCTAACGCTGCTTAACTCAATGATTAGCAAAGATGACTAATGTTTTAATAAGGAAAATCTGTTGTCTAATATTCAAACCACCAAAATCATTAACATTTATCAGTGTTTACACTAGAAGCATATAAAAGTAACTACAGTGACTAAAAGTATAAATATTTAAGGTGGATATCCCTGTTTGAACCCTGATTCTAATACTTATTAACTAAATGAGCTTATGGAAGTCCTTCATTTAAAGTCTAAGCTTGATTTCCTAATCAGTCAAGAAAAAATGTTCAATGCAATTGAGTGTATTTTATTCTAATTCTTCAAAAACTGTACATAAAAAAAAAAATGAACCACCAGAACATTTGCTTTTCTAGGTATAGCCAAGTCCAGTTATTCGTCATTTTTAAATGACACCGCCGAAGTTAGTTAAGCTAAGCACTGCAGGGGGATGCGGAGGAGAAGGGGAGGGGTTGGGTGGATGAAGTAACTAGTAACTACAGAGATGGTTGTGATACAAATTGTGCAACTCATTTCCAACTGAATATTCGTTATTTTACTTCTACTGTATTGGTTTTTCCTAAAGATAAACCTGAGAGAGCTCTTCCTAATTAGTTTTGGAGTATGTTAGAATAAGACTAACTTTCCAGGATTTACCTACATGGAATATAAGGGTTGAGGATTGAAATCATCATATACATTTTTCAGCATTTGTCATTTATGTCTATAGGTAAGCTCTTTCCTAACCCATTATTCTTATGGAAAATTCATAACAAAAATATCTAAAGGCTGTTCATAAATCAGCACCCCAATGGCAATGACACCTGCCTACTTCCTCAACAGTTGTAATACACACCTTTGTGCTTATCTTGCTCATTTTTATCTTTTATTTACACACTGTTTTCCAAAGCCCAACCCTTAGAATGGAGCAAGCTCTGTGCCTGTCGTCATGCCCCTCTGGGCCCTGCAGAGCTGCTTGTTGAAGGATTCTGAGTTTTCTCCTCTACAGACAGAATACACAGTGGAGGACCACCACTAATCTGGGAGGGTCCATCAGTATATAGGCAACTTCATTCTTCTGTCAAATCTCTACTGCCCCCCTTCCTCACTGTTGCCAAGACTACCACTTCATGAAATCATCCCTTACTCTGGAGAGAGAGGCAGTAACCTTCATCCGTTTCTACCATATCTAAACGAGAAGACCTGTGGCTTCTCTTGTACCTGCAAAGAAAACAGTGTTCCTCCTAAATGCCCTGGACATTTAGTTCTGATTGGTACTTTATTTGGCTTATGTATTTATCCAATTAGTTAAGCCTTAAAAATTCATCACATGTAGTCTTAAAGTATAAGCTTTTAGAAAATATGAGTTGAAATATGAAATACGACTTCCATGGCACCAAGCTGAGACTGCCATTTTTTTTTTTTTCTTCTTGAAATAACAGCAGATACTTTTATTCTTACTTTCCTTTGTTTGGAAATAGAGGGCAAAACTGAATTACTGAAAGATTTCATCAGGAAAAGACAAGGAGCGTTCAAAATTCTGATGCATAACTTCAGCGTCTGCCTTCTAAAAAAGCAGTCTTTCTTTCCCTGATTCTCTTCTACTTTGTTCACTCTCCCTTGGTGATTGGATGATTTCCAGAGACTTCCATTGTATTTACAATTAGTATAATTACTCAGACGTTTGGATTCATTTCTAACTGATTGTGTGGTTTCTATTTGTGTCGACTTTTTGGTGTTTTAGTTTTTCTTTTTCCCTTGCCTTATTTTGAACCAGGATTTTTTCCTCATTCCATTGTTTCCCCTCTACTAGTTTGGAAGTTATAAACTCTATTAGTCTGAAATGAATCAATCCTTAGCCCCTCTGTATGTTGTACCTCTATAGCAGAGATACAAAGATCTCTAGGAACACTTTAATTATACTTACTTCCCTCCTGATAGTCCACCGCTGGAAAATATTTTAATTCTACTTTTAAAAATGTATAAGACATTATCATTATTGTTGTTTTTGGTTTTATGCTATTCGTGTTGAGATTTATCCACACATTTACATTTAGATCTGTTCGTGATCGCTTTCCTTCAGCCTAAATTGAATCTTCTGGAAGTTTTGCTGATGGTGAATTTAGTTTAACCTGCTTCCACTCCAGCCTCTTTCATCTCTTCCTTTAGGAACTTTGGTTAAAGATGTTAGCTCTACTCGCTATTCTCCTTCATATTTTCCAACTCTGTGTCTCTAGGTTGACTTCTGAATAATCACTTAAGTTTTATTTTCTAGTTCAATTCTCTGCTCAGCTTGGCTGATCCATAGTTAGACCTGTCCAACATGTCATACCCAGCTAGGCACCACTTTTGTCAATCTTTCTTGCTCCTAAGTTCTATTCTATTGTTGTCACGATCCTAATTCAAGCCTCCTTTCTATATGCCTGGACTACATCACTAGCCTTTCCTGTTTCTTATTTCTCCACCCACAACCCATTCTGTACATCACAACTAAAGTACTTTTCTAGAGAAACACCCATGATCACTGATTCTGTTTAAAAATCTTCAAGCCTCTCTACTCCCATGAGAACAGCTACATTAACAAAGCATCTAAGGCTCCCAGGAAATGCTGAAATCCAGCTCGAGGTAGACTGGCTCTTGCCTGACCCAGCACCAAAGGCGATTTCTTCTGTATGTAATATCCTTCCTCCGGCTCTTTTATCTCCTTCTTCTCCCATTAATGCATGTATAATTAATACTCTTCCTTGAGAGCCCTGATAAATGCCTCTACCATTTATGACGCCCTCCCAGTTACTTTGTCAAAAGCAATCTCTCCCTTCTTTGCCCTTCTCTTAGTGATGCTTTTCACTCTTTCATGTAATATTTATGGGCCTTATCTCCCTCTTCAGAGTTTTCTGAAGGCAAAATAACAGGTCGTTCATCTTTTTATTCTTCTACCTTCACTTACACTCTATACATGTTTTTGGATAATAATATTAATTATTCATAAAGTATAAAGATATATCATAATTTCATGGTTGGACATGTTTTACTGAAGATATCAGCTGACATGTGATTTAAGTATATGGGTGCACAGGACAAGAAACCATGCTGCGAAAATAACTAGAGACACTGTCAGTATAGGAAACCTAAAAACAGCATACAGGGATCCACAATATTTGTATTATTAATGGACAACACGTTTACACCCCACTTGCAACCTAACGGCTTATTAAACCAAACAGAAAATTCTGACCAGCCTTTACTATACCTGGTTTCTCTCTCTTCATGCTGTAAAATTAGGTTGCTGTAAAAATTCTCCAACGTGAGCTTGGCCACAGTCACTCTTTCCCGGGTATGGTTGCTCATAGGAAAGGTGCTTGTAGTCCCTGCTGTCATTGCCATAGTAACAGAAACTGAAACAACATATAAACACAAATTGGTCAGTAGAAAAACACTTTCTATCCCTCATAATAAACTCTGGAGATGGTTTAATTTCTGCTCAGCAAAATTCTACCCTAACAATTGAGACTTCCAAGTCTTTCACATTATAAATAACACAATGCTAGTAAAGAAAGAGGAAGCAATAGAAATTATTTTTGTGTTCGCACCACCAGGGGTGAGTAAGAGTCAAGAAGCACCAGGCCACACACAACACGGGCATATTTTATACAAAAGGTTGTAGTCAACAAGCATTCAAAACAATAGGTTCAATCACTAAATAAAATCCACAAGATTTTGTTAATGCATATGCCTGCACTAAACGTAAGTCTCCGTAGAGTTCATGTAGTCCAGTTAAATAGTAAGAAGTAACTTCTGCCATAGAAATTCTAGGAAACATGAAGCAGTGCATCAAATCTGCACACAAACATCAGTCTGAAGCAATTCTTACATATATACGCTTTACGGGTAAACTGCTTTTAAAAACAAGCCCCTTTGAATGGAGCCCTTGTTGCCCTATTTCATTCTGAACTCTGTCATTTCAGAAAGCGCTGTAACAAGGTCGGGTGTACTTCTCCAGACTGTGAGGTCCATTTCATTTCCAAATGACACTCAAATGTCCATAGGAATCAGGCAGAAAACACAAATGAATCAAGGCAGGTGACAGTAGGGATGTTTTGGGACCTTAACTGAGCAATGTGTGTCTACTTAAAGCCATTCAAGTGCCAACTTCGAAAAACCACTGGGCCAGCCATTTGAAGTACTGGTTTGAAGAAGATACTTTGGACAGTAAGACAAGGAATGTAGCAAAATGGCTGCTTCGTGGGAGGCGGGGGGCAGGGGACAGACTGAACTGTGGTGGCTGCTACTGGTGGGCACTGACCCTAAGAGACTTGTCTCCTACAGTCTACATCAGGATCGAAAAAGACTAGAATGGTTTCATACAGTAAAGAGGTTTTTGCTTATCTGGATGGAGATCATAACAGACCTAGAGAAGATCCAGAATGCCAACAGTAAGCATCCAACATTGTACTATTACGATCATTGGGGGAAAGCATTCCCCCAAACCTGATACCTACTCCCCAACACCCACCTCTCCCTAATTACGTGAAGATACAGACCCCGGGTATGCACCTGAACTTCAGTAGACTCCAGGGATAATGGAATGAACCAAAAGACCTTTCTTATTCTTCAGTGTCAAGGAAGTCGAGTATAGGCTGAAAGTATACAATTTAACTCAGGCAAATTCCTGGTTCCACTGCCCTCTTACTGGCTTTATACCTCAATGTACTGCATAAGCCTCAATGTCATTATGTCTAAACATGAATCTATTATTTTAGCCTCACAAACTTGTGCCTCTGCTGACTACTCTAAAGATCTTTAGAATAAGAAGTTGATCATGTCACTTGTTTAAAATCAATTCACTTCTCCTCACTGCCCATAGCAAATCAAATTAGCTTGGCATGATAAACAGAGGCAACTCACAGACACTGAATGGTTGTGCCTATCAGGAATCGTACGATATGTGATTCATTGATTTCTCCCTTTTTTCTCCAGAGGATTTAAGAGAGTGGCCCTTCCTATGCACGAGTGCATTTCCTCCTCACAACAGGAACTGAAGCTCAGAAAAGTCACAAGGCTAGTGTGCTGTGGAGTTAGGATCCAACTCCAAGTGCTGTCTCCAACTTGCCTGTCTAGCCTTCTCTATTGCCCCACCCCGCCCCCTCTTCTCCCAACATACTCAGTTCTTTCCTGCCTCCAAACCCTTGTATGACCTATCCCCAATCACTTCTGACCTTTAAGATCCAGTTTAGCTCAAGTCTTCCTGTGATGACTTCTCTAACATTTGCTACTGAAAGAGCCGTAACATTTGGTATTCTTCCATGTGTGTTGCCTAGCATCTGTACCAATATATCTCAGATACTGGTATTTAAGCACTCATTTCTCTCTCCCACTAAAGTAGGAGCACCTCTGGGCAAGAATTTTTCCCCATTCATTTTTGAGTGTTCACCACACTAGCACTGTATCTGACACATAGTAGGCTTTAATGAATGAATGAGTCAACCTGTCAATGGGGGGGGGGCGTGGAGGAAGAGCTGAAACAATTGGCAAAAAATACACTATAAAGGTTGGCTAATACGCAACTATAGCAAAAGAAATTACTGAACCTAGGAGTCAGAAATTTCGAGACCTAAACCAGACCCTGCTGCTAATGATTGTAAGGTCTTATTCGAATCACTAGAACACTGAACTCAAGAGGGATTTTATAGTATTTGCTCTGTCTGGTTCACAGGTGTAGTCTAAGGCCATCTGAGATGATACACAGCAAAGCCACAATGGCTTATACAAATGTAAGACATAATTTGAGGCACCTAGTTTAATTTTTTAATGTGTTAAATCCTTTAACATAATGAATATTATTTTTAAGAACAATAAAAAAATAAAAACAAATGGAACTCAAGAATTATCATGGCCAAATGATTTTTGAGTACTCAGATCTCGCTCTTCTTGGAATGCTATCTAAGGCAATGCTGCCACACCATCTTCAGAAACCTCAGAATCAATGGATTCATGTTCTGTATTTCAGGATCAGATGTAGAAAAGTCAAAGAAGGAAAAGTGGAACAGGCAGGATATACAGCAGACACCGTGAATCCCACATAACTGGGATCTGAGGATGGAGGGAAGGCCGAGGAAGATGGAATAGAAGTTGAGGAATTCAAATAAATTTAGGAAATTAAAATTAAACAGAGTTAAACAAGTGTCTTATTTCAAGACTTCTCATCATCTTTAATATGCTAATATGCATCTTAAATCCTCAAAAAGGGGAGAGATATAAAATCTGCACTAGTATCCTAAAGAGCTTCCTTTAGGCATATGAAATTTAAGTTCATAGATAATTCTCATAAAGCACAAATAAAGAAGTGCCTGTAACTTTTTTTCAACATTTGGAGGGGGAGCGCGAAAAACTTAGAAGCTCCAACACAGAGCAATACCCAAGGATTTCATAGTGTTTTCTCATTTGTCCAGAAGATCTGTACCTGATAAGGAATTTTCAAATTGGTTTGCCAGTTCCTAGGAGGAAAAAAGGCCAAGACCCAACTATGGCTGTCCAAGGTGTGTATGTTCCTTTCAAAAAGTGAATGGTGAAAAAACAACCAACCAACCAAAATCTTCTGTGGTGCCTCCTAATAAAAGCACAAAGAAATAACACGTAAGTAATGCTTGTAAAGTCAGAAAGAAAGATGTGTGATGAACTCAGGGAATGGCCTTGTAAGGCAGCTGACTGGCTGCCAAGGGACCTCGTAGAGCAAGCTCTGGCCTTCCGCTTCCAGAGACCCAGAGCAAACAAATTCTGGAAGCTACTTTAGCCTAACAGAGTTCACAAGGGACTGATATGTATGACATAATAGCAATTTACTGAATTACACAATAAGATTGAGCAACAAGGAACAGAGACTTGCATCTTCTGGCCAATGTATTCCATCCTTGTAGGCAAGCTAGATATAAAGCCTTAATTAGGATCAGAAGATTGCTTGGTGAGCATGGCATCAAAACAAAGAGAACTGTTATTTAATTTAAATGTTTAATGGCATCAGACTAATGCAGATTCTTAAAAATAAATAAATAAAAGACAGATCACTATCTTGCCCACGGTACTTTAAAGTAGCTGGAGATGGCCAGCATTAAGCTCTCCTGCTGACTGGGCTCTCCCAGAATGAAGCAAAATTGAGGAGCTAGATATGGGCAGAATTATTACTGAGCAAAACTTTGAGGGACACTTTTGTGAAACATGAAAAAAATTGCTAGGCAATTCAAAACAATTCTAAACAGTAATTGTGTGCATCAACAGTACAGAGCAATATTAAGTTTTTTTAGATAAAAATGTAAGAACCTGAGATCTTTATAAAAGAAGGATAAACAAAAAATCAGGTTTCTCCCATCATAAGAAGATGTAATGAGTTTAACTCCAAAATCCAAAGGTGGATGTTGAGTAACGAAAAACAATTTCCAGACACTATATCATCTAATCATGATTAATTCTTTCCACTCTGCTTTATACATACATACCTGCAAGTATGTATACTGTGTTTAAAAAACAAATCAGAGCAAAACCTATTCACCTTTGTATTCGTCTTTGTAATGAAAGTATTACAACACCTGGCAAGGTGCTGAGCACATAGTAGGCATTCAGTAAATGATGGAACAGAACTCAAATTTAATGGAGTTGAAATTATATGTTTCATATGTAATAGTTTCCTTTGGATTAAAAACTACAGAATCATTTAGTGTTACGTTAACTTCAGGAAAAAAACACTACTTGAGAGATATAATTGCAGAAAAAGCCAAAGTCCCACCCTTAGTCTTAATTAAATACTATCCTTTAGAAATTAGCTTTAAAAACAAGAAAAAATAATTTCCTTCTAACCAGACACAAATAGGCTTTAAAATTTTCAAATTAAACAAAACCAAGAATAGAAGTGACCAAATTATTACAAAGAATGATCTAGATGACTGGCACTTATTATATTGCAAATTTATTCCTCTAATGGATTTAACACTGTCCTTTGTCTTTTACTGAAGCCCTTTCTTTAGTCAGAAAAAGAACAGGATACAATTTGCAAGTCTAGAATTCCTGGACTGCTAAAAACAACACTAGGTGCCCTTGAATTTCCTGTTCACGTGTTTTCTCCAGACTCCCCTATTCATTAATGGAGACGCTACCAATAGTTAAGTCCGACATTCTTTCATTTATCAAGCCTGGGGAAAGGAGATAACAAATCTGGCACTAAGCTACCTATAAATAGATGTGGTGTCTCCAACCATTTACCATCAAACTTCTGAAGTAGGAAAACAGAACTGCTTTACCTGACTGGCAAAACACACTACTTAACTGGGGATTTCACCTTAGTTTCCACATACTACATGTCAGAGGAATGAGTATCCTTAATGCTACCATACTGCCTTGGAGTAGGAAAACTTTTTTTTTTTTTTTAAGATTTTTTTTTTATTTATTCATTTGAGACAGAGAGATACAGAGAGAGAGAGAGAGAGAGAGAGAGAGAGCATGAGCAGGGGGAGGTGCAGAGGGAGAGGGAGGAGCAGGCTCTCCGCTGAGCAGGGAGCCCGATGCAGGGCTCGATCCCAGGACCCTGGGATCACGATCTGAGCCGAAGGCAGAGGCTTAACCATCCGAGCCACCCAGGCGCCCCGGAAAACTTTTCTAAATGCATGTAGAAAATGCAACCATAATGCCCTAAGCTACGACAGGTCCTCAGACTGGATACCATATATGCCGGGTCCCTAAGCATAGAGCAGCCACAGTCTCCTTCCTCTGGGCAGTACATTCAGAAGAGTAAGGAATTTGGTCCGGTGAAGGCTCGAGTTGCAGCACTCACTCCTACTGACTGGATCATTTCCAACTAACATATCCTGTGGGTTTACACTATGTGCCAGCACTGCACACGTTACGGAGAATACTAAGATGGATAAAATTTAGTCCCTGCCTTAGGGAGTTCACAATCTTATGGGGATGCAAAGAAGGGAGAAATTAGCTCTCCAAGGGTTTAAGAGTAGTCAAAGGTTTCATAGAAGAGGAGATACTTGAACTGAATCTTGGGGTGGGTGGGCAGGACTAAAGGTTCACAAGTCAGATGAACAGGGCAGAGGAGGAAGAAGTCTAAGGGTGTGAAACAGACTGACACACAGGAGTGTAGACATGGCTTGAGTATATTCAGTGAAATAGCAGAAGATGAAGGTGGAAGGACAGGTAAGAGTCATAATAAAATACCTTACTGCCATGTTAAAATATACTAAGCATAAATGGGAGCCATTCAGGGCTTTTAACCAAGTGAAAAGTAACAGCCAACAAATAACATTTCCTGAGGGCTTATTACCCAAGTATCAAGAACTCTCCTAAGAATGGTACATATTTTAATGCAGTTAAAACTCCTGTCACCAGCAAGACCCTAAGACCTGAACTCTACTGCCCACCTGCATGTACCTACCTACCTTTGTCCCCCATTTTCCTTAAGTTCTTATTTCCAGGTTATCTCTCAACTCAGGCAAAAGACCCAATGGGCATAGCATCCCATGATGGAAACCAAAACTACCCCTCAAGCTATAACAACTGCCATGGGGAAGAGCTCCAGAGGCCCAGGCCACCCAGACCAGTTTGAGCTTATCCACCAACTCACACAGGTGCATGTGCAAATGGACCATGTGGTGACCAACAGCGACCTCTACCTCATTATCATGCTAAATTCCCCACCCAAGAAAGAGCACAGGCCTCATTAACATAACATACAATGTATGTATAGGCATGCTTCCTTGAGGCACACGTGTGACCCTGCCTGTACATACGATGACAAGGATCCCCTTTCTAAATATTCATCCTAACCCTAAATAAAAGGAACCCGTTCACACTTGCTTGGGGAATCACAGCTTTGGAAATTATTCCCCATGATCTCCTTATCTGCTGCAAATAAAGCTGACTTTGTATGACAACTCTACCTGATGTAGTTTCTATCTGTAAGTCACCAAGGAGCTAACTCATGTTAGTTCGGTTACATAACTACCTCTAAAATCCTATCTGATTGGCACTTCAGATAAAGAATGCTAGTATAGGGAGGATAGCAACAAGGCTGGGAGTAGATTAGATTGAAGGAATGCAAATCAGGTTAAGGGGACGCAATAATAAATAAATAGTCATGGGTTACAAACTTGTGGCCTGCAGTCATATTTTTGTTTGGCTTGCACTGTGACTTAGAATATTAGAAGATTTCACTTTAGAATTCAGATTTCTGGTCCTCTTGAAAAATCAGCTTGGTCAAATATGAGCCCACATGACTGCCTGGAACAGAAAAGCAGCAGCCCCCCTGCAATAGAGGACATCCTGCCCAAGTCCACCAACTTTCTACTCCCTTTTGCCCAACATCCTTCACACATTTTATTACCTGCTTCTGGTAAGCATCTGAAATCACAATCTTTGGTTTAGTACAAAATAATGAGGGCCTAATTTATGATAGTAGCAGAAAAGATTAAAAGAGGGGCTCATATATTCAGCTGGAAAGACTGAAATCTATAATTACCTCTGGGTTTCAGATTGGGATGAGCGGGTAAATGGTGATACCATTAATAATAGGAATTATGAGAAGATCTAAGTTGGTAGGGAAAGAAAATAAGTTCAAGTCTGATTCTGTCTGAGTTATATCACCAGACTCAGTTTAAAACTTATGCCTTAAAATGTGAATTTTATTTTATTTTTTTTAAAGATTTTATTTATTTATTTGAGAGAGAGAGAGAGAATGAGAGACAGAGAGCACGAGAGGGAAGAGGGCAGAGGGGGAAGCAGACCCCCCGCTGAGTAGGGAGCCCAATGTGGGACTCGATCCCGGGACTCCAGGATCATGACCTGAGCCGAAGGCAGTCGCCTAACCAACTGAGCCACCCAGGCGCCCTAAAATGTGAATTTTAAAGATTTACATTTAGAAATGAAAAAATTATCCTGTTCCCAAAAGTAGCAAAGAGAAGGGGATGAAGAACAACATTCATAAAATACCTAAGAATACCTTGATCCAAAAAAAAAAAAAAAAAAGTTAGCCTTTTTATGAGGAAATCTAATCATAGATTGTGGAAGGAAGGGAAGAATTATTCCATTAATGGTGTTGGAACAACTGGTTATCTATTTAAGCAAGCCAGATGTTCATTCCACTCCAAGGGTCAAAATAAATTTCAAATGGTTCAAAAGTGTGAACATAAAAACTAAAGAGAAAAAAAAAAAGGAAAGAAAAGGGGAAATAAAGTAAAAAGAAAAGTTTAACTTCAAAAAAATTACAAGAAAATATAGATGAATAACTATCTGATCTTTGAATTGACAGGAACTGTATTAAAAAATCACAATAAGGGGCGCTTGGGTGCCTCAGTCTTTAAGCGTCTGCCTTTGGCTCAGGTCATGATCCCAGGGTCCTGGGATCGAGCCCCACATCGGGCTCCCTGCTCAGTGGGGAGCCTGCTTCTCCCTCTACCACTCCCCCTGCTGGTGTTCCCTCTCTCGCTGTCTCTGTCTCTGTCAAATAAATAAATAAAATCTTAAAAAAAAAAAAATCACAGTAAAAATAGTGCTACATATCATTATGTAAAAATTTGGAATATACATATATGGATATATGGATATCAAACAAGATTAAAAGACAGTATTTTGGGGGAAAACTGCAAAATAACTGTATATTAAAGGTATATATTGAAGTATAAAGGTATATGTTAAAAGTAAATTCATTTCTTAAAATGTATGAAAAGCTTAAAACACAACTTTTTAAACATTAAAGTTGTAAAGGGAAAATAAGGACCCTAATAATAAAGAAATAATACTGATTGACAATATAGAAATAAAAATAGCTAACATCTAGAAAATGTTCAATTTTCCCAAGTAAATCAAAGATATGGAAACTTTAAAATAATATATTTGTTCCCTATGTGAAAAGAGCCATAATTTAGGGAGAAACCCTCTTGGTCCAGGCTACCATGAGATGACCTTCTCATACACCATCTGTGTTTGTGTGTGTGGTTTTTTTCTAACTTTATTGAGATGTAATTGACATATAACATTGTGTAATGTTAAAACATACCAAGTAATGATTTGATTACATACAATATATGCATAAATCATGAAATGATTACCACAGTAAGGTTAGTTATCTATCACATCGATAGTTACAATTTTTGTGTGTGTGGTGAGAATTTTTAAGATTTACTCTTAGCAACTTCCAAATATACAATACAGTATTGTTAACTATAGTTACCATGCTGTACAGTACATGACCAGAATTTATAATTGAAATTTTGTACACTTTAGCCACCTCTACCCATTCCTCCTCCAACTGCCCTTATCCCAGGGCCATGGCAACCACCAACCAAACTGCTATTTCTTTTCTTTTTTTTTTTTTAAGATTTTATTTACTTATTTGACAGAGAGAGAGAGCACAAGTAGGCAGAGAGGCAGGCAGAGGGAGCGAGAGAAGCAGACTCTCCGCTGAGCAGGGAGCCTGATGCGGGGCTCGATCCCAGAACCCTGGAACCATGACCTGAGCCGAAGGCAGTCGCTTAACGGACTGAGCCACCCAGGCGCCCCCAAACTGCTATTTCTGAGTTCAATTTTTTTTAGATTCCACCTGTAAGTGAGATCATACAGTATTTGTCTTTTCCTGTCTGATTTATTTCACTTAGCATAATGCCCTCAAGGTCCATCCATGTTGTCACAAGTGGCAGGCTATCCTTTTTTATGGCTGAATGATATTCTATTATATCGAAATACCACATTTTGTTTATTCATTCATCCATCAGTAGACACTTAGGTTGCTTCCATGTCTTGGCTATTGTGAATAATGCTGCAATGAACACAGGGGTGCAGCTATCTCGAGACAATGATCTCGTTTCATTTACACATACCCAGAAATGGAATTACTAGAACATAGGGTAGTTCTGTTTTTAGTTTTGGGAGGAACCTCCATACCAATTTATATTTCAACCAACAGTGTATAAGAGTTCCTATTTTTCCACATCCTCACCAACACTTGCTATCCTTGATAATACCTATTCTAACAGGTGTGAAGTAATACCTCACTGTGGTTTTCATTGCATTTCTCTGGTGATTAGTGATATTAGCCACCTTTTAATCTACCTGTTGGCCATCTGAATATCTTCTTTGGAAAAAAAATGTTTATTCAAGTCTTTGTCCATCTTTAATCAGATTATTTACTCTTCTTGCTATTGAGTTACATGAGTTCCTTGTATATATTAACCTCCATCCTGAGCTTTTCTTTGCTGGGAGATTTTTTGATTACTGATTCAATCCCCTTACTCATTGTTGGTCTGGTCAGATTTTCTATTTCTTCAGGATTTGGTCTTGGTAGATTGTATGTTTGTAGGCATTCATCTATTTCTTCTAAGGCTATCCAATTTGTTGGCATTTCATTGTTCACTGTAGTCTCTTACAATCCTTTGTATTTCTACAGGATCAGCTGTAATATCTTCTCTTTCATTTCTAATTTTACTTGAATCCTCTCTTTTTCTGTTAGTCTAGCTATAGGTTTCTCACTTTTGTTTACCTTTTCAAAAAACCAACCAAAAGTTTTGTTAAGCTTTTCTATTGTTTTCCTCATCTCTACTTATTTCTGCTCAGGTCTTTATTAATTCCTTCCTTCAGCTAACTTTGGGCTTAATTTATTTTTCTTTTTGTAGTTCCCTGAGGAGTAAAGCTATGATATTTGAGATCTTTTTTCTTAATGTATGCATTTATCACTATAAACTTACTATAAACTCTTAGAACCGCCTTTGCTGCCTCCCATAAGTTTGGATATGGTGGGTTTCCATTTTCATTTGTCCCATATTTAAAAATTATTTTTCTTTTGATTTCTACTTTGACCCACTGGTTGTTGAGGGGTGTGTTGTTTAATTTTCATGTATTTGTGAATTTTCCAGCTTTCCTCCTATTATTGATTTCTAGTTTCACATCATTGTGGTCAGAAAGATACTTGATATAATTCCTGTCTTCTTGAATTTGTTAAGACTTGTGTTGTGGCCTAACTGTTGGATGGCATGTTTTTGTTTTAGTCTGTTAGGTCCATTTGGTCTAGTGTTATTCATATCTGCTGTTTGCTTATTGATTCTCTGTCTGAATGATCTATCCATTATTGAGAGGGGGTATTAAAGTCCCCAACAATTACTGCAGAGCTGTTTACTTCCCTTTAGTTCTGTCAGTATTTGTGTTATAGATTAGGCGCTCTGATGTCAGGTGCATAATTATTTACAGTTGCTATATATTCTTAATTAACCCCTTGGTCATTACGTAATGACCTTCTCTGTCTCTTCTGACCATTTTTAGCTTAGTCTATTTTGTCTGATTTAAGTTTAACTACCCTGCTTTTTTTCAATTACCATTTGCTTGAAATAACTTTTTCCAACCCTTCACTCTCGGTCTATTTGTGTCCTTAAAGCTTAAATGAGCGTCTTGTACTCAGCACATCACTGGATCTTGTTTTTTAATCCATTCGGTCATTCTGTGTCTTTTGATTGGAGAATTTAATCCAATTATGTTTAAAGTGATTAATGACAGGTAAGGACTTAATATTGCCATCACTGTTTTCTGTTTTAGATATCCTTTCTTCTTTGCCTCGTCTTTTGCTACTTGTTTTATGAATGATGACTTTTTCTTTTTTTGGCAGTATGCTTTGACTCCTTTATGATAATCTTTTGTGTTTCTACTATAGGTTTTTTGTGGTTATCATGAGGTTTACATTGATAACATCCTATTTTTTAATTATTATGTTCAATTAGCCAACGTATATCATTAGTTTACATCCTATTTTAAGCTAATAACAACTTAACTTCAATAGCTGACAGAAACTTTATACTTTAACTTCTCTATCCCTCACATTTTAGGTTACTGGTGTTTTAATTTACATCTCTTTGATACTGTGTATTCAATAATAAGTTACTGTAGTTATGCTTATTTTTAAGATGCTTATTTTTAAACTAGAGTTGTGCATTATGTTGTGAATTATGTGTCACCATTACAATATTTAAGAATGTGACCAGTGGGGGCACCTGGGTGGCTCAGTTGGTTAAGCGTCTGCCTTCAGCTCAGGTCATGATCCCAGGGTCCTGGGATCGAGTCCTACATCAGACTCCCTGCTCAGTAGGAAGCGTGCTTCTCCCTCTCCCTCTGCCTGCCGCTCTCCCTGCTTGTTCTCTCTCTCTCTCTGTCAAATAATAAATACATAATCTTTAAAAAAAAAAAAAAAGAATGTGACCAGTGAGTTTTACACACTCATATGTTTTTATGTTAAGTAGCATCCTTTTATTTCTACTTGAAGAACACAACTTTAACATTTCCTGTAAATTATGTCTAGGGGCAATGCTTTTGTTGATTTGGAAAGTCTTTATCTCTCTTCCATTTGTAAAGGACAGCTTTAGGGCATATAGTATTCTTGGTTGACTGGTTTTTTTTCTTTCAGTATTTTGAATATATCATCCCATTTATTCCTGGACTGCAAAGTTTCTTTTAAGAAATCACTTATAGTCTTATGAGGGCACCTTTGTATAAACAAGTTGTTTTTCTTTTGCTGCTTTCAAAATTCTCTTTTTTCTTTGACTTCTGACAATTTACAATGTATCTTGGTATAGCCCTTTTGGGTTCAATCTATTTGAGATTCACTGCACCTCCTGAATCTGGATGTCCATTTCTGTCCCCAAGTTTGGAGAGTTTTCTGCCGTTCTTGCTTTATTTTATTTTGTTTAAGATTTTATTTTATTTGAGAGAGAGAGAGCAGGGGGAAGAGCAGAGCGAGAGGGACAAGCACTCTGTGCTGAGAGTGGAGCCCAACTCATGACCCTGAGATCAAGACCTGAGCCGAAACCGAAGAGTCAGAGGCTTAACCAACCGAGCCATCCAGGCACCCCTGCCATTCTTGCTTTAAACAGATTTGTCCCTTTCTCTTCCGGGTATTCATAATAATATACATATTCATAATACATATTTGTATCTCCTAATTGTGTCTTATAAGTCTGTAGACTTTCTTCACTCTTCATTTTTTTTCCCTGACTGGATAATTTCAAATAACCTTTCAATTCACTAATTCTTTTTTCTACTTTGTCAAATCTGTTGTTGAAGCTCTCAATTGAATTCTTGAGTTCACTATATTCTTCAGTTCTAGGATTTCTGTTTTTTTTTTTTTCATAGTTTCTATCAAAAAACTTTGTTGAACTTTTCATTTTGTACATGCACTGTTTCCTGAATTTCATTTAGTTGTGTGTCTGTGTTTTCTTATAATTCACTGAGCTTCTTTAAGAGAATTATTCTGAATTCTTTGTCAGATAGTTCATAGACCCCATTTCTTTAGGGTCTATTATTGGAGTTTTATTAGTTTTCTTTGGTGGTGTCATGTTTACCTGATTCTTCATGTTCCTTGACTCCTTGTGTTGGTATCTGCCATTTAGGTAATTGGTCTCTTCCCCCAGATTTTATAGGTTCAGCATGGAAGACCTTCACCAGTCAGCTCAGCTTGGAATCCCGGACAGATCAGCTGGTAGTATCTATGGGCAGGGAGGGCTTCCTATCAGGGTCTCTAGTTGGGTTAGGCCACTGCCCATGCTCTGAAGTTAGGGTGAGTGCAACTACTGGGTTCTGTGGTTGGGTGAGCCTGCTGGCTGGGTTCCACATTCAAGCAAGGGCAATGGAGGGCTCCCTGATCAGGTGGAGCTGCTGGCTGTGCTTGCAGTCAGGTGGGGCCACTAGCTGGATTCTACAATTACCTCTGGTCAAGTGAGGTCACAGGCTGTGTTCCCTGGCATGGTGGTACCACTGGTTGGACTCCCAGATTGGGCAGGGCTATGGCCTGGGCTCTGCAATCACTCCTGTTTGGGTGGGGTCTCAGACTGTGCTTCCTGATTGGATGGTGGTGCTGGCTGGACTCCATGTTGAGGAAGGCTGAGCCAAAACCAAGAGGCAGAGGCTTAACCAACTGAGCCATCCAGGCACCCCTGCCATTCTTGCTTTAAACAGATTTCTGTCCCTTTCTCTTCCGGGTATTCATAATAATATACATATTATTATATAGACAGGTCTCTGTGGTTGGACAGGGCCTCTGGCTATGCTCTGTAATCAAACAGACTACAGGCTGTGCCCCAAGGTTGGGCAAGGTCTCAGGTTGCACTTCACAATCAGGTAAGCTGTTGGCTGTGCTCCATCCACTGTTGGAGAAGATCGCTGGCTGAGTTCTCTGGTTGGGAGGGGCTCTGTCTGTGTTCTACAGTTAGATGGGCTAGAGATTGTGCTCTGCAAATGGACAGGGTTGCTGTCCAGGCTTCCTCATCAGGTGAGGCTGCAGGCTACGTTCCCACTTGGACAGGTCACTGGCTGGGCTCCCTGCCTAGGAGAGGAAGCAGGCTGTGTTCAACAATCAGGCAGAGCCACAGGCTGTGCTCTGTTGCAGGGCAGGGCTGTCATGTGGGCTGAGCAACTGGGTAGTACTATAGACTGGGCTCTAAGGCTGTCCAGGCTCACTGTTCAGATTCCCTGGTTATGCAGTGCCAGAAGCTATCCTTAATATAGTATACTTACCAGGGCTGCTGGCTTGGCTCCCTGCCCAAGCGGGGCTGTAGGATAGGCCCTGTGGCTGCACAGATTCTTTGGCCAGGTGGGAATGGAGGCTATACTCAGCACTGGAACAGAGTTGTGAATGTGCTTCCCTGCCCGTGTGGGGCCATAGAACAGGCTCCATACTCGGTATGGCTTGTTGGCTGGGGACCCAAATAAGGCAGAGCTGTCAATCAAGCTCCCTAATAAACAAGGCCACTGATTTGGCACTGCAGATCGGCAGAGCAGCTGGCTGGGGTCTCTGCTCAGGCACCACTGTAAGCAGGAATATGGTCCACCAAGATCTGAGCACCGGGTGGTAGAAACCCAGCCTCCTTCTCTGTCTATCTGATCCCCAGGAGTAGAGCCCTGCAGATTTTCCCAGTGAGCCCTGTGAGGTAAGACCTGAGTGGGCATCCCTGGATGGGATACATGCCGGAGGAGCTGGATGTCCACCTTGGGCTCTTTTTCCCACTGGAAAAACCATAGACCCAGGGGGGCCTTCTCAGTACAGCACTGTGCCAGCCTGGGGGGCAATGAGGTCAGAGTATGTGGCCCTTCTCGGTCTCTGTGATACAGAGGGTTGCTTCAGCCTCATACCTGGGTTCTGGGATTATTACAGTGGTATTGTCTATAGGTAGTTGCTAGTTGGTCTTCTTACAAGAGAGGCTGAAGTTGGAAACAATCTATGTCACCACCTTGATGATATCACTCCCTGTGCTTATGTTAATTGATAGGAATATAATCCTTTCTGGTAGGGAGTATAGCAATTTATATTAAGAACCTTAAGGTTTTGTAGGGTTTTTTGACATAATAATTTTACCTTTAGGAATCTATCATAAGAAAGTAATAAAAATTGCAGCAAAGATTTATAGAGTTGTTTTTAAATCAAAGCATTATTTAAAATAGCAAATAAAACAAGTGTTTAAAATTAGGTGAAATGATTGATGGAATGATGATAGCACAAAATACCAGAGAAACACTGAAGAAAATTTCCCCCACAAAATTTAACATGAGACATAATATGAAGTAAACAAGGTACAAAGCTCAACGATATGGGGGGAAAATGGAGGTAAATTATGGCATAAAATTATGGATAAATTTTGTCCTTTATCATCTTTTAAATATTCCAATTTTTCCACAATGAGAAAACAATGATTTTTATAATAAGAAAAAAAAAAAGTACTTCAGAGTAATTGTGTGAGGGCAGATGTGGGAGCAGTAAAAGGGAATCAAACTGAATTCTTCAGCCCACAGAGGTGGTTTCCCAGGTACCACTGTACTTGGGAGTTTTTTCCTATGAACCAAATTCTTAGTTCTGGTTTAGTGGAGGATAATGAAGAACAGCAAAAAGTCTGAGTCATGGAATAAAATTAAACACAAACCATAAGACTGATGAGAATTCTGAAAAGTTGTCCAGTCATATCTTGCACTTTTTTTTAGGAAAACAGATTTTTAGTGGCTTATACTTGTGCATGTTTACAAGGGCTCAAACTGTTTGTCACTCTCTTAAATAGCTTGTCTACTGGGGACGCCAAAGACCCATCTCAAAATCAAAAAACAGGGCAGCATGAATCTTAACTAAATTAACTTCAAGTCTTATTTAAGGTAAGGGAACTACTCCAAAATCTTAAGAGACAAAATGAGCGCTCTAGCTTCAAAGATCCCCACTCCCCTTACTCCTTCTTTAAAGGAGATACAGCCTGATTCAAAGCACCAGTACAACCAAAAATGCCTATTTTGTGCTAAAAGGCGAAGGTTTGGTATGATCAGAGAACACCAATGAAGTGGTGAGAGGTGGTGTGACGCACTGTAAAGGAAAGGGGAGGAACAAGCTTGGTGGAGCAGCCCACACACATACATCAGTCAGTGTGGCCCAACTGGAAGAAGCTGCTCATCTTCGAACTCTTGCCTTGCACTTTCTTAAAAGTAAGTGTCTAATAGGAATGGGAATGGGAGAGAAAGATAGAGAGAAACAGACTGACCGTCATACCCAAAACAAAACCTGAAAATAGGCTTAAGTTTAAGTGAGAATGTAAAATACAGATTTCCCCAGAATGAATCTGATTAAAAAGATAAACTCATAGTTTAATTTTCCCATTCACGCAAAAATATTCAAAGCTTCTAAGTCACTGAAGAGGTTCAAGAGAGATGTGGATTCCTCCATTTTATATTCCCTGATTTTAGTTTTAAAAATTATTACTGCGTTATCTTGTTTGCTGCTCTTTTTGAAATGACAACCACTCACTGAAAGAGATCAGACTGATTTAACAACGTAAAAGCCAGAAGCAGCAATGCTTTTTGAGGGCAAAAATTGGATTAGACTAAAAATAAAACATGGTATCACCAAGCTTACAATTTTAAAATGTAAGTAGCTCTGAGTTACTTTTAGTTATTTTGAGTCATTTAAACTCTCCCAAGAGGCTTTTTGACCATCACAAGTGACCAACAAAAACTGCTCCCAGCTAAAAGCAGACATACCATGTGACTCATAAGATTCAGATATTATATTAAACACACAGATCACTTGCCTTCTGCAACCGTGAGAAAATCCAGAAGGTACTCCACCTCATTTAAGACACTTAAATCTTTAAGGCAGAAAAAAACGTTTTCAGTGCTACTGACCTTTATAATTAATATCTGGACAGCTGATTAGCTAAGTATCACATGGGGTCATACCATTTTATTGACTTGTGATCTTTTGTGATCGTTAGAACACAATTCTGGTTTATTTGGAAAAAAATATAGGCAAGGGAAAAAATGCCTAAGATGGAATAAAAAGCAAACTGTATAGTTTGTTGTCCTCAAGGATATCCTGTAATTCAAGTGAGTATACTGGCAAATCCTCCCATAAATCAGTTTATGAGTTCAATTCTGTTCAGCATTTTTCTGGATTTCACTAACAGTCTAAGGTGGCAAATTTAGTTCACCAACACACAAGACTGTTAGAATCACAGAACCCGAAAACAGAAGCTGTATTATCTAATCCATCTCCCTCACTTTACAAAGTGCGGCCCACGGTCATTTGGCTATCTGGTGGAAAAGCCTGGACCAGAACCAGTCACTCGACCTTCAGGTGGAGCTCCCAGCCTAGCAGGAGAGTCCATGGTTCGGTGGCAGCTCTCGGACTCCATATTACCCTGCGGAGAAGCTGGCTCTCAGGACACTGACAGCCAGGGCCAAGGTCGGTACTACATGGTGTCTCTGAGCTCTAACACTTATGTCCAAGGCCAACGCTAAATCACTGTTTACTGTCTTATGATTACAGGTCTGTGGATCAAATAACTGGTTTCTGCCTGCTTTTCGGATAACTGAAGAATGACATTTTTACTCCAAACTTTCTAAAAACCAAAAAACTATGACTAAAGCCTTCTTGAAAGCAATTAGGATTTCGCTTACAGAAGTTAACCACCAAGAAGTGATCTAAATTCAGCCTGGGACCCTACCTCTATCTATGATTCCTTGTAAAAATAACCCCAAAGTGAGGTTTTCAAAGTCTTATATACTACATGGAATCATGCGTACTTCTTGTCCATGACACCTGAGCATGAGGGCAAAGCTAAGTGTACATAGATTCAGAGGCCTGGAATCTGCCACAGGTATTCTATAACATGAAATAAGATTTCTAAACTATAAAAGTGTACTTTTTTTCTTTCCAAACTGGAAATATCTTTCTTCTATTTATGAAAGCAAAACGTTTCCTGTAAAAATGTGAAAATATCCAGAAGTATATAAATTGCAACGTGAAAGGGACCTCGCACTCCTACCTCCCATACCACCCAGTTTTAACTGCTGGGCGCCAGACTGGCGTTCCACTGCCCGGATTTAAATTCTGGCTCTGGCACTGACGAACTCTGAGAGTTCTCAGGGTGTCAGTGTCCTTATCTACAAAACAGAGATAATGACGGCGTGTGAGAATTAAGTTGTTTACAAAGTGTAGGTATTGTTCCGAGCACTTAAAACATACTAACAAATCTTAATAAAGTGGCTGACTGATAGATGTTAGAGCACTGAACAGTGCCTGGGCCTTAGTCACGTGCTCACTGAACGTCAATTGTCCTGATGACCTTCCCAAACTTTAATATGTATACAAACACACACACACACACAGATGGTTTTAATACAAATGGGCTCATATAAACTGCTCTGTTACCCCCTTTTCCCCTTCCTATTTTAACATAAACAGACCCACTTTATCTTCTTTAAGGACCATACAGTAATAACATTTTCCAACAGACAGTGAGTTGCTTTGTGTTTTATGTGTATCATCTCATGTACCCCTATACAAACCCTAAAAAGCATGTGCTTTTACTATTCCTACATAGACAGGAGGAAAGAAAGATTCAACTGGATCAAGTAACTTGCCCAAGATCATACAGCTAACTGTGGTGGAACCAGGCTCTGACCTTAGCTACCATAGTGCTCTCTGTTTTCTGTAGTGCCATAGTTTTAAACCGATGTCCACTAACAGATGCTTAGATGGCTCCCATGTGGGGAGGTATTTTTAGCAATGCTGCAGTGAACATATTCCAATCACAGATTGTGCACTCTTTCTCTTACTTTCTTATTATATTCTTCCGATGTGCAATTGCTGAATCAAAGAATATTCACATTTTAAATTTTGATACATGATGCAAGATTCCTTCCCAGAGAGGGACTGCCAACGGACCGTCTACAGATACGTAAAAGAGGCAACATTGGGTACTGTCCATCTTTTTAATCTTTGCCAGCCTAATGGGTTAAAAAAAATCCTACTTTTGCTTATGCATTCCTTTGACTAAAATGAGGTAAGCATATTTTCATATATTTTAAATAATTATTTCTTCTTTTATAAGCTGCCTAAGTTCCTTGCCCACTTTTGTATTGAAAAAGTCATTCTTTAATAAAGTGAGACTGTATTTTCACAATATAATTATCATAGCCCATTTTTAGCTATGTTAAGTAGCTTAAATCATACCTTAGCGCCAATATTTAAATAATCTCAGTTTATACAACTAACGAAAAAAGTCAAAGAATGCTTTAGTTCATGTAGAAACTACAGTTGTTACATTAGAAGCAGGGCCTTTCCTACAAATCAGTAAGATCAAATCAAAACTACTGTCACACAACTCAAAGGTTGAAGATGTAAGTAGAACGAGTTTTCCAAATTAAGTAAGATTTTCTGTTATTGGGATGTGACATTAAGACCCTATTATTTGAAGACAAATACCATATGATTTCACTTATTTGTGGAATTTAAGAAAAGAACTGATGAACAAACTGTAAGAGACTCTTAAATATAGAGAACAAACAGGGTTGCTGGAGGGGAGGTGGGTGGGGGGATGGGGTAACTGGGTGATGGGCATTAAGGAAGGCACATGATGTGATGAGCACTGAGTGTTACATACAACTGATGAATCACTAAATTCTACCCCTGAAAGTAATATGTTAACTTGAATATAAATAAAATCTAAAAATAGTGAAAACAGAAAGACCCTATTGTTTGGACCTTATTTATTTAGACCAGCATATATAGTTTCTTTTTAAAAATAATGTCAATTTACTCTTCAGCAGAAGACTCCCCAGCATAGATAATGATCCTCTGGGAAGCAACCAACCAATGTCATTGTCATTATTATCACTGTCATCACAGTGGCTTATGACTACCATCACTAAGCACCTAAACTTCTCGCACCAGACAGTACTGTGTACATCACCTCACTCAATCTTCACAACAACTGTATGTGGTAGGTACTATTTCCCCATTTAACAAATGAGCAACTGAGGCTCTAAGAGGTTAAGTTACTTGCCAGAGGCCCTGGACTAGAAAGTGGCAGAGCTGGGGTCTGAACCCTGTGTGACTCCAGGGCTATTGTTCTATTGTTCTAACATCACTCCTACCCTTTATGATCAGACTCAACTAGTTTCAACAAAGCTAAAGCCAAAAATAAATCTGTTAACCTCCTAAAGACAACTCAAAAGAATTACTGGTCTTTTCTTACATGATCACCTTATTTATTCTTAATAAATCTGAAAGCACTGTAGAGTTCCTGGTTTTACAGTAACTTAAAAGAATCAACTGGCCTATCCTCCCAGAAGCGAGGCTGGGTTAACCTTCCTCCCACTCAACATACACCCTCTCACCTAAACAGCTGTACAAACTGTTTGAAGAGTTTTATAATCTTTTGGGAACCTTTGCAATTATTTCACAGATTATTTAAAATACATATTTGTCTATACTATGCTGTCATCATTTACTTGTCTAAATAGGGAGAAAGTATCAGAACGCTTTAGTGTGTGAGCGGGAGGATTAACCCAACACTGAGTGGCAGTCAGAAACCCAGCAAAGTTGCCATATTAGTGTTGAAGTCCACGTTTAAGCTGCTTCTAGATGGGTTCCCAGGAGCCCTGAAATAACCTCAGAAAGCCAAAAAGGTCTCCAGAGTGGTGACAAAGGAGTCTCTCTTATCTGTTTGGCAGCCTTACAATCAGAAAGTTCTTCTTACATCTAACCTAAATCTCTCCTACTGAAATTCAAACACTTTTATTTTTCTCAGATTCTCCATAAAAATGAAGAGCTTCAACTGCAATTAACTTGCCCAAATTCTCCTAGCAAATAAGAAAAAGGTAGCTACAATCAGCACTGCTTTCCTTTGATTCTCATCATTCCATAATCCAAATTTCTTAAATTTTCAGTCTGTTTTGTTAAGGGAAAAACTGCTTGTCTCCCTCAAAAAAAACATGAAACTGATTTGAGAATAAAGCTGCCCTTCTGAAATCTTCATGACTCATATTTATTTAAGAATTTAAAAAACAGAGGGGCGTCTGCGTGGCTCAGCCGTTAAGCATCTGCCTTTGGCTCAGGTTGTGATCCCAGGGTCCTGGGATCGAGCCCCATATCGGGCTCCCTGCTCGGCGGGAAGTCTGCTTCTCCCTCTCCCACTCCCCCTGCTGTGTTCCCTCTCTCGCTGTCTCTGTCAAATAAATAAATAAAATCCTAAAAAAAAAAAAAAAAAGAATTTAAAAAACAGAAACCCTTCAGGAACTTTTAAAGGTCTTTAATTAATAAAAATAAAACCATAGGTAACTCTTTATCAACTACCCCTAGGCCAGGGACAGTGCCACACGTTTCACATGCATGACAATCTTTCATCTTCACAACAGTTCTGTGAAGTAGATGTTTCCAGACTTACAGATGAGGAAACAGAGACTTTGTTAAGTCGACACCCCAAAGACATACAACTAGTAAATGGAGCCTAGTCTGCCCTGTATCAGGGCCCAACCTCACAACCCATTTAACTATACTGTCTCTCATCTGGCTTTTATTTTCAAATAAGCCCCTCTTTACAGAGTACTCTGTTCCTGAAAGCACCATGCTCATTATTACAAATTTGATTTTCCTCACCTCTTTCCATTATAAAATGTGTGGAAAAATAACACCCCAAGCTTTCATAAAACTAAAGAGTCATACTTAAGAATACAGCAGAAATTTTTTATTATTTTTTAAATATCATGTTGTACACCTTTATTTTTTTTTTTAAGATTTTATTTTTAAGGGCGCCTGGGTGGCTCAGTTGGTTAAGCGACTGCCTTCGGCTCAGGTCATGATCCTGGAGTCCCTGGATCAAGTCCCGCATCAGGCTCCCTGCTCAGCAGGGAGTCTGCTTCTCCCTCTGACCCTCTTCCCTCTCATGCTCTCTCTCATTCTCTCTCAAATAAATAAATAAAATCTTAAAAAAAAAAAAAAGATTTTATTTTTAAGTAATCTCTACACCCAATATGGGGCTCAAACTCACAACCCTGAGATCAAGAGTCACATGCTCTACTGCCTGAGCCAGCCAGGCGCCCCTGGTGGACATTTTTTAAAAACTAAGAAAAAAATTCGTGCACTAAGACTTAGGAGTAAGTATGACCATCTACAGAACTTTTGCACTAGATAACCATCTTGTCAGAGTCCCTTCTGAGACTCTTCTTTGTTCCATTAATCTATCAATCTATCTATCTATTCATCCATCCACCCATTCATTTTTACACCTAAACCAAACTATTTTATTTTCAGAGCTGTAAAATATTTTTTGACACCTGCTTGGGCAAGCCTCTCCCCTTTTTCCTTGTTTCCCCTCCCCCAAATTTTTACACACTTTTTCATATGAATTTTAGAATATGCTTGTAATCTTTTTTTTTTTTTTTTTTAAGATTTTATTTATTTATTTGAGAGAGAGAGAGAGAATGAGAGACAGAGAGCATGAGAGGAGGAGGGTCAGAGGGAGAAGCAGACCCCCTGCCGAGCAGGGAGCCCGATGCGGGACTCGATCCCAGGACTCCAGGATCATGACCTGAGCCGAAGGCAGTCGCTTAACCAACTGAGCCACCCAGGCGCCCTAGAATATGCTTGTAAGGTTTAACTAAAAATAGTTGGGATTTTGATTGGGTATTATCTTTTTTTTTTTTTTAGACTTATTTATTTTAGAGAGAGAGAGAATGCATGTGAGCGGGGGGCAGGGCAGAGGGGGAGAAAGAGAGAGAGAGAGAGGGAAAGAAGCAGACTCCCTGCTAAGCACAGAACTGATCTCATGACTCTGAGATCATGACCTGAGCCGAAATCAAGAGTTGGATGCCTAACCAACTGAGCCACCAGGTGCCCCATGTATTGTCTTTTTGAAAAGAGGGAAAAACATGGTTTAAACTAACCCAGCATTAGCCTTGGGCTTCAAATTACATTTTGATTTCGGTTCTTTGCCAAGGTATTTCTGCCACCTGGGGGACAAGTATCCAGACTGAAGGTTGCAGTTTTTTATAGTCCTTTTTAAAAAGCTGCATCCAAACTTACAGTGTCTGTTACTGATTACAGAAAACAAAATCAGATATTCAATAAGCCTATTAAGTGGTGTTTGCAAGACAGTTAGGGCCTTGGGGTGACCAAAGATAGAAAAATAGAAGAAACCAGCTAAGCCATAGTCCACTGGTTTCAGGTAAGGTTGATCAAATAATTGGCTTCATTAACACCTGATATACCCCTGACTCTTTGCTAGTAGGAAGAGATCCAAATAGTAAGAGATGATATGAGCACCCTAAGATCCCATAATATTCTCGAACAGAGCAAGACTAACTCACAGAAACAATTAGTGCATGTGACTAATAAGCCTGGGTGGGCCTTTGTGATATAAGCAGGGCTTCAGAACAGGGAAATATGGGTGCAGGCTGCAGTGCCCAATAAAAACTAGTAGGTTTGGTAGCTCAGCTCTAGCTTCACTGAATGCTTCACAGTAATTAAAACTTAATGACATCTATTTAAAAGTCCATGTGAAGAAAAATAGTGATGATCTCAATTTGCTTGATAAATCAAGACTGAGCCTAACTTACAACACCCTAATAGAAGGGCCGAGATCCCACAGGCAAGCATCACGCATTGTTCCTCCTGAAGCTACTCCCCATGATATGTGCAAACTGTGGCCTGCAAGAGATTAACCCAATGGGAAATCCCCCCAATGCTTTGTGGCTCGAGGGACTATTTGGTACCAGAACCTTATTCTATTCCTCTGCGACCTGAAAAGTCCCTATGCCATAGGACTTGCATCCACAAAAACCTCCACCCAGTTTCCCAACATCATGGAAATTTACTAGTTCACTCAGAAGACCTAGTATGTGGGCTCATCTATTTGTGGAAAGAGGTAGTTCTTTCCAAAATTATTGAGTCAGAAAATTTTACCAGCACTAGATTTGTTAAAAAAAAAAAAAAGGAAAAAGAATTTTTTTTTTTAGTTGAATAAACAGGATGAACACTGTATCTCCTCCCAAGGAGGAAAAAAAAAAACAACTGCTAAACATAGCTGGGATTATTGGTTGGGAGGAATTAGGATGGAACCTTTTTTTTTTTTTTAATTTAAATCATATGCAAACTCTACAGTTATTTAATTTAAAAACAATTATTAGATAATGCAAAGCAAGGCATCTCAGTGATTTCTTTACCACACTGACACGCCAGTGAGCATTATGTTAGGAAGCGTATTTTCTTTGAAAAGGAGTAGCAAACTTACCTGTGATTGGTATTAAAGCAGTTTCACTAAAATCTGGAAGTTAATGGGCACCTGGGTGGCTCGGTTAGTTAAGCGACTGCCTTCGGCTCAGGTCATGATCCTGGAGTCCCGGGATCGAGTCCCACATTGGGCTCCCTGCTCGGTGGGGAGTCTGCTTCTCCCTCTGACCCTCCCAACCCTCCCCCCTCTCATGTGCTCTCTCTCTCAGTCTCTCTCTCTCAAATAAATAAATAAAATCTTAAAAAAAAAAAATCTGGAAGTTAAGACTATTTAACCCTCTGAGGTTCTTTCCCTTTAGTCTTCCATGTTGTTGATACTTTTTAAAGGTAATTATTAGTACTTTAAATTAAGCAGAGAACACAGCAGGGTGTGAACAGTTCTCACACACAAGCCTCAGAACTCTGCTTCTAATCAGATATACTGTAGAGCATAAAACATCACTTCAAACTCAATAGCTTTTATTAAGTGAAATTGGGAAGGTTGGTGGGTTGTACATTTTTAGACATGAAATACTCTATATAGTTCCCCACATACTTTAAGAGTTGTGAAGGTCAAAAGGAAGAGGCAAAATTGTTTTTTAAAAAGTCACTACTCAGTATACATGCATTGGAACAACAAAAATTCTATATCCAGGATAATGGTTATTTCTGTGGAAGGAGGGAAAGAGTACAGAAGGCATCTCAACTCTATTAATGTTTTGTTACTTAATAAAATCCAAGGCAAATCTGGCAAAATATTAATATCTGTGCAGCAGACACATGGATGTTCCTTATACTTTTCTCTGAAACTGTTTGTTTATAATAATTCCTAATAAAAAATTCAACTATTAGTTTATAATGCAATCTTAAGAAAAGAAAAATGACAAAGATGCCAAGGAATTTTAAAGGTTTCTTGTGGATGTATTTTTTTAAAGCTACTTAACTTCATACATATATAGAATATCTTATTTTCTACTATTTTCCTTATTAATATCATCACCATCTCTTGTCTTCCTTCCACCTCCATCTAACAGAGTTTCAATAACAAAGCACACTCTCCAGGGACAAAGGAGGCTCAGGGGGAAGGGTGCAGTGAAGGCGATGGGCCTGGGAACAGCAGGGTAAGGGGAGGAGAGGGCACCAGGGCACAAGACTACCACTCAGCAGGAGGGGCTGCCAGATTTCCAGACCCAGGTCTTCAGGGAGGCTTCATTATTTTGTTTGAAGTATCATGACTTCCCAGAATACCAGAGAGATCTATATTTAAAGGATTAAAAACATATCCCATACATACTAAAATATTTCTGGATGAAACAATGTAACATCGAGGATTTGCTGCAAGATAATATGAAGGGAATAGGTGGGGGTACAGATGAAACAGGACTGATCATGCTTTCTTAACTGTTCAAGCTGGTGAGGGTACGCGGAAATACATAATCCTCTCCTATTGTGTATATTTAAACTTTTCCACAATAAAGTTTTTTAGGAAGAAAACCCCAAACTAAAATGATTGATTGAATGATTACCACGTTAAAAGTCCTGCCCCATTTCAATGTGTTAGGCCTGTTGTGGCAAAGGGATCAGGCAGCCAGGCCAGGGGCGGTTCTGACATGACCGCTAGTCAGCTGTGTGCCCTGATCTTAGTTACTCAAGGGCCTTTGATTTTGAGTTTATCCAACTGAAAAAAAATGAAAGGGTTGGATGAGATAATATTAAGTTCCCTTTTAACTATGACATGATTATTGGATTTCTAAAACTGACTTATAGTTACTGTACAACACAATTAAGAACTGCAAATGTTATTAGTGATATACTGTGGCCACGTGGGAGCTTCTTTGATCCCTCATTTATTTACTTATTTGACAAACATTCTGGGAATGCATACGATGTGCCAGGCAGTGCTACATGTGGGTAGAATACAAAGTAAAAGGATGACATAGAATCTGCTTTTGAGATCCAATCTAATCATGGGAGACAGATGTATAAATAAATGACAATACAATGTAAGTGAGATGATAGGGATGATGGAGTTAAAAATGCCAAAGGCCCTCACAGTGTGAGAGAGTAGGGAATTGTAAATAATCTCATAAGCAGAAGGAGAAAGTTAAGTGGCAGGAGATGACACTGGATAAGAAAGTAGGGAGCAGACTGAAAAGAGCCATGAATGCCATACCAAGGAATTTGGATGGTATCTTTGAAAAGTGGTAAGGAAGGCATTTTAAAGATTGTAAGCCTGGAGGGGCGCCTGGGTGGCTCAGTCGTTAAGCGTTTGCCTTCAAATCAGGTCGTGATCTCAGGGT
Organism: Mirounga angustirostris; assembly: GCF_029215605.1. Lineage (NCBI taxonomy): Eukaryota > Metazoa > Chordata > Mammalia > Carnivora > Phocidae > Mirounga > Mirounga angustirostris. The sequence continues at coordinate 78,928,718 of NW_026991713.1, forward strand.
CCTGGGATCGAGCCCCGCGTCGGGCTCCCTGCTCAGCGGGGAGCCTGCTTCTCCCTCTCCCACTCCCCCTGCTTGTGTTCCCTCTCTCGCTGTCTCTCTCTGTGTCAAATAAATAAATAAAATCTTTAAGAAAAAAAAAAAAAAGATTGTAAGCCTGGAAATGATGCAGTCCAATTTCCATTTTAGATGAACTGTTGGAGCAGGAATATAGATTTGGTGATGGTTCCTGGTGTTTGGTGAACAGAGGAGGGAGTAAAAGAAGGGAAGGGAAGTTTACCTGGTAGTTAGGCATACTACAATGGCCCAGCAGGATACGAGGAGAGCTTGAACCTAGGTAGTATTAGTGGAGATTACGGAGATACTGTTACAGCTTTAGAAATGCAGATTTTAGGTACTCTACTATATTTCTCTCCCCATCTTTCAAGACAGTATACAAGCTACAGCATGAATTAACAGTATCTATTCATCATCAGTGGGGTACCAGCTTCAAGCACAGTGCCAAACACATAGTAGATGCTTAATAAATGCGGGTTATGTGTCGAATGTGATGAGTTTTAATTTAACAAGTAAGGAAAGATGAAAATTATTTTTCAGGTGATTTTTGTGACCCTCTATAACCCTCCGCCCATCCCCCCAAACTTTTAGGCAATATCAGCAATAACCCTTATTGCTATTTCTTAAAATAATAGAGTGGAGAGTTAATTTGTTGTGTAGACTATAATAGAAGATATTCTTTCCCTTATAAACTACATGGTACCTTTTAAGTACCAAAAAGGGCACTTCTAAGAAAATTATTAGAAGTACTCAGTCAGTACTGGGTACCACAAACCATATAAGCTTTTGTTTCGATTTTGACAAAACAAAAGCAATGTTTTTCCATCAAAAACCATTATCTTTACTTAAACAAAAATAAAAAGTAAAGCACAAAAAAGTAGATCACGTGGACAATGTCCTGCTGTTACGACTATTACTCTGAAATTAGAAAATTATGCCCTTTAATTATTACCTTCTTATAATTTCAGATTTTCTCAGCAGTAAGCCTGTGGTACTAAACATCAAAACTTGTAAATTTTATTCTATTCCAAACCAAGAACTTTACAAAATGTTAATATCACCCCAAATGTCATTAACAATAACAAATGTCTAATTCATAATAAGTAACTGAACATTGATTATGTGCCAGATATGGAGCGCCTGCATGGCTGTGTTAAACATCTAACCAGCTCAGGTCATGATCTCAGGGTCTTGGGATGTGCTCAGCAGGGAGTCTTGCTTCTCCCTCTCCCTTCTTCCTCTGCTCCTCCCCCACACACCCATGCTCGTGCTCTCTCTTCCCCTCTCTCTCTCAAATAAATAAATAAAATAAAATCTTAAAAAAAACGATTTGTGTGCCAGGCTTAACATTTTATCTATACTACTCATTTGGCCTTGACCCTCACATTAACCCTAAGAAGTGGTACATAAAGTCACTGCCATTTTGCAGTAGAAAAAAAAAACTGGTCTCAGAGAAAATGTGTACCTTATCCAATGTTATACAACCCCAACAAGCTTGTCAGTACCCCAGACTCTGCCACCATGCAGACCTGACTGCCTCTCCCAAACCGTGTGAGGTAGGTGGGCAGGTATTATTATCCCTATTTTAAAGATGAAAAGCCTGAGGTTCAGAAAGTTGACAAGACTTGCCTAAGGTCACATTTAGAAATGGAACCAGCAAGTTAGGCTCCTGGTTCAGGGCCTCTACACTCCACCTCTAATACTGCACCTATTTCATGAAAGAAATCATAACCACTTCATGGGAATCAGCAAAGTAGAAAATCCCCACCGTTGTTGAAAAACAATCAAATCAAATCAAACACGAAATGTCTGTCAGCATAGCATAAAGGTCATTAGGTTCTTAAAAAAACAAAAAACAAAAAAAGGCAGAAGGCAGTAAAGTTTCTTTTTGACACATCAAGATTACCTTTAACTCAAATCATAAAAGAAGCTAATTTAGAAAATAGGATTTTCCCAAATTTCAAATGTGTGCATTTACTTTTGTTTTCCCAATATTTATTTATGTATTTCTTCTACAGGCCACATTCAACTGCCAAAGTTTTCAGTACTTATCAGAGACTTGGGAAAAGGTTAAAGAGCAATTTTCTGTCCCCAACCCACAGAGAAAACAATGTCTACAATTAATCCTCACAGAATCTACTGCCAAGTAACAAGCAGGTGCAATATTTCTCTGATGCATTGTATGTATGTGGGGCGGAAGTGGTAAAAAAAAAAAGGGTAGAGAGAAACATTGAAAACAAACTACATTTGGGGGGCTCATTTCTTCTTAGTGACTTACGACTAATAAGGCATCTGGCTGTTGACAAGATGATCCTGCCCTTGAATACAAGGAAGTTGCACCCAGTCTCCATAAAGCACAGATTCAATCACCCCAAACAGAAATCTGGACTTCCCTCCAAGACAAATATGGAATTCAATCTGTGTGATGCCTTGAATGCGGCTAATTAATTTGCAATCCTCTAGTATGACCATACAAGGGAGGGAAAAGAGCTACCTTCCTAGTCCTTCCTTGAGGGGGAAGCAATAGAGGAAAAAGCATAATATTTAAATCCCATAGCAAAGTTTTAAAACTTTTCCATTAAGATACACACCCTAGCTGAGTCATCAGCATAATACACTGCAGCCAATCACCTCAGTACTAACTACCTTTCCTATACATAGTTGTTCCAACTCTGCTAATTCTACTCAAAATAGAATGGGTAAGAAGCTATAATTTGTTTCATTCTTTTCACTCAGTCATATAACCCTATAATTTTTAGAGGAAATGCACTGACCTTAATTCATCTAAGTACTTAATCTATAGTTAAATGAATAAAGAAACCACAACTGAGTGAAAATTATATCTGAAATAACCAATAGCCAAAGCAATAATAGCAACCTAAAGAAAACTGTTTCAGGAACCAATGAGAATGTTTTAAATCCAAAATAAAGATTATGAGGAGGAAAATTCTCTTAACCTAAAAGTACTTGATCCCATCTACCACATGGAAAATGTGTTTCCCATTCTTTCACTATCACATTAAAAAACAGAACAGTTTTAGGTGAATTCTTCTCTTAAACCAAAAATTAATTTTAAAAAAGTAATTAATTCTTCTTCAGACACCAGTTGATGAACATCTTATGAATCTACTTCTAAGACTCCGCAACTAGACTGCCTGAGTATAAATCCCTGATTGCACTCTCGTTAGCTGTTTGATCTTGGAGAAGTAAATTCATGTCTGGGCCTTGGTTTCCTCATTCACCAAAGGGGTTCTTGTGAGTTAATACAAGTAATACGTTTAGAACAGTACCTGACACATGATAAGTGGGCAGTCTGAAGAAACTGTTATTATCATTTCTCTCACCACTGTGGTTGACAATTATACTGCTTAACAGGTCCCTTTACCATCCTTCCAGCATGTGGAAAATCTATTGAAAGATAATTAGATCTCTGAATTACCACTAAGCTAAAGAAAATGATACACTGACAGTTTGGTCAGCAAGTTATATAATTCAAAGAACTTAAATCTGTGATTTGACATCATAAGGACTCAACTTTAATAATAGTTTAGGATTCATTTGCATCTCTTATGGGTAGCTGTTACACATTTCAAGCAGTCCTTAAGTGACAAGTATTAAATTTTTGAAATTATGAAGCCAAAAATATTTTGTATTCAAAATAATCACAATACACTTGGAGAGACAGATGCATCTACAACTAGGCTACAATATAGAAAATAAAATTATAGTAATTTGAACAGGAGATTAAATAGGTTAATTTTTCCTGGGGTTAAGAAAAAACAGCAGCAACAAAAAAATGGTACTGAAGATTAAAAAATTACAGGTTGTGAAATATAACATCCACCATGAATATGCCATGGTTATGAATATGTAGTCAAGATTTTGTAAAAAAACAATTCATGCATAGTAAAATTATGCATATTAAAATTTACAAATATTAAAATACTAAGGTAGAAAACAACACACTAGCATCACAGTATGAAAAATAAGCCAACAACTAGCTTAAGATATTTGCAACACTTAAAAATAAAGAATTAAATACAACAAAGGTAATATAGTATGAATAGCTACTCTTATATACTTCTTACTACGTATTAGGCACTGTTCTAAACAGTATATCTTAAATACATGAAGAATTTCTATGAATCAATTAAAAAAAAAAAAAGGAGCAAAAACCCCAAATAGGAATTTCACAGAAGGGAAAACACAAATGGTCCATAAATATAATGTAAGATGCTCAACTACAATTCTAATCAAGGAAATGAAAATTAAAACCCCAATGAGCTATCATTTCATACCCCTAGATCAGCAAAAACTTAAAAGGCTGTCAATATCTAGTTTTGCTGAGGGAGTAGAACAATAGGAACTCTTATCCACTGCTGATGAAGGTACACTGCTTTGGGGAACAGTTTGATACTCCTCAGTAAAGCTGAACAGACACATACCCAATGACCAAGTACATTCCCAAGACATATGACAAAAAGATATACATGGAGTACAGGGGACATTACTTAATGATGGTCATTGGGGCACTGTTCCCATAAACAAACAACAATAACAACAAAACACAATGATCATCAACAGGAGTGGAACAACAAAAAAAATAGTGTGGTATGGTCATATAATTGAAAACTACACAGCAGTGAAAATGATCTAAGTACCACTACATGGATGAATCTCAGAAACAAACATAAAGTTGGAAAAAAAAGAAGCAAGTCATAGAATATACACTGTGTTTCCACTTATATAAAGTTCAGAAATAACCTAAAAAATAATATTTACTCAATGGGATATACTCCCAGGTAATGAAACTATAAGTAAAGCAAAGGGATGCTTAACAAAAATGAAAGACAACTGATTTACCACTGAGAGAGGAAAGGCATATGGGAAGCTTCCAGATACTGGTAAAGTTCTATTTCTTAAACTCCATGGAAATTACTGCACAGATATATTTTATGTTCTTGTATATGACACACTTTAAGCAAAAACAATTTAACATATTCCTTTTAGAAGAGTTGTGGGGGTGCCTATGTGGCTCAGTCAGTTGAGCGTCTGACTGTTGATCTCAGCTCAGGTCTTGATCTTAGGGTCATGAGTTCAAACCCTGCACTGGGCTCCACGATGGGCATGGAACCTACTTAAAAAAAATTTTTTTTTTCTTTTAACGAGTTGTGGGTAAGTCTACATAATGAACTCATCACTGAAACAATGTAGACATTTCAGACTAGGAAAGTCACTATTTAGGAAAAAGAATGTAAGAAATAACTTAAAACCTGCAGGAGAAAAACAATAAAGTAATGATATAAAGTATCTTTTGTCCAAGTGTGTTCTACAAAACATTTCTTCTTAGATGTCTGAAGGAAAATGGGCTGTAGTAGTGAAATAAATTGGGGGGAATAATGGGTTAAACAAGTAAATCTCCTGAAGAACAAACAGGAGGCGCCTGGGTGGCTCAGTCGTTAAGCGGCTCAGGTCATGATCTCAGCGTCCTGGGATCGAGCCCCACATCGGGCTCCCTGCTCGGCAGGAAGCCTGCTTCTCCCTCTCCCACTCCCCCTGCTTGTGTTCCCTCTCTCACTGGGTCTCTGTCAAATAAATAAATAAAATCTTTAAAAAAAAAAAAAAAAGAACAAACAGAATTTCCCCAACTCTTTGACTCTGAAATCTTTTAACATGGTGAATTACATAGTGGTTCTTTTAGGACCTGTGTTTCATATAATACAAATTGGGAAACATTTTATAATACAGAGGTCATACTAGATACAATATTACCCCCAAGACTGAAGTGAGAGCAGGAGAAAATATTCTAGTAAATAGGTACTTAGATGTCTCAGTCTTCGGTAACTGACCTGCCCAAGCCAAAACCTGGACAGTCGGAAGCAAAACCCATAACCAAACAGAACCCTTAAGAACTAAGCGAACCACCATTCTGTGTTATATGAACATGAACACAGCTTTATTGTGATAAAAGGCAAAACATGAGGTAGGCATAAAGTACGACAGAAAATATCTAGATGGAATATAAAGAAGTATTTCTACAGCTTTTAGGGGCACGGTAGATTAATAGGCAGAGGGTTTTATTTGATTTAGGTAGAGTCCAGCACAAAAATCTAGGTTTCAAATCAGATCTCTTGGTTAAAAGGTTTTTCTATTAGTCTTCTAATAAAATTAGAAATTCTCTCATTTTCTACTAAAGTTTTTCCTAGGTACAATGAATCTATGAACTGAATCTGAAAATTCTTCATAATACGCTTTTACTACCATAGGAAAATAACATGATAATGCTCTTTGAAAGAAAATATAAACACTGCACATTTATTTTTAAAACTTCTTTATGATTAGACGACTATCATAAAGTTTTGCATACACTATTCCTCTTGAAAACTAACTTCTGGGTGGCAGTGAAATATATTTTTAAAGAAAAAGTTGTTGGGGCACCTGGGTGGCTCAGTCATTAAGCGTCTGCCTTCGGCTCAGGTCGTGGTCCCAGGGTCCTGGGATCGAGCCCCGCATCGGGCTCCCTGCTCGGCGGGAAGCCTGCTTCTCCCTCTCCCACTCCCCCTGCTTGTGTTCCCTCTCTCGCGGTGTCTCTCTCTCTGTCAAATAAATAAATAAAATCTTTAAAAAAAAGAGAGAGAAAAAGTTGTTGAACACAATGTCTTTGTATCTCAAAAACGTTAAAATATTATTTGAAAAGAGTCAAACATCTGTCCTTTGAGGGTACCACCAGGATTCAAATGTGGAAATGTGGTATTGCCATGGGTTTTTATAAGCTAAAGGCTCTCAGACTGTCTTCTTCAGAGGGCTCTTGGTGATTTACCACAACCTAGGCCTGATCCACAGCCTTAGAGGCTCAGAAATCTGATTTTTATCAGCATCAATAAGGTAGCTCCATCTTTTAGAGGCAAACAAAAATTAATATAAGCCTCAACAGAAATCAGAATACAAATTTACTAATAGAGAATGACAAATTGCTGTGACACAAGCAAGAACGTCTGTTTATGGCCATGCATGGCCAATACTCTCCTCCCAGCCAGACCTCTATGGACAGTTCCTGAGTACTCATGGAATTAGAATTAAGGAAGTCAGAGGAATTGAGTATTTAATGGTCTTCTTTCATTCTACAAAGAACTTTCTTTAAATTAAGCAACTACTGTGTCCAGGCACTCTCCTAGATGCTAGAGATACAGACATCTCAGCTTTCAGAGAAAGCACAAAATTTCCAAAAAAATTTTGGAAGCAATCTAAATGTTTAACAATAGAACTGTGATTAAATAATGGCAAATCCAAATGATAAAAGAAAATGCAGTTCTTTAAGAATGGTATATTTAGGGCACCTGGGTGGCTCAGTTGGTTAAGCGACTGCCTTCGGCTCAGGTCATGATCGCGGAGTCCCAGGATCGAGTCCCGCATCGGGCTCCCTGCTCGGCAGGGAGTCTGCTTCTCCCTCTGACCCTCCCCCCTCTCATGTACTCGCTCTCTCTCATTCTCTCTCTCTCAAATAAATAAATAAAATCTTAAAAAAAAAAAAAAAGAATGGTATATTTAAGCAGCCATTCATGACATGGGAAAATTATCATGATGCAATGTTAAATGAAAAATGCAAGCAACAAAAGCATATAATAGTACACAATCATAAATCATATATACATATATGTATATATAAGCATATATATGTATCACATGTATACATATATATGTATATATATGTATGTATATATTTCCTATCCCTTTATACACAAAAGACCAGAAAAAAAACCAATCAAGTACTGTTAATGGTTATCTTTTTTTCCTTATACCTTTTTGAATTTTATAATGTCCTAAAATAGCTTGACATGCCTTTTATCATCAAGGGAAAAATTACTTGTTAAAGTAATTTCAATCAACACGAATACGAGGATCCCTTCAGATTTATCTACTAGAAGCTATCCATGAAAGCCAGTCCTTGAACCTCCGTCTTTGAACTCTCTGAGAGAGCTCATCCTCTTCCCTGCCTTTATGCAAGACTCTCCATGGATGAGTAACACACCCTACCTTTTCATCCAACCTGCTGTCTCATATTTCTCTGCTGAACATTTCAACCTAAACACCTTACAGATAACTCATATATAATTACATCCAAAAGTAAATGTATACTTTTCCTCCACAGCCAACCCCATTTCTGTCCACGGCACCCACCTTTCTTCCAATCAGAAAGCTTGGAAAGCAATTCAACTCTACCTCTCCTGTTTCAAGTTCATTAACAAACTGTCCAAATCTCTCTCCCATCCCACCTTATTCTTCATTCTCACTTCCATCATCTCATCAGTCAGGGCCCCGATCACAACAATGTCAGTGACATAACTGCAGCAGCGTTCCAAGGGGGTCTTCCGGATGCCATTCTCTGCCATCTGTAAACCGCTGCTCCTTCTATAGAACTTGGATGATGTCATTCCTTGGCTCAAAAACATTTAAAACCTTCTCCTTTCAGCCACTCCAATCTAAACTTCTTTGCCTGGCTTTTATTAAATCCCATAATTTGGCTCCACCTTAACTTTATTTCCGGTTATTCGCCAGTCTCCTCCCTCATCAACCAACAGACATACCATAATCAACCCTAACACCAAACCCTGGAATATCTTAAAAATAGTCCTTCCTTTCCCCCTCTATTTGTATTTAAAGAACCTCATGACTTTTTCCTCTTCTACAAAGCTGTTCTTGATTTCTCCAACCTCATTTAGGCTTCAGAACCGGTCTAGCACTTACTATGAATCTCACAGTTAGGCATTTAATTCCATACTCCTATGTAAGTGGATTTACTGTCATGTATGTTAGTCATCTACTACATTCCCTATTTCTTGAGGACAAGAGCCATACCTTATTCTGTCCCCCACAGCATTTAGTATGATGCACAACACAAAGAAAGGGCTAATATTTGTTGACAGAAGTAATCAACTTCGGCCCTCACTTCTCTTTCACTATGTTATAAACACTGCTACATATATTGTAGCAATTTGGGCCGGTCAACACCCTCCTAAGGAATATAGCAGGAGACGATTTCAACACAGTACTACAGAAGCCCATTAGATATAACACTGTAGTGATGACAGGGGGTCCCCATGTCCCAAAGCTGGAACAACAGAGACAGAGTTCTAGGGAATGATAATTGGGGTTCTCGAAGTCTCTTCCAAGGGGATAGTAATGAGGATCTCAAACACCTTCTATTCTCCATGAGAATAGGTGCTAGGTCTTCTGAAAGAGTGCTTTGACTGCAGTGAACGTGGAAGAGAAATGCCTATTAAAAGACCTGAGCAGAGTCCTACCTATTCATAAAATGCTATTACATAAATCAGCAAATCTCAGGTGCCATGCTGCTACTGGTTAAGAGATGGTAACTGCCAACTACTAAAAAATATTTTCATGTGCACAGTAGTAGTGTCCATATTTATGAAGTTCTTTAGAGTCTTCAAAGGACTTTCTACATCATCTTTTATTATCTGACCTTTCTTAAATAGAGGGTGAAATGGATATAGAGTATCATATTAAAATAGAGTGCATATACAACAAATATTTTGTTTGAGTCTACTTTAAGTACACATATCCACATCATTATAAAATTAGGAGCTACTTCAGAACCTGACTATTCAATAATGACTTTATGAGTTTTCTTCTATGGAAAAGGTAATGTTTTAGAATGCTTAACCTATCAACACTTAGCATAATCTCTGTAATGCTTTCTCCCTTTTAGAAGACGTATTTTAACTTACTCATTTTGTGCCGAGTCAATTAAAACATATGGAATTCACTAAATATAAATTATAGAAACCAGTTTTCAACAACATTTCTGTTTATAAAAGTTGGGAGTTTTTCTTTAAATTTAAAGAAATAATTTGGGGCGCCTGGGTGGCTCAGTCAGTTAAGCATCTGCCTTCGGCTCACGTCATGATCCCAGGGCCCTGGGATCGAGCCCCACATCAGGCTCCCTGCTCAGCGGGGAGCCTGCTTCTCCCTCTGCCTCTGCCTGACGCTCCCCCTGCTCATGCTCTTCTCTCTGTGTGTCAATAAATAAAATCTTCAAAAAAAATAAATAAAACAAATAAATTTAAAGAAATAATCTGCATTCAATTTCAAAGTGTAATGCCTGGGTTGTCAATAAAGGCATTATTACTGTCTGGACCTTAACACCAAAATAGAAGTTTTTTGAAGGGATTACTGTGACTGTTCTTGTGCTTTCTTTTAGCAACTGGACAGCGTTAAAGGATGATATGATGGCATATGGATGCCTGTTCATAGCTCAGCATACAGGCATCTGTAACGGACTCTTGGCTAATGTTTTACATTGCAAAAACTAAGAAATGAATGTGTTCACACAGAGAACTGCTGCTGTGGCTAGTGAGAGCTAGCATTTCCTGACTGCTTCCATGGGCTGAGCACATGCTAAACACACTGAAGGTGAGATATGCCCTATGTTAATATGCCCTTAAACCCATTTCTGGCAAATACAGTAAACCAAATATAAAAGTTTATCATCATTATCTTCATGTCACTTAATTCTGAGACAAGGATGAAAATATTTAAATATATTATGAAGCAGGCATGATTTTACTGTAGCTCCCATCCCTTCCCCCTTTTACAGATACAAAAACAAGTTTAGGAGACGTAAGTCATTTCATTTGTTCCAGGCCACACAGTTAAAATGGTAGATCCAAAGCCTTTTCTAATCACTAGGTAATCTTTTTCCTATTTTACTGAGATATCATTGACATATAGCACTCCGTAAGTTTAAGGTATACAGCATGACGGTGTGACTTACATATATTGTGAAATGATCACTGTTATAAAGTTTAGTTAGCATCCATCATCTCATACAGATACAATAAATAGAGAAAGCAAGAGAAGAAAACTTTTTTCTCCTTGTGACGAGAACTCTTAGGATTTACTCTTTCAACAACTTTCCTATATACCATACAGCAGTGTTAGCCACAGTTGTCATGGTGTACCTTCCATCCCTAGTACTTACTTACCTTGTAACTGGAAGTTTGTACCTTCTGACCACCTTTCTCCTATCCTTCCCCCTCCCCCCCAACTCTGGAAGCACAAATCTGACCACTTTTTTCCTATGAGTTTGTTTTGTTTTGGTTTAGATTCCACATATAAGTGAGATCCTATGTATTTGTCTTTCTCTGTTTGACTTATTTCACTTAGCATAATACCATTCAAGTCCATCCATATTGTTGTAAATGGTAGGATTTCCTCATTTTCTTAATGGCTGAATAATATTCCATTGTGTGTGTGTGTGTGTGCACGTGCGTGCGCACAATTTTTTTTTCTATTTTTTTAAAATATTTATTTGAGACGGAGAGCACACAGGGGGAAGGAGCAGAGGGAGAGGGAGAGAGAAACCCAAGCAGACTCCACACTGAGTGCAGAGCCCAACACCAGGATCAATCTCACAATCCTGAGATCATGACCCCAGCCCAAACCAAGAGTTGGATACTTAACCATCTGCACCATCCAGGTGCCCCCACACACATTTTCTCTATCCATTCATCTATCAATGGATGCTTAGGTTGTCTTGACTACTGTAAATAATGTTGCTATGAACATGGGGGTGCAGACATCTTTGAGTTGGTGTTTTTGTTTCCTTTGGATATATTCCCAGAAGTCACTAAGTAATTTTGATTCATTGATCAAGTGGATTTTAAGCTTAAAATCGAAGAAGAGGTAGGAAAAGTTTAGATATTATTTTAACTATGAAAGAAGCTGGTCACGCTCTGAAAAAAAATGACAATGAGAAAGGTCTAGCAAATTATTTGTTGCAGAAAAACAAATGGGAAGGGTATTAGCTACAATGTGGTGTTAGGTTCCTGCGAACACAATCCCAGGATGTAAGTATTAAAGAAAGAAAATTACCATTTTACAAATACGTAAATACAATACCATTAAGCATCACTGGAATTTGATGGGATAGGACTCTGAACTGGAATAGAGCAATGGTAGAAAGGTAGAGCATAAAGAATTGCCAATGTGGAATATTCTAGAGACTGAAGCCGACACAGAAATAAATCTAGCTGTGATGGAGACTTCAACTTTTGGGATATCTGCTAGAATTCTTCCACAGCTAAAAATCAAGGCATCTGATAAATGCCTTGCTAAGCCTTCCATCTCTCAAATAGGGAAAGAAACATTCTAGATATGAATGTGACCATGGGAAGAAATTAGTTGACTAAATGGAAGTACTAGGAAACCCGATAGCAATTTTGAAGTTTTGTTACAATGGCTGGGAATGTGGGACATTAGAGAACACAAATTACAGAAAGTTCACAGAAAATAAAAGCAAATCTTGCCTGAGACTTTAAAAGGAAAGCTGCACGATATGTTTTAGGAAGCTCTCAAGAATACAACTCTAGTTAAACTAGCTTTGATTGAGTAATATTTACCTAGCATCCACTATAGGCCAGGTACTGCTCTTGGCAGTAAGGACACAGATGACATAAAACACCTGCCCTTATGGAGCTTACATTCTAGTTGGGGAAGGAACAGAAAGTGCAGGGACTGAGGGAGGCATTAACATCTTAAATAAGGTCATCATTTTGAAAGATGGGGCAGTTTGTCTCTTGTGTCCCTTGAGAAGGAAGTTTGAATGAGGTGAGTAAAAGTGGTTTCAAAACCTGGGGGAAGGGACACCTGGGTGGCTCAGTCGTTAAGCGTCTGCCTTCGGCTCAGGTCATGATCCTGGAGTCCTGGGATCGAGCCCTGCATCGGGCTCCCTGCTCAGTGGGGAGTCTGCTTCTCCCTCTGCCCCTCTCCCCGCTCGTGATCTCTCTCTCTCTCTCTCTCAAAAATAAATAAATAAAATCTTAAATAAACTTCTAAGTTTTAGAGTAAATAATTCCTAAAATTATATCACTAGAAGTATCCAGGAAAGAAAGCTGAGAGAGAGAGAATTAAAGAAAGAGAAGGAGTCAGAAAAACATGAGGAAGAAAAGTATAACCAAACAGAATTACGCCTTATCATCCTAGTCATGTGGAAAAAAAGTAAAACTTAAAATGATTTGGTATAAAAAAACAGAACTCTGGTTATAAACTGCAAGGGATTAATGACAGAGAAAAGGGAAAGATTCTGAAAAGACTGGCTGCACAAAGAGCTCCTCAATGAACTTAGATTTTAAAGACACGGATAAGAGAAACAGAGAGGAGGCACACATAACATGGATGCCTATAAAAGAAAAAGAAACAGAGGATGGTGTCAGGGAGCCAGATGCGCCCACAATGAGCTGAACTTAAGAAATTGTAGCCCATCAAGGGCTACAAAAAGCAGCTTCTGAGTTTCCACCTGGAAGGGAAAATTTGCAATTGGCCTGGGTAAGTTGGTGCAGGGAAATGGTGTAGTTAATGTAGGACAGGAACAAAAAAAAAAAAAAGAAAGAAAGAAAGAAAAACCACTTCTGTTTTGCTTTTTAAAAATATTACACTTGCGTACCCCTTTACAGTTTACATATTTCTATTTTATGACATCCTTGCTGGGGAGGTACAAGCCCTGTGTTATAGAGGAGAACTCCCAGTGGGGTGCCCACCTGCCACCTACCAGTGGAGCTCCACCTCTCTTCTTAGCGGAGGGTAGGAAACAGAGGCCAAACGTGGATGCCCAACCAGGGAGCTGAAGCCCAGGACACAGGAGGCCATAAGACAACTGCCCCCAATGCCCTGCAAATCTTCTCACCTAACCAACTGATCCGTTTGCATATCTCAGACCCACGTGCTCTAAGTACTCGGAAGAACTATGAGTACCAGAGAGCTGCACTAAAGACAAGAGACAAACTGCCCCATCTTTCAAAATGAGGAAAGAACATGAACATTACAAAAGAACATGGACGTTACAAAACGTTACAAAACACTCATTGTTGTGCTTATCATCCAGCCTGAGGAAAATTCTAGAACAGATAATAAAGCAGATGGCTTCTGAACAGACAAAGATGGGTGATCACCAAAAATCCACATGGATTCAGGAGGAACAAGTCTTGCCAAGTAAGTTTATTTCTTTTGTTGGCGAATCTAAAGGACAAATAATCTCTGACTCTGAAAGGTACTGATAAGCCCCACTCCCCAATTTTTTTTAGTGGGAGGAAGGGAGAAAGATGAAGAAAAATGGGCTGAGTATTGGATATGTTCATAACTGATTAAGCAACAAAACTCAGAGTGCTCTTTTTTTTTTTTTTAAAGATTTTATTTATTTATTCATGAGAGACAGAGAGAGAGAGAGGCAGAGGGAGAACCAGGCTCCCAAGGAGCAGGGAGCCCGATGCGGGACTTGATCCCAGGACCCTGGGATCATGACCTGAGCCGAAGGCAGACACTTAACCATCTGAGCCACCCAGGTGCCCATAACTCAGAGTGCTCTTAAGTAAGTTCTTCAAGACTCGTTGGGCTTAGGCAATTACATTATCAATGAACTGGATAAAGTTCTGTCCTTATCAGATGTATCCTTTTCAAAGTCCTTATCCCAAACTGGAATCTGGAGAGAATAATCAAAAGGGTCACAGTGGAGTCAAAATCCAAAACAATGTTAACAGAAGATTAACTTTAACCAATGAAATTTAACAGAGAAAAGGTAAAGAATTATATTTGGATTCAAAAAAACTAAATGCTATCATAAATGGTGACAAACTGTTATATACATGAAGAACAACTAAAGATTTTTGTTGAACAAAACTTGACATAAATTAAAAATGCGAAATGGCTATCCCCAAAACTTATGCAATCTTAATATTAGGCTAAGCTAATAGACATAAAAGTTCAAGAACAAGGAAGGTGAATGTCATACTGTACACTGTATTGGTTAGCTCATACCTGGAGAACTTTGCAATAGTTGGCAATGCTTATAGTCAGTACAAAGGGACAAAGCAAAATGCATAATTTGAAAATTAAATCACCCTCTAGGACTAATATCAACATGAATCAAATAGAGCAGTAGAAATTAGCTATCAATATACGTAATTAAAAAAAAAATGTGTGGCTGAAAGTATCTGGAATACCCACACCAATCAAAAGTGAACAGGATCTAGTTTCTGGGAGGCAGGATTAGAATGTGAATTAAGAAAGCTGAAACCTTGTGGGGCACCTGGGTGTCTCAGTTAAGTGTCCAACTCTTGGTTTCGGCTCAGGTCGTGATCTCAGGGTCGTGGGATCAAGCCCCACATTGGTCTCCATGCTTGGCACAGAGTCTGCTTGAGATTCTCTCTCCCTCTGCCCCTCCCGCTCATGTTTTCTCCCCCCTCCTCTCTAAAATAAATAAAGAAATCTTTAAAAAAAAGAAAGAAAGAAAGAAAAGAAAGCTGAAATCTTGTCAATTTTGTTTTCTTCTGGCTAAAGAAACTGTGTTAACGGAACACTGTTATATTAATCTGGGGGGAAGAAAGCAGGAGTTTAACATGCAAGATTTTGCCTGTGTTCCTCTAACACTGTCCGAGATTAAAATGGGCTGCCCATATCCAGAACAGCAGTGGGCAGATGCATCCTTATAAAAAAGACGCTCCAGGGGGACCTGGGTGGCTCAGCCGTTAAGCGTCTGCCTTCGGCTCAGGACATGATCCCAGGGTCCTGGGATCGAGTCCCGCATCGGGCTCCCTGATCGGCAGGAAGCCTGCTTCTCCCTCTACTACTCCCCCTGCTTGTGTTCCTGCTCTCACTATGTCTCTGTCAAATAAATAAATAAAATCTTTAAAAAAAAAAAAAAAAAGATGCTCCATCAGGCTATCATGGCTTAGTGACGCTTCCCATGAAGGCTGTCCTAGTGGGTGACAGTGTACTGACCAAATGATGCATGCTTCCATTCTACCCACAGTTATATTAATAAGTTCATTAATTGGCATGCTTGTGTTTATATAGCGGTCTCTTGGTCACTTGCTAAACGTAAGTAGATTTCCATACTCCTGATTATTTCTGGACACACACAAACAATTCACATTTATGGAGCTGGAAAAGTGAGGTCTACACCTTAAAATATTAAATATGCTAGGAAAGGGATGGACAACAGAGTCCCAGGCTCAGAAAAGGTCTGAGCAAAATATACAGATTTGGAGGTGATCATGACAGAGTGGTCCCTAATGACATCAGGGCACATGAGATCATCCAGCAACCAGAGCATGTGGAGGGAGAAGAAAAGAGGATAGGGGGCAGAAGGCTGGAGAACACCAGCCACTGAAAGGAATGAAAGTTAGGTATCCTGTAAACTGCTGAATTCCTTGCCCCTAGCAAGGAACTAAAATATGTAGACAAAGACGAGCTGTCTACTTGTCAAGGATTAGAGGGAACGCACAGTAGAGAATCTGACCTCTACAGCAGCTTTCAGCTCTGAGCATGAGCCAGAGACTTTCATTCAATCCAGTATTTCTCACAATCTGAGAAATAACTTCACCATTACAGAAACACTAAAATTGTGCTTACTCTTATTCTTTTGCTTTGTTAGCCAGTCATGGAAAAACGTTTTGAAGAATTAAAGCTTCTTGTTTCCTGGAAGTGAAACATACTTGGTTTACCTGGACAGGAGACCACACTCTAGATCTAATTTCTTACCCTATTTTTCCTTCTGTGGGTCCAGTTATCTGAGTAGTTTGAAAATGCAGTTTTATCCAACCACATGTTCCTACTTACGCTTCCCTTCCCTTTCTACCACCTCTGCCTGATGGGGGCTATATACATAATCTGTGTGTTTAAACCTTAAATGTTTTACTATCTTTCAGAAATGTACCTGTAACTTTGACTAATATTTAAAATGTGCTGGTTTCTGTTTCCTTTTCTACTTAATACTAAAAACAGAGGCACAGGTATATAGACAAATTTTGTTTTTATTAACTCCAGAAATATTTGATTAAAACAAACTGTCGTTTTTGGCATAACAATACACCCAGCATATTTTCAGACATGACTACTGGCGGTTCAACTTAATCTTAAAATATGACACGCGTCCCGCTAAGTGGCACCTGGAACAGGTGTCAGAGGTATTCGACCCCTTTTAACCTTTTCTCCAGCTCCCACCCTATGCCTCCCACGATACTCTGCAAGCCTTCTTTTTCTTGTCCCTCTTCTCTTTCACTTTCCTCATGGTAGTGCCCAGAAACTTTTATTATTACCGCTAAAGGCACTAAAGCTAACAGAGCAGCCAAGTCCCAGCCTAGAATACAGTGGATATAATTCTAATTGACTTTTTGGTTGTCCTTAGAAAACAACTATACTCTGTTTAGTGGCTCAATTCACAAAGCAGAATAAATGGCTCTAGAAAAGAAACCTATGTGAAAAAGAAACCCAGCTTCCTAGCTCTGGCTGTCTAATATAGATTACATACACATAGTTCAGAATCATGATCTGCCAATGCAGGTCTCTTTCTTTTTTTTTTTTTTTAGAGATTTTATTTATTTAGTTTGAGAAAAAGAAAAGGAGAAAGGGACAGAGAGAGAAAAGAGAGGAAGGGCATGAAGGGGGGAAGGGGCAGAGGGTGCCCTCAAGGCAGGTTTCGGAATGCCCAGAAAAGATGGGAGGGGAATAAACTAGAGTCCATGTTTGACACCATTTAAAGTTTAAGTCATGCTAAGTTATAAAGTATAGTAAGGGTCAGAGTAGAGAAGATGAAAAAAAAAAAAAAAAAACCAAGGCTAGAACCAGAACAAAGGGACTTTAGCGCTCGATATTACAGTTCTGGGAAATTTGCACAGGTTCCATAAAACTTTATGGGAAAGGTAAATAACTGTGTTCCTACCACAATCCCCTCCCTCGAATCAAGTGCTCTTGAAGCTGTGCGCTGATGCTGTATTCTCTTTATAAGACAACCCTAGTGGTTCTGGGCATTCATCAGAGAAAAAATTTTCAGTGGATCGCTTTTTCCCCTCTGTCTCTCTGGCTATTGGTATCATTCATTACCTTTTCTATTTAATTTCACAAAATGGAAGCAAGAGACAATTTATTACTGGCAGTATACTTGCAGGCTGGGAGTGCGAAGCACAGCAGGTACTTCCAACTAGGCTGTAAGAGGCAACAGAAATGCTTCCTTACAAAAGCTCAGAGTGCTAGAGCTGGATTAAAAAAAAAAACAAAAAAAACCATAGCAGGGGCACCTGGGTGGCTCAGTCGTTAAGCATCTGCCTTCGGCTCAGGTCATGATCCCAGGGTCCCGGGATCAAGCCCTGCATCAGGCTCCCTGCTCCGCAGGGAGTCTGCCTCTCCCTCTCCCTCTGCCCCTCCCCCTGGTCATGTGCGAGCGCACACTCTCTCTCTCTGAAATAAATAAAATCTTTAAAAAAGAAGACTTAAAAAAAGCATGGCAAATAAAATCCTATTTTATTAACATAAGTCCATTTTTCCTACTAGCCTCACATCCCAACACTAAAATAACACAGTCTCTTAGATCTCTATGCTATCATGTCCTCCTGCTGCTTTTTGGCCTGAAAAACTCCTACTCACCCTTCAAATCTAGGCTCACACACTACCACCTCCCTGGAAGTCTTCTCTGATTTTCCCAAATAGGTGCACCTTTTCCTTAGCTGCCCCTCCTTCTGCTCCTTCATTGTAACGGCTATGTGCCATTGCAATCATGTCTACACTGCGAGTGTGGCTCTCTAGTTCCCTGCCTGCTGCCTGAGGGAGCACCATGTCCTTCCATCACTGTATCTCCTGGCACAGGACATGTACCTCACAGGTAATTCACACAGTGAAAGAACTTCCTAGGTCTCAAGATGGAGGAGCAACAACCATCCATGCCAAGTCTCTCTTTTCCAATCCCACCTAGTTTAGAACTTTATTATCTATCTCCTAGATCATTTAGTCTCTTCAAAATAAAAACACAAATTTAGAAAGATACATGCACGCCTAGGTTTACTGCAGCATTACTTACAATAGCCAAGATATGGAAGCAACCTAAGTGTCCATCCATAGATAAATGGATGAAGAAGATGTCGTGTATCTATATGATGGAATATTAGTCAGTCATAAAAAGAGGATGAGATCACGCCATCTGCAATATGGATGGACCTAGAGGACATTATGCCATGCAAAACAAGTCAGATTGAGAAAGGCAAATACCATAGGATTTCCTTCATATGTGGAATCTAGAAAAAACAAAACAAATGAATAAACAAAAAGTGGCATCAGGCCTATAAAAACAGAGAACCGATGGTTGCCAGAGGGGAGGGGTGGGGCTGGGCAAAATGGGTGAAGGGGAGTGGGAGGCACAGGCTTCCAGTTAGGAAATGAGTAAGTCATGGGGATGTAACACACAGCACAGGGGACATAGTCCGTGATACTGTAATAGCACTGTGTTGGTGACAGGTTAGGTAGCTTCACTGGTGGTGAGCATAGCACATAGAGAAGTTGAATCACTATGTTGTACACCTGAAACTAATGTAACATCGTGTGTCAACTATACTCAAAGGAAATTTAAAAATAAATAAAAATAGTCTCTTCAGTGGTCTTCTCATTTCTGGTCCCTCTTCCCTCGAATCCAGTCCAAAGACACTACTGCCACTGTAATGTTACTAAAGTATGAATTTAAATAAAGGTACCAGGTTGAACAGCAGATGATGCAAGAATGAAAAGCTTTCTGAAACACACCGTCCTCAAAGCTCAGTGGGCTTAAATCCAACAGGGCAGAGAGAGAAGTAAATAATTAACATATAATTTATCAGGTGTTACAGAGATATATCCAATTCATGCTAATCCCTCTGCCTGGCCTGACCTTCACTCTTAAATAGCCAATTCATATTTCACTTTACATGGGAAGCCTTCCTAATCTCTCCAGCCAGAAGCAATCCCTCCTTCCTCTGCTCCCACAGCGCCCTGTCACTCACGTATCACTTTCTGTTTGAATTACAGTTATTTGTACCCATACATTATGTCTCTTGCTGGATGGAGCCTTTCTATGTGGAAATGCAATATATTATACTCATCTCTATTTTGCCACGGTACCTCATACGGTGCCCTGCAAATAGACGATAAATGTTGAATTATGATGATTAACCTCACTAAAACATTATGAGTCTGTGATTCCTTCAGGATTTGCCAGCATTAAGAACATCGATGGGCCAAATACATGCAATTCAGATGGAAATTCTTCCACTCTAGCCACAAAAATAGAAAAAGTCTTTTTGGTTTGGCTAGATAATAGTGGACATATGGAGAATATCCTCAACCAGATTTGAAAGATGCGTGCAGATGAAATGGATCTCTATTGTAAAAACACAACAAAAGGCAACTCCCTAGCGCTATAGACCAGGAGACCAGCCTCTGCTGACAAATACCCAAAACCGGGGAAGCGCAAACAGTGGTGTTCCACCCTGGAACCAACTCAAGGGGCAAACGCTTAACCAAGAAAAAATACCCAGTTTAGTAAAAATTAAATTTAGTAAAACAAGATACTGGCACAAGATACACTTTTTTAAAGATAGATCATTGAATAAGCTCTCCGATCTCTCAAATAATACAACTTGCCAGAGTTCAATACATGTAGCCTGTCCATTCTCTAAAGTTGACATCCAATTTCCTACAATAGTGACACTTTAAGATACTTCATCAAGCCCTCGTTAGGATCTCCATTTCTCCAATTTCACTTTTGACATGATTATCTGTCCTCCCTCCACCCCATTCCTTCACTGTAATCCTTTTAGTCAAATGCCACAGTTTTATGCAGGATGAGGCAGGCAGCAACTTAACCACCATTCACCTGAATCACAAGAATGGAGGACTTTGAAATTTGATTTAAAATGCAGAACTAAAATTGCAACTTCTCAATTTCGACCAAAAAGGAAGCTCAAATCTCAAAACTATAACACCCTTTAAGAAAATGCTGTGCTGTAATGATATTTACCTGCTCTTAATTGGCTTGAAGTCAGAACATTTGGTTATATCATTTATTTCAGCATTAAAATTGCTGAGGGCAAGAACTGTGTCTCATCAACTTATTTTGCACAGTCCTTAGGAAAGTGCCTGTAGCAGCTCTTAATCTAAGGACCTGAGTTATAGGGAGGATTTCTAGGAGGGTATGTGAAAAAAAAAATGCTTTAGGAAATTCTAAAGCACAATACCAATATAAGGTGCTATAACTAGTATTCTTACAATAAGCTCTCTCCAAGAGCAAGTCCCTCTACACAGGAAATAGGAGTTGAGCTGAATTATTTCTGTATACTTCTCCTAAAAAGATTTATGTTTGACATGCAAAACTGTAAATAATTCCTAAAAATGGGAGGAAGGGAAGAAAGAAAACTCAGGTGGGACTAGAAGAAGGAAGTAAATTAAACAGCAGAGGAGACATTTTTTAAATAAAGTAAAGCAATACAAGGGAAAGCAAACTGGATCTCAGGGATCGAGTTCTAAATCCATCACTTACTATCTACCCACATGACCCTGGTCGCTTCTCCAAAGACTACAGTTTCCTCATGTGTAAGCAGAAATAATAACTCATAAGGTTGCCGCAGGGATTAAATGAGATGATATTAATATACAGTCCTTAGCGTTATGTCTTATACAGAGTAAGTGATAAGTGAGTGATTACTGTTGTTGATAAAATTATTATTAGACCTGTACACTGACTGGTGACATTCAGGAAGAAAAAAGAGCCAAGAACATGTCAGAAGGGAAGGTGACAGAGAGCTAAATCTATAAATTCCTGTTGGGATACAAAGTTTGAGAAACATAGATTACACAAAGCATTTTTCATATTAAATGTACAAATGACATACTGTGTCTCCAGGATTGCTGAAGAATCTACAGAACTATAGCCAAAACCTCAAAGTCATAAACGCAGAATAGCAATGACCACATGGAGAGAGAGCAGGACCCCCCCCCCCAAAAGAAAGTGCTTATTGATGTGTACAGAAGCCTGTTTCCAAACTTTCAATTTTTTAACTTTTCCTAGACAGAATGAAAGCTAGGCTCCACAGCAAAGGCACACCAACTCTGCTTGCCAAAAATAGATGGCATTAACAACCATGCACAGTCATTTAGGTTTCTGTCATCTTGTTCTTTATTCGGGGGAAGTTGTTGTATTTGTGGCTGATTTTAGGTGTTAAATATTTTTAACTCCATCATCTTCAGTAACTGCAAAAGCAAGGAAAGTGTTCCAAAATTAGGAATCAGATGTAGAGATAGCAAGTAATTATAAAAGGTAAGAAAACAAGGGGAAAGGTAAGAGATATCAGAGGGAGGAAAACACTGGATGCTGCCTGTATATACGGGATCAGACTTGTGTAAGTTGTAACAAAGTCTATACCTGTGGAATCAGTAAGAATCAGCAAAAGACAAGGAAGACAAGAAAGCTGCATGTGTGGCCAGAGAATCAACATCAGTTTGGGTTGTCAACTGGTCTGGTGTTAGTTCAGGAGAAGGCAAGGAGTTTGCTGAACAGTTTAAAAGCTGAGCATTGCAGAAGGGCTCCTATCGCAAACGGCCAAAGTTCGAGGCCTTTTTGAATTTACCCAACTCAGTGTGAATGGTTAGCTCACTGTATGACCTGTCACTGCTAAGATCTTCTCTAAGACCTGTGCAGACATCATCTAAGAGGGAAGCTACCTGTCTCACCGGATGTTCAACACAGACAAAACTAGTCTATTCGGGGAAAAGCTGCTCCAGAATTTCTACCAGCAAGGAGGTGAGAGTAAATCTGGTTTCCCTCTAAGGCACCAGATCACACTCCTCTTTACTAAATCCTGTGCTTAGAGAAATGTTAACTTTTTTTTGTAACAAAGCATAATTGTCTTATGAGTATCTGCATGAGGGGCCCCTGGGCGGCTCAGTCAGTTAAGCTTCCGACCCTTGATTTCAGCTCAGGTCATGTCGTCAGGGCTGCAGACAGAGCCGTAGTCGGGCTCCACAATGGGTGTGGCTTAAGATTCTCTCTCTCCCTCTCCCTCTGCCCCTCCCCCCGTGCTCTCTCTCTCTCTCTCAAATAAAATATTTTATAAAAAATAATTTTTTTAAAAGTATCTGCATGAAATTATGGACTGAAGATCCTAAAAATTTTGTCAATCAGATGATGGTAAATGGAAATAATATGCCATCACTATTAATTTAAGCTGTGTAAAAATACAC
The DNA here is from genome assembly GCF_029215605.1 of Mirounga angustirostris. NCBI lineage: Eukaryota > Metazoa > Chordata > Mammalia > Carnivora > Phocidae > Mirounga > Mirounga angustirostris. Next base: position 78,951,824 of record NW_026991713.1, read on the forward strand.
ACATATGTATCTACAAATACATATATATTTAAATTTGTTTTGCCACTTTTGTCTAATTGTAATAATATAAATATATGAGCTTTAAATACTGGCTTTAGTTCTTCTACTTTTCCTATTTTTTTTTTGGATCATGACCCGAGCCGAAGGCAGACGCTTAACAACTGAGCCACCCAGGCTCCTATTGGGTTTTAAGCTCATCAACCATAAATTACCTACTGTGGGGGTTTTCTACACTCTACCTGACTCAGACAAGGAGAGAACACTTACTATATTCAACCTCAGAAAATGTGCCTCTGGACTCTATTATGACTTTGGTCAATCAGGACACAGACAAGGGAGCTGAAGAGTCTGCATCTTGATAGACAGTACCCAACCACTGCCGAGACACACTTTCTCTCCTAAACTTTAAATCCAGTTGCGTTTATTGTGATCCCCGTACTTTGATAACCAATAACAAATGTGAACTATACTTGAAACTTCATTAATAAAATCATTTGCACCATTCATTCAATAAAGAAGCATTTACTGAGTAGGTCTATAGGAGGCACAGTGCATTTCGATGGCACCTTTTATTTTACAATCCCAAAAGAGCTCTCAAAGGTGCCCTAACAAAGTATCAGTGATTGAACTTCTCTCACTTTATACATGTACAACACTCTATTCAAAACCCTGATTCGTGGGGCGCTTGGCTGGCTCAGTCAGTAGACCATGCAACTCGATTGTGGGGTTGTGAGTTCGAGCCCTGCGTTGGGTCTGTAGAGATTGCTTAAAAGTAAAATCTTTAAAAAAAAAAAAACAAAAACCCTGCAGGCATAATATATTTAGCTATTTGTGGAAATAAAAACTAAAAGGGCCGAGACTACCAATCATTAGCTAAATTCCAACTTCACAATTCAATCCAAAAAATACCCAAGGGCCAAGTGCTTTTTTTAAATTACAAGCCAAAATATACAGTGATTCAAACATTCCATTAGGCAAAGGAGTTAATTTAATTACAATTTCTCATTTCTAAATCCTATGGGTATGGTACTAGGTAATAAGTCAAATTTATCAAGAGTCCCACTCAATGGTTACATTTAATTTGCACCAAGAGCAACTTTTTGAAATTGATTATCTAACATTCCAAAAATAACTTACTTACTTGGGTGTTGTTTATTTTGAAGCTCTTTCTAGAAAATTGAGCCCTAAATCTATGTGCCAGAGAAATGTATTTTCCTAAATCAATTTTTTTGAAAAAGACCATCAAGAATGGAAGAGAAAATAAGGATAGAGATTAAGCACAAGGACACAGGTATAAGCCAGAATGTTTGGGTTGGAACCCCTGTTCTATCATTTTCTAGTTATCTGGTCTTGGTACCTCACTTACTCTGTCTGCAAAATGGGAATAATAAAAAATACCTACTCCGTATGGTTGTTATAGGAATTAAACCCAGGTAAATTAGTACATGTAAGGTTTTGGCAGCAATCAGCATTATATAAAGTGTTTACTTATTATGATTATCATGCCTAGATCATCCAAATCATCTATACAGATGCCTTTCCCTACTCAAAACCTTCCTTAATTGATCTAGTAGAATTTAAACCCTCCCTCCTAGGCTTCTCCACAGAACGCATGTGTATTACAGTTATTTGGGTACATTTCCCTCCCATTAGATTGTACCTCTCTGAAGAGACTATAGCTCATCTGACTGCACCAGACAGCAAATATTGTTCACTGTTGTCCTTCTTTTCCCTCTCTCTAAAGGTTCTGAAAAATCATACCCTGTCAATTAGCAAACCTTTACCTGGAGACAGGCGATTTATGTAACCAGCGCACTTAAATACCGATCTTACCTTGCTAAATAAGATCTCTTAATACTTAAATGAAATTTTGTGGGGAGAGGGAGGGAGGTAAGGATTAATTTGTTTAAACTGTTAAGGATATTTTCTTAAACTAATTTATTTTTTAAAAATTTCTTATGCCTACAAGCTTACTTGCATTATTTCATTCAAAAAAGCCTATGGTACTTTTAATATAAAAATACAGTAGCATACTTTCTGCATATGTCAAGTCTAACCTAATCATAACTTGCCCATATGCTGATTTTAATGTAATCCTGGGGATGCTAGAAGACAGTATGCTTGCTTGATTCACCCTACACTATTAATGTAAAATAAAATCATTTTAACATTACATTGAGATGCAAATCTTTCTGGCTTTGATCTGTGCCCTCTTTCCCTCTTAAAAAAAGTGCCCCCCCCGCCCCCCCCCCCCCCCCCCACACAAAACAAGCCTCCAACTTATTCCGGATCACTGGGAAAGCACTTTCTAAAGTATTACCCAACTTTGCTCACACAATGATGTGGCCCTTACTGTGAGAGAACAGAACTTTTCTGAAAACAAATGGCTGAATTGAGTGCATTTTCTACAAATTTTCCTTTGTTTTTATAGTGTCCTACCTTTTGAAATTAATTTTTCAGCATAAAAACTGCTGAGGACACCTATTCATTTGCACAAATTTTCCTAGTCTCTATTCAACTCATTTTAAAACAAACTGAAAAACAGAAAGCTGAAGAAGAATTGCACCCATTTAATGTGGCTTTTCCAAGTCTAATTTTTTTCATTCCTCAGTGGCAGGGCCTTTCAAAGGAGTACAAAAGCTACACCCAATTTATTTCTCATCCTAAACACAACCCAGCCAAATGGAAAACATTATCAGCCATCTTAACCAGGAGAAAAACACAAAGCTACGCCACATCAAACCAATATATATATATATATATATATATATTTTAGATTAGGATTTTTCACACAAAAGTACTTTAATGAACCCATGCAATGAACAAATGTAATCACAATTTAACATCATATTTTGAACTAATTTCTCTTCCTCAAATAGTCCCAATGGTGGCTAATTCACCTATAATACCTCTCAGCTACTGGGTAGAGTATAGTAAACTTAACTGTTTTATATATCCTGAGGCATACAAAGAAAGGTCAGTCAAACACAAAGAGGTTCCCAGTATCTTATATACATATATGACTGAGGCAAAAAATCTGCACTGGATAAGTAAAATTGGGCTTAAGCAACAATAGATCCCGCCCTAAAGTAGGGAGACCTGACAAGTTAAGCCCCCCACCCCTACCCCCTAAAAGACAAGGTCTCACTCCCATCTTACAACCAGGAGGCATAAATTAAAACACTTAACAGCATAAATGAAAACTCTTAGAGGAGTTGTTTTCTCAGACGTTAGCCGTAAGAAAGCTAATACTGACGCCTTTTCCGAGTAACTGGCTTCTATCAAAACTCATCACAAGTTATGTGAAACCTACAAGAGCGTTGGTTCTGCATTTTACCCAGTGAGAACAACAGCATCACAGTTTTTGGACAAGCCACCACTTCCAGCACCTCCAGCTCTTCCCGCCCCTCCTCCCCCATTTCTTTTAATATCCTTCCTCCAAACTTGCAACACGAAAAGGGATCCCACAAAACAAAAGCAGCATCAGTAAACGGGGAGGCTACTGGTTTTGAAAATAAAGTTTGTTCCTTTGCTGTCAACCTGATAACTTTTTAAAGATGAAACGTCTCCTACTCGATCGGGCACAACCTTTCCTATTCCCTTACCAAACAACCACTCGTTTGCCCCCGACAGTAAAGAGAAAAAAAGGGAGTGGGAGAAAATGATATTGAAAAGAGGGTCCACGGTGCCAGGGGTAGGGGCAGATTTTTGAGACCGGTGTTTGAACACTCCGTGCTTCTGGGAGCTGGGAGGCTTTACTGTGTCGATCTGAGAAATGTTTAGCAATCTGACGCATCAGTTTTTAGGAATGGTACACAAGCAGCCCCCACAATTTGAGCCATGCCTAGAATCCTTCTTCTCGGTGACATCGGCTGGAGGGCACGGGACGGGCGAGCGGGGGGTACCAGGAGAGGTTCCGCGACATTTGTTATTGTTTATGAAGCCCAGGCAGGGACCGGGATCGGGGTGCTCGGGGGCCGAGGAGTGGAAGGGGAGAGGGGCAGGGAAGCACAAAGATTCCTCCCGGGGCCCGGGGCTACCTCTCCGGGGACTGGGGGCTAGTAGCCCCTCGGGGAACAAGAGGGCCAAGGCCGTCGCTGGAGCTTCACTGGAGACACCGCCAGCCCGACATTAGCCCGGCTGTCCCTGGACACCCAAAGACACAGAAGATCTCCTCCGGCTCCTGCACACAGAGTTGGGGCCGGCGCAGCCAGCGGCGCCCCTCAGCCGCGGCCGCCGCGCGCCGCATCCGCGTACTCACCTGCCTCCGGTCGCGCCCGCGGCCGGCTCAGCCTCCGCACGGACCGCAGCCGGTCCGGGGCCCGTCCGCTCCCTTTTGCCCGCTCCGCCCTCGCCCCGCCCCCGGGAGGTGGCACCCGCGGCCGCGCCGGAATCTCGGGGCGGCCTTACTGAACTCTCGCGAGCCCTCCTTCCTCGGCTTCTCGGTGGCTGGGCCGGTCGGACTCGGCCCTGACGTCATACGCACCACAGCCGGAAGTAGCCTTCTGTCGTCAACGCCCGCTCGTCTGCCCCACCCACCTACTCCTGGTGAATTCCTGATGGCCCTGGAGGAGTGGACTGGACAGTCACTGCTTCCCTCATTCATCAACCTCACCTCACTTACCTCTTTTCTATTCAAAGCCGGTCCACAGCTGGTTCTTGTAAGAGTGCCCAGTGTGTTGCCATTAGTCACGTGTCCTAAGTGACAGAGTTTTTCTTAATACTTCACAATGTAATGCAAAGAATGCAAAGAATAAGTCACAATGTAATGCAAAGAAATGGAAAGGGGTTTAGAGATAATCCCCACGAATCCACCCATTTTGCAGATTAGGAAAGGGTGGTCAACAAAGATGGTTTGGCTGACCAACTTGCTTCATCAGTAGCTGTGGGATCTAGAAGCCACCCAGGTTCCTTGACCCTTTTCCATCTCACCGTGACTCCACTGCAAAGACTTGAAAGGGATTCAAATTTGGAAAAGCCACAAAAAACTTGGAGGCATTCACGAAAAACTTGCTTAGGTTGTCTTGGAAAATCTAAAATAACTGATAGTACTGGGCTGCTTTATGTAGGATCTGAGAGCTAGGAGGGAAATCCCTGCAGTATGACTCAAAAGGGACGGCTTTGTGAAGATGATGCATTTGACTTTGGAGAAAAAAGTTACTGGGCAAACCAAGTAAGAGAATCGTTCCCAATTATTGTCAACACATTTATCTTCGATCTGAATATTGGAGGTGTTACAAAATACCCTTGGCTTTTAGAGACTACTAAGACAATATGTAAAGCTGGTATTGTGCTTGCAGAAAACATAATTATCTTTAGTTTCACCAAGAGGAAGTGATAGATGCAAAAGAGGTAGGGAAGCATCATGACATCACTTCTCTCTCTCTCTCTCTCTCTTTTTTTACACTCTGTGCTTTCTCATATATAGCTTGGTAACAGAAAAAGCACTACTTTGGTAATTAGTGTATTCCTGAGGAAATCAGTTCCACTGATATATGGTCCTTTTGAGGCTCAAATAACAATTGCCATATACGAGTATAAGGAGGTTTAATTGTGATCAAACATGCTTGACAGAGGCCTGTACACTTCTCTCCCTCCACACCTCTCTCCCTCCACCACACACATACATATATTAATTCAAATGAGTAGAATGGAGAACAGTTTATGGAGTGTTCTATAGCAAATTTATGCTTTCAAATATGCCATACATTTTTCGTAACACTGGAGTAATATGGACTAGTCTAGGGTATCAGAGTAGGATAATATGGAGGCTAAAGCTTTGACCTCCAGTTTCTAAACTGAGGCTATTCTAAACAAATTTCCACAGGAAGCTGTTAAAAGTGCCTAAACTGAAATAAATTAGAGCCATATGCCCTTCAGGAAGCTTGGTGAAATCTGGGGACCTTTCTCAGAATATTGTTCTTAAATGCATAAAATAAACTGTCTAGGGCTACAAAGGAAATCGATTTTATTGACATATAGTTATCAAAATACTAAAAAGTGAATTTTTGATATAGTTATGTGATCAGCAGCTTCTAAAATGACTCCCAATAATCCTCATTTCTGGTATTCCTGTCTTGTGCAACCCCCTCCTCTTGAGTATGGATCTAGTGACTTGGTTCTGAAAAATAAAATACAGCAAAACTGATGGGATGTCACATATCATGAGTAAGTTACAAAAAGAATCTGCCTCCATCTTGCTATCCTCTCTTGCTCTCTGCCTTGCTCGCTCTGGTAGAAACCAGCTTGCCATGCTGTGACCTATCTTATGGAGAGGCTCACTTGGCAGGGAACTGAGAGAGGTCTTTGATCAGCAGCCCCCAAAGAATTGAGGCACTCAGTCCAACAACCCATGAAGAACTGCCAGCAACCTGAGTGAACTTGGAAGCAGATTCTTTCCCAGGTGAGCCTTGAGGTGAGAGCGGACACCTTGATTGCAGCCTGGGAAAGGACCCTGAGCCACAGACCCAGCTAAACCATGTCAGCTTCCTGGCCCACAGAGACCTTGAAATAATAAGTATTTGTTGTTTAAGCCCCTAGTTTGGGGGGTAATTTATTACACAGTCAAAGATAACAGATAAAAGATAAACTCTTATTATCAACTCTCTCAGACATTAGAATTAAAGCCCAGGTAATAAACTCAGTTAACAGATATAGACCATGGCCACTGCTAACTTTATTAACCTACAGTTGAACATGAATTTTTATTCCCTAGCTTTCACTTATTCCTTCTTCTCCAAATCTCTGCTAAACATAGATAGACAGGCTAAAATCTTAGGCTGGAAATTGAGAAAAATTGTGGTTGAAAACCTCTACAGCTCACAGAATTCACCAGATATTTGTTTTCGGCATGTAAGCTGAAATCGTAAGCTCCCTGACCAAAGTGACTCTATAGTATTACCTTTACTCTTCTAGGCCTGCCTCATAGTAAGTAACCAATGAATGCCAAATGATGACAGTAAATAATAATAGAAGGAAACTATTAACAAAATCTTCCCCACTGGGTGAGTAAAGCTGCTTTTCTATATATGCAGCTTTGCAATTGTGGGATATGGCCAAAGCAGTATTTGGAGGATAGTTTATTGCTTTAAATGCATTTAACAGAATATGCAAAATGTAAAAACAGATGAACCAAGCTCTTAACTCTAACTTGAAAAAGAAAAGAAATCTAAAGAAAGTAGAAGGATGTAAAGACTAGTACAGAATCCCTTCGAGGGGTCCATGGCCCTTATCTGCACCATGTATTACAGATCAAAACATAATCAATCCTAGATATAACTCTGTTTTTCAAATGGATGTCAATTCTATTATGATTAACAAATTCAAATACAGTTCTAAAATATAAAGGCAGAAATTAATACAAGAGGGAATTTTTTTAAAAAGACTGAAATTGACCTATAATAACCAAAAGGTGATTCTTTGAAAAGTCCAGGAAGTAGGAAAAACTTTGGTAAGACTAATTCAGGAACAAAAAGAAAAGACACAAACAGTAAGAATGATAATGAAGATGTAACTGGTATGGAGATTTTTTTTTTAAAGAATAAGAAATTATGATTAAAAAAGAGAGACTATTAAGACAGGCTGGTTGAGCACTCTCCTCTGTGTGAATAAAAGAGTAATGTTAATTCCTGATTCACTCCACGTTTAGACTAAAGAGCAACTAATATTTACTGAGTCTGTGTGTCGAGCATTGTGTTCTTTGCCTGTACTATCTCATTTAATTCTTACAATAAGCCTGTGAGTTAGGTACTATTATCCCCAGTTTTCAGATAATGAAACTGAGGCTCAGCGAGCTATAGTGACTTACCTCAGGTCACCCCAGATAGCGAATGAGAAAGGCAACCACTCAGATTCCCAATAGTAGACAAAAGAAGCACTACTGAGCAAAAGCAAAAGCAAGAAATCTGGAGATAGAGATACTTGTTTCAAGTCACTTGCCTACTTACAACATGCACAGTGAATGTTAGCTATTACTGTTATGATAATTCCCATACTTTAAATGGGTTTAAGACTATACCACCTCAAACACACAAGAGATAAGGGGAAATTCACTTTCAAGGATGTTTATCCCCGCATTATTTATTCACAACTATGAAAAGTTGGAATCAGCCCAGATGCCTAAAGGCAGGGGTCAGTGCAATAAATTACGGCGGATCCATACAGTGTAATAGCACATATGTGTTAGAAATCATAAGTAGATCAATGATTAACATGGGAAGATGTTCAGATATATTAATAGGTTTGAGAATTCTTTTAAAGCAGGTTGCCAAGAGTGTAATATCCTTTGTACGAAAATTATTTGAAAAATAACATGTGTATATGTGTAGACATTCATAATATGCACGTTCGTATGCATATTTCAAGACTGAAAAGAAAGACACTAAAATAGAAGTTTTCTCTCACTGTGATTATGAAAAAAAATTATGATGTACAATGTTATACCAGTAGATTTTTAAAATTTTTTTAAAGGAGAGAGAGAAAGAACAGGTGCTTTTCAGTTTTCCATGAAGGCTGTCCTGATGGAAATCTATTACTTTTCTTACTATGGAAAAAAATGAAAAGTTTATGGAATAATGCCTTTCCAGACCTGGAGAGTGTTTGATTCCTGGCTACCCTTTTCATAGTCCTGACTTTCAAAGGGGCTCTAGCTCAGCCAGGCTAAGTGTAATTGAGTTTCTTTGAAAATAAATGCTCTGTTCTGTAAGCTTCTGGGGCCTTTCACTGGACCATTTGATCAAACACATGACAATCCATTCAGAACTCTCACCAGACTGTCTTCCACAAAGCACTTTATAAACCTGAAAACAATGACTTTTAATTGATCCCTGCTTTAATTGTTAACCTGCTTGACTAAATGGCAAACATTTTATCACTAAGGGTCTAAAGCATTCCCACATTTGGGATCTTTCTCCCCCAAAGTGAAAAGCATCTATGTAAAACAGATGCCTGAAGAGAAGCATTAAGGAAAAGTAAAAAATGCATTATGTTGAACTATCTCTTTGCGTTATGTTTATTGCTCTGCAAAGGGTAATAAAGAACCAAACAGGATTTTAATTCCAAGGACCTAGCTCTGTTACTAGCTGTATGATCTAGGACAGATCAAAAAAGTTATCTGAAGTCTTATTTCTGCATCTGCAAAGTGAAGAATTTCAACACAACAGTTGCTGCAAAGATGAAATATAATTACGTATGATAAAAGCGCTTTAAGAACAATAAAACCCGTTGCCATAATGGAAATAATACTAGATTGAAGACAGAAAAATCTCAATATCAATAGCTACCTCCTAGGATCACTATGAGGCTTAAGTGAAATTAAATGAGATAAATTAAGCACCTAGTGTAGGACTCAGAACCTATTCACATTCAGTTCAAGTTAATTACCATTTCTGCTAATAATAATATTCAGCAGTATAACAGAAACACGCATTTCAGAATGGAACCCTCTTTTCTCTTGTCAACTACAAGTCAAATGGATTCTCTGCATTTAAGGAATAATTTTGGTGATGTTAACAGCCATGAAGAGAAAAAGATTCCCTGTCAGACCTTTCCTGCTTTGATTCTTGTCTGCTTTCCACTGATTCTTAGAAATTCCTGATACTAACAGAGATGCAGATACAGTGGATTTTCCATCTGTGAAATAGGAAATCTAGTGCATGAGTAAGATGACGCCAAGTGATGCTGCAGTAACAGACCATCACGGAATTTTAGTGGCTTCAGATGGTGAAGATTTATTTATTGTTTTTGCTTTATGACCTTTGTAGGTCGTCAGTAAGGCTTTGCTCATTGGAGGCACTGGGGCTTCGGGGCCGGTAGGGCAGCCATCGTCTTGAACATTGCTAGTCCTCATGCCAGAAGGAAAAGAAGAGTGGAGGGTCTCAGGTAGAGGTTTCTTCTTACAACCCATTGGCCAGAAGTTGTTGCATGGCCCTATGCAAATAAAAGGGAGCCAGGCAATAGAATTTTTTATTTTCCAGGAGAGAGAGAAAACCAGAAATATTTGGCAATTGTACCAATGACTATGCACATTGTATATTGGGCATGTGAAATTGTACTGGTTATGGGAAAACCACTGTCCAAATGCTATTAGGATTCCCTTATCCCCACCTCCTAAAGAAAACCTGACAGTTTTAGTTTCTTAGAAAGGGGAAAAAAAAAAAAAGATAGTAGGAAGGGAAAAATGAAGCGGGGGGAATCAGAGGGGGAGTCAAACCATGAGAGACTATGGACTCTGAGAAACAAACTGAGGGTTCTAGAGGGGAAGGGGGTTGGAGGATGGGTTAGCCTGGTGATGGGTATTAAAGAGGACACGTACTGAATGGAGCACTGGGTGTTATATGCAAACAGTGAAGCATGGAACACTACATTAAAAACTAATGATGTAATGTATGGTGATTAACATAACATAATAAAAAATGTAAATATATATATATATATAATTTATTCTTACTACTCCTAACTTCTAATTTTTACCAAATACAATATACTTGAGTTATATTCAAAAAAAGATAAAAGAAAGGAAAACTGCAGGGGCGCCTGGGTGGCTCAGTCAGTTAAGCATCTGCCTTCAGCTCAGGTCATGATCCCAGGGTCCTGGGATCGAGCCCCGCATTGGGCTCCCTGCTCAGCGGAGAGCCTGCTTCTCCCTCTCCCTCTGCCTGCCGCTCTGACTACTTGTGCTCTCTCTCTCTCTCTCTGTCAAATAAATGGATAAAATCTTTAAAAATAAATAAATAAAAAGAAAGGAAAACTGCAAGACACTATGATATTTTGTGATGATACATGCTATATTAGATATGGTTTAAAATTTTTAACATCAAGTTAAAAAAGAAAAAAAGAAATTTGTCTGGTGTCTTCAGTTTCCTAAAAATGATCTTCATTGACCTGAGAAATTCACTAACATTACAATTAAATTTTTAAAAGACTTTTTCTTTTTAAACTGAGAAGTGGTTTTTTCCTTGAATTTTTTTATCTTCCCCATTCCTAATTTTAGGGTTGAGTACAAAAATTTCATTTTCTCAAGTAAGAGAAAGAAGCCTCCACCAAAGACTGTTTTTCATCATAATAGTTGAATTCAGCTTATAAAAAACCCATTGATATTCAATGTAGGCAGCCTAAGAAAAGCTAAAATAATTTGAATCCATTCTAGTAAATTATTATACTCACTTTGTTGTAGAGTACCTATTCATATCCTGTGATTCTAGCACTTGAAATTATTATACTTTAAAAATCAAATACTTTCCAGTTTTAAAAGGAATTTTAAACTCCTCTATTTTTAACAGTAAGTCATGTGTATATAGTTTGGTTTTAGATCTGCACTAGAATTCTTATACTTTATTTGGCTTTTCCTCTATAATATATTAGCCATTTAATGTGGAATATGTAAAACACAGTTGATTTCTTTAAAAGTAATTATGACTCTACTTCAAAGTCTGAATTGTTAGAATCAGCTCTTTAGAGATGGTGTGAGGTCTCAGAAAATCTGTAAATTAAGAGGTTTTAGTTTGGCTTTCTTTTTTATAACTTCCATCTTTTGGGATGGGGATTTCTTTCCTTTTCTTATAGCCACCCTATTCAGTAACTCTAAGTGCAGGTCCTACTCCTTCCACAAAGCACTTTATAAACCTGAAAACAATGACTTTTAATTGATCCCTGCTTTAATTGTTAACCTGCTTGACTAAATGGCAAACATTTTATCACTAAGGGTCTAAAGCATTCCCACATTTGGGATCTTTCTCCCCCAAAGTGAAAAGCACCTATGTAAAACAGATGCCTGAAGAGAAGCATTAAGGAAAAGTAAAAAATGCATTATGTTGAACTATCTCTTTGCGTTATGTTTATTGCTCTGCAAAGGGTAATAAAGAACCAAACAGGATTTTAATTCCAAGGACCTAGTTCTGTTACTAGCTGTATGATCTAGGACAGATCAAAAAAGTTACCTGAAGTCTTATTTCTGCATCTGCAAACATCACACCATAACTCCTTCAGTTATCCGCTTTATTTTTAAATTTTTATTTATGTATTTATTTATGTATTTATTTTCAATTTTTTTTTAATGTTGAAATTCCTGGGACTGAAGGAACAGTCCAGATAGAGAATGTCTCTAACTCAAACCCCCAGAGTGGCGTGGGTACAAGTAGATGTTCCTACTGCATTCTGAGCCTGGAGGGAAGGTCAGACATGGGGCAACTAGCAGACCTGTTTTCCATGGTTTGAAGTAAATTGTCCATGCTCAGAGGCAGAGAATAGGACAGACCAAGTGGGCAAGCAGAACAGAGGGTCTCTACCAGGTCACATTGGATGTCAGAAAGAGGATCACATTTGGGGTCCACCTCTGGACTAAGGGCTGATTCCTTAGCCTTGTGGTTTGGGGCACATTTCTTAAACTTTCTAAACCTCAATTACCTCATCCATAATAGGGATAATTTAGGAGGTCCTCATTATCAGAAGATAATTTTTACTAAGAAACAAAAATTAAGATATTGGAAGGAGAGTTAGTATTTTCTAGTAAATATAGAAAAAAAATATGTTACATGTATTTTATGATAAAAATTTTTAGGGTACAATAACAGCTATGTAGTACTTAGACTGGGCAAAGGCTGAATCACGTTAGGGATTTTTTTAGCATAATTTTTCTGACACAATTGTATGATATTATGGATTAACATCCCTTCAATTGACATTGGACATTACATCACAATCATACAGAGAGGGTCACTCTTGAAAAAAATACCTGTTTGCTGAAATCTTTTGATGTTCACATTTTTCTCTTTTAAACCTTTGTTTTCAACAGTTTCCACTGTTGAAGCAGTTAAAACAATTGAACTTCCTTCTCAGTTATCTCTTCCCACTAGGATATGTCAACTTTATGGCAAATTCCTAGTACTGGGTGCAAGGGAATGCACATTTTACACTTCTACACTTATTGCCCAACCACTCTCCAGAGAGTGTACTAATTTTCACTCTAACCAGCACACAATACAAGCAAATTCCCACTTCCCCACATGCTTGTTCATGCTAGGCTTTATCTATATTTTTAATCTTGCCCAAGAAAGACTAAGACCTTGGGATACTATTAGAGAGAGACCCTGGTGTTAAACAGAAGAGAAGTTTATGTGGAGACTCATTTTGTGATAGGTAAAATGGCTAGTCACCATTTTAATGTTTTAATGACTTTTGCTTCTTCAGACAATCTTACAACAGTGGGGATTCGAGGAATGAGTACCTGGATGAGAAAGGCCCTCTCCCTCCATCTGAGAGTTGTGAAAGCTAAATTAGATAAAAGTACGTAAAATGACAGCTACTTCATAGGCACACCATCAAAGCTCCTCTTCTTCCTTTCAGCACTGGGGCTACAGTTGAGGTCAAGAGGGTAGGGAAGTAAGTCACAGATCCTGGGGCTTATTTGAACATAGAGAATTCAAGTAGGGTCTGGGGCAGACAAGATCATCACTAGTGTTGGTTGATGCTCTGTTGATCATTTTCTTTTTGCTGAGTAGGTCTATAAATCTAGAGATAGGGATTGTGGGGGAGAAGTTACTGGATCTGCCTCTCATTCTGCTACATTCTCCAACCACCCAGTGAGGTTGTTGTTTTCAGAGGGTTACCGCACACACTTTATGCTGATTTGGTTTCCTGGAGGAAGTAACCCAAATAGGGCTTTCAAAAAATTGATTCTTTTTTCTGACTAGGCCACACAGGCAGGGCCTTGTGGACAAGGTTAAGGAGATTATCTTCATGTAATAGCAATAGGAAGCTCTTGAAGGGTTTAAGCAGAGGGGTGACATGTCACATTTGCATTTAAAAAATACTCTGACAATAGTGTGAAGAATTAGTCTGAGGGGAACCAGAGTGGATAGTAGCAGACCATTAGGGGGCTGAGTTTTATATTTATAAGCACTACGTTGTGTATCATAAATGGTCTGGGGAATAATACCATGGTAAGCAGAAATGAGTATCTGGTCTACCTGTAGGTAATTTCCACTGGGGCTGAACAGTGCAAAGAGGATCAGATATTAAAAATCAGATAAAGTCAGACCAATCATCTTACTCATCAAGCAAATTTCTGATTTCATTTCCATTTAAATTTTCTTATGGGTTAAGGGTGTGCTAATTAGCTAACAGAAATGGTTGCTGGACAATTACATTTTTCATTATGAATTGCTACATGTTCTTTTCTGAATTACATTATCCTTACTCTGTATTAATCTCTCTAAGTTTGATTATCTCTGACAAAGTTAAATTTCTGGACATGCAAAGCTAAGGATCAAACTCTGTCCTAAGCAATCTAGACAGTTTCTTGTTAACATCTTTGTGTTGTTCTCTGGCTATAATAATTCCTATGGTAGAATCATGCTGGAGTAAAATTCTTATAGGAAGATTAATACACATACTAACTTTAATCGTTTTAATGTTTAAAATAGGCCAGTTGTAATGCTTGAAATATTATATATTATTATATTATGTTATGTTATATTATATTATATTATATTATATTATATTATATTATATTATATTATATTATATTATATTATATTATATTATATTATATCTCACATATATAATGGCCCAGTTTTAGGTTGGGTTTCCTGGGAAGAAAACTCTGAAACCCTCAGGTTAACCTGTGCAGGAGATTTATTAGGGAGTGATCTCCGGAACCACTCAGGTAGGAGAGAGAAAGCTGCAGGGTTAGGCAGAGGGAGAACTTGAACTCAGATGCAGGTGCAGCAGAGGCCTCAGCCTATCCCACAGGAAGCTTTGGAGTTGGGATGACCCTTCAGAGTTGTCCCAGCTGAGGCAAGGGGCCAGGCCTTTGTACCCCAACCCCAACCAACTGTTGAATGGAGAGGCAGCTTAGCTGGCTGAAGGAATAGCTGGAGGGGGACTTGGCTGTGGGCTCTCAGAAGCCAATGTTCCCAGCAGCCGTGGATTTGAGTGATGCCCTACAGCATCCACTACCAGCCCACTGAAGGCTTTGTCCTTGGGCCAAGGCTTTTATATTGCATACACCAATAAAACACTGCTCTTCAAAAATGCCCCATTTTGCCTCCTGATATGATATACTGAGGTAATATCACTTCTGTATTATCCTGCTTACCCTCAATCTAATCATAAAAAGCATCAGGCAAATAAAAAGTGAGAGATATTACATAAAATAACTGGCCTATACTCTTCAAAATGTCAGTGTCAGGGTGCCTGGGTGGCTCAGGCAGTTAAGCATCCAACTCTTGGTTTCGGCTCAGGTTGTGATCTCAAGGTCATGAGATCAAGCCCCAGGTCAGGCTCCACACTGAGTGTGGAGCCCACATAAGATTCTCTCTCTCCCTCTGCCCCTCTCCACCCATTGTGCATGCACACTCTCTTTCTCCCTAAAAAAAAAAAAAAAAAAAAGCAAATGCCATTTAAAAAAGACAGACTCGGAAATTGTTCCGGATTTTAAAAGACTAGAGAAATAAGACAGCTAAACGAAACATTTCAGCTCCAATTTATTTCTTGAACAGAATTTTGTTATTATTTGCTATTAAAGACATTATCGGGACAATTGGCAAAAATAAATTAGATAATGTTAATGTAAATTTTTTATTCTGATCATTGTTCCATGGTTACATAAGAGAATATCCTTGTTCCTACGAAATACACACAGCAATACTTAAGCATAAGAGGGTAAAATGTTCCATTTGAACAATACCATTTATTTTTATCTCAAATATTCCCAATTTTTCCCTCAGAAAAACCACAGTACCTGTAATGGAGAACATGACATTTTCAGTAACTAGGACTAGTTACATCTGATAGAAATGTGTTTACCTAGAATTCATACAAGGAGAATAGATTCTGTTTTCTAAAAGGGCTCTTTTTGGGGTGCCTGGGTGGCTGTGTCAGTTAAGCATCCAACTCTTGATTTCAGCTCAGGTCATGATCTCAGGGTTGTGAAATCTAGCCCCGCATCAGTCTCTGCAGTCAGCGGGGAGTCTGCCTGAGATTCTCTCTCCTTTTCCTCTGCCCCTCCCCCCACTTGTGTGTGCACTCTCTCTCAAATAAATAAATAAATAAATCTTTAAAATAAATAAATAAATAAAATAAAAGGACCCTTTCTCATGGTTCTTTACAAAAGCCAAGTGGCTTCATTTATTTCAGACTTGTGCAACTACCTCCTTCCTGCCTATGTATTTTGCTCTTTAGGTCCAAAGGCCCTGTACGATTTACCTTCCTTGATATCTTTTTAAACAATGATTTGTAAACATAAATAAATAAATAAGAAATAAACAACAATTTGTTGTGAATTAGTTCCATTTTACATAAATATTATTAGTGAACCCCCATGGGAATTACAGTACCTTAAAAAATGCTGAAGTCATCCTGTTTGTTCAATCAGTAAGGTGCTTTGAATCCAGCTGAGTCTGAATTAAAGAATAACATTGTTATAAACTTTTTTTTTAAAGAGTTTATTTATTTATTTGACAGAGAGACACAGTGAGAGAGGGAACAGAAGCAGGGGGAGTGGGAGAGGGAGAAGCAGGGTTCCTGTGGAGCAGGGAGCCCGAAGTGGGGCTCGATCCCAGGACCTTGGGAGCCGAAGGCAGACGCTTAACGACTGAGCCACCCAGGCACCCCCATTGTTATAAACTTTTATAGTTAATTTATGCTTTCTGCAAAGGCTCCCAAAGTAATTTACAGGCATTTAGTTAAGCAGTGAATACTCCTATGAGCACATTATAAATTATTCTCGTTTTAAAGATGATTCAGGGTGCCTAAGTGGCTCAGTCAGTTAAGCATCTGGCTTTGGCTTAGGTCATGATCCTGAGGTCCTGGGATCGAGCCCCTCATCAGGCTCCCTGCTCAGTGGGGAGCCTGCTTCTCTCTCTCTCCCTCTGCTGCTCCTCCTGCTTGTGCGTTCTCTTTTTCTCTCTGTCAAATAAATAAGTAAAATCTTAAAAAAAAAAAATGATTCAGCTAAAGAAACATTAAAAGGAGATAGATACATGTGTATATATATATATATATATAATATATTTAAGTTATTATATGTAATACAAAATTAATAGAAAACAATGCCTGCAAGATGGGCCTAATCCCCTTTATTTACTTATTTTTATACCTCTAGTGTATATCTACGGGGTAACCAACCCATCCCAGTTTGCCAAGAACCTGTCTTGGTTTTAGTACTGAAAATCCTGTGTCCTGGGAGCTCTCTTGATATTAGGCAAAGCAATTGTTAGAATGACAACCAGTCATTCTAACTATACCTTCTGTTTGTCTTTCAAAGTAAATGAATGAAAATTGATTATAAAAGTCAGAGACCCCACTAGTTAATAAATTACAGACTGGTCTTGTGGACTTGTGAACTTAAATGCTCACTCTGTTCCATAATAAAAGTGAGACTTGGGTCAACTTACATGGGCTTTTGCATTCTCCACTGAACATTTTAACTTGTCATTTTTTTTTTTAATAGAAGTGACTATGTAGAGCTACCCTATGACCTAGCAATTGCACTACTAGGTATTTATCCAAAGGATACAAACATAGTGATTCGAAGGGGCACATGCACCCCAGTGTTTATAGCAGCAATGTCCACAATAGCCAAACTATGGAAAGAGCCCAGATGCCCATCAACAGATGAATGGATAAAGAAGACGACGTGGTACACACACACACACACACACACACACACACACACAGAGAGAATGGAATATTACTTAGCCATCAAAAAAGAGTGAAATCTTGCCCTTTGCAATGTCACGGATGGAACTAGAGGGTATTATGCTAAGCAAAATAAGTCAATTAGAGAAAGACAAATACCCTATGATTTCACTCATATGTGGAATTTAAGAAACAAAACAAATGATTGTAGGGGGAAAAAAGGGAGAGGCAAACCAAGAAACAGACTCTTAACTATAGAGAACAAACTGGTGGTTACCAGAGAGGAGGTGGGTGGGAGGAATGGGTGAAATAGGTGATAGGTAGTAAGGGGTGCCTTGTTGTTATGAGCTCTGGGCATTTTATGTAAGTGTTGAATCACTAAATTTTACAACTGAAACTAATATTACACTGTATGTTAACTACTTGGAATTTAAATAAAAGCAAAAAAATGTATATTATAATTCCTAGAACACACCCCAGAAAAAAAATTCTTACTCCGGTGTTCAAACCCAACCTACCTTTCTAGCTTTGTATGCTAAATTCACTTTCCTGGAACTTCTAGTCTAGTCAATGTTCAGTGAACATACTATCCTGCTTCTGCACATTTGCCCACATTGTTCTCCCTGTCCCCGAATGTCAAATCCTTTAATTTCTCAGATCCTTTAATATTCACCCCAAATATTTTTTTATTCACTCATTTATTCAGTCAGTCTTTCCAAAACCATTTCTTTTTGGTCTTCTGCTTGCCAGGCGTGATGGCAGCTATTGGAGAAGCAGTGGTGAATGAATTAGAGTTCCTCCCCTCAAGGAGATTTTTCCCTAGTGGTAGAAACAAAGAAGCACGTAGGGTTTTCAGTACCTCCATTCTGTGAGTGGGAAGCCATAAGAGGAACATTTAACTCAGTCCAAGGTGATCAGGAAGCTGAATCTAAGCTCGGACCTCCCCTAGTCTAAGTCACAGTGATCCTACTGTCTCTTCTGAGGTCACTGTCCTTATCATTCATTCCACTTTTGCTTATGTGGAGCTCTGTACTATTGTATCGAACACAGGCATTTTTAAACTTTCTGTCATAGCACCCTGATGCAGTTTTAATCCTCTTAGTGGCAGAGGGCATAATCTTTCATTTCTTTTCCTCCTACCCCTCCTCCCAACTTAGAACAATGTCTTGTGTATTTTCTAATTAACACATGGGTGCCTAGAAGAGCTTATTTTCAGTAGACTATTCAGTGCACCTGCCTGAATCTTTTTTATTCTCTCAATTTTTCCTTCAAAAAGTATTTACTGAATACTACTATATACCAATAATCACTCTAGGTGCTTGGAATGTTGCAAGTGCTATGATAAAATGTGTACAGGATACAAACAGAATAAAGGAAAGAATGATTTCTTCTTGTTTCCTTTCTGTTCCAGTTTTCATTTTTAAGGAATTGTTATATAACTTAACTAAACGTAGTTTAATTGCTATACATAATAACCATACACATGGCTATACATAAAAGCTATTTCGTTCATTTTAGTTACCTTTTAACCTCATCTTTCTTTATATATAAAATATGAATAATGTGAAAATCTATACAGTCCTAATTTATAGTGTATGATTGCTGATGATGGGGATCATTACTGATCCTTATGGGACTGCTACTGCTAGGGTCAAGATCCAATGCTCCTGCAGGAAGCCGTTCATTAATGTACTTCTTACTTCTATTTTGCCAAAGTCTGGCATTCTTCACAACATGTCTGGGAGTTCTGTTGATGTGTTTTTTGACGTTTTACGTTTTTCCTAGTGACCCTTCCTATTATGAAGCTCCCAGCCCCTTGGACCTCTAATAACTTCTCTTTCTCAGTGCTGTGCGTTCTAAGACTGGGCTCACAAGAGACTAGGAGCAACATGTAATTCTGTTTACATAGTCACTCCTTTTTTAAATTCTTTATTTAAATTCAATTTAGTTAACATATAGTGTATTATTAGTTTCAGAGGTAGAATTTAGTGATTCATCAGTTGCATACCATACTCAGGGCTCATTACATCACGTGCCCTCCTAATGCCCTTTACCCAGTTACCCCATCCCCCCCGAAACAGCAACCCTGTTTGTTTCCTAGAGTTCAGTGTCTCTTATGGTTTGCCTCCCTCTCTATTTTCATCTTATTTTATTTTTCCTTCCCTTCCCCTATGTTCATCTGTTTTGTTTCTTAAATTCCACATATGAGTGAAATCATAGGGTACTTGTCTTTCTCTGATTGACTTACTTTGCTTAGCATAATACTGTGATATAACGCCCTCTAGTTCCATCCACGTCACTGCAAAGGGCAAGATTTCATCCTTTTTTGATGGCTAAGTAATATTCCATTTTATATATATATACCACATCTTCTTTATCCATTCATCTGTTGATGGGCATCTGGGTTCTTTCCATAGTTTGGCTATTGTGGACATTGCTGCTATAAACATTGGGGTGCATGTGCCCCTTCGGATCACTATGTTTGTATCCTTTGGATAAATACCTAGCAGTGCAATATATATCATTTTTATCTATTCATCAGTCAATGGACATAAAATTTGGCTATTGTAGATAATGCTGCTATAAACATCAGGGTACATGTACCCCTTCAAATATTTTTGTATTTGAGTAAATACCTAGGAGTAAGAATTTTTAACTTGAAGTTCTAGGCAAAAGTAAGGCAATAAAAATTTGAATTGGGAGATGATAAAATCAAAGAAATCTTTTAGTCTGGTGGCAGGGAATGGATGCACTGTTGAATGAGGGAAAGGAAAACACAGAGCTCAGTTAAAAGTCCACAGCAGAGGCCCAAGTTAAAAATACAAGAACTTTGGGGGTGGCCTTGAAAAGAGAAAAGCAAAGACAGTTGAGAGATATTTTGTTTGTGATCCTATCATAAAACAGATACATTCAGGAGAGACTTTGAAGAAATAATCTCTATAGTAGATTGGTTATGGGCAGGGGCAAGGAAAGAATTATGTTTGGGGCCTGGATAAATGAGTGAATGAAAATTATAGCTACAGGACAAAAAGAAAGGAAGGAAAAGAAAAGAAAAAGTAGGAGGATGAATTTTGGAACGTTGCTATGGTAGCTTGGCTTGAAGATGGTTCCAAATAATTCCATCACTACCTGTACATTCAAGCTGCTTCTTCCATCAAGAGATAGAGCTTATGACCTCTCTTCCTTAATCTGGCTGGACCTAGACTGCTTTTACCAATAGAATACAGAGGAAGTTAGGGTCTAGGACTTCTGAACTCAGGCATTAGGAAGGACTGGCAGCTTCCACTTCCTCCCTCATGGAGCTTGGAGCCATCAGGAAGAAGTCTAGGATACCCTGCTGAAGAGAGATAGGCTATGGGACTAAGATGACAGATGGAAAATCACCACGGCACCAGATGTTCAGGTCCAGCTGATATCTAACCACCACTGCCTGAGAGACTCCAAGTGAGACTCATAGAACTACCCAGCTGAGCCATCCAAGTCAACCCATGGAATCATGATTTATAATAAAAATGGCGGGCATTTTAAGCCACTAAATTGGGATGGTGGGTTAGGCAGCAATGGGTAATTACAATGGTTGCTTCTAATATAATTACAGTATATTCAAGTGAAAAAGTGCAGCAGCAGAAAATAAAGCTAAGCTGCAAGGCTGGGGCACATGCAGAAGAGCTGTGGCCTGAGAGAGAGTAGACCAGCTGGCCGGAACTCTTCATCATTTTCTTGCCATGGTCCTAGGAGGATGGAAATCCACAATTATTTTGAAGGCCTGTAAATTGAACCATCAGTCTCTCTTTACTCTCCTCTCTAATGCATTAGGCAGAGTATCAGGTAGCCAGGCATTTACTTCCCATCCACTTCACACCTGCAGTAGGGTTGCCAGGCAAAATGCAGGAGGTCCAGTTAAATTTGAATTTCAGATAAACAATGAATCATTTTTAGTATAGTTGTGCCCCAAAGGATTGCATGGGACATACTTATACTAAAAACCAATTCAACATCTGTCTGAAATTCAAATTTAACAGGGTACCCTGGTTTCTGTTTTTGCTAAACCTGGCAATCTTATCATCAGCCACAAAATGAAGAGTTCTTTCCTAAAAGAAGACCAAGGACAACCCGTGTGGGTATGGGCTTCCAGTGTTTCCCATTGCATTCAGCAGTTTGGAGGCCCACCAGTGTAATGGCTGGCTCCTGAAGTGAGGTCAGCCAGTCAGCAAATCCCACCCAGATACACAGTTAAACTTGCTAGCATTTCATTCTTACATATAAATAGGTAGCCAGGTATTCCATGAAAACCCTACAACATTAAAGAGAAAGATGAAGAGAGATAAATAGAAAAAGTTGCCCTAGACAAAACAACTAACACATGGAACAGGACAGAACTTTTTAAAAATGGAAATAAAATCCCCAGAGAAATTGAGGTGACACTGTATTACTAAAACATGAATAAGATGCTATGGAAAAGGAAAAGTCAGAGAACAAACCTCATTCTTGGAATTTGAAAATACAGCTGCCAAAACAAAATATTAAAAAGCTTGGAAGATAAAATAAGGAGATTTGGCAAGACATAGAATAAAAAGACATTAAGATAAAAGAGAGGAAGGAAAGTTAAGAAGTGAGGGATCATTCCAGAAAGCCCAAAGTGGCTAAAAAGCATTTCAGAAAAAAAAAAAAGAACACCAACAGAATAGAAAAGCTAAATGGAGAAACAAGCTGTCTTTGTATTGCACAAGCCCATTGATTGCAGAACAGGATGAGTTGGGGGGGAGGGGAACAAAACCAAAAGAAAAAACCCAGATATGTCACTGGAAATGTATAAAATCCTAACAGCTTCTAGAAAAAGTTTACACACATACATACACTTGCGTGCGTGTGCACACACACATCATTATCATGAAAGGAATAAAAGGCAGGCATGCCTCAGACTTCTTACCAGTGGTAGTGCTATCAAAATTCTGAAAGAAAATGAGTTTCAACCTAGAACTCTAAGTCCAGCCTATTGATTAGGTTGAAGGCACAATACAGACATTTACAAGTATGTAAGAACTTGGAAATTTGGGGCACCTGGGTGGCTCAGTTGGTTGGGCGTCAGACTCTTGAGTTCTGCTCGGGTTGTGATCTCAGGGTCATGGGATTGAGCCCTATGTCAGGCTCCTCGCTCAGCGGGGAGTCTGCTTGTCTCCCTTTCCCACTGCCCGTCTGCCTGTTGCCTTGCACACACTCTCTCTCTCTCATATAAATAAATCTTTAAAAAAAATTTACTTCCAATGCATCCTTTCTTAGCAAGCTACTTGAGTGTAGTCTCCAGCAAAATGGAAATAGAAATCCATAAACAAGGAGAGCAATGAAGGGAAGTACCAGGATGGCATCTATTTAGCAGGTTTAAGAGAGAAACTCATTCATTTAGCCAGCAAATATTTATTGTGCACCTACTACATGCTGGGCCCTCTCCTAGGGGATGGGGATTCAGCAGTGGACAAACAAGTCATCATAGTACTTACATTCCAATGAGGGAGGTAGAAAAGAAACAAATGTGTATGTCATCTAATTGTACAAAGTGACAAATGCTATAAAGGAAAACAAAGCAGGGGAAGGAGAGGTGTGCCAGCTCAGGTAAAGTGGACAAGGAAATCATCTCTGAGGAGTGACACTTGAGGTGAGGCTTGAATGAAATGAGGAACTGGGCTATATGCAACTCTGGGGGAAAAGTATTTCAGGAAGAAGAAAGAGCAAGTGCAAGGGCCTAGGGGAAGACATGAGCTTCGCATGTTGGAAGACTGGGAAGGAGGCCACTGAGGTTGGGATGCTGGCAGTTGTAGGAGGTGACGTCAGAGAAATTAGCAGGCCCAGATCACAGGGCCTTCCTGCAGTGTTAGCTGTGACGACAAAGTCATTGGAGGGTTTGGAGCAAGAGAATGAAGGGCGCAGGCCCAGAGAGGAATACAGGAAAAGAAGGATTTTATGGGCTAGAAGGTGTGATTGAAATGATGAAAAATATTAAGGATCAAGGCGAAGAATGAAAGAAAAAAATCGAAGGTAATTTGCAACTCTAGGGAAAATGGGTGGTACAATAAAAAAATGTAATTATAGCACATTATGGGGCTTCCCACTGAAAAAAAAATTAACTCAACACAATAATTTTTATTGACTTTCAACTTTTAGGTTGGGATTGGAGTAAGCATTAAACAGAATAAGCAGAAGAGCATCGTAGTTATGAGCATGGCTTCTAGAACCAGACTGTCTGAATTTGAATCCCAGCCTTGGCATTTATTAACTATGTGACCCTGGGAAAGTGATTTAACCTCTCTGTTCTTTAGTTTCCTTACCTATAAAATGGGGATAATAAAAAATACCTACCTTGTATGGCTGTAAGGCATAAATGAGTTGATATTTGTAATGTAGATGGAACAGTGGTTCCATCTTAGCACATGGTTGGCATTCAATTAACGTTTCTTTGAACTATAAAGCATGGTATGATCAGAGAGCAAGAGAAAAGTGCTCTACCCAAATCTCTCTGGCCTACAGTTGTGAAATTCCATTATTAGAGATGTTGCTGGAGGCTTCACCATCTTTTAGAGCCCCTGTGGGGTAAAAGTTCTCTTGAGAGGGATGACATCTTAAATTCTCATTTGCTCCAAAGTCATTTGAATTAATCGAGTCCTTTCCAACCTTGATCCTTGTCTGAGCACACAGGCAGCACGGTGGGCGACTGAGATAGGGAGAGGGGCCCACTCTCCAGGAGGGTAGACAGCTTCGAAAAGGGATAGGAGAAGATAGTTCAAGGGGGGAACTAACTAGAACTCCAAAACAAACAACCTCCCAAGTTGGCCAAAAACCAGACTTCAACCAATAGAGTCTTGGCTCCTGTTTCTCGGTGGCCGGTCCTGTCTATGTCGCGTTGACATGTTTAAACCAGGACAGCCCAGGGACTGAGTGCCAGGTTTGCTGCAGGCTCAGGGTATTTACTACCAGACGGAAAAGCCATGTTGTTTCTGGGGGTGCCATGAAGCTGAACCCCAGGGACCTCTTTCTTCACATTTATTTTTGCCCAAGGCTCACTGGCCCCTACAGTGGACTTGATCCCAAAGGCTGGTCCCTGAACCAGGCAGCCTTGAGGGCTTGGCATGGGCTGTTTGTTCAGGCAGGAAACAGCTCATAGACACTCCACCCGCCTTTGGGAGTGGTTGCCTTGGGAGACCTTTCAATCCCTTCCGACTGGGGCCTCCGGCTGGCTCAACTCTTCTACTATTTCCACAAAAAAAACGGCGTCTGCGTTTGACTGGAAAGAACATCTGTACAAGTTAGGACCTGCCCCTTTGCAAGATGAGAATTTCTGATCCATAGGCAGTCTGCTTTGGGAGTTGATGAAATCTGAAATGTGACATTTTCAGGAAGCCCCTTCTGGCTTTTAGGTTTCACTTTGAGAGAAACATGATACAGGAGGAAACCATCCGTATTTACATCCAAAGTATAGAAATCATGACATTTTAAAGCTGGAAGAGAATTATTATCATCTAGTCCCCCTTCTTCTTTTTATATGTGAGGAAGCTGAGAGATAAGTAACTGAGCGACCGAGATTAAACTCAGATGTATTGACTTCCAGAATAGAAATTCAACTCATCAGACACCATTTGTAACCTGGAGAGGATTGGGAAGAGACTATATGAGGCTTGGTGAAAACATTTATTTTCCTTGTATGATATAATTATTATCTACCAATATGCAAAAATAATTTCAAAAGCTGTAAAATTTTTAATAGTTATTAAATGGTTTAAAAATTTTTAAAGACCGTAAAAATTTAAAGCTACCTACATCTCACAGATGCCTGTAACTTGTGGCATGCCCACTGAGAGATGCTACAAATCAACTCACCTTTGGAGCTGGTAAAGCGCTCCAAAGTGGAATGTAATTATTTTTTTAAAGATTTTATTTATTTATTTGACAGAGTGAGAGAGCACAAGCAGGGGGAACAACAGAGGGAGAGGGAGAAGCAGGCTCCCCACTGAGCAAGGAGCCTGATGTGGGGCTCCATCCCAGGACCCTGGGATCATTGCAGGGCTCAATCCTGGGATCATGATCTGAGCTGATGGCAGATGCTTTACTGACTGAGGCACCCAGGCGCCCCTGAAATGTAATTATTGAAAAAAAGAAGTAGTAGATATCTCTCTTGCAGCCCCACTCCCATTCAAATGGCCGGGCTTAGATGTCTGGTTGTTTGTGAATGCAAAAGAAACTCAGAAGTTTAGAACTGGCAATGGCAAGGTCAGTCCAGCCCCGCATGTCCACTGTACTATGGGCTCAGGGGTCCTGAATCCAGAGCACTTGGGAGCTGGAGACACAAAGGAAACAGGAGAGGACAGAAAGTTTGGGAGCAAACATAGGATTCTGTTCAGTTGGGGACGAGCCCATCCCTCTGGAACTCTCAGCATGGTGTGCCCATGGCCTAGGCTATAAAGTGTATCCACCCTGAAATATGGAAATACTAGTATGACATCAGACTGATAAAATGGGCATATGGAGAAAAACAAAATGACTGAATGCTTAAAAAGGTGGTAGTAGGGATGGGATCTGGAATGCAGGCTGTCAGGGAAGAAAGCAAAATTTCCTTAGGGCAGTATCAGTGAAAACTAGCCTCTGCTCTCAACACTTTTCCCTCTGTCTCTGACTTATCACTTACACTCTTTTTTTTTCAAGATTTTATTTATTCATTTGGAGAGCGAGAGCGTGCACAAGCGTGTGAGAGAGAGAGAGCACATGAGCAGAGGGGAGGGGCAGAGGGAAAGGGAGAAGCAGACCCACACACAGAGCAGGGAGCCCTACACAGGACTCAATCTGAGGATCCAGGGATCATGACTGAGCTGAAGGCAAACACTTAACTGACTGAGCCACGCAGGCACCCTATACTCTTTTTTTTTTTTTAATGAACTTTATTTTGTAGAGCAGTTTTAGGTTCACAGCAAAGTTGCGTGAAAAGTACAGAGTTCCCATATACTCCTTATCCCACACAAGCACAGCGTGCCCCGCTATCAACATGCAGTTCCAAGGTGATGCATTTGTTATAACTGATGAGTTTATTTATATTGACACATCATTATCACCCACAGTCTATAGTTTACATTGGGTTTCACTCTTGGTGTTGTACATTCTGTGGGTTTTGAAAAATATATGATGAATGAAATCCACCATTATAGTATCATACAAAATTTTCACTGCCTTAAAAATCTTCAATGCTTTGCTTCTTCATCCTTCCCTATTCTGCAACCCCTGGCAACCACTGATCTCTTTCATTACTGGAATGTCATCTAGTAGGAATCATATAATATGTAGCCTTCTCAGATGGGCTTCCTCACTTAGTGATAGGCATTTAGGGTTTCTCCATATCTTTTTTGGCTTGATAGATTATTTCTTTTTAGCACTGAATAATATTCCATTTGGATGTACCATAGTTTATTTATCCATTCACCTACTGAAAGACGTCTTTGTTGCTTCCAAATTTTGGTAATTATGAATAAAGGTGCTATAAATATCTATGGGTAGGTTTCTGTGTAGACATAACTTTTCAACTCATTTTGGTAAATACCAAGGAATGTAATTGCCAGGTTATATGGTTAGAATATG
This sequence comes from Mirounga angustirostris, assembly GCF_029215605.1. Lineage (NCBI taxonomy): Eukaryota > Metazoa > Chordata > Mammalia > Carnivora > Phocidae > Mirounga > Mirounga angustirostris. The sequence goes on from NW_026991713.1 coordinate 78,979,076, forward strand.
TTTAGTATTTTAAGAAACTGTCAAACTGTCTTCCAAAGTGACTGTACCATTTGGTATTCCTCCCAACAATGAATGAGGGTTCCTATTGCTGCACATCTTCACCAGCGTGTGGTGTTGTCAGTGTTTTGGATTTTAGACATTCTAATAGGTGTGTAGTGGTACCACATTGTTGTTTTGATTTGCAGTTCCCTGATGACATAGGTTGTCGAGCATCTTTTCATATGCTTATTGCCATCTGTATATATTCTTTGGTAAAGTATCTGTTCTTTTACTCATTTTTAATCAGATTATTATTTTATTGTTGATTTTTTCTTGAGTTCTTTGTATATTTTGGATAACAGTCCTTTATTGGATGTATCTTTTGCAAATATTTTCTCCCACCTAGTGTCCTCTCATCCTCCTGACAGTGTTTTTCACAGAGCAGAAGTTTTTAATTTTAATGAAGTCTAGTTTATCAATTATTTCTTTCATAGATCATGATTTTGATATTGTATTTAAAAAAATCATTGCCTCACCCCGGTCATCTAGATTTCCTCCCATGTTATCTTCTAGGAGTTTAAAGTTTTGCATTTTATAATTAAGTCTATGATATATTTTGCATTAATTTTTTTGAAGGATGTAAGGTCTGTGGCTAGATTAATTTTTTATATGCAGATGTCTAGTTGTTTCAGCACCATTTGCTGAAAAAGTATCTTTTCTCCATTGTATTGCCTTTACTTCTTTGTCAGTGTAATTTGTTGGGTTTTGATTGAGATTGCACTGAATTTCTAGATCAAGTTGGGAAGAACTGACTCTTGAGAGTACTGTGTCTATCCATGAATATGGAATATCTTTCCATTTGTTTAGTTCTTCTTTGATTTATTTCATCAGAATTTTAAAATTTTCTTCATACAGATCTTGTATATATTTTGTTAGATTTATAGCTAAGTATTTCTTTCTGGGAGTGTCAATGGAAATGACATTATGCATTTATTTCAAATTTTACTTGTTCATTGCTGGTATATAGGAAAGCAGCTGGCTTTTGTATATTAACCATGTATCCTGCAACCTTGCTCTAGTAGTTTATTAGTTCCAGAGGTTTCTTTTGTTTATTCTTTCAGATTTTCACATAGACAACTTATGCTCTTTTTAAGTTTTGTTCTACCTGTGTTTTATTTCAGCTACCTCCATTGGAACAGCAGAGTTAAGGGAAGGAGTTTGTAGGCATATACTATTTCCCCTCTGATTCCCCATACTGAACTGAGCAGAGCTGGAATTCAGCTCGTTTGTGTTTAGGTCAAAGCACTTGGAATGATGGTGAAGGGATGAGATAGTGGGTGAATAAGGTAATTACTTCACCAGTTTTTCAGATCTTTTGCCTGATTTTTGGCATTTGTTTCCCCCAAGTACTTTCTTTACCCAAACAACCATGGATGGCTGGAGATGCCTTCTCGTTCTCAGACCTGCTATAAAATTTAAAATATGTAACTGGCTGGTCCTTGAGTTTGTCCTTTTGCAAAATTGGCTACCTGGCTGATCTCCAGAAAAACATCTCCTCAATGGAGCAATCTAGGAACTTAAAAAAATAAAATAAAGGATACCTTTGCTGCTATATCCTATCCCTCACCCCCAACCTCCCAGAACACCTGGATTAGGTCAAGTGGCCTCTACAAGCAAATATTCTACAAATGTGTGTACAACATTGATTTGGTGAGGATATGGATAAACTTATTTTTTTAGTCAATAAAAAGTAAATTTTAAAATGTTTACTTGCTAATTTACTTCCACTACTGACCAACAGGAAATGTTCTAAAAGCATTTAACAGTAAGTCCTCATTTTTCTGAAGTTCTCTTTTTTCTTCAGTTTTGTTCATTTGTAATTTTATGAGCCAGGAAACATTTTGGGAGGTATATGAAAGGGTGAGTAAAACAAACCACTTGCTGTTTCTCAAGAAATAGCACTAGGACACACATTAATTGACTCAGGAAATTTCAGCTGACCACTAGTGAACATGTGCATCTCAAAAATATCCAAATTAGGTGGACTGCTGCTAATAGAGTGTTGTTTTCATTTCCTTTTGAGGGCAGTGCCTACCTCAGTGAGACTGGAACCAATTTTCATTTCCTTAGTACATAAGCAATTTATAGAAAGACCAGAGTTAGTCACTGCTTTCCAATTCATTCCAGTGAAATGTTGGAGTTGATTTGTTTTTACCAGTGTTATTTTAGCATCCTTTTAAAATCACCCTTCCCCCATCCACCTCCTCCCACAGCTGCCCACTGGCCTCCCTCTTTAATTGGCTCCAAAACATTGGTCCCACCTAGTCCAATCACATAGTTTCTTTCTAAAATACTCTTTCGTGGCTCACTAACTTGAAGTTGACAACTTACTCCTGAATAATTTAACTCCTTTCTTGAACTGCCTCTTCTTAACACCTCTCTTAACTTCCACTTCTAAAGGTGGGAGGAAAGTAAAGGTATTAAGAGACTCACTATGTAATTGGCTAAGGAGTACATAAACCTTTTTACCCCCTCCCTAACAGCAAGGGCTTTCACTCAGTCTGATTAAGGGTATAATATAACCCTAGTTTGATCTATATTCATAACATTCCCACCTTTACTCACACTTGAATGTGATGATTTGACTGGGATTTTTTTTAATCAGGAAAGGATGGGCATATGGAAAGAAGAGGTAAGTTTAATTTATACTGTAATTCTACACTGACCAATTACAGCAATATCAACTTCTATTTAAAATTACATATTCTAGGGGTGCCTGGCTGGCTCAGTCAGTGGAGCATGCAACTCTTCATCTCAGGGTTGTGGGTTTGAGCTCCATGTTGGGTGTAGAGATTACATAATAAATATTTTAAAAAGTAAAAAACTTTAAAAAAAATGAAATTCCATATTCCACAAGTCTATTGGGCAATGTTGTTCTGGGAAGTAACTTGGAAATATGTATCAGGAATATGTATTAGGAATATCTACATTAGTCAACTTGCCTAAAGTCAGAAAGCCAGCTCAAATTATTTTAAGCAAAAAGAGGAATATATTAGGTCAAGTGTTTGGGAAAGTCTAGGGGAACCAGAAACTCAAATGATGTCATCAGAGATCTCCCTTCTCGTTCCATCTCTCAGCTCTGCTTTTTCCTGTGTTGGTATCATTGTGGCTAAGATGGCCTATGTCAGTTCCAATCTTAATTGGTCCTTGGTGCCCATAATTTCAGAGGAAAAGAGATGTTTTTATCTAAGCGTCATTATCAGACTTAGAATAATTCCCTCTTACTGGCTCTGCTTGGATCATACGCCCAATCCTGGACCAGTCACTGTGCCTGGAATGATGGGAAACAGGACACTGTGATTAATCCCAACCATGTGACCAAAAGTCCCACCAGGTGGGCAGAGAGGCAATTCATGGAAGGAAATGGATAAGTGGAATAGAAGGTCAGTTCTATCATCTTAAAAAAAAAAAAAAGAAGGAATTCTAGGGAGGCAGAAACAAGGGATATCTGTATTTCATGTTCATCCTCTTCTATGAGTTTACCCTTAGGAAATAATCAGGGGTGTGAAAGAGTTACAAGGTTATTCATCAGAGAATTATTTATAATAATTCAAAATCAGAAAGAATTGAAATGTTCAATAATAACAGGTCAGCTGAATAAATGATGTTACATGTTCAATAGAGCACTATGCAGTCTTTGAAGAGTGTGTTGTAGAGGAAAACTTAATGACATGAAAAAATGGTCATGGTATATTAAGCATAACAGAGTGCAGAGCATGTCCCAATTTATATGCATTTTTATACATGCACACATTTTATCTATATAAAACATAATGTGTAAATATTATGAAAGATTGAAAGAATATATAATGCTGATTACTTCTACTTGCTGTAATTAGGAGTAATTTTAATCATTCTGGTTCTTTTCTCTATTTTCTATAGTAAATATATATTTTTAAAATTAACAACATTGAAACATTAACATCATTGAAAAACTTTTAATTACTCACTATTGATTTTAAACTGATCATACTATTTCTCTCTGTGAAAGAAGGAGCTGAAATGGAGATCCTAATTACTGGTAAATAGCAAACTTTGGTTAGACTTCAAGGAAACTACTTAGGAGAATAAATTATTCATCAGTTTTCTAAGATTAGCTAAGACCCAAATGTGTTCTCTATTATGTCACATTTCCATATTTTGAGGCTTTGTGCACATGACTAAGTCTTTCAGAATTAATCAAACAGCTAGATCTGTGCCCAAGCACAGGCCCAGATACCTGCACAGAGAGAGAGTCAGGAAATCCTTTCTAAGCTTCATAATTATTCCTCAATGCATCTGGAGAATGTGAAACATATTTCCTGCTGCAAGGGACAGGGAATTTTTCTCCGTAGCATTAAAAATATTCAGATTAGAAGAAACTACTTCAGCAAAATGGAGCGCAATAAACATCCTAAATGAACAAATATTTAACTCCTAAATTGCTTACTCCCCTTGTTTCAGTTTTCCCTGGAGAATTCCTTTTTTGAATGAGACTTTGCATCATCCAAAGAGCCTCTCCATGATCCGACCTCAAAAGAGGATTGAATTATTTGTCTCTCCCCAGTTTGCCAATTAAAAATATCAGTGAGCCAAATCTTTATAAACCCAAAGGGAAAACCATAAAAAATTACGCCAAAGGCTTTTAGAAGAGTATAAAATTAGGAGAGGAGACAAAAAGCAACACTTATGTTCACTTATTTGTATCATGACCTATGCCCACCATTCCATCTGTAAGCTAGCCCCATTTCTTTTTGAATTACCCAACATAAGAGGCAGCTTAATGCTATAGGAAGATGGACTACAGATGCGCTCTAATGAAGATGACATTTGTGTCTTGACACCCTTCCACCATGGGACCCAACTACTCATAGAAGTGTGTTAACAATCTGTTTTTATCTGACAAGTTTGTTCTTGTCTCCTGAGTAGAAACCTTAAAATCTATCAGATACGGCAATGACCTACACGATATCCTTTTTCCTTCCCTATTAACAGAACTCCAGGTATCTTCGGGATGGCAATGTGCCCAGCTTAAAACCTTCATTTTGCAGGATGGCAAGTCCTTTCTTGAAGCAAGGGGGTCTGAGTGGCACATCTCTACTTGCTACCCACTTCAAGGAGTGTGGTTAGCTGACAGTCTCATTTATTAGCTCCAGCAACTTAAAAGCTGAGATCATGCTCTTCTGGGGCAGCTCCCAGCCAATGACTAAACATGATGGTAGTACAAAGGCCTCACCATTTCTGCCCAAGACAGGACTTCCCTAATGAGCAATCTTTGCCCTGAAGCTGCACAGAGATTTTTCAGGTCTTCATTAGGGAATGATGGCTCCCCTGCCCAATTTGGTGGCCTGCTTCTTTCACAAGTGTTACTCCCCATTAAACCTTTTGCACTCCTAACTCCATCCAGCATCTGCTTCCTAAACAACACAACAGGTGACACCCAGATTCCTTGTGGCATTGGGTGGCCATATGGCCAGTGAGATGTAAATGGAAGTGGGTTAGGTTGGATTCTAGAGAAGCTCTTTAATCAGAAGTGGTCTCAGCTGACAGGGACCTTTTGCTCTTTGCATGTTCTCTTCCTTCTGCTTGGGAACAGATGTGTTTTGAAGGGTGGAGCAGCCATCTTGTGAGACGAGGGGACGAGCACAAGGTCTAAAACTGCATGCTAAGGATGCCAGAGTAGAAACCTGGAAAGAGCCTGGAAGGCACTGGGAAGAGATCATACCTGCCTTGGACTGCCTACCTCTAGGTTTCTTATTTTGTGCAACAAATAGCCCTCTCACTTGTTTAAGCCTTGATATGTCAGGTTTTACAGTGGAATGCAAATCTAATTAATGTGTAGGAAAATGCTCTTGGTATTAATCATGTTGTTAAACAAAACCAGCAGGTTACAGAGCAATGTGCAGAGCATGCTTCTAATTATTTATTTACATGTATGTGTATATATACATACAGTGTATATCTTTTATATATGCATTTTATACATGTTATACACAATTTATCTATATAAAGCTAAAATATGTGTTTAAGAAGAAAAGGGGGATGTTAATATTCACCTGTCCAGCCAAATGGACTAAATCAACCTCCTTCAGGAAGGGGATTGAGAATGACATCTAGTTCACCCCTCTCTCTTTTTTTCCATAATGACTTGACTTATGAGGAATAAAACAATCAGCATGTGAAATATTTTTTTGTGCAAGACAGAAACCAAATGTTTATCAGTTGTCTAAAACACATTTTGATGTGCCCAGGAAAATGCAAAGCCAAACACGGCATGTAATTCAAGCCAAACCAACTCTTTTCCTAGTAGAGCAGAAGCATTTCAAATTTCTACCTTGTCATCATCTGGGATTTCCCAATGAGAAAGCAAGAAAACCAACCTTTAAATTTCTGAATAAGGAAAACCAGGTAGCTACCCATGCATGAGGTTTTGAACTAGAAATTGGAAAATCTGAAATGTGGACCTAGTATACTCAAAAACTTTACCTGTAAAGGCCGTAATATGATTTGTCTTATTCCCTCACAGGAAGTTGTGAGAACCAAATGAGATAATTACTATAACATGCTACATAAATATAAATTAGTAATAATAGTAGTAACAACAACAACTAATATTCTTTGCATGCCAGGCACTATTCTACATACTTTATACATTTTAACTCATTCAATCCTTGCAACAATCCAAATGATATTATGTGATGTGATTAGGTGGCCCAGAACACTGAGCCCTCAAATATCCTGAGGTCACTTCTCCCTGATGTATGCATTTTATGTATGACCATACATATGTTTAACAAATATGCTTTATATTTTTACATGTTAATGAATACAGGAAATGTGTTCAGTTATGATTTAGTTGAACATTGAGCTGCTTCTATATCTTTGTGCTTCTAATTATTTTTAAGAAAAGAAGAAAGAAGGCACAGGAGTAAGGAAAACTGTTGAAGAGGCAGGCACTTTCATTTACCCTTTCCTCGAGTGTTTGTCTTAATCCCAAGCAAAAGGAACCTCTAGTACATTTCTGTCCTCTCTCGATTTGCCCTTTCTTTGTTCCTCCTTATGGGAATGACTGCAGTGATTGGTCAGTTGAGGACTATCATTGAACCACTTTTACTGGCAGGCTAGACCTGTGTTGAAAGCTAAACATCAGTGTTCATGACTGTCTTGTCCTCTCATTCACTTCTGAGCCAGGCCAAACACACTCTACTTCCTGTCTGAGTGACAAGCACATGTGGGCAGGGCCTGGAGCCCATGTTTTAAAAAGAGGCTTGTGGCCCTTGCCTTTTGTCTGTTCCAAAAGTCTTGCCTATGTCTTCACAACAGCATGCCTGAATACGTAGGTACAGAGGTCTATTAATCAGTGGACAAAATAGGAAACCCCAGCACAGCCAGACTCAAAATGCTATCTCTAACACTGCAGTCTATCTCAGCCTTGCATTTTGGGGGATTTGTAGCTACCGCTTAGATTGAGGGGTGCATATCCTTTTCATTAGCCTAGTGATCTTTTCATGTATGTTCCTAGAAGAGAAGAGGGTTAGTGGCACCCTAATCTCCTAAAAGAAATCTAAATTGTAGCTTAAGAAACTTGATCTCCTCTGCTAGATGGAACCATAGAGTCTCCTTCCATGCGTCCAGGATGTGGCATAGGATTTGACCCAGAATAGTGGCTCAGAAAATTCTTGTTGGGTGAATTAATAAAATATGCTAAAAAAAAAAAAAAGAAAAAGAAAAAGTGGAGTTTGAAAAAATTTGGAAAGGAAAAGAGATTTCCAGAAAGATGAGAATGTAAGCTTAGCTTAGACTGAGCAAGGAAGGGTATAGACTTTCATAGAACCAAGCCAAAGTACCTAGAACTGAAACATCTGACTTTGGAGCTAACAGAACTATCCAAACCGAAGGGCCAGAGTCAGAACACAAGGGCAAAAGTTCTCAGGCAGAAGCAGAGATGACAATTAGCTGTCAATAGGATGGCTGCTCTATGACACACCTCCCCACAGGTAGGTCTTGAAATATCTACCATCTGACTCCTAGCGGTTAAAACATCTTCAGAAGGTCATTCAAGATATCTGCCAATATCATGTATTTTACATGTCAAAGGGGAGCAACTAGCATATGAGAGTTAAACTTCCTCTTAAACAACAGATGAAAGGCATAAAAGAAATGGTATGGGCAATCCCCCACTTAAAAATATATATTGTTTAATGAATTCATTAAATGTTTATCGAAATAATACATGTGTACTTAAGACAATCAAATAGTGAAAAAAAGGCTTGTAATAAAAATCAGCAGTTCCTGTATCACCATTCACTAATCCCTAATACTGGTCATAATAGGTGACTCTACTTTTTATCTATTTCTTTGGCATTTTGTTGTTGTTGTTGTTAGAGAAGGAGAGAGGGAAGGGGAGTGGGGAGGGAGCAGAAGGAGAGAGAGACTCTTAAGCAGGTTCCATGCCCAGCACAGAGCCCAGCACAGGGATAAATCTCACAACCCTGGGATCATGACCTGAGCCGAAATAAAAAATTGGATGCTTAACCGACTGAGCCACCCAGGTGCCCCAAAACATATTTCTAAATAACATGCCTACACTGCTATTTCTTAACTTAATAATTTTAGAAATCTATTGACTTCTTCTTACGGAGGAAAAGCTCTAACTCTACTATCTCTATCCTCATTCACTCAGGAGTTGGGTCACAATTTGGGGGCAAATCAACAGTATTATTATAACTATGTCCTTGTTTACTGTTGAGATAAGTAATTTTTTTTAATTTTACATCTTTTTTTTAGAGTTACCACTGCCTCATTTTTTTCCTTTTCTTAATTTCCGATGTTCATAATCCTTATATTTTTCTCTTTTTTTTTAAGATTTTTTATTTATTTATTTGAGACAGAGAGAATGAGAGAGAGAGAGAGCACATGAGAGGGGGGAGGGTCAGAGGCAGAAGCAGGCTCCCTGCCGAGCAGGGAGCCCGATGCGGACTCGATGCGGACTCGATCCAGGGACTCCAGGATCATGACCTGAGCCGAAGGCAGTTGCTTAACCAACTGAGCCACCCAGGCGCCCCATAATCCTTATATTTTTCTATCAATCTGCTATACTTGTAGCAATAGTTTTTCTGAATGTCAGACACATCATTTACTCAATCAAGTCCCTTCTTACCCTGAAGCCCTCCACTCTGGTTCCCCATCCCCCTGCTCCAATCTTGATGGGTCTTTAGGCTCAGGCTGACTTCCAGGGACTTAATTTGTCATTTTCTTATGGTTGGATCCTTGATTTCTAGATCTTAGATCTCATTGCTCAGTTGTATTAAGTTGATGGGTTTATCCTTTTTGTAAGTACTAGTACTAGTATTTTGTTGTTGTTTTTGACTCATTTTTATCAAATAATAAAGACCAGATGCAATTAAAATATTCTAAAAATTGTATGAACTCCTACTTAACAGAAATGATAGAGCCGTCCAATAATAAGCAGGCAGTACCAGCATGAAACTCCTTCACTCCTTGGGCATATTTGGTGTATGGAAGATAAAGTGTTATAGAGCACTGCACAAAAAGTGCAGTCCACCTTGTATTAAGGATACTGTGAACTCTAGATAAGCTACTCACTTGGTATCTCTTCAAACCAACATCTTAAAGATATTTCCTTAACTGTGTGTGTGTGCGAGTCTCTAACCCTTATGCCAGAATACTCATCTTTAAGTTCCCTCAAAACAAAACTCCATTTAAAAATAAGGTAAGTGATTCAAGTAGATTTTTTTTTCCTGAAAATTCCACTGGGGAATAGTGCATAGCTTTTCACAAATAAAGGGGGAAAAAAAAAAGAAAAAGGAAGGAATGGAGTCCTTCAGCTGTATCTTTTCTTTCAAATCTCTGTATTGGGCTTTCAAAGCCCTCTTCCTCTCTATAGCAGTGCACCCTCCCAACAACCATCCCTGCTTCTTGGAGCTCCCCACCCACAAACTCTCTCTTATGCCAAACACGTGCACTCTGCCCAGCTCTTGTTCCAAACCTGCGCAACAACCATTTGTGATCCCTTATTCCAGTCTTGCAGCATGCCCAAGGCTCCCAGATTGATCCTCCAGTTAAGTGGGATCCACTTTCTTTAGAAGCCAGTGAAGGATTATTGATAATAAATAAATTTTCTTCTTACATCTTCAAATTCAAACTAACAGATGTCTTCTATGCACTAAAATTAGAATGGACTAATTTCAATTTCTTCACTTATATAAGGAGATACACCTAAAAATCTAGGTTTACCAGCATCAAATTTCCAGATTGTGTGTGTGGGGGGGGGTGTTTATGCCTGGGTAGCTGGCCGACTAACACTGAGAGTGTCTTAGTTGAAAGTGGATCAAGTGAAATCAAAGACCACCATGGAGTTTTCCAGAGAAAGGCAAGTCAAAGAAAATACTGCAGGGGGGTGTGGGGAGGGATTGGTGGGTATAAGGCAGCATAGTACCCACTGTTTGGTTTTTCTGGACTGTGAAGGAGAACTGTTGGACTTTCAGACTAGAGAAGTAGGCAGAGACTAGATTATGGAGAGTCCTGGGGCCAAACTGAGGAGCTTTCGGATTTCATCAATAAAGTAACAGCAATGGATTCCAGTGGGAGGTCTTAGACTTATCTTGGTACGTAGAAAATAGAAAGAACTGTGAAGAAGGAAGAAAGAAAAAAGGAAGAGGAAGGGCACCTGGGTGGCTCAGTCAGTTAAACATCCAACTCTTAATTTTGGCTCAGGTCATGATCTCAGGGTGGTAAGATCGAGCCCCACATCGGGCTCCATGCTGGGCATGGAGCCTACTTAAGATTCTCTCTCTTCCTCTGCCTCTCCCCCCCAAACTGTGCGTGCTCACTCTCTCTCTCTTAAAAAAAAAAAAAAAGGAGGAGAGAAAGAAAGAAAAGAGAAATAAGGGAATCCTAAGAGTTCGAAGAAGTCTTGACATTTATTTAGTCCCACCTTCTGCTCAGTGCTGGAATCCTTTCTTCAACCCCGTACTAAGGGTTCCATGTCCCAGAGTTACTAAACTTTTTATTTTGAAGTCATTGTAGGTCCACCTGCAGTTGTAAGAAATAATACAGAACGATTATACATATTCTTCATATAGTTTTTCCCTCAAAGTACCAATTTGTATAATTACAACACAACATCACAGCCAGAAAATTGTATTTATACAATTGACCTTCACCAGTTTTACATGTAGTCATTTGTGTGTTATATGTGCATTTAGTTCTTTGCAATTTTATATCACATGTATAGACTCATGTGTTCACTACCACTGTCAAGATACAAGTAGCTTTATCACTAGGATCCCGCTTGAATGGAAATTGATCTGACATCATGATCATATCCCTCTAGGAGGAAGCTTTTGCCTACCACCCCATTTCTAAAGATTTTTAAAAAAAATGTATTCAAGAGAGAGACAGAGTGAGAGAGAGCACGAGAGGGCAGGGAGGGTGGGTAGAGGGAGAGGGAGAAGCAGACTGCCCGCTGAGCAGGGAGCCCAATGCAGGGCTTGATCCCAGGGCCCTGAGATCATGACCTGAGCCGAGGGCAGACACCCAACCAACTAAGCCACCCAGGGACCCCAAATTCCATCCTTTTTGACCTGGTCTTTGATGCCTGTTTCTAGACCTCTCTGATGCCAGTCACCTGTCCATAAGGGTCTTTGTCAATTACCTGCAACTCTATCCTCTGCTGACATCTTGTTCTACACTGCTTGCATAGAGATGATTGCTTTGACCACGGTTCTGATCTTTTGATAATAGCACACAAAGTGTTTGGGTTAGCACTGAGTTCAATGACATAAAATAGAAAACTGAAATAACTAACTTATACAAGCAAGCTTGTAAGATACATCCAGGCTGTAGAGTGGCTCTGTGATGTCATCAGCATCCGGTAGCCTCCTTTCTCAGTCTGTCATCCTGCCCATTGTGGTGGATTCTTCTGACACCTCATTGCTCACCTCTATCTATGAGGGAGGTTGATAAATACACTTTTCAGTGTATTGCCAGATAAAATATCGCATGGCACATGTATTCACTAATACAAATTTAACTGAGAGCCCCGTGCTTTTATTTGTTAAGCTGACAACTGTAATGCTTTTACTGGACTGCATCCATTGCCATACCCAATAGCATGGGGACACTAATTGGAAGCTGAGCTTTCCATCAGCAGTCTCTGCCATGCTGAGCCTTCTGTTTTCTCCTCTTGCTTGGTCTTCCAGTTTTTAACCCACATGTCCCTTCCTTATCCCTAGAGTAATTAGCCAGTTTTAGTCTTTACTAGGGTTCCTCATCTACTACAATTTCTAATAAAGTATTAAAATATTTTTATTTTTAGCAGCACAATAAACTCCGTTGTGCACTTGAAGTTTCCCTTGAGAGGTGAACTGAAAGAGAGGCATTTAGCTTAAATTGGATGTTAAAGACAAAGACAACTGAATTCTAATATAATTTGTCACATTAACTTTATAGCCTAAATAATTGGGTCCACCTCCCTATGTAAAATGTTTCCTATCTTACTGCTTTTATAGTACTTAATGCTGTGTTTTAATAGTTAATTTTAAGGTAACTAATATAGTACCAAAAATGGTGATGTAATTATATTCAAAGGGGGACAGAGGGGAAATTGAGGAGGGAAGTGAACTATTTCATCATCCATTGTAATAGGATGAGACAGAAGTTGGGGGTTGAGGGGGGAAAAGGTAAATGTGGTTAAAAAGAATAAAATTCCAGTGGCACCTGGCTGGCTTAGTCGGCACAGCATGTGACTCTTGATCTCAGGGTTGTGAGTTCCAGCCTCATGTTGGGCAAAAGCTTTCTTAAAAAAAAAGGTACAAACTTCCAGTTATAAGATGAATAAGTTCTTGGGATGTAATGTACAGTATGGTGACTATAGTTAACAATACTGTATTGTATGTTTGAGTAGATTTTAAAAGTTCTCACCACACACACAAAAATTATAACTATGTCAGGTGATGGATGTGTTAACCTTAATTATGGTGATCACTTTGCAATATATACACATATAAAATTACTACCTTGTACACCTTAAACTAATAAAATGCTATATGCCAGGTATATCTCATTAAAACTGGAGGAAAGAAAAAAGAGATGGGGGTCAGGATTCCTCCCCTTGGTCCTGACAGACCTTTGTAACTGCCTTTGACTAGAAGAATGTGTCAGAAGTGACTTTCAGGATTGGTCATAAATGGCAACAGGCTTCTGGTTGGCTCTCACTCTCTCTGGACATGTAACTCAGGAGCCCTGAGAAGCCATATAAGTCCAGCTACCTCGAAGCTGCCACACTGGAGAGACCACATGGAAAACCCAGAGACTTCTAGGAGCCCCAGCTGTTCAAGCCTTTCCAGTCCAAGCACCAGAAATATAAATGAACAAATATTCAAGATGACCCAACCCCAGCTACAGTCTGGCTATATTCTGAATATGAGCAAACCACCAGCTGCAGCTCCCAAATTCCTGATCCACATAAACAGGGAAAGCTAATACATGAATATATTGCTTCAAGCCACCATATTTTAAGGTGAGTTGTTATGTAGCATTCCGAGTGCCTGGGTGGCTCAGTCGATTAAGCGTCTACCTTCCGCTCAGGTCATGATCACAGGATCCTGGGATCGAGCTTCACGTCAGGCTCTCTACTCAGCGGGGAGCCTGCTTCTCCCTCTGCCTCTGCTACCCCCCCTGCTTGTGCTCTCTCTCTCTTCTTTCAAATAAATAAATAAAATCTTAAAAAAAAAAAAATAAACAGAACAACCCCTTCATTTCTCACCCAAGATATACTGCAGTTACTAGTTGAAGGTGTCTCCTTAGAGATTCTTTTGTGAAATTTTTAACAAACTTTAAAAAAAAAATACAAAGGAAGGGCACCTTTGTGGGTGGCTCAGTCAGTAGAGCAACCGACTCTTGGTTTCTGCTCAGGTCTCGATTTCAGGGTTGTGGGACTGAGCCTGGGCTCCGTACTCATCAAGTGAGTCTGCTTGGTATTTTCTCTCCCTCTGACCCTCCTCCCTGTTCTCTCTCTCTCTCTCAAATAAATAAATAAATTTCAAAAAAAAATAAATTTTAGGGACACTTGGGTGGCTTAGTCAGTTAAGCATCTGCCTTCGACTGAGGTCATGATCCCAGGATTCTGGGATTGAGCCCTGCATCAGGCTCCCTGCTCAGCAGAGAGCCTGCTTCTCCCTCTCTCTCTGCCGCTCCCCCTGTATGTGCGCACTCTCTCTCTCTCTCTCACTTCTCTCTGTCAAATAAATAAATAATATCTAAAAAAATAGTAATAAATAAATTTTAAAAATACAAATGAGCTCATAATATATATATTATGGGGATTAAGACACGCACCTGTAATGAGCACTGGCTGATGTATGGAAGTATCGAATCACTATATTGTACACCTAAAATTAATATTATATTGTATGTTAACTGACAAATTTAAATAAAAACTTTAAAATATATCATGGACATCTGTGCCCCTTAGCATATAGATCAACCTCATCCTTTAATACCTACATAATACTTCACTATATGGATGTCCCACAATTTGTATTCTCATCCCTCAGTGCTATATATATATTTCCAGTCTTTTTGAAATAAATATTTACATCAATACAATTTTATAACAAAATTATAATCATACTACCACACCATTTTGTAAACTATTTTTACGTTCAACATTGTTCTTATGATATTCTTTAAAATATTAACTTTATTGATAGAATAATATATATCATCTGAATGTACCATAATTTATTTAAATAAGTCTATTGCTGGACATTTATGTTATTCCTGATTTAAAATACTGCAGTTAACATCATAATACATTCATTTGTATATACTTGTCCAATTATCTCCTTAGAATAAATTTCTAAAAATAAAAATGTTGGACCCAGAACTATGAACATTTAAGATTTTATACAAACTGTAAAATACAAGAAAAGGTTGTTCTAATTAATGCTTCCAACAACAAGAAATGAGACTATATACTTTCCTATAAGTTTACTAACTCTGATCATTTATTTTTTTTTCAAGATTTTTATTTATTTATTTATTTGAGAGAGAGAGGGTGAAAGAATGAGCAGGGAGAGTGGCAGAGGGAGAAGCAGACTCCCCACTGAGCAGGGAGCCCGATTCGGGGCTTGATCCCAGGACCCTGAGATCATGACCTGAGTGGAAGGCAGATGCTTAACATACTGAGCCACCCAAGCACCCCTAACTCTCATCTTTTAAAAAAATTTTTATCTTTGCTAATTTCAGTGGTTAAAATTATTTCACCTTTGTTTTAATTTACATTTCTTTCATTATTATATATTATAAGATACAGCCAACCTCAGTTTTCTTTCATAACGTCCTCCGAGATTACTGAAGTAAAA
Organism: Mirounga angustirostris; assembly: GCF_029215605.1. Classification (NCBI taxonomy): domain Eukaryota; kingdom Metazoa; phylum Chordata; class Mammalia; order Carnivora; family Phocidae; genus Mirounga; species Mirounga angustirostris. Next base: position 78,994,483 of record NW_026991713.1, read on the forward strand.
ACTCTCGGGGTGCCTAGGTGGCTCAGTCATTAAGCGTCTGCCTTCAGCTCAGGTCATGATCCCAGGGTCCTGGGATCGAGCCCCACATCGGGCTCCCTGCTCAGCAGGAAGCCTGCTTCTCCCTCTCCCTCTCCCCCTGCTTGTGTTCTCTCTCTTGCTGTGTCTCTCTCTGTCAAATAAATAAAATCCTTAAAAAAAAAAACTTTCAGCACCACAGGGAATCCTGCCCAAGGAATTCAGAGATTAACTGCCCCCTGGGCTGTCATATGGACTACAGCCTTACCGACTGATGACTAGGTATTTCACATTCCACCCCTTTGCTTTAGTATTTTTGACATTTCGGGGTACTTATTTGAGGCAAGTATACTTATGAGACATAGGTGACATTGGGAGACTGTCAATGCAGAGTCTTTCACTCTGGTTACGCTAGGCTACAAAAGGAATTTAGGCCCAGTTGGAATTAAAGTGCTGAGAGAAGAAGATCAATCTTGTTATTTGAACTGATCTTGCTAAACTGTATTTCAAGATGATCTCAACTGGTCATTCCAATGACCTTCTGCAGGCTCTCAGGAAGGAAAGCTTCTTATGGTACTGGTTGAGGTGCTAATGATTCACACAAAGATCCTGAGTCCATACAGGAGATGTTGTTCTTGTTCCCTGAGGCCCTACTGCAGCATCTTGCCCCTCTCCCAAAACACATGACTCAGGATACTGCCCTCTTGGTCTGGGATGGGGATGGAAAATATGTGGTTTGCATGCCATTATTCTCCCCATCCTTCCTCCCAACCCATGGTGGACATTGCTAATCCATCATGGTGGTCTTTCCTGAAAAGTCCAAATGTGGCTTCCGAATGCTCCAAAACAGTACTCCGAATAGCCACCATCTATCAAATATCTAGCAGAGTAGATAGATGGTAGATATTTGGAATTGGCAAGAGCATGACGGTGGATAGGATCCAAATGAGTAGAGATGGGTATTTTCCTCTTCATCTAGGAGCAACTACTCAAATATCCACACCTGTTGCCATCATGAGATCTGGTGACAAAGTTCTCAAAGCAGAGACTGGTAACTCTGAGGTCTCTAACCAGGTTGTTCTCTCTCTCTCTCTCTCTCTCTCTTTTTTTTTTTTTTTGGTAGGCTCCACACCTCCACACCTCCACCAGTGTGGAGCCCAACATGGGGCCTGAACTCATGACCCTGAGATCAAGACCTGAGCTGAGATCAAGAGTTGGGCGCTCAACTGACTAAGCCATCCAGGTGCCCCTAGCCAACTTGTTTTTAGTTGGGGGCTGTATGTCATGGAAGCAAACTGGACTTATTGCTAATTAATCATGTTACTTCTCATCAAGCCCAGATGTGGTCCCACTATCCTTCTCAAAGCAACTCCAGATGGCCTCTGCAATAGTTATAGGTAAAAGCTGCATGCATCCCATCAGTGTTGGCTTTTTATTTTTTTTTAACTTGACAAATGGGAATCCTGACGGCCAGCTGGCAACAAGGGAGTCAAAGGATGGTTTGGAAGCTTATTTCAGCCTGGCCCATTTCAGGCTGAGCGGGCATGAGGCTTGTGACACTGCACTAACTCAGATGGGCTTGGGCACAGGGTATGCGAAGTTCCTGCAACAGACAGCCAGCAGGGGAAAAGAGTAAGCCATATGGCTTTTTTAGTCTGGGAAGGAAGAAACTGGGCCAGTATCATTTGGAAGCCAGGTGGGATATTGATCAATTATCTGGATATTTGCCCTGATACAGCAGACCTACACCTGCCAGCAGAGACTTTGGGGAGCAGGATCCAGCTCCAGGAAGGACAGTTGGGAGGTGCCAATGTGGGTACCAAAATCATAGTCCTAAAGGAGCATTTGGGTCCTAGTCCGGTTAACTTAGGAGGAGAAATTAAGGCAAAGCTGAAGGTCTGTCAAAAACAAGAGCAAATACCAGGCTTGGGAAATGCTGTGGTGAAGAAATCTCAGGGGTACAACTGCAGGTGACCAGCACTGTGCCACCAGATTCTGGGCCCCAGAGTATGACTTTATTTCAAGCCACTTTGGTGAGGCTACAGCTGCTGAGATGGGTCCTTATTAAGGTCAGACTAATTCTAGAGTGGACATCCAGCCATGAGGCTCTGGGAACAGCAAAGACAGAAAACAAGGTGTAGGCACATAACTATGCTTCAGACTTTCCTTCTAAATGTCCCTTGTTCCCTCCTAAGGTTCTTTTGTCCCTGTTCATTTTCGTACACGGCTCCTCCTGCCTACGGTCCCTTTCCCTTTCTCCAGGTGAGCAGATCCTATCTTCTGCCTTTTCTAAACCAAAAATATTTGGCCCTCACTTAAGACATCCCATATCATGTCATATTCTGGTTATTTGTTTACAGGTTTCCTACACTCTACTGGACTTTGGACCATGTGCTTTGTGTCCTTATATCTCCCCACAATATACGACACAGTACCAGTAGGTTCTTTTTATTAAATGCTCATAACCTTTCTCCTTTCCCTTTTGTCTTCATTCAGGTGTGGACAAATGACAGCCTGCATGCTAAATTCAGCCCTCTACCTGTTTTTGTAAATAAAGTTTTATTGGGACACAGCCATGTTCATCTTTACATACTGCCTATGGCTACTTTTGCTCTAACACAGCAGTGTTGAGTAGTTGTGACAGAATTCTCAAGGCCTGCAAAGCCAAAAATACTTATTGTCTGGCCCTTTACAAAACAACAACAACAACAACAACAACAAACAACTTGCTAATCCTTGCTCATTTTTAGTAAGAAAAGAGATTTGCCCTTTGAACTTCATCCATCAAACCACTCACTGCATTCCCTCTCACCTTATAAAATCTGCAAGTGCCTAAGTAGCTCAGTCAGTTAAGCGTCTGCCTTCAGCTCAGGTCATGACCCAGGGTCCTGGGGTTGAGTCCCACATCGGGCTCCCCACTTGGCGGGGAGTCTGCTTCTCCCTCTCACTCTGCCCCCCCCACCCCGCTCATGCATTCTCTTGCTCTCTCTTGCTCTCTCGCTCTCTGTCAGATAAATAAATAAAATCTTTAAAAGTCATAATAAAATCTGCAAGCTTTAGAATTGTGAAGTATTTTGAGAAATTTTCATCATAAAATAGAATCTCAGTTAAGGAAGTGTCAGGGGTTACTTAAGGGCTCTGTAGTAAGCTCATGTACAACCAAAGAAGCATCTAGAAACTTGTCAGACATAATTATCATTGATAAACTGACATTTTAGATTTGTACATAGTTTTCTCTGAGCTTGGGTAATATAAACCTGCCATTTGCGTTCCAACCCAGCTGGAATCATTTCTCTTCCCTCAATGCTTCCAGAATACTTCATTCTCTTTGTTACAGTGTCTACTTCTTTGCAGGAGTATACTTACAGACTAAGGTTATAAAATCCCTGTGGGAAGGAACTCTTGTCCAACCCTATAGCCCCCATAGAGTTTTCCCAAGGTAAATGGTGACTGAATGGGTGTCATTAATGCAAACATGAAATATAGGTTTACAATAACATTGATCCCATGAAACCATGAGCAAAATTTCAGCAGAGATTCTTCATTCTGTGCTTCACACGTACGCGTGTTCAATCCTGTTTATTCCACTCATACCCCTGTTTACTTTTCTCAGATATGTGTATAGAAAGAAAATCATCTCAAGAATGCCTACTATACAATAGCACTCTGTTGTTTAAAAAAAAAAAAAAAGCAAGACAAAACAATTCTCTTGAAAAAGTAAATGCCTTGTCTGGGGTCAACAGTTTTCTCAGGAAATCAGCATTATTGTGAACCGGAAAACCCTCTGGACCTTATTTCCTCCACTATTCACTTTGCTGTTAAACTTCAGCTGGGTAATGAATCCTCTTTAGCAATCCAAATGACAGATCACCCAATCAACCTCTGGTTTTCATCCATGTGAAGTAATATTTATAGTCCAGGCCCCATGGAGTCTAACTAGGAAAACAAAGAATCCCTAGGGTACTTTATTTGCCTTTGTGTAAGTAAAGCTCTCCATGGTAAGGTGGACAGAAAGACAACTTGAATTAGCCTAAGCAAAGGGGATGGGAAGCAGGAGTTGCTGGTTCACCAAATCCTAGAAGGAGGTGAATAGGCAAATGATGGGGAAAATTGGGAGGCGGCTGAGCCTCTGGAACAATGAGAACCAGAAAGTAGAAAGTTGCCAGAACTCTATCCTTCTCTATTTGGAATCTCTGCTTCTCTCTCGAGGCTACCATCATTCTCCGTGCAGATCAGCTCTCTCTACCAGGAGGAAAGCTAGCCATACATAAGTCTTTTTCTTTTCTTTTTAAAATCTTATAGCTTTATTCTTAGAGGTGAATCATCCCTCTCCATTTTAATAGGCAAAACCTTTGTGCCCAGGTTGGGTCAAACCTAACAGATGTATTATATGGAAATGATATACTCCTGACTTAGCCATGGGGATAAGAGGGAAGTGAGGGAGGTTGGAGGAGAGACAGTTTCTAGGAGAAGGGCTTGGGGTTGACAATTCCAGAGATGTTCTTTGCCCTTTTTCATGGCATGGAATGATATAATGATATAAGTCTCTAAGCTAAAGAAAAAAAAAAAGAGGGCTAATAAAGAACCATGCATGAATACTTCATCTCAGAGAATAGACTTTCATCATAGCAATATAGGTATCCCTCAGCTAAAGGCAAGCAGAAGTGCAATGTTCACATTCATTCCAAGTGTAGAAGCAGAGTCAGCAACAATAGGCTTCCCATCAGAGCGCAGGGAGAGAAACTGATAAGAAGCATCTATACTGTGTAATGCCTGAAGTGGACCCTCCCATTAAACACCGTAAAGGGTTTGGTCAATTTTCTTAATGCAAAAGGTCATAACTCCAGGCTACCTTATAGTTTCTCCCAGCCCCACACCAGGACTGCAGCCAGGCCGTACAGAGGCTCTGTACAAATTTAAAAGGCACACCCTCCTTGAGGCAGACCCAGCACCTGCCCACCTCCCTAGCACCATGTCAGGACTCCTGTGTTGAGTGCTGAATTTCAGCCTCCACCTACCCCTCAGCCAGGTACCCTGGCCCAGGGTCCAAACAAAGTGTGTATGGCCAAGGGAGATAGGGTAGGCAGGCTATCCCTTCTCAAAGCAAGGACTTCCAGCATCTGCAGAGGTGAAGCTCAGGCAGTAGCTTAAACCTGGTATTAGAAGACAGTAGCAGGAATGGCAACAACAACAGAATTCAAAGGGCTCTAGGGAGGGACAGCCCACCTCTGGGTACCAGAGCAGAAGGGACATCTCTGGGAGTAGAGAGGCCGGCAGTGACTGAGCAGGCTTCGGCAGGTCCTGGAAGGAGTCAAGACGCAGCAATGGTGAGGGACCATGCATGCTTGTCTCTCCCAATGAAAACCAGGGTTGTTGGGTTTTTTTTTTTTTAAATCAAGAATTTATGTTAAGCAGAATGCCTTGATAGAGATGAAACTGTTTTGTCTCCTTTCTTTTTACCTCTGAAACTCGAAAAATAACTCCCTTTTGAAAGGGATGGTTGTACAAGGATTGAAGGACGCTCTCCTTAGTCACCCTGAACGCTGGGGGATCAGGGCACAGTTCTACTGCGAGTGGGCATCCTGCCGGCACCTAAAGCAATGGCCAGAATAGAGAAGCCATCAGCCCAGTGCCCCCGGGGAAGAAAGTCCAGGCAGTCTGCTACCGTGCTGTTAGAGCTCCATTTATTTTTGTGCTTCGAAGGAGCCGCCCATGAATGTTCCAGGCACTGCACGAGTCAGAGTCTTGTTCCCCAAGAACGGCTGCAACATGGCCTCCACGCTCCCCCTCCTTCCTGCACTCCGACTGAGGCAGCGCTCACCAGTCTCCCTGGCTGTGCAGGAACGGGGGGCTCGGCTGGGTCTCAGACTCTGACAATGTGACGGAGCCCCAGGCTGCGGGGCTCAGGGACGTGGCAAAGAATTGGGTGCTCATTAAGTATGGGACAAGAATCGACATTCAAATCACTGAAGAAAATAATGGATCATTGAAAAATGTTGGGAGAATTGACCGGTAATTAGGAGGAAAATATTAGATTGTTACCTCACTACATCTTAATAAATTACAGACAGGCCAAAGATTTAAATATAAATGTTTTTAAACACGAAAGTAATAGAAAATAGGAAAAAGTAAGACAAATAATGTTGAGTACAAACAACGGAAAACTTTTTGTGTGGCAAAAAAAAAAAAATCACATATAAGGTTGAAAGACAAATGACAAACTAAGGAAAAAAATGACAATAATGCGAGGTAAAGGGTTACTATCCATAATATTAAAAGAATTTGTACAAATTAAGAACAATTTAAACTCCAATAGAAAAAAAAAGGGCAAAAATCACAAGCAGGTAATTAAATGCAAGAGGTCAGTAAATATATGAAAAAAATTTTCAACTTCACTAATATTCAAAGAGGCAAATTAAAACAATACTGAGATGATTTTACCTATCAGCTTGACAAAGATTTTTTAAAATTTCTCAAACTCACACATTGACAAAGTTGGGAGAAACATGGACTTCCCACTTTTTCTGTGGGCGTGCAAAATGTACGTGTTTTCAGAGGGCAATCTGACAAGAAAAAATAAAATATAAGATGTATATACCCTTTGGTAACAATGGTACTTGTAGAATTTTACCCAAAAGAGATAATTACACAAATTTGAAAAGATGTATTCACACTTTGTTTATAGTTTTGAGAAACAGGAAACAACCTTAGTGTCCCTCAGTAAGAGCTCATTAAATAATTATGGTATACTATTCATGGAATGCTATACAGCCATGAAAAATTATATAAATCTGTATCAACGCAGAAAGATGGCTTTAGTTATTGATTCTTTGAGGTCCCACCATTCATCTGGATCAACCACTACCTGTCCTTATCAGCAGAGTTTCCATAATTCTAATTCTCCCCTTATTAATCATAGGCTTTGGTACCCGGCTTACAGTCTTCCAAACGACTATCATGCAAGGTGACTTAAATGTCCGTGTAGATAAATCATCCCATTTCCAGTCTTTGGAATTCTCAAATTACTCATCTACAATAAAATACAGTCAATTAATACTCCACAGCCACCCATGTCCACGGCCGCAGTGGACACAAACTGCCCTATCTCTAAATTTACTAAATCAGGTGTCACTGTCTCTCTGGTCACATTTGCTTATCTTCTCAACTAGCCTGTTCAACTCTCATAATACATTTCTTCTTCTTTTGCTTCAGGTCCTCTGATCCACCACTCTATTCATCTTAAACTTAATGACCTTTTCACACATTTTCTTGCCAATATTTTAAACTCCTTTGCCTCATTATCCTCATTCTACCTGCTGCAAAATCTCCCATCCTTCATGGTTTATTTGGACGGTCTACATTTTTTCCCATGCCTTGGCTACCAAATAATGTTAGAGCGTCACATCCTGGCAGATAGGTACCACTATATATTAATATTCACTAATTTCATCTGGGCCCTTTTCTCGGGTTCAGATCCCACAGAGACAGAGCCTGAGATGGAGATTGGAATACAAATGGTTTATTTGGAGAGAATTCCAAATAGAGGAATAAAGGGGGGGGGAGAGAGAAGAGGAAGGAAAGGGAGAGAAAAACAGGGGGAGGGGGAAGAGGAACAACACAGGGTATGTTAATGAGCAGATTTTCACTGTGGGTGACTGGGGCTCAGTTTCACTGGGACCTCAGAGAGACTGTGTAGAACCCACCTTCGAGTCGTCCCACCCCATTCCTCTCTGTGGTTGGTTGAGGAATACTCTCAAGGGCTTTAACTCCCTCTCACTTCAAGCTGCCTCATGCACAGGTCCCACAAGCTCCTAGCCTGGGAATCCCCTCAGGCTTTCACCAGAAAGCCACAGGCATGTTTGCACCAGAACTGCAAGTTTCCGGGCGATGTTGGTGAGCTACCAACAGCATATGCTGCAGCCTCAGTGTGGCCGGGCATCCTTTCCATGTTACCCTAGTCACCTTCATCTCCCCTCCCTACAACCATTTCAAAAATCCTCCAGTCATTTCAAACCTCTGATGGTCCTGGTTGTGCCTTCACTCTCTTGCCTCCCAGTTCACAGAGAAACAGTGAAGTTCTCAGAAACAAACTCATCCAGCTTCCACCAACAATTCTAGCACCCCATCTGTATCTACACCTATCACTTCTCCCTTCTCCTCTCTTCAGGAGAAGGGCTTCCCTCCCCCTATCTAAGGCCAACATCTCCGCCTGTTCTTGACCATGTCCCTTCTGTCTTCTTGATGACCATCCTCTTTGATTGCTTCCTCTCTCTCCTGCATCTTCAATTTCTTTTTCTCCCTTGCCTTCTCTCTCCCATTTTAAAACAGATAAACAACCCTTCCTAGAATTCGCCTCCCCTTCCATCTACCGTCCTGTCTCTCCTCCTCTTTACACCAGATTTATTGAGAGAACATCTTATGTATGTGGCCTCCAGTATGTCTGTTCCCATTCACTTTTTTTTTTTTTAAGAAAGAGAGAGAGAAAGAGTATGGGGGCGGGAGGGTGGGGGTAGAGGCAGAGGGAGAGAGAGAATCTTAAGAAGACTCCACGCCCAGCATGGAACCCGATGCTGGGCTCGATCTCACCACCCTGAGATCACTTAACCAACTGAGCCACCCAGGTGCCCCTCTTCTCATTTCACTTCTTATTGCTCAACAATAACTGCTCTCACCAGCATCACAAATGACCTTCTTGTGGCAAAAGTCAAAGGACATCAGTCCTTCTCTATCTTGCCTGCTCAGCAACATTTAATTGTGCAGAGTAGTTTTTCTCCTGGGCTTTCATGACATCTAACTCTTGGTTTCCTCCTTTCTCTCTGGCACATCCCCTCATGTCTTTATTTCTCTCTTAAGTGATGCTGTCCTCAGCTCTCCCTCGTTCTCCACTAGTGGTCTCATCTGTGTCAACTCTTGTAATTACCATGCTAACGTGGAGGTCTCCTAGATCCACAGAAACAACCCAGGTTTCTCTGCTCCAGATTTAAATATACATTTGCTTAATGCTCATACTCAATTCTGTCACTTCGGCCAAATCATTAAACTTCCCTTAACATTTGTTCCTGGGTATATAATGGAAATGAAATAGGTACCTCTTACATCCTTTCAAAATTTTTAAATTTTTAAAAAAGATTTTATTTATTTATTTATTTATTTGAGAGCGAGAGAGAGTGAGCAAGAAAGCACAAGCAGGGGGAGCAGCAGAAGGAGAGGGAGAATCAGGCTCCCTGCTGAGCAGGGAGCCCGATGTGGGACTTGATTCCAGGACCCTGGGAGCATGACCTGAGCCGAAGGCAGATGCTTAACCAACTGAATGACCCAGCACCTCACAAAATTTTTAAATTTTGAAATAATTATGGAGTCACAGAAAGTTGCAAAGACAGTACAGAGAGGTCCCTGGTACCCTTCACCCACTTTCCCCCAGTGGTTGCATTTTATATAAGTATAGTACAATATTAAAACCGGGAAACTGACATTGCAACAATATGTGTAGTTCCATGCCCGTTTATCACCCATGCAGATTTGTGGACCCACCGCTGCAATCAAGACACAGACCTATTCCATCACCACAAAGAGCTCTGGCGTCTGCCTCTCTTTGTACATATTTCTTTTTTTCAATTTTTATTCTCATCAGATCCTTGAGAGAAGAGACATATGTGTTATTTGGGTTTGTGTCTCAGAGTCTCACAGAGTGCCTTAGAAGTCACTGCTAAATGTTTATGAAAGCAAGAATGGAAAAAAGGAAGGGCATTCCATCCATGGAGGCCAGGGACTTCAGCCCAGTATCCAGGACAGACCATGGTTCTGCCTAGCTCCATTTCGGTGGCCAGGCACTGAGGACAGAGGCCTCCTTCCCGGATTTACCTCTTGTTGAATGAGGTGTTGGCAGATGCAAGAAGAATCAGAGTGGTGAGGCTTGTCTCCCAGTAATTCCAATCATCACAGCCCCTGTCTGTAGCAAGGAGGAAGGACTTACTCAATCCAGTACCTTTTTTAGGAATCTCTCACATCACACCACATGGCCAGTTCCCCAATCCACCTATCTGATGTCTGCCCTGCTCTGCCTCACACCATCAGCACACCCCTGTGCTTCTGGAAGAACCAGGAAGACGATCCTAACCTCAGCTTGTCTGCTCTTCAGCTGGTGGGTGGGGCACGTTTGTCTCAAAACTCAAGCAAAGTGGCCAGTCCCCAGACATGAGTTCAAAATTCTGCTGAATTGTAATAGCTCTAGACAGAGAGGTAATATTTCTCTTTACTTAGTAAGTATGATAGTCCATAGGAGAATTCTGAAGCTGGGAAGAGAGGCAAAGCACGGAAGAAAACAGCTAAAGAAACTGCACAATTACACGTGTACTCATAGCTACACCCCCCCACACACACACACAGAGACCTTGTGTGTGTGTGTGTGTGTGTGTACCACCAAATTACTATTCCTATTAGGAGGAGAGATAAAGGAGTATTTATCCAACAAAGATCTGTCTTATTATAATAAGTTTTAATCAGAGCAAAAGTAAAATGTGTGTTCCCTTAAATAGCATGGTTAAAGTCTCCAAAATGAAAAACCCTAGCTTGGAAACTTTATGTCAGCAATGAGCAATTTGTGTTGTCTAGTCTGAAAGTCTCAAGGGGCAATTATTTGATTTCCAAGATTTAAACTCATTTATCAGTTGTAGTTTATAAACGTGGTGCAGCAATTTGTGAGCTGATGTCATGCTTCCAGCCGGGTGGTTTGGAAATGGTCCATATGGGGATTCATTTTCAGTGGCGGAAGTGAGAGGCGTGGAATTAAGGCAATACTTGGGCTCCTCATCTGGGGAAATTTGGGGGTTTGGAAGTATTGCATGCCTTGTACATCGTGTGGAGAACACAGTTGATCTCACATCAGAGTGTGTTTGATATTAAAGATCTGCATTGCAGAGAGCACACACAGAATGGACATGGTTAAAAGGACAGGGATCTTTGTTTTGTTCACGGGTATTTCCTCGTGCTCAGAATAATGCCTGGTGCATGGTGGGCTCTCAGAAAATTTTTGATGAGTGAATAGTCAATATTTATACTGTGTGCAAGGGAGGAAAGAATAAATCAATTCATCGATAGGTATTAAATTGCCAACAAACCCAGGGCACATTGGGTAACAATGTTACAACTCAGACTTGGTCACAAAGCCTGCTGGATCACAGCAAAATGAAACAAAGGAGAGGGAGAAACCAGGAGTCAGAAGAGTAAGGACAGAGGGGACAACCAGACCAGCTCTGGAAACTAACCATGGCCCCGGGCCAGCTTGGGTTGGGTTTGGGCAGGTTGGTCTAGTCTGGAGGGTGGGGTTTGGAGATGGGAGTCCGAGTGACAGGATAGACTGAAAGTCAGGTGGACAGAGAGCAATCCAGCCCAAGCAGAGCCCAGTCAGTGGCTGAATGTTCAAGAGAAAGATCTGGTCTTATAGGGGAGGGACCTGGCAAAAACTGAGCAGGGTGATAGGGTCTAAATATGAGCAAAGAGGGGTACCTGGGTGGCCCAGTCTTTAAGCATCTGCCTTCGGCTCAGGTCATGATCCCGGGGCCCTGGGATTGAGCCCCGCATCGGGCTCCCTGCTCAGCGGGAGGCCTGCTTCTCCTTCTCCCACTCCCCCTGCTTGTGTTCCCTCTCTCACTGTCTCTCTCTCTCTCTCTCTCCCTGCCAAATAAATAAATAAAAATCTTTTTTAAATAAATAAATACGAGCAAAGAACTAGAGTACAAGACAATGGACCTGAAATCAAAGCCCAGGCTTACGGGACTAACATGGTCGATGGCTGGGGAAGGCCGTGATTTGGTGGGTCTGCACTGATGCCCAAAGCACCCAGCTTGCTAGGTCATCACTGGTCTAATGCTAAGCGTTCACCAGTTGAGGGACAAAGGCTCATATCATAGGTAAGGTTGAGCCTGCAGGGAAAGGGAATCAGACTAACTCCCTCACTGTGTGCTCCACTGCATCCTGAACGTGCTTCTGGAGACCACTCATCACACTTGCAATTGCTTCCAGACTTTTGTTCATTGCTGGCGCTGGGGATTGTTCTCTTGTTGATTATCACTTCCTCCCCAGCGCCAATACTGACACATAGTAGGCACATACTATGAATAAAAGAAAGAACCAGGGCCTCCCTGTGCAGGAGGCTTAGGAAAGCAGAGACGACTCTGTAGCTGACCAGACTTACATCCCAGAAGCACCCCCCCCTCCCCGCCCCATCTGCCTCGTATTGCCCTGCCTCTGCCAGGCCTGGCACCGAGGAAAAGGAAGATGGGAGTCATGACCCGCCTCGCAGAGCAAAGCTCACCAAGGCAGCTCTGAACCGCTGCCACTTTTTTCCTGAGTAGCCTCAGGTTTTCTGTCGCAATGATCCGTGTTACTATTTGAACAGCGTATTTTCACGCCGGGGTTTTCTTCTCCGGTGAAGAAGAGCGCTAGTAAGACAGCACGAGGTTCCAGGAGAGGAAAGGGGAGGGATAGAGAGAGGAAAGAGGGAAAGGAAAGAAAGAAAGAAAAGTACCACATCCCATTACCACTTGCACCAGAGCTGGATTCGGGTTGCTAAGTGCCTCACTGCGTGGTTACAGTCCCCATCCTGCCCCCTCCTGCCGTCCGCTCCCCGCAAGCACGGCAGCAAACCACAGCATCCTGCGAGGCATCCCGGAGACCCAGGGAGCCCGGCGCGCCGCCCGCCGGCAGGGCAGCCCCCTTCTGCTGCTCTCCGCTTCCCAACGGTACAGTTCAGCTCTGTTGTGGTTGCTGACCGCTCAGCGCTTTTGTCCTTGTAACATGATCATCCCACTCAGAGGCACAGAACTTGAAGGTCTTGAACTTGAGAGCACCTCTGAGGCCCAAGCTAATAGCCGAAAGAAGGGCAGATGGTGGGAGAGAAAGACAGACTCTCTGTATGTGTTTATTTTTAAACGAATAAGAAAAATATTGTAAACATAATTCCAACAGGACAAAATCCTACCCAATAGGAAATTGTAAATGCTTCTAAGGAATACCAAAGAATGTAAACTGTTTGCAGAAAGGCCAATAGATGATATCATTGCCTCTACAAGGACTTGGTGTCTGAAGAAAAATAAACTGGCCCATGAAGCCAACAGATGATGGGAACATATCTGGAATGTGATTCTTTGCCCCATATTTGCACAGCAAATAAGAGGAAAGGGTTTCAAGCATAATTCTAAGAGTAGGTGGGGGAAACAAAAAAATAAACCAAATGGTTTGGAACTAGCAGAAGTAACTTCCAGAATGAGAGGCTCTAGAGTACACGGGAAGGATCAAGAATATCAGCATTTCATTCAGGGGTGCCCGGCTGGCTCAGTTGTTAGAGCATGCAACTCTTGATCCTGGGGTTATGAGTTTGAGCCCCATGTTGGGTGTAGAGATTACCCCAAAATAAAAAAAAAAAATCAGTATCTCATTCAGACATAGAAAGGAAGGGATTTTCAAAGCCACAATGAGATACCACCTCACACCAGCCAGAATGGCTAAAATTACCAACTCAGGAAAAAACAGATGTTGGTGAGGATGTGCAGAAAAGGGAACCCGTTTTGCACTGTTGGTGGGAATGCAAGCTGGTGCAGCCACTCTGGAAAAGAGTATGGAGGTTCCTCACAAAGTTAAAATAGAGCTACCCTACAACCCAGCAAATGCACTTCTAGGTATTTACCCAAAGGATACAAACTTTGTGATCTGAAGGGGCATCTGTACCCCAGTGTTTATGGCAGCAATGTCCACAATAGCCAAACTATGGAAAGAGCCCAAATGTCCATCAACTGATGAATGGATAAAGAAGACATAGTATATAATGGAATATTATTTGGCCATCAAAAAGAATGAAATCTTACCATTTGCAACAACATGGGTGGAGCTAGAGAGTATTATACTAAGCGAAATAAGTCAGTCAGAGAAAGACAAATGTCATTTGATTTCACTCATATATGGAATGTAAGAAACAAAACAGATGAACATAGGGGAAGGGAAGGAAAAATAAAATAAGATAAAAAACAGAGAGGGAGGCAAACCATAAGAGACTCTTAAATACAGAGAACAAACTGAGGTTTGCTGGATGGAGGTGAAGGGGATGGACTAAAGGGGTGATGGGCATTAAGGAGGGCACTTGTTGGGATGAGCATTAGGTGTTATATATAAGTGATGAATCACTAAATTTTACCCCTGAAACCAATACTACCCTATATGCTAACTAACTCAAATTTTTAAAAAAAGATTTAAAAAATTAAATTGAATTAAAAATTAAGAAAAAGAAAGGAAGGGATTTTTACTTTTCCTCATAATGCCTTTTTATGGTTAAATTAGTATTCACTGGGGCCCAGATAGGAAGTAAAACAGAGCTTCTGGCAAGTTCTGCTCAGAGATACAGGTGGTCTTGGAGTCAAGCCCAGGGATCTGTTACCAGGCTACTTTTCCAGGAAATAGAATGCTAGTTAGAGGTTTGGGCACAGGACAGGCAAGGTATCAGTGGGGTGAAATATATTTTAAGAACCTCCTAAATACGATAATTGCCCTCATGGCATACTTTATTTGTTTGGGACCATGCTTTCTTTTTGAATGACAAAGGTAACCCAATATAGAAATATCTAACTACTGTGCAAAGGGGATAGGAACACACACCCCATAGTGCTATACAATATAAATGCAAAATACAGTTTACTGGGGGAACCTTACAAGCATAGAAGTAGCCGAGAGCAGAGTTCATACAAAGCCCTGAGTTATTTTCCCCTCAGGAAAGCATACTTAGGCTGAGACTGAACAGATCTATTCCCAAGAAGAACTGCTGTACAATGCTCTGCATACTTACAGAGAAAGGTAACTGTGTAACGATGGAAGCTTCCAAATCAAGTTGTTAGGAAGGGGAGCTGTCCCTTATCTCTGAAGGAAAGATAATAATAATACCTATCTCATAAAGCTATTAGGAAGATTAAGATAATCAATACATATAAAGCATGCAGAATGCTGTTTAATACAAAGGAAGCATTTCCTAAAATCTTTTTATTAAAAAGCATGCATCAAGTGTTAACTATAAATCAAGTGCTGCTTTAGGTGCTGAAAGCACAATGGTGAACTTGGAGCTTCTATTCTAGTGGGTGTGGCAGATAATAAACCAATAAACAACACAGTATAAACTACAATGGCATGTAACAACAAGTACTCTAAAGAAAAGAGTTTCATTCAGGGGTGCCCGGCTGGCTCAGTTGTTAGAGCATGATAGGGTGGCATGATATTTGACAAAGATCTGACTGGAGTGAGGCTACAACTCATGAGGCAATCTAGAAGGAAAGGGTATTCTAAGCAAAAGAAACAGCACATACAAAGGCCCTGAGGTGGGAACACGCGTGGAGCATTTCCAAGACAGCAAGAAGACTGATGTGACTCAAGAGGTGTAATGGGGAAATGGTAGGAAATGAGATCAGGAAAGTAGGCAGATCCCACAGGACCGTGCAGGGCATGACAAAGACTTTGGATTTTGTTTAAGAATAGTGGTAAGAAGAGGGTTGAACCGTGAAGCGACATTATCTGACTTATGTTGTAGGTTTGTGAGTGTAAGATAGGGGGCAGGGAGATTTGTTCAATGGCGATGCTCCAGGTGTGAGAAGACAGCACCTAGGACTGACTGCTGTGTCAGTAGAGGTAGCAAGAAGAAGTCAGATTTGAAGGGAGAAGTTATACATTCTAAGTCTTGTTGGCAGGGTTGACACAAGGTGTGAGAGAGAGGAATCACTCAAGCATTGGTTCTGAACAATTTGGAAGAAAGGTTGTCGCCATTCATTGAGATGAGTATCATTCAGGAAGGAGCCACTGGGTGAGGGGTGAGGGTTCACATGGTCTTGAACATGTCAATTTAATTTTTTTTAAAAGATTTTATTTATTTATTAGAGAGAGAGAGAGCACGAGCAGGGGGGAAGGGTAGAGGGAGAAGCAGACTCCCAACTGAGCAAGGAGCCCGATGGAGGGCTCGATCCCAGGACCCCGGGATCATGACCTGAACCGAAGGCAAACACTTAACCGACTGAGCCACCCAGGTGCCCGAACATGTTAATTTTAAAATACAAATTAGACACCCCAATTCAGTAGGCAGTAGCAATGAGATTTTATAGAACTTTAATCAAAACTGCAGCAAGTGTTTCTGAAACAAGTTTGAGGGCCTGTACAGGGAGAGGAGCAGGACTGATAATGGGAACCATTCTGCAGGAGGGAAGCACTGAAAGAAAAATGGTGGCACCATGTGTGGAATGTTCTGAAATGGGGTAGAGGATGGCACCAGCAAGGTAACAGTGGCAGCGTTTGGGCAGGTATAGGAAGGGGATTTCTCAATAGGGTCCAAGTAACTCCCACATCTCACTTGTTTTTTCCTTGTCTGTAGCTTCTCAGGTCAAGAGTTTGAGGCAAAGATAAATCTCCTAATATCTCCAAGCCTCTTGTTTTTATCTGTAAAGTAAGGAGGACAGACTAATAATACTGATAAGAACTAATAATTATTGAATATTTTTCTGTATGCTAGGCACCACCTGAATCACTTGACAAGTGTTGTCTCATTTACCCTTCACAACAACTCTGGCAGACTGATGTCATTTTACAGATGATGTAACAGAGATTTAGAGAGGTCAAGGAACTGTCCTGTGGTCACATAGTTTGTGAGTGGTTGAGGGACAGAGACCAGGATTAAAATCCAGACTGTGTGATTCGAGAGCCTGCGAAACTGTTCTACTTCCAGCTCTCATGCCCTATTACTGGAAGATAAAAATGCCACCTCATATATGTGTTAACATATAACAAAGCACACTTGAGAAGCACAGGTGTGTTGAATTCGGGGCCCCTGATAATAGTAGCAGCTGTCCAGCACCCAATGGTATGGCAGGTTGGATGCTGCCTCCCTGCCCTCCATCTCCTGCCTCCCCTCTCCCCGTGGACATTAGGATGTCCACGACCTAATCTCTGGAACCTGTGACTGTTACAGTATATGGCAAAAGGGATTTTGCAGATGTCATTAAGTTGGGTGTCTTGAGATGGGAAGATTGTCCTGGATTATCCAAGTGGGCCCAAGGCAACGACCCAAGGTTCTTCTAAGAGAGAAAGTTATGAGAAGATGGAAGTACAGAGAGATTAAGATTTGAAGATGCTACGCTGCTGGCTTTGAAAATGAAGGAAAGGCCCATGAGGCAAGAAATGCAGTGTTAGAAGCTAGAGAAAGCAAGGAAACAGATTTTCTCCCCTACAGCCTTCAGAAGGAAGCAGCCCCCTGCAGATACCTCGAGTTAGCCCAATAAAGGCAATTTTGGAATTTCTCACCTTCAGAACTATAAGAAAACAAATCTCTCTCTAAAGATTTATTTATTTATTTATTTATTTATTTATTTATTTATTTATTTATTTATTTATTTTAGAGAGACAGAGAGAGAGCGCGGGGCGGGGAAGAGACAGAGCGGGGAGGGAGAGTCACAAGCAGACTCTACATTGAGGGTGGGGCCTGACGCAGGGCTTGGTCTCACGACCCTGAGATCACTACCTGAGCCAAAACTAAGAATCAGACGCTTAACTGACTGCACCATCCAGGCGTCCCATCCAACAGGGGAGACTGGGACCCAGGCATATTGGGGGTGAAGGAATGGCAGCCAGCACAGTGCCTTGTATATAATGGGGCTCCAGTAAAATTCATCTCTTATTTCCTCCCGGATGGTGTGACTCAGAAACAAGAAACATCCACATGTCCACCCACACATATACATATCTCAGAATTGAGACAAAGACTTTCTCATTCTAGATTTCTAAATAAAATAAAGCTGTGGAAAA
Organism: Mirounga angustirostris; assembly: GCF_029215605.1. Classification (NCBI taxonomy): domain Eukaryota; kingdom Metazoa; phylum Chordata; class Mammalia; order Carnivora; family Phocidae; genus Mirounga; species Mirounga angustirostris. Next base: position 79,012,321 of record NW_026991713.1, read on the forward strand.
AAATTTCTACCCAAACTTTAAAGATTAAAGAAAGGAATCAGACATAGAGAGTGGCTCTGATTCTAAGGAAAGTCACGCCATTTTTACTGCTATCCAGACTCATGAGCAGTCCACCCACAAAAGGAAAAATGTCAGCATTAGCAATAACAAGTTACCACTGTACCTGATTTATCACCAGCTCTGGGGCAAATGCAAACATATGCCATAATAATTCAGTTTTAATCAACCATTGCATAGCTAGTTGAAATACCAGTACCCTACCATTTTTTTAAAAGATATATTTATTTCTTTGAGAGAGAGAGAGAGAACAAGCAGGAGGGGCAGGGAGAGGGAGAAAGAATCTCAAGCAGACTCTTCACTGAGCATGGAGCCTGATGCCGGGCTGGATCTCATGACCCTGAGATCATGACCTGAGCTGAAACCTAGAGCCCCTTGATTAACCAACTGCCCCACCCAGGCACCCCAGTACCCTACCATTTTTAAACAGGACCATCTAAATTTCCTAAAGTCGTCCCAAGGCTGCTCATCCAAAAACAAACACACACAAAAACAACAGAACAAAACAAAAACTGGGACTATTGCTTGATTTCTTCCCAAGAAATGCATTATTCATGGAATGACATTATGTCATTTCAGATCTCTGAGGGTTTTTAGAGAGCTTCAAATACCCTTGGTTTCAGTGATATTGAGTCAGAACATAATGGGTTTTGGCTGATAGTCAACAGAATTTACAAATCAAACACCAGGTACCATGTTATTTTTATTATTAACTATTTCTGATTATTTAAAACAGTGCATTGTCATCTTAGAAAATTTAGTAATGTGGAAAAATTAACAAGAAGAAAATATAAATTGCCCATAATAGAACTACCTGGATATAGATAGAACTATTAGCATCTTACTGCTTTTTTAAATGTATTTTATTTCCAGATAATTTACTCACACACACACACACACAAATACATGTGTTTTTTTAAATTCAGATCATTCTGAAAAACTACAGCCTGAATATTTATTATATTACAAACATCCTCACAAGCCATTTAAATATTCTTGAAAAATCTGAGTTTACTGGCTGTATTATATGGATTTACCATACTTATTAAAGATTTTACATTATTGGATATTTAGATTGTTTTTCCAAGATTGAATAAAGAGCCTTGTACTTAAATGTCTGTGAAAACTTAAAATTATTTCACTAAATTCATAGAATTAGAATTACTGGGTTAGAAGATCGTAATTTTAAAGGTTCTGATTCAGGGGTGCTTGGTTGGCTCAGTCGGTAGAACATGTGACTCTTGATCTTGGGGGCATGAGTTCAAGCCCCATGTTGGGGGTAGAGTTTACTTAAACAAATACATGAAGGTTCTAATACAGAAAGGTTATAACAGTTTACATTCCCACCAAACTTATACCCATTCTGAGTATTATCTTGTTTAAATTAAAAACTAAGACTCAGGAACAAACAGACTCCAATAATTATAAACATAACGGACCATAATCGATCATCTTTTCCTAAATAGACAACTGGAACTTCTCCCATGGGCTTTCTGGTAGAGTTTCACATTTATAGGCACTTCTTAAAAAGCAGTTTTTTCCTTCTTCTTTTCTGGTGTGTATATGTGTATGTATGTTTCCAATAGGCATCTACCACTTTTTTAATCAGGAAAACGAACTCTCGGTTAGAAACATGATGATATGACTTTAACTCAATCATTCTACAGATAAAGTCTTGCTAAATTAGTATTCCCATCTATGCGCATCATTCAAAATAAAATATAATAGAGCACAGAATATTTGCTTTTTTTACATGTCCAGTGGGTTCCAATGAAAGACTATTATTTTGTGTTTGTTGTTGTTTGTTTAGTTTACCAAAAAGATTTTTAACAGGAAAAAAACCCAGTGCATCAGAATAGTCTAAGAGGCCATCTTAGGGAGGGCGGCTTGAGCTTCTTTGCTCAAAATGGAGGAGAAAACAATCTTTTTCTATCAAAAACGTGTTAAAACCCCCAGAACCTTCCTTTGACCCTATACCCTCCCTATCTCTTCTGCCATCTCTCCTCCTCTACCCATCCAGGCTTTTGAAAGTCATCCACACCTGCTGGAAGTCCTCAATTCCACGCCCCCCGATTCGGTTCACAATTACAGCAAAGCTCCATCCCAGCCATTCCACTAAAACATGGTTTGCCAGATCAATCAGTGACCTTCTATTGAGAAATCCAGTGATGACTTTTTTGTCCTTATTTTAGTGAATCTTTCTGCTGAGTGTAATGTCATGGATTACTTCTTCCTTCCTGAAATTCTCAACTCTTGGCTTAGGTGACACCGTACCTTCCTGATGCTCCTTAAACCTTTCTAACTCTTTCTTCTTGGCCACCTTCCTAAGCCCCTCTTCCATTGCCCACTCCATAAGTCTTGATGTCCTCCCATTTTCTCACTAGCTCCCTTCTCTTTTTGCTCTCTGTGGCCTCCCTGGCAGGTCTTACATGCTTTCCTAGTTGTAGCAGCCACCTGAATGCTAAGTCTCCCAAACCTATACCTCCATCTAAGGCCTCAGGCTCATAAATCTGTCTGTTCAACATATCCATCAGAATCTATCACCACAGACACTGCAAAGTAATGCATCCCAAACTTCCCCCTCTACACACTTCTCCTCCACCATTCTCTGTTGGTGACACTACCTAAGGATCTAAACTGAACACAGAGATACTTCCTTGATTCCCTTGCACACCCTTCAGTGAATTATAAGCTGCAAAATGTCAAGCCATCCATGGTTGAATTCTAACATACAATCAAAGTCCAAGAAACATTAGTCTGACAAGACTGATTATTGCTAGTTTGTTAGGTTAGTGTAGTTAGTATTGTTATGTCTCATTATTTGATTTCATTAGTTTTGTTATGTTTCATTATTTCATTTCAACTCCCTTTAGGGTTCTCTCAAAGAACCCCAATTCAGGGGAATCAATACCTGCCAAACTCCTTGTTTTACCAGTCCATCTTTATGGACTCACATAACAGATGATGCCTGATGCCTGACAGCTCTTGTCCACACTTTTTACTCTCTCTAAAGTTGCCCACATTCCCTGACACCATTTCTCTTTGGAAACTTATCCTCCCCTTCTCTCTCTCTCTCTTTTTTTGTGTGTTGTGCAGATTCACCTCATTGCTCTGGCTGTCATGGCCTCATTTCTGCTTTGTCTCTTACCTAGATTCTACATACACAGAAGTCCTAGGTCTGACCCAGGAAGAAGGCCAGAGGGGGAGGATAATTTAATTTATAATCCAGTATCCTTTCCTTTTGTACATTTCACATAATCAAACACTCTACATATCACGACAATATATATCCTAAATATCTCTTTAATCTGTCCTTTCCTCTCCAAACAATGATCCTTTGTCCAGGCTCAGTTTCTCATTATTCTCACCTGGACCACTCCACGAGCTTCCAGCTTTTCCTTCCTGCCTCTAGTATTATTCCCTTCAAATCCACCCTCCATTAGCTTCCCAGTGCTCTAATTCAATAATCGAACTTTGTGCCCTGCCACTCCACCACACACACACACACACACACACACACACACACACACACACACCACCACCACAACCATCTGGTTACCAACTTGCCAGCCATGGGAATGAACTATCTTGAAAGTGGGTCCTCCATCCTCCAGTAGCAGTTGAGCCACACAGATGACATCAGATGAAACAGAGATGAGCTGTGCCTCGCAAGTTCTGACCAAATCACACAATCATAAACAAATAAATGGAAGTAATTGCTATCAGCCGCAAAGTTTTAGGATGGTTTGTTAATCAGCATTAGATAACAAACAGTGTGGTTCTGTTGACTAAAACCAGAGTCTTTGTGACTTTCCCTCCTTTGGCAATCATATTGCTTTCTTTCACTTAACTTCTTATACTTTGGTTTTCCCTTGTTCAATTCTTGATAATATGCCTGGGTGATTAGTTAGAATGATTTCTCATTATCAAATGCTGTGGAAATACATATATTTGACATATATGGTTTCCTACTTTTCAGCAACACAATAATCATTTTTCATTAGAAGATACACTTTTTCAAAGACTTATCCAAAAACATATCACAATGCCTTTTGGTGCAATAAGCAGGAATTTATTAGAGAGAAATATAAAGGCATGTGAGAGCTTATATGTCAGAGGACCAATGTATCTTATTCAGGGCAGGTGGAGACCTGAGTGTTTTCTGAGTGAATGGACTTTATGAAAAGCAATCTGCCTAATGCACCCAGCCACGTCAACTAGGAGTGCCAACCATCCCACTTCTGTCTTTTTCAAGCACTCCGACATACAGAACTCTAACATGCTGTAAGACCTGAGTAGGATAAAGACTTCCCTCTATTCAGAATTGCTTTGAAAATTCTGACCTGCAAAAAAAGAATAAAAAACCCTGGACAAAAGTTAGTAAATTCAGTATCACATCAGATCTGAATGTCAAGAATTAATTTTAATTATTTTCCTATATTTAACACACCATTCCATAGCTTTCTCATGCCTGCTATATTAGAGAACAATAAACTTTGAATTAAACATCCTTTTGCCTTAAAGCCAAGACAAGTTCGGATGTCTGCAGGTCTACTCTTCACTTTTAGGAGGAATGAGATTCTTTACAATCAGCTCCATTCATATGTCTGTAGTGAGCAATCTTTCCTAGTCTTCCTTTTCTAGCCTATTACCATCAACACTCCCCACTCCAACTATTATTTCCTCCTTCTAGGAGAGATGGAGAGTCTCTTGAGTGAACGTCTCCACTCTAAGTTATGTGTTTGGCGACATTACTCAGTCAGTCAGTCAGTACTTTTTTTTTTTTTGAACGTTTGCTATATTTCAGGCATTGTTCTCGGAACTTTAGATTTAGCCATGAACCAAAGAAATAAGGTCTGCTCTCATGGACCTTAAATTTTAAGGGTGGAGGGTGATTCAGTCACTAAAAAAATGAGTGAACAAGATAATTTCAGGTATTGCTACAAAGAACACATAACCAAGTAATGTGCTAGAGAGTGGCTGGCAGCTACTTCAGATGTGATGCCAAGACAAGCCTCTCTGAGTAGGGAGCCTCCAAAGGTGAGCCACCCCTCTCGCTCCAGGCTTGGTCTGACCAGCTCTGTAATGTGCTAAAAGCCTTCTTCAGTGGCAGTAGGAATAGGAAATAATCTGAGGGGATTCTTTTGATGTGAATTGGGTTTTTTTTCTTTTTTTCCCATCTCTTCTGGTTGGAGCCAGCAGAGATGTTGGAGCCCTGAGTGTCAGGAAGCGGGCACAGTGGATTAGTTGCCTCAGGCGGCCATGACAAATCACTACAAACCAGGTGGCTTGAAACAACAGAAACATGTTCTTTCACAGTTCTGGAGGCTCTGAGTCCACAATCAAGTTGTCGGTCGGACCACGTTCCCTCTGAAGGCTCTAGGGAAACATACTTCTTTGCGTCTTCACAGCTTCCGGTGGTCCGCCAGGAATCCTTGGTGTTGCTTGCTTTGTGACGGCATAAATTTTATCTCTTCACATGGCTTTCTTTCCTGTATCTCCTCTGTGTCTCTGTGTCCAAATTTCCCTCTTTATATAAAGACACTAGTCATTGGATTTAGGACCTACCCTCATCCAGTATGACCTCATTGTAACTTGATTATATCTGCAAAACCCCATTCCAGATAATGTCACATTCAAAGGTTCTGGGTAGATATGAATTTAGGGGGGACACTATTCAACCCACAACAGAATCAACTAGAACTCTCATTAGTGGGAGGAAATACAGCCCAGCAACTTGATGGGGCTAAAGAGTGGGGACCTCTTGAGAGGCATGGCCTGTGGAATCTAGGAGCAATATTATTTGCCATACAATTTTTAGTTTGCTCCCAATGTTATCAATCCCTTATGTTATCCTTCAGAGTTAAGTTAAATTTGTTAAGCCCCTAAAGCCTCCTAGCCGCCAAGCCTCTTCAGGAATGGGGAGAACAGTTGGGTCCCTGATTAAGCAAAGCGTGTGAAGAGATCACGGCAGCCCAGCAAAGCGATTGCTACACAGCCAAGATTGCTCGGCAGCCTCCATCTGAGATGACAATGAAAACCAGGACCAGCTGGCTGTCCCCAGAAATACTTGGAGACAGAATCTTTAATGATGCAGACTTCATTCACTCACCCAACATCATTCATCCAACACCTGCCATATGCCAAATACCTTGTTAGTACTAGTGATAAAATGCTGAGCAGCAAGAGCCTGGCCTCTGTTCTTGAGAATTTCATTGGCATTGAGGAGGATGAGAATTTGAAGAATGTCCTTTGGATATAAAGGACACTGTGACCCCATACTACTGAGCTGAGGACACATGACTTGCATTGATTATAAAGTGATTGATAGTACAACAAATATTTGTTGACTTCCTCCCACATGCCAGACTCTGTGCCAGGTGCTGGCATTCAGAAACAGCATTCTTGCTCCCCTCCCAAAGTTTCCCCTTCACTGTTCCATGGAATCTTTAGACACAACAAATCTACAAGATATTGATGTCCCTACAGCCTCCCTGAAATAATTTCTTTGATTGGTGTGCTTCATTTGGAAATAGCCCTATCATAATATCACATATCATATGCTTGATTACTCATCCCAACCTGAAAAACCCCAGATCAATGCCTCAGTGTCCTTTTCCTTAACTCCTGTTGAAAACCCTAAATCACTGCATAGAAACACATAGCACAGTGTGTCAGACAATGTAGACATTCATTCATTCATTCCTTCCTTCCTTCCTTCCTTCAAATGTACTGAGCAACTACCATGTACCAGGCAGTGGGATAGACACTAACTAAATGTTAATTTCTTTTTCTTTCCTAAATAAGGATTGCACATTTGTTTGCTGGTCATAGGAATGAGTTTCATATAAAAGAGATAAAATTCTGAAAAGTGATCTCATTATAATTTAGCCAAAGAAAGAATCACTATAGCTCAGAGAAGTTATGCCTCTTTGAGATCTTATAAGAACCCATCTTCAGCTTTTCTTTAATTTTGAATTTCCCTGCAGACTTAGTCCTATCTTCTTTCCTTTTTGCCTTCTCCTCGGATCTCCCATTAAAGACAGCCAGTCACTATTAAGTTTGGTCAACATGCATCATTTGCAATATTATCTCCGAATAAAAGCTAGGAGAGTAATTTGCTTCTATGTTATAAAAGCTTCTAGAAATGAATGTCTGGGCCATCACTCATGAACATAACGATAGGACTTGGTTCACTTTTCTTTTACAGTTACGGACCATGATATTTTGAAGAGAGCATAGTGTGGTGAGAATCCACGAGCTTGGGGTCAGGTCTGGCTTTGAGTCCCTACTCTTTCGTTTGCTGCCTGAGTGAACCTAGGCAATTTACTTAAGCTTTTTTTTTTTTTTTTTTCAGCTGGAAACCTCAGCTACATTTTGGGGCTACAGTGAGAATTAGAGACAATCTACCAAATTGTCTGGTACTTAATTCATTGACACTCTTACTATGATTATTCTAGTCATGCCCAGTAATCTATATAATCTCTTGGATCTATTTATGGTTGCTTCTGACAGTTCCCTTTTATCTTTTTGATATCAGCTATGAATGGATTTGTAAATATAACCTAGTGTCTTCCAAATGCAAAGGGGAAAAATACCCAATCAAGATGGCACGGCACAAAAGTGAGTGTGCTCGAACTCAAGCTGTGAGATATGAAACAGACTAACTACCATGGGCGGCTGGTGAGGTCATAAGCCTAAAATAATTTGGCAGAGCTAAACCAGACTAGCACAAACAGACTTCTGAATTGGCACATAGCACAAAAGGTGGTTCTCCTTATGCCCAAATATAGATGTTGACTCACACACTCTGCGTGAGACAGCTGAGGAACAAAGTGATATCATCCAGGGAGGCAGGATGACATCATTCTGCAAATGTTTTTTGTCTGTCTGGTTTTTGGCATTAGATGTTTTCGGCTCCTATTTCTCATGATTTCCATCAGTTGCTCTTTAAGACTACCCTCCTTGAGGGAGGCAACATCAGCTCCTATCTTTAAATTTCCTGTACGATATAAATATTTTTCCATTCTGGCATGGTGTCTGGTTTCCCTTCCATTCATGCTATTGAAACTGGTCTCAAAAGGGCCACTAAAAATAGGCTAGTTGCCCAATCCACTAGATTCTTTTTTGTTTCCTCCCCACTGGAACTGTGTACGGTGGGGGACACAGCTGATCAACTCCTCTTCCTTGCCCTACTCTCTCTTTGCTTCCTTGTGCTTGCCTTGGGATTCTCTTCCTTCTGAAGATCACTTCTTATGAGCCTCCTTCACTTGTCTCTCTTCCATATCTCCCCTAAGATGCTCTCCCAAGTGATCATTCTGGCCTCTTCTCTGCCCACGAGCACCCCTGGTACGTGTATCTTCCTGGTTCCCTGTTCTCAGTGAGAATTCTGCAATGACCTTTGCCAAACCAAACCTGTTCAGGTCACTGCCCCAACTAAGAATCCTCGATTTTTGCTGCTGCCTTCAGGATAAAGCCCATACACCGTAGGAAGACTGCCAGGCCATTCATAACCTGATCTTAGGGATCTTCTGAACTTCGCATCCCACCACGGAGCTTCTCTGCCCTTGCTCAGGCCATTTCTTTATCTCTCTACTCTCTGCCTCCAAAAATCTTGCTGACCTTCTGAGATCAAATTCAAATGCCATTTCCTTAACTTCTTCCTCCCTGAGGCCCTGGTGGCATTAGTGGCTTCTTCCCAGTTCCCATGACAATTTTCACAGACTGCTAGAGTAGCACTTAGACACATTTTCTTACTGTCTGCTCTGCACTTATCTGTCTGTTCCCTTAGATAGTGACTTCTGGAGAACAGTGACATCACCTTCTGTGTCTGAGTATTCACGCCACCAGCACCGTGCCTTGCAGATAATTACATCCTCAATAAAAATAGTTTTCCATTTCAATGGAATCTGTTTTTCAAAGATCAGTCTTCTAATCAGGTCCAGTTACTTCGCTACTTAAAATGGGAGAGAGAGACAGAGAGAGAGAGAGACTATCTCTGCCATGAATTAAATGTATTTTAGGCCATATTTAGGCTTTCAAGGCAGAACTCTTTTTCACTCTCTCTATATAATTAAACTGTGGGCAAAAGAAAGGCATTCCATGGTTTTTTATGCATGATCAACTTCCAGGTCAGCTAGATTCCAGTGCATAATCACCAGAAAGAACCAGAATGTCTAATCTACCCTTTGCGAATAAAGGGCCTACTCAATTGAGGAAACTCTTCTAAGACACCAGGGTATCATTTAGTACATTTCTTCCCCGAGGAGATGAAATAGGGCCTGGATGTGTATTATAACAGATGCACATAAGCTCTAATTTTGTTTTGCAAAATAAATGGTTACTTAAAACTAAGCCTGGATCAACTCAAATATATCACATAGCCAACCCAGACAGAAATAAAGCTCATTATAATGATTGTGAAGAGGACCATTTTTCTTTCACCTGCTCTATTCAGTCAAGATCTGCTTCAGCAATGATCTCTGTATAGGACTAGCTAGTGGGGTTCTTCAGCTCAGGTTTCAGAAGAGCAATAGCCAAATCTCCTGTGAGTGACTGAATTTCCACTGTTTAAGGGCATGTACAATTTACAATATGTATCTCCATAAAAATGAACCATCTATATTGAGCAATGGTATGCACATGGCAAGCACCGCCTCTATATCTCATGTGGATTATCTCATTTCCTCAAAATAACCCTCTGAAGTTGAAACTATTATTATCTCTATTTTATAGATGAGGAAACTGAAGGTCAAAAAGTCAAGTCACTTCCTTATGTTGTAGAGCCCCTGAACAGTGACGGTGAGTCAGAGACTGAGTCTGACTCCAGTGAACTTAGGGGACATACAGATATTTTTGTGTCAGTTGCTTGCACCTGCTCATGAAGGGAATGATGACAGCCCATAAGCAACATGCATAAGGAAATGTGGCCAGTTAGGTTTGAATCTTTATGCACTTTCTTCCAGCCCCGTCTCAAAGACTGAGACTCCATCACTTCTAGGTACAGAAGACTTTATATATTTTTTTTAACTAAAAAAGAGTGGGCACGGTAGAGATGCCAGGGGAGCTAAATTGTATGAACGCACAGTTTCCTGCTCAAACCTCAGCTTGTAAGTATGTGCAGATAAGTGAAGACTGTGCTCAAATCCCTTAGGTCTAAGTGCACCTCAGTAGAAAGATTCTGCCTTTGCCTGAATCTGTCCACCTCCCAGAGGAGCTCTGTAGCATGGAGCCCAGGGGACTCTGGGACAGGATTGTCAAGCTCTGCCACGTAATCACTTCATTCATATGGACATTTCTTTTGTAAACTGACACTTCTCTGTCACTCAATCCAGCGTCTACTGGAAAAATGCTCCCTTATTGACACTGAAGTAGGAGAGCCAACATATTTCATCCAGGTTGCTCAGCTTATTGGTATGTATTTGTTGTTAATAATTTCTAATAATTGTTTCTATTTCCTTCGTGTTAGTCATGATCTCTCCCCTTTCATTCATAATTTTATTAATTTGGGTCCTTTCTTTTGGTTAAGTCTGGCCAGTGGTTTTCGATCTTATTAATTCTTTCAAAGAACCAGCTTCTAGTTTCGTTGATCTGATCTACTGTGTTTCTGGTTTCTAATTCACTGATCTCTGCTCTAATCTTCATTATTTCTCTTCTAATGCATGGCTTAGGCATTGTTTGTTGCTTTTTCTCTAGTTCTTTAAGGTGTAGAGTTAGATGGTGAATTCAGGATTTTTCTATTTTTTTGAGTGAGGCTTGGATGGCTATGTATTTCCCCCTTAGGACCACCTTTGCAGTATTCCACAGGGTTTGGACTGATGTGTTTTCATTCTCCTTGTTTTCCATGAGTGGATGCTCTCCTGGAAACCTATAAACCCCCAAGACTGAAACAGGAAGAAATGGACAACCTGAATAGGCCAATAACCAGTAACGAGATTGAAGCAGTGATCAAAAACCTCCCAAAAAACAAGAGTCCAGGGCCTGATGGATTCCCTGGGGGATTCTACCAAACATTCAAAGAAGAAATAATACCTATTCTCCTGAAGTTGTTTCAAAAAACAGAAACAGAAGGAAAGCTTCCAGACTCATTCTATGAGGCCAGCATTACCTTAATCCCCAAACCAGGCAAAGACCCCATCAAAAAGGAGAATTTTTGACCGATATCCCTGATGAATATGGATTCCAAAATCCTCAACAAAATCCTAGCTCATAGGATCCAACAATACATTAAAAGGATCATCCACCACGACCAAGTGGGATTTATCCCCGGGATGCAAGTGTGGTTCAACATTTGCAAATCAATCAATGTGATAGAACACATTAATAAGAGGAGAGAGAAGAACCATATGGTCCTCTCAATTGATGGAGAAAAAGCATTTGACAAAATACGTATCATTGCCTGATTAAAACTCTTCAGAGTATAGGGACAGAGGGAACATTCCTCAAGTTCATAAAATCCATCTATGAAAAACCCACAGCGAATATCATCCTCAGTGGGGAAAAGCTGAGAGCCTTTCCCTTAAGATCAGGAACACGTCAAGGATGCCCACTCTCGCCACTAGTGTTCAACATAGTACTGGAAGTCCTAGCAACAGCAATCAGACAACAAAAAGAAATAAAAGGTATTCAAATTGGCAAAGAAGAAGTCAAACTCTCTCTTTTCACAGATGACATGACACTTTATGTGGAAAACCCAAAAGACTCCACCCCCAAATTACTAGAACTCATACAGCAATTCAGTAATTTGGCAGGATACAAAATCAGTGCACAGAAATCAGTTGCTTTCTTATAAACTAACAATGCAACTGTAGAAAGAGAAATTAGAGAAACTATTCCATTTACAATAGCACCAAAAACCATAAGATACCTCGGAATAAACCTAACTAAAGAGGTAAAGGATCTATACTCTAGGAACTACAGAACACTCATGACAGAAATTGAAGAAGATACAAAAAGATGGAAGGGGTGCCTGGGTGGCTCAGTTGGTTAAGCGACTGCCTTCGGCTCAGGTCATGATCCTGGAGTCCCAGGATCGAGTCCCGCATCGGGCTCCCTGCTCCGCGGGGAGTCTGCTTCTCCCTCTGCCCCTCCCCCCTCTCATGTTCTATCTCATTCTCTCTCTCAAATAAATAAATAAAATCTTAAAAAAAAAAAAAAAAAAACCAAAAAGATGGAAAAACATTCCATGCTCATGGATCGGAAGAATAAACACTGTTAAAATGTCTTTGCTACCCAGAGCAATCTATACCATCAATGCCATCCTGTTCAAAATTCCAATGACATTTTTCAAAGTGCTGGAACAAACAATCCTAAAATTTGTATGGAATCAGAAAAGACCCCAAATCGCCAAGGAAATGTTGAAAAAGAAAAACAAAGCTGGGGCATCATGTTGCCCAATTTCAAGCTATATTACAAAGCCATGATCACCAAGACAGCATGGCACTGGCACAAAAACAGACATATAGACCAATGGAACAGAATAGAGAGCCCAGATATGGATCCTCAACTCTATGGTCAAATAATCTTCGACAAAGCAGGAAAAAATATGCAATGGAAAAAAGACAGTCTCTTCAATAAATGGTGCTGGGAAAATTGGACAGCCACATGCAGAAGAATGAAACTCTACCATTCTCTAACACCATACACAAAGATAAACTCAAAATGGATGAAAGACCTCAATGTGAGACAGGAATCCATCAAAATCCTAGAGGAGGGGGCGCCTGGGTGGCTCAGTTGGTTAAGCGACTGCCTTCGGCTCGGGTCGCGATCCTTGAGTCCCGGGATCGAGCCCCGCATCGGGCTCCCTGCTCGGTGGGGAGTCTGCTTCTCCCTCGGACCCTCCCCCCTCTCATGTGCTCTCTCTCTCTCTCAAAAAAAAAAAAAAATCCTAGAGGATAACATAGGCAGTAACCTCTTTGACATCGCCCACAGCAACTTCCTTCAAGATACATCTCCAAAGGCAAGGGAAACAAAAGCAAAAATGAACTTTTGGGACTTCATCAAGATAAAAAGCATCTGCACAGCAAAGGAAACAGTCAACAAGACAAAGAGGCAATCCATGGAATGGGAGAAGGTATTTGCAAATGACACTACAGATAAAGGGCTGGTACCCAAGATCTATAAAGAATTTCTCAAACTCAACACCCAAAAAACAAATAATCCAGTCAAAAAATGGGCAGAAGACATGAACAGACACTTCTCCAAAAAAGACATACAAATGATTAACAGACACATGAAAAAATGTTCATCATCATTAGCCATCAGGGAAATCCAAATCAAAACCACATTGAGATACCACCTTACACCAGTTAGAATGGCAAAAATGGACAAGGCAAGAAACAACAAATGTTGAAGAGGTTGTGGAGAAAGGGGAACCCTCCTACACTGTTGGTGGGAATGCAAGTTGCTACAGCCGCTTTGGAAAACAGTGTGGAGGTGCCTCAAAAAATTAAAAATAGAGCTACCCTATGACCCAGCAATTGTACTCCTGAGTATTTACCCCAAAGACACAGATGTAGTGAAAACAAAGGCCATATGCATCCCAATGTTCATAGCAGCAATGTCCACAATAGCCAAACTGTGGAAAGAGCTGAGATACCCTTCAACAGATGAATGGATAAAGAAGATGTGGTCCATATATAGAATGGAATATTACTCAGCCATCAGAAAGGATGAATACTCAACTTTTACATCAACATGGATGGGACCGGAGGAGATTATGCTAAGTGAAATAAGTCAAGCAGAGAAAGTCAATTATCATATGGTTTCACTTATTTGTGGAACATAAGGAATAGCATGGAGGCCATTAGGAGAAGGAAGGGAAAAATGAAGGGGGGAAATTGGAGGGAGAGATGAACCATAAGAGACTATGGACTCTGAGAAACAAACTGAGGGTTTTAAAGGGGAGGGGGCTGGAGGTAAGGGTTATCCTGGTGATGGGTATTAAAGAGGGAATGTTCTGCATGGAGCACTGGGTGTTATATGCAAACAATGAATCATGGAACCCTACATCAAAAACTAATGATGTATTGTATGGTGATTAACATAACATAATAAAATAAAATTTAAAAAATAAATTAAATTAAAAAAAAAGAGCCAACATATTAATATTTATCCAACCTATTCCATTTTCAGCAGAATTCTTGAAAACAGGGCTGTGCCCTTCTACTCCCGAGATAGGGCACCTGCAAATATTTCTTTTTAATCGCCAGCTCTTATGTTCCTGGCATAATCAGTTTGTTCCTGAAGATGATGGCTTCCTACATTGTATCTCCAAGAATAAATGTTACCTTCTCTCAAGCAAATCGCTTTGAGGCTATCACTTAAAGTCAAATTTAATAATTACTCAATGCAAAAATTAATGCATTCTATTAGCTAAAATGAAATTTTTAAAAAATCTTAGGTGAATTACTAACAATCATTAACAATGATGATATAACAAGACACAAAACACATACTATAAACTGAGGGTGTGGGAAAACAGACATTCTCATATATTGCTGGTAGAAGTATCAGTTGATGAAATTTTCACAGACAGCAATTGGGCAATATCTATTGAAATTACAAATGCATTTACAGATGATTCATAGGTGATTCACTGCAGCATTGTTTTGTAACAGCAAAAGATTATAGTCTATCCACCGATAAGGTACATACAATGCAAACAAAAAAGATTGAAAAAAGCCCCATATAAATATGATATGATATGAAATGGTATCTAAACCACGTGTGAGTGTGTGCGTGAGAGTATGCATGTGTGTATCCTGTGATGTGCTGGTTCATGTTCAACCTTACCAGTTCCCTAAGCATGGTTCCATGACTGTTGGTTGACAAGTAAGATGAAAGTCAAACAATGAAAATGTAGTCTGGAGGGCACCTGGGTGGCTCAGTTGGTTAAGCATCTGCCTTCGGCTCAGGTCATGATCTCAGGGTCCTGGTATTGAGCCCCATGTCAGGCCCCCTGCTCAGCAGGGAACCTGCTTCTCCCTCTCCCCCTTTTCATGCTCTCTCTTGCCCTCTCTCTCACACAAATAAATAAAAATCTTTTAAAAAATGTATTCTGGAGCTTCATTGGTTCATCAGTGAAGTGAGTGACTTCTTTGCCAAATTGGATAATAATTTCAAATACTGGAAGAATATTTCCTCAATTTTTTGTTACATTCACAAGGACAAACTTTTAAGTTTAATATGCATTAACATTTTACCATCCTTTTCTTAATTCTAGGCAATCAATGAAACAAAAAATTAATTCCTGATTTGTATCGTTAGCTGATTTCTATGGGAGAAATATTCCCCCAATAGTCAACTTCAAGCTAGCAATGTGACATCCCTGAATACACAGTGGGAAGAGATGAACATGCTTACAGAAACGACATTACGTAGTATTTCCACCATATAGATAGAGTAGATGCAAATTACCTCATGACACATATATGATAGTGTAATATAATAAAATAATTAGGAAGCGATTTTTAGTATTTGTTACCTTTTTTATAACTTAATTGCAAGTGTATTTATTTTTTAATAGTGGTTGTATTTAGTAACCAGCTCACAAAATTCCTGAAAAATGTAACAGCTGGTTCTTGTTTACTTATGAGATGGCACCAAAGCAATTATGTGTATAAATGTATACAATTAGACTGTCCCACCAGGAAGCAAAAAATATATTTGGATGAAAATCTGAAGAAAATTCAATGTAGGGTCTTTTTAAAAAGTATGAGCGAGGTTAAGGAAACACAAAGGGATGTTGAGAAATCTGTGAATATACCAAAAGATGTTGAGTTTTACGGTTCAGGTGGGTGAAGTGCATGGTATATAAATTATATCTCAATAAGGCTGTTTTTAAAAAAGAGAGATACTGAGGCTCCCAGGGACTAGAGGTGGCAGGAAACATTAGCACCCCTATGTTTTATGGGGCAAGAGAAGGGAACAGTTTTACCAGAGCACTGTGAGAAATAAGGACCCAGAGGGGCTTCCAGCAAAAGCTATAGTTATAGAGGGACTCAGTCACCACCTCAACTGTAGCTCAAAAACAGAGGAAAGTGGAGATGGAGAGAATAGCCGAAACTTTCCACTCTCCTGTCCTTCAGTCTCCTACTGGTGCCTCACATTGGCCAAACTCAACTGTAAGTCAGAGGGCTTGGGAAGATGGCCGATGTATTCATAGGGGTCAACTTCCTAGGGCCCAGAGCAGATCCATAAGGGTTAGATAATGGATCTGAGGGCAAACAGAGAATGGACACACACACACACACACACACACGTATTTGCTAATCAAGTATATGTATAGTATATTTCTGGAAGAAACAAGAAAATTGTTAATATTGGTTGGCTTCAGGGAAGGGGAAATACAGAAAGACATAGACTTTTCACTCTGTAACATTTGTAGCTTTTGAATTTTGAACCATGTGAATATATTACCTATTTTTAGAAAGAAATTACATTTAAATTAAAAAATGAAAATCAGGGACGCCTGGGTGGCTCAGTCGTTAAGCGTCTGCCTTCGGCTCAGGTCATGATCTCAGGGTCCTGGGATCGAGCCCTGCGTTGGGCTGCCTACTCAGCAGGGAGCCTGCTTCTCCCTCTCCCACTCCCCCTGCTTGTGTTCCCTCTCTCGCTGTGTCTCTCTCTGTCAAAAATAAATAAAATCTTTTTTAAAAAATGAAAATCAACCAAAAAACAAGTAAATCTGTGGTAGTTCACAAATCAAGGCAGTTCACAAATCACTTGATTCTCCTCTGCTTCTGAGCACAGGACAGGATTGCAGTCCCCTACCCCTGCTGGAGTTGCGTATGGCTACAGGTCTTATTTGAGGAATGCAACATGAGCACAACTAATGTGCATCACATCAGGCAGAAGCTTGAAGAGTCAGTGTATGTATTGCCACCTTCCCTTTTTCCTACCTCATAGATCATGGAAGCATCTACCAAGATTGAACTCCTGTTAGCCAGAGTCCATAGTTTATAAGGAGTAGACACGTTCCCTTCCACCACCACTGTACTAACATTGGATATGTAGCATGAGTGAGAAATAACCTTTGTTGCTTTAAATTACCAAGATTATGGGGCTGTTTGCTGCCACAATGTAAACTAGTCTATCCTCACTGACACAAGATGGAACCAGATGGCTCCTGGAGTTATTTCCAAATAAAAAATATGTGATTTTTAAAAATAGTTACATTTAGTCTCTTGTATTTAAAACAATACGCATGTTTACACCCATGGAAATATCACTGTTTTCAATGACAGTATGTATATTGATTTGTGAATATTAATACTAACCTTACATTTGGCAATTTATATATCAAAACCTCAAAAGTGCATACCGTTAGGCCAAACAATTATACTTCTATGAATTAATGCTAATGGAATAACAATAATAATGGCTAAATTTTATTGAACAGCTATTATGCACCAGGCACTATTCTAAGTACCTCACATAAATTACTTTAGAATGCTCATGGCAATCCTATGACGAATGACCTATTATTTTTTTTTTAAAGATTTTACTTAAGAGAGAGAGCCTGAGCGGGGTGGGGGGAACAGAGGGAGAGGGAGAAGCAGGATCCCCACTGAGCAGGGAGCCTGATGCGGGGCTCAGTCGATCCCAGGACCCTGGGATCGTGACCTGAGCCGAAGGCAGAGGCTTAACCGACTGAGCCACCCAGGCGCCCCTGACCTATTATTATTACTACCTTTTACACAAGGAGACTGAGGCTTGGAGAAGCTGAACGACTTGTTAAAAATTATATAACTAATAGGTAGAGTAACCAGGATTTAAATCCATCAGCCTGACTCCAGAGCCTAAGCTTTCAACCATTATGATATACTGCTACTTCTTCCTTATCTTAAATTTAATTTTCCCCTTATTTCTTCTTTGACTTACACATTTCTTAATTTCCAAATGTATGTCTTTTTCTAGTAATCTTTTTTCCAACTTTATTGGGGAATAACTGACAAATATAGTTGCACATATTTAAAGTGTACAACGTGATGATTTGATATAGATACACCTATCATAGAATGACTGCCAAGATTGAGATAATTAATTAACACTTCATCACCTCACACAGTTAATGCTTTTTTTTTTTTTTTTTTTTAAATGGTGAGAAAGCTTAAGATCTACTCTGGGCAACTTTCAAGTACAGCTCATCGTCAACTTATAATGGGGTTATGTCCCGCGAAACCCACTGTGAGTTGAAAATATAACAACTCAAAACTGCATTTAATACACCTAACCTACTAAACATCACAGTGTAGCTTCACCTACCTTAAACGTGCTTAGAACACTTAACATTAGCCTACAGTTGGGCTAATCATCTAACACAAAGCCTCTTTTATAATAAGGTGTTGACTATTTCATGTAATGTATTGAATACTGTACTGAAAATGAAAAACAAAATGGTTGTACAGATGTGCAATGCTTGTAAGTCCATTGGCTGCTGCTGCCCAGCATCATGAGAGAGGATCATACTGCATGCTGCCTGGGAAAAGGGGTAAGATCCAAAATCAAAACCTGAAGTATGGTTTCTACTGACTGTGTATTGCTTTCGCACCAGCATAGAGTCAAAAAATCGTTAAGTCTAACGGTTGTAAGCTGGGGATCATCTGTACACAATACCGTATTATTAACTGTGGTCACCATGCTGTACACTAGACCCTCAGAAGTTTGTCCCCTTTGACCTACATCTTCCCATTTTCCCCTGCCCCCCCACCCTGGCAACCTGTTTCTATGAAGTCAGGTTTTTTTCTTTAGAGTCCACATACAAGTAATACTATACTTAGTGCTACTTCTTTTTTTTTTTTTTTAAGATTTTTTTATTTATTTGCGAGAGAGAGAATGAGAGACAGAGAGCATGAGAGGGGGGAGGGTCAGAGGGAGAAGCAGGCTCCCCGCCGAGCAGGGAGCCCGATGCGGGACTCGATCCCGGGACTCCAGGATCATGACCTGAGCCGAAGGCAGTCGCTCAACCAACTGAGCCACCCAGGCGCCCCAGTGCTACTTCTTAAATAGCTTTAAGGATGTAAATTAGAGCACTGCTTTAGAATAGCAAAGTGGGAAACAAATCTAATGTCCAAATGTGAGAGAGTATTGAATCAATTGTGGTTATAGAATACCATGCCCATTCAGTCATTTTTTTTTTTAAATCATAAATAAGCGGTGCCTGGGTGGTTCAGTCAGTTAAGCGTCTGCCTTGGGCTCAGGTCATGATCCCGGGGTCCTGGGATCGAGCCCCACGTCCTGGGATTGAGCCCCACGTCGGGCTCCCTGCTCAGCGAGGAGTCTGCTTCTCCCTCTCCCTCTGCACCTCCCCCCCCCCCCCCGCTTGTGTACTCTCCCTCTGTCTTAAATAAAATCTTAAAAAAATAAAAGAAAATAAAAAAAATCATGAAAAACATGAAAAGATGTCTGCAATATAAAAAAAATGAGAATAAGTCTCAAAGTTTTTGTTCCGTTTTTTAAAAAAGTATATGCATAGACAGCAGCCTAGAAAGCTTAGTAGCAGATCTGGATAGTAGATCTTACATGGGTTTTTCTAAGTGCCTACATGTATTGTCTGATTTTCCGTAACAACATGATAAATCCTAACATTAAAAATGCCACACTGAGCTCACACAGTAGATCCTGAAACAAGAGCTTGCATGCAGTTTCTCTAGCTAGTAAGCCACCCCAGGGAATAGGTGTGGGGATGTGGAAGAGTGAAATGGGATGGAGGGGAAGTCAAATCAAAGATGCGGCTGTGTTATAAAGCTGATCACCACTGTGGGAAACTAAGGCAGTTTCTCTAGAAATCTCTCTAAAGAGCCAGGGAGAACGGACCTCACCGTTGTCTGCCTGAGAGACACAAGGCAGGAGGATGTATCCACAGCTGCCTTCCCCATTGGTCAAGGGCACTAAGTCCCTCCTATTTCCGGTCTGCTCATTTGCCAGAAGGGCTAAGAAGGTTGCTGCCGGCATCCCATTGGCCAGAGCAGAGAAGCCTGGGGCGGAGAACCCGTGGTAAGCCGAAAGGCTGAGGGAGGTGCTGGAACAAAACTGAAGTGAAAAAAGGTGAAGAGAGAGGATGAGCATAGGGGCCCAAAAGACGGGAACTTTACATAACTTTGTATAAAGTTTAGAGATTGAAATACCAGCTTCAAGTCATGACTCTCTTCTTAATTAGAATGTGGTGAAATGGGGCGCCTGGGTGGCTCAGTCGGTTAAGTGTTTGCCTTCCGCCCAGGTCATGATCTCAGGGTCCTGGGATCGAGTCCAGCATCGGGCTCCCTGCTCAGCGGGAGGCCTGCTTCTCCCTCTGCCTCTGCCCCTCCCCACTGCTCCTGCTCTCTCTCTCTCAAACAAATAAATAAAATCTTAAAAAAAAAAAATGTGGTGAAACCCAAGTATTATTTTCTCTTTCTTTTAGAATAAGAGCTATTGTAGTAGGAAAGGCTACACGGAAGGTGCTGAAACTATCCATGTCCCCATCCAGTCAAGGTAGTAAATAAAAAACCGTATCACATCTCAGAGGGGCATGGCAGAGATTAGAACAAACCTCAAAGAATTAAAGGATGCAGAGGTGCGGTTCCCATTAAACACCATCCTGGCATCTACAAAAACCAGATTGTGGATGATTGCGTACCACTTGAATTTGACAAGAGAGAAGTCCCAGTCATAGCTACTAGTCTGCATAGGGTGTATCTACTAGAGCAGACTAATGCAGCCTAAGCATGCAGCATGTGGTTATTGATCTGGTGAGTATATTCCTCTCCTTATCAATCAAAAAGAAGGACGAAAAGCAGTATATATAACAGTATATATTCACAGGCTTGCCCCAAGACTATGTAAATTCTCCCATTTCCTGTCATAGGGAGCTGTACTTTGTGTACATTCTACAAAAATTACATTGGTCCACTATTTTGAGGTTACACATTAATAAGCAAGATGCAGCATGCACTCTAGGTGCCTTACTTAATAAGACATATAGAATCCAGAAGGTGAGAAATTAACCCTATGAAGTGAAAAAAGGCCTGCCAGATGAGCGCAGGACATGCAGAGATATTCCCTCCAAAGTAAAGGGTAGGTTACTGCGTCATTCACATCCTACCTGTAAGAAAGAAGCACACCACTTTTTAGGACTCTTTGGGTTTTGCTTGCAGAATATTCCACACTGAGGTCCAATGGTTGAAGCCATTTATAAGGTGACCTGGAAGGTTTCTAGCTTTAGTAGAGCCCAGAAAAAGAGAAGACTCTGCAGCAGGTCCAGTTTTCAGTCGAAGCAGCATCGCTGCTTGGGTCATATGAGCCAGCAGATCCTAGGGGAGCAGAGGTACCTGTGAGGAAGAGAGGTCACGTGAACTCTTTGGCAAGTCCCAATGACAGGACCGCAGTGCAGACATCTAGGCTTCTCAAAGCAATGCTGTGCCATTTGCTGCAGAGAACTATATATATCACGGAAAGTGCAGCTTCTGGAAGGCTATTGGGCCCGAGATAGCTCGAGTACCTCACTGTAGGACATCAAGTGACTGTGTGGCCAGACATGCTCATCATGAGCTGGAGGCTCTCAACTCCCCAAGTTATAAGGTGAGGTGGGCCTAGTAACAATATATTGTAAGAGAGCTGGAGACTGTGCCTGAGAATGTGCAGAAAGCACGAAGAAGCTAGATGAGAGATGACCCAAAACCTCAGGATCCCCATGCTCTGTACTCACTGATGTCTCTTCCTCATAACAGTTTCCCTATGACCACCTAACAAAGGAAGAAAAACCCATGCTAGGTTCACAGATGGACCAGCTTGGTGAAGTTGGTGCAGGTTGACAATGGACAACATTTCCATTTGGGGTGGCCTTGAAAGACAGTGGTGAAGGAAATCCTCCAAATGGGCAGATCACTTTTTAAAAAAATGATTAAATTGTCTTTGTAAACATTCTCATATTAACTCATAAATCTGTTCCTCCTACCCACAAGATTTATATAGGTAGGGCTTAAAAATAACATTTTTAGGGACGCCCGGGTGGCTCATTGGGTTAAGCGTCTGCCTTCCGCTCGGGTCGTGATCCCAGGGTCCTGGGATCAAGCTCCACATTAGGCTCCTTGCTCAGCAGGGAGCCTGCTTCTCCTCTGCCTGCCACTCCCCCTGCTTGTGTTCTCTCTCTCTCTCTGTCTCTCTGACAAATAAATAAACAAAATCTTTTTAAAAAATTAAAAATTAAAAAATTAAAAATAATGTTTGTACTGTTCATTTAAATTACCTAGATTTAAATTGCATCACCAATAATGAAAATGAAGTATTTACATTACAGGTTGCCCCCACTATCCAAAAGTAGAGCATTTCTATGAAACCTTTCATAAGCTGAAAAGGCATAAAGCAAAGAAGCAATTACCATTAACTTATATGGAACATTTTTGAGCATTCTCAGACCCAAAAAATAACCCCTCTTATCTGATACCTTAAGACACATCTTGCTGATAGATGCACCAAACAAATCAAGATAAAGCTCATGCCCACAGACACAGTTCAAAGCTATGGCAGCTTGATGCTAAGTTCCTGGGGAAGGCGCTTGGAGGGGTCACTCTCGCTGCCCTCCAAACAGCTGACTGCAAAACAAATGCTAAACACTATTTTTGCTTTTTGCCTTTTCTCGTAAAAGCAAAAATCATCTTCGGCTTTCTTTTCAGTTAGCAAAAATAGGTACCAGTGTAGGTCTTTCAAAAAAGTGAGGTGATGTAATGTGAACTTTCAAAAAGCGAGGGGTACCTATATGAACCGTGTTAATAAGAGGGAATGGAGAGGAAGACTTGCAAGACCATACAGAGAGCATGCATAGGAAGTAATAGGCTCTTTGAGAATTCTATCATTATTGCCTCAGCAGTGGGAGATTTGGTGAGCAAAAGAACAAGGAGGCAAACTGAAATAGCAGAAGGATAATAGGATTTCAGAACCAGACAAATGTGGCTTTGAGTCAAGCCTCTGCCAGTTATGAAATGAATGATTTTGGATAGGTTATTTAATCTCTCTGAACCTCAGTTTTCTTTTTTTGTGAATCAAGGTTGATGATACTTTAACTAGTTGTGGTTTTGTTGTTGTTGTTTTGTTTTGTTTTTGTTTTTGTTTTGTGGGCAGCAAAGCAGGTTTATTGAGTGATAGTACAAAGTTCCCAAAAAGGGAGGGGACCTGAGAGCGTTGCCTGATACTTTAATTTTTAATTACGTTTCTGCCGAGTACAGTTGTGCAAACTGTGAACTGCACAAAAGTACCTAGGGAAGAGGTAAAAAGGGGCTGACACCCCACTTGGGCTCAGATCACTGGGAGCATTCTACCATGCACAGGTATTTACATTTCTAATTCGCACATCGCCCCCTGGAGGCTATTCCATTCCTGCCTCTTGTCAGGATTTAAATGAGATAACATATGTAAAACATCTAGTTGGTAGTAATAAATGATAGCTGCTATTGTATTCTGTTGTCTCCAAGTCCATCAGTTACTGAAAGCCTAAGCTAAAAATAGAAGACAGAACCTAAACCCTGCATGATAAAGATGGTCACAAAAGGAAGAGCATGAAAACAGACACATAGATCAATGGAACAAAATAGATAACCCAGAAATGGACCCTCAACTCTATGGTCAACTAATCTTCAACAAAGAAGGAAAGAATATCCAATGGAAAAAAGACGTCTCTTCAACAAATGGTGTTGGGAAAATTGGAGAGCCACATGTAGAAGAATGAAACTGGACCATTTCCTTACACCACACACAAAAATAGACTCAAAATGGATGAAAGATCTAAATGTGAGACAGGAATCCATCAAAATCTTAGAGGAGAACACAGGCAGCAACCTGTCATATTGGCCACAGCAACTTCTTGCTAGACATGTCTCCAAAAGCAAAATGAACTATTGGGACTTCATCAAGATAAAAAGCTTTTGCACAGCAAAGGAAACCATCAACAAAACCAAAAGACAACCAACAGAATGGAAGAAGATATTTGCAAATGTCTTATCAGATAAAGGGCTAGTATCCAAAATCTATAAAGAACTAATCAAACTCAACATCCAGAGAACAAATAATTCAGTCAAGAAATGGGCAGAAGACATGAACAGACATTTCTCCAAAGAAGACATCCAAATGGCCAACAGATACATGAAAAAGTGTTCAACATCACTTGGCATCAGGGAAATACAAATCAAAACCACAATGAGATACCACCACACACTGGTCAGAATGGCTAAAATTAACAAGTCAGGAAGCAACAGATGTTGGCAAGGATGTGGAGAAAGGGGAAGCCTCTTACACTTCTGGTGGGAATGCAAGCTGGTGCAGCCACTCTGGAAAACAGTGTGGCGGTTCCTCAAGAAGTTATAAACAGATCTACCCTACAACCCAGCAATTGCACTACTAGGGATTTACCCCAAAGATATAAACATAGTGATCCAATAGGACCCCAATGTTCATAGCAGCAATGTCCACAATAGCCAAACTATGGAAAAAGCACAGATGTCCATTGACAGACGAATGGATAAAGAAGATGTGGTATTAACACACACACACACACACACACACTGGAATACTACTCAGCCATCAAAAGAAATGAAATCTTGCCATTTGCAATGACATGGATGAAACTAGAGGGTATTACGCTAAGCGAAATAAGTCAGAGAAAGACAATTATGATATGATCTCACTCATATGTGGAATTTAAGAAACAAAACAGGGGATCATAGGGGAAGGGAGGGAAAAATAAAACAAGACGAAATCAGAGAGGGAGGTGAACCATATAAGAGACTCTTAACCATAGGAAACAAACTGAGGGTTGCTGGAGGGGAGGGGGGTGGAGGGATGGGGTCACTGGGTGATGGGCATTAAGGAGGGAACGTGATGTAATGAGCACTGGGTGTTATAAAAGCCTGAGAAATCACTGAACTCTACCTCTGAAACTAGTAATACACTATATGTTAATTAACTGAATTTAAATTAAAAAGAAAACAAAACAAAAAACAAAAAGGAAGGGCATGTCTCTGACAGAACCTACTTCCTCCAATACACTCTAAAAGCCACAAGGGCTGGGACCTGTCTTACACACCTCTGGATGTTCCTAGTACTTAGTGCCAGGTAATAAATATTTGAATGAATGATTGATTGAATGAATGAAAGTATAATTTTACTTTTTTTTTTTAAAGATTTTTATTTATTTATTTATTTGAGAGAGAGACTGAGAGAGAGAGAGCATGAGAGGGGGGAGGGTCAGAGGGAGAAGCAGACTCCCTGCCGAGCAGGGAGCCCGATGCGGGACTCGATCCCGGGACTCCAGGATCATGACCTGAGCCGAAGGCAGTCGCTTAACCGACTGAGCCACCCAGGCGCCCTTTACTTTTTTTTTTTAAAACAAACTAAGAGCAACCAAAGCATCTTTGAAAATAAATGCTTGGCACGCTTCTTGAATATCTTCTGATATGTTGGTCTTAGCGTGCCAGTTCTCAGACTGCGTTTTCCGTGAGTTTTGAGGTCACATGCAGAATAAATCTAGGTTAATATTCAGAGTATGTGGCTGCAACTGTCTCAGATTTAGGGAGACAATCCTGAAGTAGTGAAACGAGGCAAGTGACAGCTCCACAAAATTCTCCAATTCTCCAATTCTCCAGTTTCTCTGTGCTGTTTACCCGGCAATCCACCTGGCTTTTGGCCAGCGGCAGTGAACCACCACCCAATTATGTTATGATGATCCAGCTTAAGTCTGTTTAGTTGGAGGTTTCCAGCTGATTCGTGCTGTCACTTTCCTTTCTTTTAGTCTACACAAAGTGAGTCTTGTTCTCTCTATTCATCTTGCTGAACTATTTGGTTGGTGAAGGCAGCTGCGAGCATAGGGAGAAATTGCCTGTGGCAATGTTTCCGTGGGGGAAGAACCCTCTCCAGGACCTTTCCGGACTCCTCCCCCTTCTCAGCTGTGCAAAGGAGGATCCAACCTCACTGTGGCACTGGTAGCAGCACATGAGGTTCCAAAATAGTCCTCTTGGGGGTAAAGAGGGGATGCAGGGAGATAGTATGGAAACCAAGTCTTGGGCGCCTGGGTGGCTCAGTTGGTTGGGCGACTGCCTTCGGCTCAGGTCATGATCCTGGAGTCCCGGGATCGAGTCCCGCATCGGGCTCCCTGCTTGGCAGGGAGTCTGCTTCTCCCTCTGACCCTCCCCCCTCTCATGTGCTCTCTCTCATTCTCGCTCTCTCAAATAAATAAATAAAAAATCTTTAAAAAAAAAGAAACCAAGTCTTCCCCTGAGCAAAACTTTCAGTTGAATCCAGCAAAACAAGGTTTTCAGGTCAGCAGATTTAACTTTCCTGCAGTTGCCTCTGATTTAGTGTAAGTGATCTGAACGAGCTCTAAAACATGATACGATGGCCTAAAATCTGATACGCTCTCCTCCTGTCGGTCATTTATTCTGTGTGTGTTCCCTCTGCTGTTCCATAGCCTGGTTGAATGCCTCTCTTCCTCCTGGTTCACCGCTGGCTGGGCTTATTAACTTGTCAGAATTAAATTTTACACATTGTGCTGACAGTTTTAAACGGCCTTGAGAACTCCAGGCCCTGTAACGATAATAGCAAAAAGGAACTGCCACAAACTTCTCCATAGAAGGACAGCCTCGGTGAGGATCAGAAGGAGCCTTTGTTCTCCTCAGAACAACTAATCTCTCCTGCTAAATTTGCCTTGCATGCAACCCCAGAGCATTTTGAAGAGTTCTGTTCTTTGAGTACTTCTTCCGTTGCTTCTAACATGTCTCTTTGTCACAGTGGGCCAAGCCTTTGACTGGTTTTAGCTGCCTGTTTTGAGATGCTTTTAGGATAGACTGCTTTTAAATTAATCCTTATATTCACTAACTTTGATGGAAAACAAGCAGGATGATGCTGTCATTTCTCTAGGAGGACAGGATTTTTTAGAATTAATTAAATTAAAGCCTAGATAGCAAACTTTGGCGGACTTTAAAAGAGCACACATCTCTATAAATGCAGTCTAAAAATCTTTTCTCATTAAATTATATTAACTCACTTTACTTCACAGCAAAATGGTGAAAAAAGGGAGAAAAAAATTACATTCTGCATAATTAATTGTTTTGGAATGCTGCATTATAAAATCACAAAAGATCTGAAGAGAGGATGATACAGATTTTTTCAGATAAGCTTTTGTACTTTTGGTCCTAACAAAGTAAGTGAGGCCTGTCATTCTGGTCCTGATCTGAGAAGTTCTAGGTTCCTTCAACTTCAAAAAGATTGAGCAAGACTCACCTCATTCCCAGATTCTTCCCAATGCCCACCAAATTCTCTTTCTGGGATATATCTGGGCTCATTAGCCCTTTAAACCCCATTTCTCAGATAACCCAGAAAACAACAAGAGAGAGGCCTTGTAAGGGGATGGTTAACAGCATGGACCCTGTTGCCAGACTAGCTCTACCACTTACTACCCGTGTAACGTTGGACAAGTGGCTTAAGCTCTCTGGGCCTCATTTTCCCACCTGTAAAATGGGAATAGTAACAGTATGCACTGCATAGAATTATTATGGGGATTAAATGAGGTCATTTTCCTAAAATGTTTAGAATAATGACTGTAGCACTATATGAGGGTTGTTAAATAAAATTTTATCTAACAAAGTCTAATCCTGACTTCTATTTTCTCTCTAAAACCAGAAGTATTTTTACCCATAAATCCAGTGGAAGAAATTGTCAGTAAATTTTAATGCCTTTTAAATAAATAACATATCAAATAAGTATCTGCATCACAGATTATAAACAGGCTAGATGTCTAACGATAAACAAATTGTTAGAATATCAAGATACTTAACTTTAATGAAATACAAATTTATTTTCAATATGTGCTTAAGTATAAAAAAAGGTTACATAAAAATAATATGTATTATGGGGGCACCTGCGTGGCTCAGTTGGTTAAGCATCAGACTCTTGATTTGGCGTAGGTCATGAGATCAAGCCCAGCATGGGACTCTGCACTGGGCATGGAGTCTGCTTAAGATTCTTTCTCTCTCCTTCTGCCCCTCCCCACCCCCACTTGTGTGCGTACACTCTCGCTCTCTCTCTCTTTAAAAAAAAATAATAATATGTATTATGAGTCCATTTTTTAATAGAAACAATATGTATTATGTAAGAATGCAAAAAAAAAGTCTGAACAGATAGACACCAAAATGTTCATAGTGGTTATTTTGGGGTGATGAAATGATGGATGGTTTTTATTTTCTTCTTTTTCAAAATCTGTATCTTCTAAATCATCTCCAAGAATATTCATTACTTATGAATAAAGGGAAACTAAAAATCAATAATAAAAATATAGTTTTATGATTGTGGAAATATATTTTTTCTCTGTGAGAATCTCTAAGGAAAATGAAATACAGGGGCACCTGTGTGGCTCAGTCAGTTAAGCGTCTGCCTTCGGCTCAGGTCATGATCTCAGGGTCCTGGAATTGAGTCCTGTATGGTGCTCCCTGCTCAAAGGGAGTCTGCTTCTCCTTCTCCTCTGCCCCTCATCCCCGCTCATGCTCTCTCTCTCTCAAATAAATAAATAAAATCTTAAAAAAAAAAAAAAAAAAAAAGAAGGGCGCCTGGGTGGCTCAGTTGGTTAAGCGACTGCCTTTGGCTCAGGTCATGATCCTGGAGTCCTGGGATCGAGTCCCGCATCGGGCTCCCTGCTCGGCAGGGAGTCTGCTTCTCCCTTTGACCCTCCTCCCTCTCATGCTCTCGGTCTCTCATTCTCTCTGTCTCAAATAAATAAATAAAATCTTTAAAAAGAAAAGAAAATATATTAAATTCCTCTAATTCCATATAATCATAGGCTTCAAATTTAGTAAGGAGTTTTTTTTTTATCCCATTGCCTTAGATACCTTAAGGCCCTGAAAGGTATTTTAAGCAATCTTGCATTTATTACCTTGAATATTTTAATCATTTGTTCTCACTTTTATCTTCAATAGCTATAGATAACTAGTTTTATGTTGGTTTATTTAGTATAACCAAACCTTTATTTATTTATTTTAATTTAAATTTTAGTTATTAAACATACAGTGCAGTATTGGTTTCTGGAGAATTCAGTGATTCATCACTTATATACAACACCCAGTGCTCATCACAATAGGTGCCCTCTTTAATACCCATCACCCATCTAGCCCATCGCCCCACCACCTCTTTTCATCAACCCTCAGTGTGTTCTCTATTGTTAAGAATCGCTTATGATTTGTTTCCCTCTCTCCTTTTTTCTTTTCCCCCTTCCAATATGTTCATCTGTTTTCTTTCTTAAATTCCACATATGAGTGAAATTATATGGTATTTGTCTTTGACTGACTTCTTTCACTTAGCATAATACACTCTAGCCCCATCCGTGTCATTGCAAATGGCAAGATTTCATTTTCTGATGGCTTAGTAATATTCCATTGTGTATATATACCATGTCTTCTTTATCCACTCATCAGTCGATGGACATTTGGACTCTCTCCATAGTCTGGCTATTGTTGATAATGCTGCTATAAACATCGGGGTACATGTAAACCTTCGAATCTGTATTTTTGTATCCTTTGGGTAAATACCTAGTAGTGCAATTGCTGCATCATAGTGTAGCTCTATTTTTTTTTAATGTTTATTTATTTATTTGTCATAGGGAGAGAAAGAAAGAGCAGGGGCAGTGGCAGGCAGAGGGAGAAGCAGGCTCCCTGCCAAGCAGGGAGCCTGATGTGGGACTCGATCCTATGACCCCGGGATCATGACCTGAGCCAAAGGCAAATGCTTAACCGACTGAGCCACTCAGGCATCCCTTGTGTAGCTCTATTTTTAACTTTTTGAGGAACCTCCATGCTGTTTTCAGCAGTGACTGCACCGGTTTGCATTCCCACCAACAGTGCAAGAGGGTTCCCCTTTCCCAGCATCCTTACCAACATCTGTTGTTCCCTGAGTTGTTAATTTCAGCCATTCTGACTGGTGTAAGGGGTATCTCATTGTGGTTTTGATTTGCATTTCCCTGATGATGAGTAATGTTGAGCATTTTTCATGTGTCTGTTGGCCATTTGGATGTCTTCTTTGGAAAAGTGTCTATTCATGTCTTCTGCCCATTTTTTTAACTGGATTGTTTTTTGGGTGTTGAGTTTGATAAGTTCTTTATAGATTTTGGATACTAACCCTATATCAGAAATGTTGTTTGCAAATATCTTCCCCCATTCCGTAGGCTGCCTTTTAGTTTTGTTATATAACCAAACCTTTAAAACAACTCATTAAACTAAATTTGAGAACTGAAGTAGAAATTCTATGAATAATATAATTTTAATTAAGTTTCTATAATGTAGCAAATAACAGAAATGAAAAGTTTTTAGGCATTATTTATGAGGCAAGATTGATGACTACTTAATTGAGTACATTTTCCAAGAGCCAGAGAGAAAAGTTAAATATACCACCTTACCAGTACTATCATTGGGGAGATTTTCCTACATCACTTTTGATTTGCCCTTCTTCAAGTGGGACTTTGTTTCTCCTCAAGCTCAACTGTTTCTTCCAGACTCATCTGTGATCCTTGTGGTTCTTCCTTCAATCTCCCTTTAAAGGGTTCAACAGATTCTTTTTTTTTTAATGTTTTATTTATTTATTCATGAGAGTCAGAGAGAGAGAGAGAGGCAGAGGCAGAGGGAGAAGCAGGCTCCTCGCCTAGCAGGGAGCCTGATGCGGGACTCAATCCCAGGACCCTGGGATCATGACCTGAGCCAAAGGCAGACGCTCAACCATCTGAGCCACCCAGGCGCCCCGATTCAACAGATTCTTAAGTAAAATCCTTGGGAAAATACCAAATGCTACTGTCTGTTTGTTTGTTTTTACCCAAGATGGGAATTACTTTCTTTCTCATACTGAGAACCTAAATCCTAAAAGCCGCAATGAATCCGTACCTTGGGGAACAGATAAATCAATATACTTTAATTTCAGGGAAGTCAGACTTGAGGAATATAAGTTGATTTTTGTTTCCCACAAAACTAAGAAACCAATTTCTGTCTCTCACCGGATCAGCTACTAACTCACTAATTCACATACCTTTTCTAACCACTAGAAAGTTATTTCAACCTTGCTAACTCTACAACTATCCTCTCTAGCCATCTTACTTCTTTTGTCCTGCTGGGGACTTCCACTGTGGCCTGTTGAAAACTTTCCACCTTGCTTCCCTTGAATAGGTTCTCAGATTTAGGGAAAAAAAAGTTCTGAAAAGAAGACGACCCAGTTTTCCAGAGTGAATAAAAATATTCACCTGCAGTGGAAATCTTATAGTATTCTTTCCCCAAAGCTGTAAGATGGTGGGACAAGGAGTACTTTTTATTTAGAAGTATTGAATAAAGGTATAAACAATGTCAAAAATCTTACTTAGAAAACCTGCCAAGAATCAATAAAGAAAACACAGAAAACTACAAAGAGCTTTTCAAAATATTAAGGCAAAGCCTCTCTCTCTTGTTATCTAATTTCTCTATTTACTGAAAGTTTCAATGAGCCTTTCTATTCCAAACCTTACAGTATAAAGACAGTTTGTTAACCAGTGATACTAGATTAGGAAAATATTTTACTCAAGAAAACAGATAGCACTTTTATGCCATATAAAAAGAGAATAATATATCAGAAAAACACTCAACTAAAGCTCAAAATAGAAAGTATTAAATTTCTTCAATCTGTATAAGAAATTTATCAAAATTTTCTGGAAAGCTGAGTTTTTCATATTCATTCTTATATGTGTTCCCCTTAAATTTATTGGCTCTTTATCTGCGGCTGCTAAATCTACAAGGAATATCTTTAAACTACTTTTTATGGTGCCTAAAAAGTTAACTACAATTTTTCCTACTGCCTCCTCCTGCCTGCCACTCCCAGGAATCCATTCTAATTACTTACATTTAATATCTTTCATTTATTTATTTATTCAATAAGCATTTGAGCGCTTACTATGTTTCAGTCATTTAGGCTCTCGGATGCCATGGTGAACACAAATAGACATAGCCTCTGTTCTTACCAAGCTGATTGTCAAATGGGGCATTCGGGTATTAATCAAATAATCACACTAATGGAGGTATAATTATGAATTGAGGTTCATGTTCTGAAAAACAAAACAAAACAAAACACAATTCTAGCAAGTGCAAGCAAGAGAATCCTCACCTAGACTGAAGGAACAGGTAAAAGCTTTTGAGGAAACAAACAACACATCAAGAACCAAAGCTGGGTGGATCTATAACCCAAGATTTAATCTCTTTTCATAATAACATTTAGTAAGTCATACAAACAGCCTATTTATTAATTCTAGGGTGAGCAGAACAAAATTTCATCTTGACCCTTTCCCCACCAAAAGTATTCCTTCTCATCTGATAGGAAATACTTATCATCACTCATCAAAGCATTATACATTTTAGAGGCCCCCTCCCCAGCCCAACAACCTGCTGGGTATTTCCATAAATTATCTAAGCGAGAAAAAAGAGTGGAAAAAAACCCCCCAGCATTTTTTCACCATTTTGCTTCTCTGTCAAATGAATTACCCTTTTGAAATATCTTCTATAAAAGCAAAGATGTTTCACGGAAACTTATTTGCAATCTATTCCATAAATATTGCTATTACAGGTTTTCAGTTTATATTTTTTAGACCCTCTTTGGGAATCTGTCACTCCAGATCAAATTACTCCTCACTTACATTTCATTTAATGGAGCACATTAGATAATCTTCATTTCCAATTGTTGATTATTTATTTTGAAACACTGTAAAGAAGATATTTCTTATATCAAAATTTTCCTAAAACTCTAGATATATTTGGTCTCTTTTCATTTGGTTGTTTTTATCTGTTGGGCTTTTTTTTTTTTTTCAATTTATTCTTATTACCAAGTTAACACATGTAAATAGAGGGAAAAAAGTTTTTCAGTAGTAAAATAAAATGAAAATTTACCAGCCCTGAGCCAGAGATAATTTCTATTAATATTTTGTTATATGCCTACATATATTTATATATAACTTACCATATTTCCTCAGAATTTTCATAAAGTGATTGAGTAAGAATAATGACAGTACTTTTCCCCTCAACTATAATTAATGATCCATTTCCATCTTTTCTCAAATATTAAATTATATAAACATTTATGGAGTAGCTACTGTGTGCCTATTACAAAAATGCTATGATTCCTTTCTAAAGCTGCCACATTAAGTTAGTATTGGTACCAGGGTTTAAAAAATACAAGTTTGTAGGGGCACCTGGGTGGCTCAGTCGGGTAAGAATCTGCCTTTGGCTCAGGTCATGAACCCAGGGTCAGGCTCCCCGCTTAGCGGGGAGCCTGCTTCTCCCTCTGTCCTTCCCCTCATCCCCGCTTGTGCTCTCTCTCGCTCTCTCTTTCAAATAAAGTCTTAAAAAAAATAGAAGTTTGTCTTCATTTCGGTTATTTTACTCTATTTTTCTCTTATATTTATTTTAAAATCTACCAGGTTTATCCTTTAACTCATAAATTTCATCTTTTTGCTATCATCACAGCATTTCAATCTACAGAAATCACTAGGAATCCTGATTTTATTACCTGTCATTTTAGCTAAGCACCACCCCCCACTTTTGTGTCATCAGTGAATTTGGAAATAATTTCATCTAAGCCCTCATTTAAATCATTAATAAAAGTGTTAAACCACTGATAGGATACGGTAATTCTGGCTAAAAGAGAAAGGACCAGAACAAAGTGGCTCACCACCCCAGCTCCAGTAAAAAAGACA
Source organism: Mirounga angustirostris (assembly GCF_029215605.1). Classification (NCBI taxonomy): domain Eukaryota; kingdom Metazoa; phylum Chordata; class Mammalia; order Carnivora; family Phocidae; genus Mirounga; species Mirounga angustirostris. The sequence continues at coordinate 79,046,090 of NW_026991713.1, forward strand.
GAAGAAACATAAGGAGACTATGGATGCGGAAAAGCCTCTCTCTGGACGCACAACAGGAATCCAGCATAAAGAGAAAGGAGGGAACCTTAGCTACACTGCATATCAAAATCAGTACTCAGGGTATTTTTCAGGCATTACAAGAACTGTCCTAACAGCCAAAGTGCTCAGAAAGGGGGAAAACTTTATATAAGCCTCTTAAAGCTAAAGTTTTAAGCTGCCATAAGTAAAGCTAAAACACAACAAAGAACTAGCTAATTTAGCCGACAGGCTCCCCTCAGGGGCACCAGGTTGGAGAGTGATACACCCACCCTACATCTTTTTAAAGGGTATACATTCCACATTTACCCAAAGAACACGAAAACACTAATTTGAAAAGATATACGCACTTCTATGTTTATGAAACATTATTTACAATAGCCATATTATTGGAAGCAGCCCAAATGTGTATCAATAAATGAATGGATAAAGAAGATGTAGTGTGTGTGTGTGTGTGTGTGTGTGTGATGGAATATTATTCAGCCATAAAGAATGAAATCTTGCCATTTGCAACATGGTTGGATCTAGAGAGTATGATGCTAAGCAAAATAAGCCAGTCAGAGAAAGACAAATACCATATGATTTCACTCATATGTGGAATTTAAGAAAGAAAGCAAAGGGAAAAAAAGAGACAAGCCAAAAACACACTCTTAAATCTAGAGAACAGCAACAAATAGAGAATAAACACATTCCAGACTGGAGGTGGATGGGGGGTGGGTGAAACAGGCAAAGGGGATTAAGAGTACATTTATCTTGATGAGCACTGAGTAGTATATAAAATTGTTGAATCACTATATTGTACACCTGAAACTAATATAACACTGTTAACTATACCGGAATTAAAATTTTAAAATAAAATTTAAAAAATAAAAAATAAAGGGGATATATTAATCAGAAATAGGTTATTCTGGAATAACAAACAACTCTTCCATTAACAATGGCTTACAACGATAAACCTTTACCTATCTTGGAGGTTTTCTGGCAGCTGTAAAATCTGCCAGATTCAGCTGCAGCTCTGTTTCATGGCTCTACTCCAAATGTCTCCTTCATTTGGGTTCATAGGCCAAAAGTGTTGCCCTTACCCCTGACTCTTGGCAGAGGGAAGAGGATAAAAATGGAACAATGCAAGGGCTCAGAAGCCTTCTGCTTGGAAAGGGTACGAGTCACCCCTCTTACATTCTATAAGTCGGAGCAAGTCATAGGATCAAACCCGCTCTCAGGTGTGGCAGTTTGGATAAAGGGTTAACAAAATGTTTTCTCTGCTGCTTAAGAATTTGACCTTTATGGGGCACCTGGGTGGCTCAATCGGTAAAGTGTCTGCCTCCTGCTTAGGTTATGATCCCAGGGTCCTGGGATTGAGCCCCTCATCGAGCCCCACATCAAGCCCCACATCAGGCTCCCGGCTCTGCAGGGAGCCTGCTTCTCCCTCTGCCCCCTGCTCGTGCTCGCTCTCTCTCTTTCTCTCTCAGATGAATAAATAAAGTCTTTAAAAAAAAGAATTTGACCTTTATCTCACTAGCTCTGTTCCCCTGAAGCCCCAGATTAGAGTTCTGTATTAGCAATATTCCTTAGCCACATTGCTTATAATAAAAATGATCTCTGACTAGAAATTACATCTGGCCTGGGACGAACTATAAATGCCCTACAGATACCTGCTGGAGGCTGTGTAGCTTTTAGTTTCCCTGAGTGTGGTGACTGTTTAACCGGGCACGTCCTTGTGGGGATTTAGAAGCTCTGTTTCTGAAGTTGTTACAAGAGATATTGACTCCTATGGGGAATGAGACTCTAAGTCAGAGTGATTCCTGCACCTGCCCCAGATGGATCTTGTCTTCCTGCATTTGAGCTATTCCTGGGCAGCTGTGCGATTTGATGTCCCACAAAAGAGGGACATCTGATGCTGCCCTCCCTGCTGGCAAACTGTGGTTCCTGTCCTGTGTTTTTTTCTGAGTGAATCTGATGCCAAAGTGGCCGATGGTAGTTTTGTGCATCTAAATGCTGAGTTGAACCTAAGAATACCCCCATGGTGGGCTTCATAGACAGAAATGCATATTCACACACAGTGAAGCACTATAAGGATGTATGTTCTTACTGGGAGAGGAGCAAATGACTAGAAACAATAATAAAATCTACATTGGGGATTCTCCTGCAGGACTATGCTACCTTTCAGCACATGATAGATTGATGGAGAACTACTGATCAACAGAGGCAAATAGAAAGAAATGCATGTGTGGCTCAGATGCCCGAATCTGCTGTTTATTTCTTATAACTTAGTACCAGAATCCTCATCTATGAATGTATTATTTTTCAGGCCTTTTTACTGAAAAGAAAAAACCCAACTGGAACCCAATTAAGCAAAAAAAGTATTACTTATTCATGTAATTGAAAAGGGCAGGGATGGAGCTATAATCTAGTGGACTTGAGTCTCCAGGACTCTCACAGTTCCTATCTCTAATTTTTTCAGCTTTTTTTTTTTTTAAGATTTATTTATTTATTTGACAGAGCAAGAATGCACAAGCAGAGGGAGCTGCAGTGGGAGCAGGGAGCTAATCAGAGAGCCTGACACGGGACTCAATCCCAAGGATCCTGGAATCATGATCTGAGTGGAAGGCAGGTGCCCAACTGACTGAGCCACCCAGGTGCCCCTAATTTTTTCAGCTTCTTGGCTTCATTATATCCTACTCCAGGAAGGACTTTTTCACATGACAGAGCTGAACAGCGCTGGCTCACATTTTTACAATGAACATCTATCCTCTTTTCATTAATGAGTTCATTTAAAAATGTGACGGGGTGCTCTTATTATCTTACTTGTCTTAATTGGACTGAGCTTCCTTTTTAGGCTGATTGTTCTTCCATTTACAGGTTGAAGACAATCCTTCTTGCTAGAGAACCCAGGGGAAAAGTAGAAATTGAGTAAACTGATAATCATAAAGTTCTACATATGGTAGGGACCATGGTGATCATGTAGTCCATGAGTTCTGCCTTCATCTAACATATTGTCCTTCCCAGGATGTGAGCCTATCCTTCATTTGTTCTTATTCAGATCATGACTTAAAAGTCTATTTTTGTTAAGACTATTCATTTTTGTTAAGACTATTCATCAACTTATGCTTATTCTGGACTTTAATCTCTGCTTTAGATTGGTTCCCTGGAAACAGTTTCTGAGGAGTTTCATACAGGAAGTTGCTGAAGAGTGATCTCGGGAGATACACCTGTAAGGATGTAAGGAAGGCAGGATTGGGCAGTAGGAGAAGTGGTCATAACTGAGGCCTCAGGTTTCTACAGGCTGCTCTAGAATTATTCCAAATTGAGGCAAGGCTTTTTTTTTATTGCTGCATCAGCCACACCTGGGAGAGCTTTACACTTGGGTCAGGTCAGTCCCCTGCAGCCAAGGGCAATTTCAAATGTGGGATACACCTGTGAGCCAGGAACAGCCAATATTCCCAGCAGCTTGGAAAGGAGTACAAGATGGGGTCCTGGTGGGGAACGTAACACCTACATCCTTCTTCTTTTTAAAGATTTTATTTATTTATTTGAGAGAGAGAGAATAAGAGAGAGCACAAGCAGGGGGAGAGGCAGAGGGAGAAGCCGACTCCCTGCTGAACAGGGAGCCTTGATGCGGGGCTCAATCCCAGGACCCTGGGGATCATGACCTGAGCTGAAGGCAGACACTCTGAACCAACTGAGCCACCCAGGTGCCCCTACATTCTTCTTAAAGTTTTGGGGGGAGTTTTATATTGGGACAGATTCCCTTCTTTTCATTCTCCTACTCGTTCTTCTACATCAGAGAGCATCTTATCGCAGCCATACCTTTATGTCTCCCCTATTTTTTTAATTACTCACATTTATGTAATTATTATTTTCAAATTTTCTTTTTTTTCCCTTTTACATATGGTGTTCGAATCTTTGTAAACCTGCTTTTCTAAACCTATCCATTCTGATAGAATGCAATTATTTCATACAGTTTTCTCCCCACCAAACCAATCTTTCCTTCCTCATTGGATAGAAACAAGTTAGAATATTAGTTTGCCCGTTGATGTTCTCTACTTTCAAAAAAAATTTCAGAGCTCTTGGCTGCAAACAAAGGAAATAAATCCAATCCAGTGAAAGAGAAAAAGTATTCTTGGGAGGGTTAAAGGTCACGCATTAGGCAAGAAGGCTGAAAAGACAGACTTGGGCAGGAATGGAAGTGGACAAAGAAAGCACAGCCAAGATGCTGCTAAAAGAGTCATGGGCGTAGGATGCTTTACTACACTGACCCTGCTGGAGAGTCACAGCTGTGCCCCTGGCATCTGCTGCCTCTGGACACCTACCCTCATCCCTGGAACTCAGGAAGCCTCCGTAGACACAGTAACTATACTGATGTTACCGGAATTACCTATTAACCAGAAAGACTGTCATTCCCTTTCAGCTTCCATGCTATGAATCAGAGCCCTCCATTCCTTATTTCTTCCCTGGGATTCTCCCTGCCAAAAAAAAAAAAAAAGATGTTCATGTACTGGGCTACCAAAACAATAAATGACCTATAGAAAAATATCCAAGAAATGTAAGCATTTGTCAGTGGTATTCCTTGAGCACAATTAATTTTAAGAATACTGGTATACTTGGATTCTTGCCACTCTAACTTGTCCCTCTGCGGTGTTTATAATTTATATTAGGAAAGCATCTTTTATGTAATCTCCCTTCCTATGTCCTCATTACTCTTCAGCATCAATAGCAGTTTTGCTTGTCCCTGTTTTTTATCCTGAGGTCCTAGTTTGAGATGTGAAAAATGTGTGCCGTTAGGGGGAAAAAACAGGTCTTCAGTCATGCAAAATGGAGAAGCATTAAGAAGTATACCTCCCTTTTGAGCTGAGCAGGGAGCCCGATGCGGGCTCGATCCCAGGACCCCGGGATCACGGCCTGAGCCGAAGGCAGACGCTTAACCGATTGAGCCACCCAGGCGCCCCTGCGAGATGCTGACGTAGAGAAATGGATTTAGTTTTAATTCAGCTTCCCGACCATTCCTGACTAGGGTATGGTTCTAGCTATGTGTTGGCCCCACTCCTTGCCATCCTCCTTTCCACACCTCAGGGGCCGGAAGCCTGAACGCTCCCTATGGCAGACTGTCTCCTCAGCCGGCTCCCGATTAGGCGCGGGCGCTGCAGGCGCTGGCCCCAGGTCAGGAAGCAGGCGGAGCGCGGAGCCCTCGCCTTCCTTCTTCTGCTCTGGCTTGGGCAGTAGCAGCGGCCGGCCACTCCGGGCAAGGGCAGGTTGCGGTAAGAGCGGCGCAGGTGCAGCCACAGCGGCACAGGACAGTTAGCAGCTCCCGCAGCAGCGGCAGCTCGGTCAGCGCAGATGGGGCGGCGGCTTCCAGCATCGTGAACCGTCAGGGGGACTCCGGGCTTCCTGCAAAGGTGCAGCTACGGCCGTGGAGCTCCGGGAGCCTCAGCCGGGCAGCGCTCGTGGGACGTGGGCAACAACACCCCTTTCCCTTCTGCTCCTCTAGCCTTAGGGGTTGGCTGCCCAGGGTTATTGTTATCCAGGTGGCATCCTTTCCCCTCCGCCGCTTCGGCCCTCCTAACACTTGGGCCAACAGTTCTCTGTATTCCAGGCTACAGGTTGGAAATCCCTGGAGTTGTTTCTGTTGTTCTGACGGCACGCAGAAAGAAACAAACATGGTATTTTCCTCCCAGAAAACGTAACAACTTTTAGGACTAGGATTCTGCCTGACAGAGTTTAGGAAATGCCAACAGCCCAAATCCTCTCTACCTTTCTTCTATTTTCCAGTTGTTGCTTTTTCTGTAAATAAGTACTTTGTTAATGCTATTAGTCCTTACATTTTATTACATATTTTTGACCCAAGGATTACTTAAATTCTGTATTCCATTCACATGTTCCACCTAAGAATTCTCATTGATACCTATAAGATCAAATATCGTTTATTTTGTTCACCATCATTCTGTGCACTGATACAGAGATAGCTATAACTCTCAACCAACTTATGTTACTTATGAGATAACTTACACACAGTTAAGTACACAAATCTTAAATGTGCAGCTTGATGAATGCTTACATATATATGTAATATACATATATATATACACATACACACCCATTGTATAAGCATCAACTAAAGATGTAGAACATTTCCAGCATCCCAGAAGGCTTCCTCAAGCCACTCTGTCAATACTCCATTAAACATAATGAGTTATTCTGAACTCTATCACAGATTAGTTCTGCTTGTTTTGAACTTCATATCAATGGTATTATATAGTATATATTCCTTTACGTCTGGTTTCTTTCAGGATTTTGTATGCGATTTTCATCCATGCTATGAAGTAGTGGTTTGCTCGTTTTTATTGACATATTGTTATTGTAAATCCAGTTTATCATTCATTCACAAGTTATTTATCTCTTCAACTCATGATGGACATTTGAGTTTTTACTAGGTTGGAGCTATTACAAATAATGCTGCTATGAACATTCTTATTATACATATCTTTTGATGGTTATAAGCACTCACATCTGTTGGCGTCATACTCAAAAGTGAAACTGCTGGGTCACAAGGTATATGCACATTTGGCTTTAGTAAATACTGCCAAAAGAATTTTTCAAAGTGGTTGTACAAATTTGCATTCCCAAGAGCAATGTATGAGAGTTCCATTTGCTCCACATTCTCATCAAACCTTGGTGTTGACATTCTGGTATTTCAACCTTGGTATTTCATTATGGTTTATATTTGTTTTCTTGATATTTAAGCATGATGAGAGCCCTTTACACTTACTGGCTATGTGGACATCTTCTTTCTGTGAGGTATAAATTTCTGCTCATTTTTAAATATTGGATTGTTTGGGTTTTTTTTTTTTTATCATTGTGGGAGTTTTTATGATCTAGGATGAGTCCTCTGTCAGATACATGTATTGAAAATATCTTCTCCCAGTCTATTGTTTATATTTCCGCTCAACTGATTCCATCTTTTGATAAATAGAAGTTCTCAACTTTAATGAAGTATAACTCGTCAGTCTTCTCTGTAATGGACAGTTTAAGATATTTTTGTCTACACCAAGGTCATGAGGATATTTTCCTTTGTTTTCTTGAAAATCTTTATTTGGGACACATTCAGGTCTTTGATCATCTCAAAATAATGTTTTAGGTAGAGATGAGGGTTAATTTTTTCCATATAGATATCCAATTGATCTGGCATCATTTATTGAAATGACCATCCCTTCCCCTCCTCAATTCCAATGGGCTCTTGATTGTAAACCATGTGACTATATATATGTAGACCTATTCTAAATTCAGCATTCTATTTGCCTATTCTTGCCCCAATATTACACTGTCTTATTGTAGCTTTAAAGTTATTCTTGATATGATAGTTTAAAGTTCTAATCTTTTACCTCCATGATTGCCTCCTTCATTCTCAGCCCTTGCATTTCCATATATATTTTTTCAAAGAGAGTCTTTAGTCTCTTGACTAAAAGAGACTAAAGACTCTCTTTGAAATTGAGGAGGGGAAGGGATGGTCATTTCAAGTCTCAAAGACTTGGAATGCTTGAGTTTAACTGTACCCTGTTTCTACCAGCTTTTTTATTTGCCCATCGGTTTTTATTCCTTTATTTCTCCTTTCTTGCCTTGTCTTGTATCACACAATTATTATTCCATTTTTCCCCTTCTGTTAGCTTTTTATTTTTTATTTTTTTAACGATTTTATTTATTTATTTATTTGACAGAGAGAGAGATAGCGGGAGCAGGAACACAAGCAGGAGGAGTGGGAGAGGGAGAAGCAGGCTTCCCGCCCGAGCAGGGAGCCCGACCCCTGGACCCTGGGATCACGACCTGAGCCGAAGGCAGACCTGAGCCGAAGGCAGGCGCTTAATGACTGAGCCACCCAGGCGCCCCTTCTGTTAGCTTTTTAAACAGCTTCACTGAGATACAATTTACATACTATGCAGTTCACCTACTGAAAGTATACAATTCAATGGCTGTTAGTATATTCAAAAAGGTGTGCATCTATCACTACAATCACTCTTAGAGCATTTTCATTACCTCAAAAAGAAATCTCATAACCCTGAGCCATCACCTTCCTATCCCCCATATCCCCTCAGCCCTAGACAACCACTAATCTACTTTCTGTCTCTATAAATTTGCCTATTCCGGACATTTCATATAAATGGGATAACTCAATGGTTATCAATGTGGTATTATCTAGTGTGTTTGTGTGTCTGTATGTGTGTTTGTATGTATGTGTAAGAGACTAAGAAGGAAAAAGGAGAAGTTGTGAATAACACATTGAGTGAGGAGAAAATGGGAAGAAATTAAAAGTGAAGATAGAGTAAGATTTTATTTTATTTTTTTTTAAGATTTTATTTATTTATTTGAGAGAGAGAGACACAGCGAGAGAGGGAACACAAGCAGGGGGAGTGCGAGAGGGAGAAGCAGGCTTCCCGCCGAGCAGGGAGCCCGATGCAGGGCTCAATCCCAGGACCCTGGGATCATGACCTGAGCCAAAGGCAGACGCTTAATGACTGAGCCACCCAGGTGCCCCGAGATTTTATATTTTTTGAGCATGAACAATCATGTGTGCTTAAAGATCGGATTTATAAATAAGGGTACTGAATTTCATGTCCTTGGTGAAGTTCACTAAGAGAAACTAACATTTCACAGATGAACCAATACTCCTAAGTGTAAAAGTTTTGGTTCTCAAATATCTGCTGACAAAAAACTGTACATATTTTAGCACTGTAATAAGAGTCAACAAGCTGAAACCAGTTTTTCCCTTCAAAGTACTTCAGCCACTCCTATCCTGTTTTCTAGAAGGTAAATAAAAATGGCTAATGCAGTTGGTGATCCAAAGCCTGTATTTTTCTTCAATGGACAAAAAAGACCTCTTAAGAATTTTGAGTTTCATCATAAATATGTTACATTTATTCATATCAACCACATAATTCTGTATGGTAGGTCATGATTATTCTTATTTTATAGATATAGAATCTGAGAGACAGAGTAGTAATGTACCTTAACCAATGTCACATGGCTTGTAAGTGGTGTGGTCAGGGTTCAAACCCAGAGCCTATGCTCTAAATCATTCTTACGTCTCCCAAAGGGTAAAGAGTTATTCAAAGGTGATGTATCCATAATCTTTCAACCAAGAAGTTCTTGCAGCAATAATCAGGAGACTGCCTAGTAAGATTCTACCTTCCTGAAGCTCAACTTATGCCCATTGAACTTAAAGCCAATGCTTTTGATATTTTTCTGTGGCTCCATCTAATTTCCAGCAAAATCATGGGAGTGAGATTCAATGCTCAGTCACCATGTAAGTCCTGCATTCTGCATGGTATGCTTTAGCTGGCAACTATTCCTTTGTTTTGATTTAGCCAAACTGAAATAAAGGCTGACATTGAACTTGCATCTCAATTCTGAAAAAGTCTTTCTGAATTCCTGGGTATCAACCATTGTTAGAAAGAATAAGTACAAATCAAGGGAATTAAGTTTAATCCCTCTAATAAATAAAGAGAGCCTCAGCCAGGGTTAGGGAGAAATCTCTCCCAGTAGGGATCTCAGGAAGGATAGAAATTTACTGTACTGTTGTGTGTTATTTGCTGAAGCACTGAGAATAAGCCACCATCTGAAAGGGCGTGCTATGTCAGGGTGAAACTTAACTCTCCTCCAAAATTAAAGTGCATATTTAATCTCTTATTGGACTTTTTTCTTTGGAAAAGAATTGTCTTCAATAAGCAATTTCTTCATTGTGGGTTGAGAACAATAATTTCAAGATCATAGATATGACCATGGTATCTAGGGATTTTCTTAAATTTTTAGCTGTAGAAAGAGAAAATTGTAGTTTAAGAAGAATTTTCCTATTTTAGCCAGTTCTGGGTCTGAAACATAAACATGATGAATGTACATAGTCTGTATAACTGACAAGGAAATGCTCCACTTTCACCATCAGCAGGGTTATGTGACTTAAGAGGCTCACTCATATTGTCAGAATGCTTCCTGCCATGATAAAACAGTTAAGATAAAATACCAAGCCGTTACATGCCTCAACTGTAAGAGAAGAGGGTAAAAAGAAAAATGTAACCACTAATTTTATCTATCCCATCACTATTTGATGTAAGCATCTTCTTTTCTCTCTACCCTTAACCAATCTTAGCAAAGTAAAGGGATCATGCTGTCTTATCTTTCTTTTGAGACAGCAGTTCTCAAACTTTTTGGTCTCAAGACCCCTTTATGTTCTTAAAAATTATCGAGGATTCCAAAGAACTCCTGGTCATGTGGATTATATCCATTAAAATTGAGAAGCTGGTAAGGTATTGATTTATCTTACCATAAAAGTAATACACCCATTATATGTAAATATGAGTAATATAGGTTTTATGGAAATTAACTGTATTTTCCAAAAAAAAAAACCAACCCACAATTAGTGGGAACAGAAAGATTTTGCAAATTCTGGATGGTCATATATGCTTCTGCATTCAATATGCTGTTTTGGTTGAAGTGTGTGAAGAAAATCTGGATATGCAATTTGAACAGTGAAGAGTATTTTAATTGCCTTTTCAGATAATTATGGATATTCCTCTTTGATACTGCACTAAGAATCAACAAGTGGCAGTTTATTTTTTTATTTTTTATTTTTTTTAATTTTTTTTAATTTTTTTTAGATTTTATTTATTTATTTGAGAGAGAGAATGAGAGACAGGGAGCATGAGAGGGAGGAGGGTCAGAGGGAGAAGCAGGCTCCCTGCCGAGCAGGGAGCCCGATGCGGGACTTGATCCCGGGACTCCAGGATCATGACCTGAGCCGAAGGCAGTCGCTTAACCAACTGAGCCACCCAGGCGCCCAACAAGTGGCAGTTTATTAAAAGTCAGTCTCCATGTGGAATCCAAAATCATCAATGAACTTTCTTAACTGCATTACATTAAAATCCATTGCATTTGAATGGATATTTTATCCACAGATTATTTTGTAACATCAAATTTTGGCCAACTGGGGGAAATTTGGTTTGCTGAGCTACTCAGATCTTCCATATATTAACACATTTCATTAAACAATATTTTAAAAATCACAGCTGTTAATACCACCACTGATCTCTTCAGAAAGATATCAGGAAAGTGTTTAAGTGTCGGGAAGCTGTCAAGCACATGCAGAAGACACAAGCTTTCCAGAATTCAAATTTTTTTTTTAATATTTTATTTATTTGACAGAGAGACACAGCGAGAGAGGGAATACAAGCAGGGCGAGTGGGAGAGGGAGAAGCAGACTCCCCGCGGAGCAGGGGGCCCGATGTCAGAATTCAAATTTTTTATAAGTAGTGAGGTTTTTAAAATATTTTATTTATTTGACAGAGAGAGACAGAGAGAGAGCACAAGCAGGGGGAGCTGCAGACGGAGAGGAAGAAGCTGAGGAGGGAGCCCAACACATCTTGATTCCAGGACTCTAGGATCATGACCTGAGCCAAAGGCAGACGCTTAAATGACTGAGCCACCCAGGTGCCCCCAGAATTCTAATTTTCACTTGAAAACTCAAATTTTATCATTGGTATCAAATACTGTCAATTGTGTTCCTTGAAGTGACAGGATTATCTGATTCATTTTTGAGACACTCTCTCTCAAGTTACATAAGTCTGAATAACCACAGTTTGTCTCTTAGTCATTAGTGAGTGATGTTCCCTGGAAAAAGCAGCTAGTAGAGCTCACAAGTCAAAAAAATTGTGTAAGTTCTTTTTCCCTGATACAACCATCATACTTGGATATGCAGCAGAAGTGCTGTATGTATGCTTCCTATTTTTTGTCATACAGTATAATGAAAATATGTATACTTGAGAGTCAAGATTTAATAAAATTAATTTTTACTGCTTCATCAAGGGCATTCTTAAGTGAACTAGGTTTTTTTTTTGTTGTTTCTATGAGTGTATGACAGTGAAGAATATCATGACTAGTTTGGTTCCAGGGTCTTGATTCGTGCTAAGTCTCTAGCGGTTTTATCCACCATTTTTTTTTGCCCCATCAGTACAAACGCCAACAGAGTGAAAAAGGCGAGTCATGTCAGCATTCTTATGAAAATAGTTTTGACTTTGCAGACCCACGGGTCCGTGGGCCACACTTTAAAAATGGTTCTCTAATAATAACATAGTACATTAATACCTGAATTAAAAGTACCACTTTCTAGGTTTTTTTTGAGAGGAGGACTGCCCTAGAAAAATATTTTGACTAAATGTTGCCATTGAGATGACCTGATACTTACTTAAGTATATGGGTTGTTTTGTCATCACATAGGCCTATGATCCCCAAACTTTTTAATTGGACACCCCATCTAAGCAATGTTGAACTGATATCCCTGATATATGCATACTTATTTCTTTATAAACTATATAGGTTAGTGCTATAGTAATATATTTTATACATTATAAGTCACACCTCCAAAGATAGAAATTTTGAAAGGATGAGATAGAAATAAACACCTATTCTTAAATGGAATAATAATTTATATATAATATAACATATATACAATTATATGTATATAATTATAATTATGTAATTTATAATAAAATAGCTTATTTTATTATAAATAAAACAGTTCCTTGCCTTCACCAAAGAAATTTTAGTGAGAGAAATGTAATGGAATAGTTTGTTTCTATAAAATTTGGTTTGGTACCATAGGATAAAGTGATACAAAGTTCTGGTTACAAATTTAGTTTATTTAAATATTTGGTGTTAATGGCTCTCACAACTAAAAAAGATCTTGCAAAGAATTATGAATTCAAGTTGAATTTATGCATTTACTAAATCAATCCATCTGTTTTAAAAATATTTTTTGACATTTAGGTAGTAAATTTCTGTCTTCCCAGATATCAATAAGTTGTTCTTGCAAGCACTAAAAGTTTTTGCATTTTCATATTTTAAACAAATGGGTTCAAACTAACCTTTTGGAATATTTAAAAATAGATTAGATAATTTTATTTTAGGTACATTTTAAGAGTTTAGATAATACAATTTTATAGATGACATAAATCACTTTTGGCAAAAAAAAAAAAAATCCCACAATGATGGAAATATTTTCAAACATCTGTTATCAAAATGTCTTATATGTTTGTACAATGTCTTAATGTATACAAATGTCTTATACAGAGGAGTTTCTTTCCAAATGCAGATGCATATTCTTACCCATTGTTAAATGTTCCCTTTCCATTGAAATGACAGATTAAATGCTGTTTTTTGTATGTTTATTTTGTTTCTCATTCTTATTTCCATGCAACCACTTTGAAAGCAGTTTTGCAGATTCTTTTAAAAAGTTAAGTATACCCCTATTATACGATCCAGTCATTTTACTCCTAGGTATTTACCCAAGAGAAATGGAAGCATATGTCCATACAAACACTTGTACATAAATGTTCATAGCACTGTTTGTGTTGGACAAAAATTAGAAAAATCTAAATGTCCATCAACAGATGAATTGGTAAACTGTGGTATATCCATACAATGGAATAATACACAGCAGTAAAACGAATGAACTATTGATACATGCTGCAACATGGGTGTATCTCAAAATAATTATGCTAAGTGAAAGAAGCCATACAAAATACATACTGTATGATTCCATTTATATAAAACTCTAGAAAATACAAACTAATCTATAGTGATAGAAAACAGATTAGTGGTTGCCTGGGGACAGGAAACAGTTACAGGGAGGGGATAAAAGAAGGAATTTTAAAGGGGAGCAAGGAAACTTTCAGGAGTTACTACACACATCTACTAGAATGGCTAAAGTTCAAAGACATTACTAAGTGTTGACAAAGGTGTGGAACAACTGGAACTCTCATACATTGCCAATGAGAAAGTAAAATGGTACAACTTTGTAAAATAGTTTGGCAGTGTCTTAAGAAGTTAGATATATACCTAACAAGTACTCCAGCCATTCCACTCCTAGATATTTATTCAAGAAAAAGTAAAATATGTCCATACAAAGACTGGTATATAGCAGCTGTATTCATAAAAACCAAACCTAGAAACAGCCCAAATATTCATCAGCAAGTGGGAGGATAAACACTTGGTATATCCATTAAATACTATTCAACAGTAAAAAAGAATGGATTACTGGATAAACTCAACAACCTGTACAAATCTCAAAATCATTATTCTTAATGGAAGAAATCAGACAAAAAGATTACATACTGTATGATTCCATTTATATAAAATTCTAGAAAATACAAACAAGACTATGGTGACAAAAAACAGATCAAAAGTTACCTGAGAATGGGGATGGAAAGAGGGATAAATTAAAAAGATTCAGGAGGAAAATGTTGGGGTTGATGGAAATGTTATCTTGACTTTGATAATGGTTTCATGAGTGAATGTATATGTCAAAACTTATCTCCCATCCACATGTATAGTATTATCATCAATTGTACCTGAATAATTTGTAAAAAAAAAGGGGGGGGCTGGAATATGATGGTTGTTGCTAAGTGCTATTAATCAATGCACTGGGGAGAAAAATGAAAGGCTAGAGGTATTTACCAATTTAAGGCAAAGCATAAAAGCCAGAAGTCTTCCTTGGTAGTAGACACTCAGTTCTTGTAGTCTAAAGGCAGAAGAAGGTGAAAATCAGATTCAGCCTTTAATTATAAGATAAGTGAAGCTCCAGAAATATTTGATTCTCAACCCAGGCAAGTCAGCTTTACCAAGGTCGGGGCATTGATTAGGAAGGAGTGACCCTAAGACTTAGAATGGGGACTTTGTGGTTAAAGCACTCAAAAATCTTAAATCCTCAAACTCCTCCCCATTGAAAGCTAGCTTTACCTAGTCCCTGGAAGGTGATGCAGATTCTCTGCTTTGCAGGACAAATGCCATCCCCATCCACCTTTGTACAGGATATAACCATACCTCATATCCCAGCTACCAGATAATAACCTAGCATCAATCACAATCTGACACAGCAAGCCCTGCTGAGGAGGAAAAGGTGCTATAGGACCTAACAAAGGTGTACTGGCAGGAGCTGAGAAAATATGTATGGGACTGGGACATGACAGGAGGTTATCGAATCAAGAAGATAGAACATAAAGTTGGACAAGGTAGAGTTTATCAATATAGGATCATTCTCCTGTCCTATAACATTTAACATCTTCTGTTTAACAACTGGCTCATAATATTCCTAAAAATATAACAGTCAGCTCTTGTAAGAGCTGAGAAGAGCTAGCACACCAGAGCTAGCTCACCAGTGGCCAAGGCTGATGGTAGGAGACTGGCACCACACTGGGCTACTTGACAGAATGGGAATGATAGGATCCCTAAAAACACGGACCACGTGGCAGTGCTTAACTATCAGAAGAAAGGTGGGCTCAATTATCATAATGAGCTGCAAAGTCAGGGTGGCTAGAAATGGGGACCCTGACTCAGAGAGCTATGGAGATTGTTAAGAGAGCACAGGTCCTTAAGGGCAAGAGAGATAGTCAGCATTGCTCAGTCAATACAATCAAAAGAAACCAAGGATGGATGATTAAACTCCTGAGAGCACCTGTCTCAATAGAAAGTCATGGTCTCTTCCCTATTTCCAAGCCTGAGCCCCCTTTCAGGTTCAGAACCCGTTGATTTTATGTGGAGCTGCCATGAGAAAACCATACAACACCATAGCAAACGTTTAGATAATTCTCGCAGACCTACCCCAAAGGGACCTATGGGCATTTATTCAGGTCACTGTATACAAGGGAAAGAGAAATACCAAGGCATCTTGAGGAATGTTGGCTCTAGGATCTGATTTGACATTAATACCTGAGAATCCAAAGCATTATGATGCTCCCCCTGTTGGGGAAGTTAATAATAAATAATAAAAGGTGTCCTGGCCAAGATCTCACACATAGTAGATTCATCGGTTCCATGACTCATCCAGTGATCATTTTCCCCATCACTAAACTTTATAGTGAGCAGGATTCCCACATTAGTTTTTCAGCCCATAGCATAAGAGCTATAGAAGTGGGAAAAGCCAGTGGAAGCTCTGAAACTGTCCCTCCCACTCTACCTTGGCCCAGATAGTAAATTAAAAACAATGCGATATTATAAATAAAAACAAATATAGTAAAAATTTGAAAAAATATTATAAAATGTCATTATAAATATTGTAAATTAAAAAAAACAATATTGCCTGGAACTATGGCAGAAATTAAAGCCACCCTTAAAGGGCGCCTGGGTGGCTCAGTCAGTTAAGCATCTGCCTTCGGCTCAGGTCATGATCCTGGGATCCTGGGATCAAGTCCCACATCGGGCTCCCTGCTCCGTGGGGAGCCTGCCTCTCTCTCTCTCTCTGTCTCTGTGTCTCATGAATAAATAAATAAAATCTTTTAAAAAATAAAAAAATAAAGCCACCCTTAAAGATCTGAAAGATCCAGGGACTGTGATCTACCACATCCTTATATAATTCACTAGTCTGGCTCCTACAAAAACCATATATATCCTAGAAGATGATGCTGGACTACTGCACATATATAAATTCATGTACTCTTGATAACAATCTCATGAGGTAATTAGTAATATTATCCTTGTATATAATATAAAATATATTTTACAGTTGTGCTGAGACACAGGTAACCTGCCCAAGGTCACATGGCTAGTAAGTGGCAGTGATTAAGCAGTTTTTACATTGCTTTGCCATATAGGGCTGCCCTTCAGCTAGGATGTAGCAGATTTTTAATGTGCGCCCTAACACACACACACACACACACACACACACACACACGCGAACACACACATGTGGCTACTGCTACCAAACTAGCTAAATCCCAGGTATCCTCTGGGTCACAAAATATCCTATCCAACTACTTCGTGAATAGAACCAAAAGTCAGGGTCAAACTGCCCTCTTGTGGTGAAATGTTGCTGTTTGGTCTCAGAAGCTCCAACCTGCAGCATCAGGGCCTTAATGGAGTCTTACTCCTATCTGAGGCCTTCCTTCAGCAACCAGAAAGAAAAAAAAATGAGAACCCTAAATAGGCAGAGACGGGATGAGGAGCAGGAACATAGTAACAGGAAGTTTATCTCTCTAAATTCTACCTACTGTTGAACTTTTGAGAAGGAATATGGCGGACAGAATGTGAGTCAGCCATGTGGAGGAAGATTGAACAGCCTCTTCCAACAGTATCTGTAATAGCTAAGAGCAAACAAGTTTTGTCTAAATTCAAACACAGATGAAACAATATAATTATGCTGCTTTATACCTTATTATTGAAAACATGACCTTTAGGGCGCCTGGGTGGCTCAGTTGGTTAAGCAACTGCCTTCGGCTCAGGTCATGATCCTGGAGTCCCAGGATCGAGTCCCACATCGGGCTCCCTGCTTGGCGGGGAGTCTGCTTCTCCCTCTGACCCTCCTCCCTCTCCTGCTCTCTGTCTCTCATTCTCTCTCTCGCAAATAAATAAAATCTTTAAAAAAAAAAAAAGAAAACATGACCTTTAGATATAGCTTGCATCAGGGGCACCTGGGTGGCTGAATTTGTTAAGCATCCAACTCTTGGTGTCAGCTCAGGTCATGATCTCAGGGTCATGAGATTGAGCATCATGTGAGTTCACGCTGGGCGTGGAGCCTGCTTAAGATTCCCTCTCTCCCCTGGTGCAACCACTCTGGAAAACAGTATGGAGGTTCCTCAAAAAGTTGAAAATAGAGCTACCATACCACCCAGCAATTGCACTACTGGGTATTTACCCCAAAGATACAAATGTAGGGATCCGAAGGGGTATGTGCACCCCGATGTTTATAGCAGCAATGTCCACAATAGCCAAACTGTGGAAAGAGCCAAGATGTCCATTGACAGATGAATGGATAAAAAAGATGTGGTATATATACACAATGGAATATTATGCAGCCATCAAAAGGAATGAGATCTTGCCATTTGCAACGATGTGGGTGGAACTGGAGGGTGTTAGGCTGAGTGAAATAAGTAATGCAATAATAATAATAATAATGCAATATATGTTAAGAAAAAAAAAGAAGATAGCAGGAGGGGAAGAATGAAGGGGGGGAAATTGGAGAGGGAGACAAACCATGAGAGATGATGGACTCTGAAAAACAAACTGAGGGTTCTAGAGGGGAGGGGGGTGGGAGGATGGGTTAGCCTGGTGATAGGTATTAAAGAGGGCATGTTCTGCATGGAGAACTGGGTGTTATGCACACACAATGAATCATGGAACACTACATCAAAAACCAATGATGTAATGTATGGTAATTAACATAACAATAAAATTAAAAAAAATTCCCTCTCTCCCTCTGCCCCTCCCCACCTGCTGGCACTTGTTCTCTTGCTCTCTCTTTCTCTAAAAAAAAAAAAAGAAAGAAAATAAATATAGTTTGCATTAAATATTGTTTTATTAAATACATACCTCTCAGTTCAAGAATATAATTATATTACCTTAAAAGTTCCTCTGTGCTCTTCCCTAATGGCATCCTTTCCCCCTCACCAGAGATTAATCACCGCCATAAATTTTGTCTTTGGAATCAACTTGCTTTTTTTTAAGTTATATAAACATACATTTATAGGCCTGCCCTGAATACATGTAGTCCTGTTCAAGAATACATGGAAATCTATGGACCACATATCCAAATGTATAAAGTTTATAAATCAAGCTAGCGAAGTATTAAATTAAAAAATAAGTATGCTTGTCCTCCTACCTTGAAAAGCAAACCTTCCTAAAGACCTAGAAAGCCAGATTCAAATTTCTCTGATTACCAATGAGGTGGAGGATTTCTGTTTCTTTAATGGCCATTTCTCTACTATGAAATGACTATTTTGCAATTTTTCTAATGGATTGTTCATCTTTTTCCTATTGATTCTTATTTCATAGGAGGGTTTTATCTATTCTAGATACTAACCCTTTGTGCAGTTACAAGTGTTGCAAATAACTGCTTCCAAGTTGAGCTTGCATTTTCACTCTCTTTATGGAGTCTTCTGATGAACAGAAGGTCTAAATTTTAATGCAGTTCAATTTAACCTTCTCTGAATTGGTTAATATATGTACGTTTGAAACAGTGTCTGACACATATTGCTTATTGTAATTTTTGTGTTACTTTCCTTTATGATGTGAACTTTCTGTATCTATTTTTAAAAATGCTTTCCTATCCTGAAGTCATAAAAATACTTTCCTAACAATGTATTCTAAAACATTTTAGGTATTTGTCCTTCACATATGTTTTTAATCCACCTGGCATGGATTTTTTAAATAATGGTTTATTAAGATATAATTCACATACTATAAAATTAATCTTCTTACAGTACACAATTCAGTGTCTTTAGTATATTCACAGAGCTGTCATGACTTTCATCACCCCAAAAAGAAACCCCATAGTCATTGACTTTAATATATGGCATAGATATAACCAATGTTCCAGCACCATTTCTATTCTTTCCCCAGTGATTTATAGCATCATCTCTGTCAAAATCAAATTTTCCTGTGTGGATTTGTTAGATATCTCCGTTCTCTTCCATTGGTCTATTTGTCTATCCCTGTACTAACATGCTGTGTTAATTACTATTTTTTAAAAATATTTTATTTATTTGAGATAGAGCGAGAAAGCCTCAGAGGGAGAGCGAGAGAGAGAGAAGCAGACTCCCCCGTGAGCAGGGAGCCCGATGCCGTGCTCATTCCCAGGGCCCTGGGATCATGACCTGAGCCAAAGGCAGACGCTTAACCAGCTGAGCCACCCAGGTGCCCCTGTGTTAATTACTATTAAAGCAAGCTCTGTCATTATGTTATCTTTCGTCACAAGTATCTTGATATCTACTGACATTTTGTACTTTCAATACATTTTAGAAATAACTTGTCAATTTCCACAGAAATCTCAGTTGGAAGCCTAGTTAAAATTGTATTTATATGAATCTGCTAAGGAAAATTGTCATATTTACAATATTGACTCTTCTGTTCCATAAAGATAGTATTACTGTTTTTCAGTTTTTAAAAATATTTTAAAATTTTTTCCTTAATTTTTCTTACATTTGAGTTGTACTTATTCCTTGAAACATCATTTTTGATACTATGGAAAAAATTTTTCAAGGTTTTATTTATTTATTGAGAGAGAGAGAAAAAGTGGGAGGGGCAGAGGGAGAGGGAGAGAGAATTTCAAGGAGACTCTGTGCTGAGCTTAGAGCCCGACAGGGGCTCCATCCCATGACCCTGAGATCATGACCTGAGCCCAAAACAAGAGTTGGACACTTACTGACTGCACCACCCAGGTGGCCCTAGAAAATATTTTTTTTAAGTATTTTTTTCCGGGGTTCCTGGTTGGCTCAGTAGGGTAAGTGTCTGCCTTTAGCTCACATCATGATCCCAGGGTCCTGGGATTGAGTCCCATATCTGGCTTCCTGCTCATCAGGGAGTCTGCTTCTCCTTCTGCTGCTCCCCCTGCTCATGCTTTCTCTATCTCATGCTGTCTCTCAAATAAATAAATAAAATCTTTTTTTTTTTTAAGTATTTTTTCCTACTATTTGTGGTTGGTGTGTTGCACTTCGTTTTTACATTCAACAACCATTCCAAAATATATCTATGGAATCCTCTTGATTTTCTCTCCAGGTTATTATTTCATCTTTAAATAATAAGAATTTTGTTTCCTTTTTTTTTTATCTTATAATATTTATTTCCTTCTCATGCTTAGATATATTGGTTAGGACTATCAGCCAAAGATGAGTAGATAATGTTTATAGCAGTCATCCTTTCTTGTTCTCAAACTGATAGGAAATACATTTGAACTTTCAAGATGATGCTCACTGTATTTTGTAAGATACCCTTTATATTTTAAAATTTTTTGTTTCTCCTTTGCCAAAAGCTTTTTTCATAAACAGATGTTGAATTTTATCAAGTTACATGATCAGATGATTCTGATTTTAACCTACTGTGCAAAGTACTATTTTTAATCAAAGATTCTAGCAATTGTAAAACATACCATTGTATGTTCCAATAAGGAAGGAAAAAAACAACCACCCATTGAATATTCCAATTTAAGATACAATCAAGAAAAAAATTGTGGGCATCTTATCATTCATAAAAATACAAAGTAATTTATAAAAACTGCCATGTATCCCTGGGACTAAACATAAATTTGTGACATATTCAATTTTTAATACCTAATGGCTTTTAATTTGCTAAGTTTTTCATATTCATGAGCAAGATTGGTTATCATTTCTGTACTGTCCGTGAAATTTTGGTAATGAGCTTTATTTTGTGTGAAATTAGAATTTTTCTGAATGTTTAACAAAACTAATCTCTAGACTTAGTGCTTTATTTGTGAAGACTTTTGACTAAAATTTTTTAAAGGTTATATGACCATGATTTATATATCTCCTTGAGCCTATTTGCTACATTTTTTTTTCTAGGAATATGCCCTATTTATCAAAAATTTTCAAATTTATTGGCATAACATTACTCAAATTTTCTCAATATTTTAAAATCAATGCAGGCGCCTTGGTGGCTGAGTTAAGCGTCTGCCTTCAGCTCAGGTCATGATCTCCGGGTCCTGGAACTGAGTCCTACCTTAGGCTCCCTGCTCTCCGGGGAGTCTGCTTCTCCCTCTCCCTTTGCCCCTACCCCCCGCTTGTGCACGTGCACGTGCGCCCTAATAAATAAAATCTTTGTTTAAAAAGTATTTTAAAAATCAATGCATATGGGGGGCGCCTGGGTGGCTCAGTCGTTGAACGTCTGCCTTCGGCACAGGTCATGATCCCAGGGTCCTGGGATCGAGTCCCACATCGGGCTCCCTGCTCGGCGGGAAGCCTGCTTCTCCCTTTCCCACTCCCCCTGCTTGTATTCCTGCTCTCGCTGTCTCTGTCAAATAAATAAATAAAATCTTTAAAAAAAAAAAAACCAATGCATATGACTTTCTAACTCTTCATATTGTTTATTTACATCATCTTTTTTCCTTGACCAAACTTCCCTGTCAATTTTATTACTTTTTCAAGCCTGACTTTGGGCTTTCCTTATTTTCTCATGGTATGGTTGTTTTATTTCTTCTGTTGCCTTCATTATTTCCTTCCTTCTTTCTTTCCATTGGAAGCTTAGCTCATGAATTATCAGCCTTTTTTCCTAATATAAGGAAGGTAATACTTGCATTTTCTCCTAAATGCTTAGAAGAATGCCACAAGTTTTTTTGTTTTAACAGCACTGGATACTTTTATTATATAGAACTTAATAATTAACAAAAATGACTTCCATTCTCATGGCACTTTTATGCAAGGACTTAAGAAAAATATTGAGAAGCTCTTGTTGTGGAGAGTGGGGTAAGGGCTGCAGCTCTGCAAGGATGAAATTTACTCTAGTGGCCTGGTTGCAACTGCTACTTTCTTTCCTCATCAACACATTCTAGAACAAGAAGCATGACACTGAACACTGTCTTTCATCTGAAGATTTCAGAGCCCTCAAAAAAGTTCCACTGCAGTACCCAGCACTATTAATCCCATTTGTATGTTTTCCTCCTCATAGATGTGTCCCTATCAATAGCTTCAGAGAGGTTCTTTGTATTCTCTTGTGTTGGATGTAGATAACCAATGTAAGCTACGCAAATCCAAAAGCCATTACAGGTTTGTTAGGTTTAATGAAGAGCTCTGGATTCACAACTCAAAAGAAGGTTGTTGTACGGACCTCTGAGCCCTAAGTTTCGAAAGTCTGTCTCTTTGGGTGGTTCCTTTTTAAAGCTGGGAGGCTCAGACGCTAAAGACATCTTGACTAATGATTTATTATGCTGCAAGTTCGCCTCCTTTGCACACCTACTGCACTCCCCACATTTCTATGCATAATATTTTCATTAAGTTCTGAATTATGTCCTAATCCCCATTGTAATTTCTTCTTTCATCCCTGAGTTATTTACACTTCATAAGGTTGGGTTTTTAGTATTTACTATAAATACTTTATGAATTTTATCCTAAATGTATACATAAGATGTTCTGAGAGATTTCTTATTACTTCACAATGAATGAATGCCTCAGACCACTTTGCCCCAGCTTTAGCCCCTGGGGGTATGTGATGAGAAAGATGAGGTTTTTTTCCTACACAAGTGGTATCAAGTAAAAACAGATCCAGACTTAGGTACAGAAAAACTTTATTGGAAAATATTGTGGCAATGAGAATGCTCTGACCATAAGATCTCCAACTGTATCAAAGATCAGGTGGAAAAGAACTTTAATAGAAAGGAATATGTAAACGATAGAAAAATCTGAGTGTGAAGGAGTGAGATGAGCAGGTGATATAATGGGACGGTTGATTGGTGAAAGTCTTTTTTAGTGGTCAGTTAATTTTCAGGCGGTGTCACTGAGGAGATACTATTCCACATTCCAGTGCAGGTTCAGACTGAGGGTGGATTAAAGTTCAGGGGTTTGTGAGGGGAGAAGCCTAAAGTTTGATCAGGTCGTTTTACGGCATTTTGTCCAGATTGGTCTGTGGGGACAAACAGTTCAACTAACCATTTATGAGACAAAGAATGGGAATTTGGAGGTCTGGGTCTAGCTTCGTCACATGTGAACAAAGTCATACAGGGAAAAGTGGTTCTTTGCAGTAAGCCATTGCCAGGAATACAATAGGATGGAGGAACTTAACTGTTTTCCAGGAGCCCAGTGTTCAGTTGTCAATTGCCAGGTGCTTCATAGACAAAGGACAGGGAGATGGGTTGGGGATTGTTTTATATGTCACACGACTACCTCTCTACCTTTAGCATGTCCTAAATGGGAGTATCATCTCTGGCATTTGTGTGAGGAATTATAGGAATTACAGGAAGTGTAAAGGATGTCTATTCCAATAATACATTCACAGTAGAAGCCATGACCACAGTGTTACCAGCTCCACCTCAAAGTTATATTTAGCAATAAAGTTATATTTAATGTCCTCACTGGTTACTTTGCCTAGACCCAAAGTTGAATTTGCATGTCCCTTCTCCCCACTAGACCAAGTATGACAGTCACTTGGGCACCCACATCCAGCAAAGCCATGAAGGGTTGTGTCCCTTCTTTCCTTAATTCTCCAGAAAATTCCAACAGGCATAGAGAGTCTATGGTCTTTTGGGAAGGGAGAGACCACAGCCCCACCTTTAATGAGTTTTCTCCTTAAAACAACTTAGATCTGGGTAGAAGGGAAGGGAGGGAGGAATCAGGAAATGAAAGACACAGACATCCATTGTTTTCTGTCCTCCCAAAGCCATGTACCAGGTAGCAAAACCATTACTGCCCATACATCCATTTCAGCTTTCAGGACTTCCTCATCCAACAGCCATGTCCACAAAATGATGGCTAAGAGAAGCTGTTATATACAGTCTTTATGAATTATGTTATATAATCTTTATGAATATTTCAGAATGTGTATTGTCCTTTTTCTATAACACCTTAAACTAGAAAACAATAGGCAATTTCAAATATAAAAAAATCTCAGGTAAGGATAACAGCAGTCTACCAGCTTAAGGCTATAAGCTTTTTGTACTTCTCTCTTGGGGCTAATTGTATTGTTCAGTACTTTGAATATTACTTTCTTTTGTGAGTTATCTTCTATCTCATGCTAGTATTTAAAAATAAAATTCATTTTATGGGGCGCCTGGGTGGCTCAGTCAGTTAAACATCTGCCTTCTGCTCAGGTCATGATCCCAGGGTTCTGGGATGAAGCCCCGCAGCAGGCTCCCTGCTCAGAGTCTGCTTCCCCCTCTGCCTCTCCCCCCTCCCCACTCCTGGCTTATGTTCTCTCTCTCACTCACTCTCTTGCTCTCAAATAAATAAATAAGATCTTTTTTAAAAAATAAAAATAAAATTCATTTTAAACGGGTACCTGACTGTCTCAGTCAGGGGACTGTGTGCCTCTTGATTTTGGGATTGTGAGTTCAAGCCTAGTGTTAGGTGTAGAGATTACTTAAATAAAATAAAACTTAAAAAAGAAAGCATGATTACTCATGGGGTGCCTGGCTGGCTCAGTCGGTAGAGCATGTGACTCTTGATTTCAGGGTTGTGAGCGTAAGCCTGAAAGATTAATTAAAAATAAAAATATCTTAAATAAATAAAATGCATTTTAAGTGATGCCAGATAGAATAAGCCAACATCTTAAATATCTATTAGTATAGATAACATTTAATATTACTTTAAAAATTAATGACTCTATAAATTGTATTCTGGAGTTAAAATGTGCCCCTAAGCAGTATTTTTCGAGAACTGTGGAAGAGCTTGATTATGATGGGAATAACAGGTAGAATCTCAGACTACTGTTCTTGCACTTTCTTAAACTCCTGATAGTAGTAACAGATCGCAGGAAATGTAGCTCAGGATATTCAGAGAAACGTAGCCTCAGGAGACAGAACTAGTTACAATGTAGAATATATTTCAACTCCAGCATTCTTGTGGAAATAATCAGAGGATTCAAAGAGAAGAAGAGTTGAGTACACAATCATACTTGATAATACTGACACAAATGTTAGCAGTAACAAAATAAGGTGGAATGTAGAAAATGAATTAAAGTAACTGATGTTGAATTATGTTCTGGTCAGACTAGAATGCAGGAATAAAGATTCAAAGGTTAACAAGATCAGAAGACAGAAACTTCAGATAAATAAAAAGGATGAGAAGGAATCGATGACTCTCAGAACATACTTCACTATGCAAATTAAGAAGAATGAAAAAAGCAGGTCAAAAGATATGGGAAAGGATAGTTCAGGATGCAGAAAAATCCTCTCACAATAGCACAGGAAATCTACAGATAGAGAAGATGATTTCTTAGTAGAAACACATGTGGAGATGAAGTAGAATGGGTATGAGGTTCTGGGAAAAGAGGAATGTTCCCAGAAAAGTGATCTTATTTCTCATCCAGCCACACTAGCCCTCTGTTTTTTCTTTTTTTAAAGATTTTATTTATTTGACACAGAGAGAGAGAAAGAAAAAGAGAGAGAGAGAGCACACAACCAGGGGAAGTGACAGGCAGAGGGAGAGAGAGAAGCAGGCTCCCAGCTGAGCAGGGATCAACATGATCCATGGGATCACGACCTGAAGTCAGACAACTAACTGACTGAGCTACCCAGGTACCCCATAATCCTCTGTTTCTCAAAAGCAACATGGTTTCAGAAACTTTCCTTGCTCAAGCTCCAAACGTATATAATGTCACCTCTGAAGAGGGAGAAGGACACCAGCCTAAATTGAAATGTCCCATATCTCTACACTTACCATCTCTCCTCTGGCTTGAGGGATGTTTTGATTTGCAAAAAAGACTGTAGAAATTTGATAAAATAAAGATAGAAATGTCACAATAGAATTTTAAAGTACATCTGTTTAATTATAACCATTAATGCAACATCTGCCTCAATAATTTCATTTCGATAATAAAAAATGATGGTATAATGATGGTTTAAAGCTGGTTCAATCGCAATTTTAGAGGCTTACTTATCAAGAGTGAAAATAGAAGACTATTAAAAAATAGCTAAAAAGGTAACATGTGTCATAGTGCTTAATGTTTCTGTAACTGTTGGTAAGGCTTACAACTAAATTTGATGCAGAATTCTTAATGGCACTGAAATAGTTTTCTCAGCCACATGGTATATACCGGTACTATGAGTCTGGAAGAGACTGGCTATGGGTACCACTCCTTGTCTTCAGTTGTGACTGCGCAATATCAGCAAGTGCACTTTGTATCTTTTCCAGAAGCATGTCCCCTCGATAAACAACATCCTCCAGACATGTAGCAGCTTCGTGGTTTTCTTCTTCCAGCTTATACAAGCTAGCAGCCTTTGTAAGACACAAATTAAAAAATCTTTTGAGAAATGAAAAACTTGGAGATTAGTAAGAGAAGGAAAAAAAACTACAGAAGTATGTATTTCTAAATCTGGATGACTCTCAAACCATTATGATAGATTTCTCAGTGTCAGAAATTCTAAAATCAGATAACTTTTAAGAGTTTTCCCTGTATGAATTATTTAAAAGAATGAATTTTCAATTAGAGATCTCTGGATGTCTACATGTGACTCTCCTCCACACTGCTTTTGGAAACTACTATTCTACTCCACACCCAGAATACCACCCTCCTCTCATTCTTTGCTAGGAAAAGAGCCAAACAGAAAAATAGAAGTTTCCTTATAGCTCAAAACTGGACAACCATATATACACAGCATGGTCTTTAACAGACTACAGTACTTACAATTAACAAAACTTCAATTTTAAAATTTAATCTTGGGGCACCTGGCTGGCTCAGTCAGTGGAGCATGTGACTCTTGATCTGGGGGTTGTGAGTTCGAGCCCCATGTTGGGTGTAGAGATTACTTAAAAATAAAATCTTCAAAAAAATAAATAAATAAATAAAACTTAATCATAATGAAACTTTGAATACCATAACAAAAGGTATTAAATCTCCTTTGGGGCACCTAGCTGGCTCAGTCAGAGGAGCGTATGACTCTTAATCTTGGGATCATGAGTTTAAGCCCCATGCTGGGGGTAGAGATTAATTAAAACAAAAAACAAAAAACAAAAAAAAACTATCTCCTTTAATCAAAATTCTCTACTAGCAAATTTCTCAAAGGAAAAAAGATTTTACCTGTAAGGCAGCTGTAGATTCTTCACTGGGTAATGAATCTATCAAAACATCAATGTCTTTTGCTGTTCGTGCAATCAGTGCTGCAAAAAGCTGGGCATATTCTAAAGAAAGATATCACTCATTCAGAGTATTAGGCAATGTCAAGTTTTCAGAAAAAGAAATTAAATTTGAAGCTAATGAAACCGGCAAAGTTCATAAGCTTTTTCTGTACTAGGCTTTGAATGATTAAAAGGTAATTTTAACACACCAATCCTATTACATGCTTGAGAATTAGCCTTACTATTAACTCAAATTGGGAAGTAAACATAATTATTTCATTTTTTAGGACAATACGCCAGTCAATTGAATAAAGAAATCTGTAAATGGGATGCCTTCCTTATTAAGGTCCCTCAAGTGAAATTCAGCTACATTCATACAAATTCATCTCTAAAGGAGTAACAATCTGTTATTTAACAGGAAAGGAATTATGAGATGTTATGTAAATTGACTGTAACAAATTCATTTCTTTTATAACAAAACTCGCAGTAATACTCAAACAATAAGACTGTAAGAAAGCCATAAGTAAGCTACATTTCTCAATAAATTTAATTTTAAAGGATTACAAGTAATATATATGATGGTCAAACTAAGAGAAGCCAAGAAAATCTATTTACCTTCTGTAGGATTAGCGGGCTGATCTTTGTTAATTGCTGTCTGAATATTACTAAAAGAAGCAGGAGGACCACACTGCTGCAACACTCCAATGGCATTACAGAACTGATCTGCAAGCTTGAGGCCAAAGAAAACGTGTCAGAGTTAGAAAGGATTTATCAGTTTTCAGGATTTTATCAGTAATAGCAACAAAAATAAGTTTCTATAATAATGATCTCTGAGCAAAGGAATAGAACAGGAATAATTTTGGATAAAGTTAGCCAGTTATTATTAACAATGATTAAATGTTTTAATCATGCAAAGAAACGAGGTTTGGTCTCAACATACTTGAAACAGTTAAAAGGAAATACAAGATAATCTTTGTTTTCTTCCCAAGGTAACAGAATAAGAGAAATATATGCCAGTATTTGTTACAAGCATAAGTAAGGATTTTTTTGGGGGGGGGGGTGAGAAAGAGCAAATATGACTGGCAAATAAAAGTATGGCCCCAGGATAAATTTTAAAATGTGTAACTCATATACAAAGTACACAGTCCTTTTTTTTTTTTTTTTGAGACTAAAGTAGTTACAACTATAAAGAAACAGTGTGGAAAAGACTCCACCTTAAGAAGTCTTAAGGCCATTGATGGATGAACGAATAAAGAAACTGTGGTATACACACACACAGGAACATTATTCAGCCATTAAAAAAAGGGGGAGGGAAATCTTGCCATTTGTGACATGAATGAATGCGACACATCTTGCCATTTGTGGGCATTATGCTAAATGAAATAAGTCAGAGAAAGACAAATACTACATGATGTTACTCATATGTGGAATCTAAACAAAACAAAAACTGAGCTCACACAGAGGACAGACTAGTGGTTATCAGAGGTGAGGTGGGGTTAAGGTGGGCAAAAAGGGTGAAGGGGGTCAAAAAGTACAACCTTTCAGTTATAAAATAAGTAAGTCATGGGGATATAATGTACAGTATGGTGACTACAGTTAATACTGTGTTGTATTTTTGAAAGTTGCTAAGAGTAAATCTTAGAAGGTCTCATCAAAAGAAAAAATTTTAACTTTGTAACTACAGTATGGTGACATATTAACTAGACTTATTGTGATCATTTCACAATATACACAAATACTGAATCATTATGTGGTACACCTGAAACTAATGTTCTATCTCAATTACACCTCAATTACAAAAAAAAAAAAAAAGGACTCCACCTTAAGTATTTGGAAATGTTTTTCTCCATGACTCAAGTTGTAAATTCCCACTGCTCTAAAAGTATTCCGTAAGCAGTTCTGAAGACCGAGAATACCAATTCCTTAAAATCAGCAAACTTAAGACTCCTATCCTCCCAACCAGCTTCCCTCAATAGTCCTGATCTCTTGAACCTCACTTCCTCAAATCAGTGAATGACCATTTCCACTAAGTTTCTCTGCCATTATTTAAATGACAGAACTCAAAATCAACTGTTTCCTTTGTTTACTATCTAATTTGTATTCAGAATCTCCTAGTTATTAGCCAGTCTAACTTGCAGACTCACTTTCCTTTCATATTCAAATCCTTCTATTCCCTTTTCCTTCTATCATCATTGCCGCTGTGTTAGTTCAATTATCTCACAATGTAATTATTACAATAGCCTCCTTATTGTTTTCTAGTTCACTATGTTATTTTAACCTGCTTAAAAATTTTGAGCTCAGGGGTGCCTAAGTGGCACAGTTGGTTAAGTGTCCAACTCTTGATTTCGGCTCAGGTAGTTATCTCAGGGTTGTGAGATCAAGCCCTGTGTTGGGCTCTGTGTGGAATCTGCTCAAGATTCTCTCCCTCTCCCTCTCCTGCTCGTGTGCACCCTCTCTCTCTCTCAAATAAATAAACCTTTAAAAAAAATTTTGAGCTCACCCCAACTTGGCCTTTAAGATTAATCTCCAACTCTTCAAGCTATTTCAAAGCTTTCAATTATCTAACTCAACTCTACTTATTCATT
Organism: Mirounga angustirostris; assembly: GCF_029215605.1. Classification (NCBI taxonomy): domain Eukaryota; kingdom Metazoa; phylum Chordata; class Mammalia; order Carnivora; family Phocidae; genus Mirounga; species Mirounga angustirostris. Next base: position 79,076,235 of record NW_026991713.1, read on the forward strand.
TTCTACTAATCCTTCATATATACCTAACTAGTGATAAATTCATTCCTGACTATACTGTGTTGTTCACATTTTGCTACTTGTAATGGAGCAGTAGTAAGTGCTCAGAAGCTGTACAAATGTGGATTCCAATTCTGGTTCTAGTAACCTGAGTAGGGTTTTTCATTTTTAAATTGGGAACATTTTCACATTACACCATTGTTTTGAGGAATAGAGAAAACACACATGCACAAATATTCAACACAGTGGCCATCAGTTGTGTTCTTCAAAAGCTCTCAAAATCCATTTATTCAACAAATATTTATCAAAAATAAAACTCTGACAAGCATTGTATATAAACATAGCGATACAGTGTATAAGACATAGTTTCTGCCCTCATGGAGTTCTCAAGAGGGCAAAACAAATGTTATTTTATTTTATTTATTTATTTTTTAAGATTTTATTTTTATTTCTTTGACAGAGAGCTAGAGAGAGAGAACAAGTATGCAGAGAGGCAGGCAGAGGGAGAGGGAGAAGCAGACTCCCCCCTGAGTAAGGAGCCCCATGCAGGACTCGATCCAGGACCCTGGGATTATGACCCGAGCCGAAGGCAACCGCTTAACCGACTGAGCCACCCAGGAGCCCCACAAATGTTATTTTAATACTTTTACAAATAAGTATAATTCAGATCAATGCTAAGATTTCCTCTATTTTAATTCATATCACTCTATATTCCAATTTATCTCAGCACTTACAGTTGAAGACACTTGATTCATTATAACTACCTAACCAAATACTACTTTTACATTATTTAAATGTCTTTTGAGTATATGACTTCTTTCTAATGAGGCTGTGAACTCCTTAAGGAGTATTTCTCTGTAAACATGATAGTACTTACATACACAGTAGGCATTCATACTAGTTAACCTGAGGTTTCTCTCCAAAATCCAATTATCAGCATGCTTACCCTGGAGTTAAGGCCATGTTCACTTTCTCCTACTATCTTTCTGGTTACAAGACATGTATGAATATGCAACATTTCTCCTAAAATAACATTTCTACCCGGCAGCATCATTACAGTTTGATTTTGAAAAGCCTCAAAGGAATATCTCCCAGAGGGAAGTTGGCTGGCAGCCCAGGCAAGTCACCATAAAGTAGAATTTATCTTAGTGAATTCATGAACATTTAGGGGCTAGCCCTCTCAGTCCTAAACGGTCTTAATTACAGAGTAGATCAGTTTTTCACAAGTAGATTCATACCCTTGAAGTGAACAAAGATTGATGCAACAATAAGAATCCTAACTTCTTAGCCTCCAGTGTGAAAAAACTGGCAAGGGACCAGATACTTAAGATTTTCCAGTCAACATATTCTCTCTATACATTTTGCCTGGGACATCGAATTATAAGTAGAATGACAATCAGAAATGTAACTACTAATGGGAAACTCTTTAACTGTTAATGGTAATGATTATACGAATCCTTTGGTTTGTGTATACTTTCCAGTTAGGCATAAAAGGAAAAATAATAAGGATCAAAGTAAGGGGGCCCTTAACGGGAATAGACTTTCTGAGACACATTAAAGACTACTTAAATCAATGGGAACATACACAAGGATTAGAAGATTCACTCTCATAAAGACGTCAGTTTTCCCCAAACTGATTTATTCTAGAGAGCGCCAAGAGACGGAACGAAACCCTTTGTCTGCAGGAACCAGTTAAGATGAAACAAAACTTCACCTCACCATCACTCTAGCCTCAACCTGAAAGTCCAGGGGAAGGAATACCCTCGACTGACATTTAACGAAAAAGCTCCAATCATCAAGAGCCCAGTTTCTCTTCCACGTCTTAACGCTGATAAGGGAAAAAAGAAGCTTCTGCTGCTTCTCCCCTTATCCCCGAAAGAGAAACGATCCCACAAGCACTACTGACAATAAGATAAAAATGTTCCGAGAGAACAGGGCAGGACCGTGACGCCTAAGTGTCCTGATAGAGACCCTCTACTTTTCAGGCGAAAGAGGCTGCTCCCTCCCTCCGCTCTCCGCAAAGCCGGCAGCCGGCCTCAAACCTCCCGGGACGCCGCGCCGCCTCCCGCCGCCACCAGCGCTTTTTGCCCAAGCCCTGCCTTAGTCCGCTTCCCCACTTGCGGGTGTTTTTCTCGGGCCCCTTTTCCTCTCCTGTTTTACCTCAGGAAAGCGGAAGCCAGAGACCAATAGAGCGAAATTGCTCACCGAGTTCACCGCGTCCTGCAGCTGCGTGAGCCGGTCCGCCATGTTCCTCCTGCAAGCTAAGGAGGCTAAAGCAGCTGCTCGTACGCGATTGGGCAGCTTCAGGGCGCGTCGTGGCCAACCATAGGGCAGCGTTCTTGGGAGGGGTGGAGTCAGTGGAACTCCACGCCTGGTGAGAAGAGGGAGGGTGGGACTTCTCCGAGGCTTTATGTAGGTTAGCTCCACCAGCCAAGGAGCTCTGCTGCGCGTATTTTGAGTAACTTAGCGGTTGTTCCGACTCCGTTCGTTTTTTGGATCCAACGTGCTGTTCTCGAGGTTTTTGGGTGTTAAATATTTTAGATTCTGCGGTTTTAAAAGTAATTTTATTTTTTTTATTTTTTTTAAAGATTTTATTTATTTATTTGACAGAGAGAGATACAGCGAGAGAGGGAAGACAAGCAGAGGGAGTGGGAGAGGGAGAAGCAGGCTTCCCACCGAGCAGGGAGCCCGATGCGGGGCTCGATCCCAGGACTCTGGGATCATGACCTGAGCCGAAGGCAGACGCTTAACGACTGAGCCACCCAGGCTCCCCTTAAAAGTAATTTTGAAAGTAAATTTCCCTACCCTCCCTTGTATTCATGTTTAAACATTGCCTTGAATACTTGTGTTACGTTGGATTTCCAGGTGGACCACAAAACATACACAGCAGGCAACTCAAGAATAGTTGGGGGTCGCGATACCGATTTCAACTTCAACAAATCCAAATTAAGATTCACCAGGCTGTCTTGGCTGCGTTAGGGTGCCTCCTCTGTTGCTTTTGGCGGTGGGGGGGGGGGGGTCGTCCCAAGTGGAGACTGGGTGCGTGCTTTAATTCTGAGTGTGGGTGTGTTGGGGAAGCTGACACACATGGGATGGAGAGCATTCGAAAAATTAAGTACTAAATCGAGCTGTATTGACTGTAAGAAGAGAATGGTTAGAAAAGGAAGGTTTCTGTGGGCAAAGGTGAGTGGCAGAAGAAGAGCCATTTGGAGTTCAGAGGTAAGGTGTGAGTGTAGGTAACTAATAAGAATCTCGTTCCTTTGACAGCGAGGAACTCAGTGTGAAGAGCAGAAGAGTGTTCGTGGAAAGTAGTTCAGTGTGTAGTTGGGAGAAAGAAGGTTCCTGGAAAATGAGCCTTATGTGTAGGTAGGGAAGGGACAGTTTTTAAACAGATAGGATGTGCAATTTAGACTTAGCCTTGGGACCTGTTGAGGGTTTAGGTGTGAAGGAAGATAATAGAAACTTGGTATCTGGCTGGTTCAGTGAGTGGAGCATGTGACGTCTGATCTCCTGGTCCTGAGTTTGAGCCCCAGGTTGGGCATAGAAATTACTTTAAAAAAAAAAAAGAAAAGAAAAGAAACTTGGTATCTAAGGAAAGTTAAAGCCTGGGACAGTGTGGCAAGAAATGAGTCTGGATCAGCAAATGACTAGTTTGTGGACTTTGGACAAACTCATCTCATATACCCTTCTTCTCTGGGTGATTATTCCTGATTACCCTACTGGGGTTGGGGGAAGGTGGGGGAATTATCCACTGAAAACTCAGCTTGTCAGATTTACCCCAACGCTAGCTGGGAAGCTCTACTTCTGCTTCACCACTCCTTCCCCTTAATCCCCAATCTGCATATCTGCTGAGACCTAATTAGAAACCTCTCCAGGTGAGGCACCCCCCCATAATGGGATTAATGAGCGGTAACTCTAATTTGTTTTAATCGTAATATGGGGTAATCTTGTGACTGTCTCTTCCCATCCTCAGTTGAGAGTATACCTTATTGAATGCTTGCCACCTACCAAGAATGTGTTAGGTGCTGGGTTTGCAAAGGTGAATAACCCAGGGGTTCATTGGGAGAAGGGCTTTGCAGTTCCAAGAATGAAATGGGTTGGGCCTAGACTAGGGTGTTGACTCTGATAAGAGAAGAAGAAAGGCTCGTTTTGAAGGAAATGTTAGCATGGGTTGGTGCCCGGTTAGATACAGAGGGATGAATGAGAGAGAATACTGTTTTGCTGCCTGACTGAAGAGAACTTGGGCACCTGGGGGAGAGGAGCCACTTGACAAATCATGTTATGACACAGCTTTTGTCCTGTCATTATCTTCTTACAGGTTTTCAGTAGCTCCACTGAGACCTCAGGCTGGTGTACAGCCATTTCTGCCTGGTTTTTAAGGGTCACAATAATCTGTCTCCAGAGAACAGATCCAGCCATCTCTCTCAATAATATTCTGAGTGAAATCAGATTTTTCATCCATGATCCCTGAACCCTTGGTTTTCCTGAGCTTCTTAAGACCCTTCTGGCCATGGACACCTTTAAGAATGAGATGAAAGCTATGGACCCTTTCCCCAGACCAGGCTCAAAATTTTTCATACATTTTTAAGGGGTTTATGAATCTTCTGAAGCTGTGGACTTCAGGGAAAAACCCACCTGCCAAAAACAGTCTTCTTGTGTCTAGCTCAGGATTTCTCAGCAGCAGCACTATTGACATTTTAAGCTGGATTCTTCTTCTTTTTTTTTTCTGGAGTGCTATCCTGTGCCTTATAGAATGTTTAGCGTCATCACTGTCCTCTACCCATGAAGTGACAATGGCAAACTCCCCTTCCAGTGGTGACAATACAAAATATCTCCAGATATTCCCAAATGTCTCCTGCAGGGCAAAATTGCTCCCATTTGGGAACCACTTGTCTAGCTCTTTCCTCATTCTTTACCTTTATGCAACTAATTGCTTTGCTGCTATTTCTTTACTCTTTTACAGTTTTACCTTTTTTCATGTAAATTCTATGAATTCCTGGAGTCCACATGGACCACTCCTTTTCCCTTTTATGATTTTGACACTTTTCATATGCTTTTTCACTTGCTGTTCTTGCATCCCCAACTGGATTATATGGTTTGAAGAGCAGAAACCCAGTATTACATATCTCTTAAACACATAATTTTGGTAAGTATGTTCTTTTGAACTTCATATTATTTTTTAAAGTTTATTTACTGATTTTTGAGGTAATTTCTACACCCACTGTGGGGCTGGTACTCACAACCCCAAGATCAAGAGTCACTCAGTCCAACTGAGCCAGCCAGGCACCTCTACACTTCATATTATCAAAAGTTTCAAACATATACAAAAATAGAATCATAAGGTGGTAACTCATGTATTCATCACCCACCTTCAATTATCAACTCATAGCTAATCTTGTGGTAAGTACTTTGATTTTTTAAAAATCTGTAGTGACTCCTTATTTAAAAAAAAAATCATTAACAATTCTTCAACTTAGTATTCTAGACTCTTAACTACCTTTATTGCCTACTCAGGCACAATTTATTAAACATCTAAAACATTCCAAGCACTGGGCTGAAATACTATAAATAAGCATTTGCTATACTAGACTCCCTTTGTTCCCTTGTTGACCATCCACTCACCTTATTTTAAACATTTCATTTTTTTAATAAAACCCTTCCTGAAACCCTACTGTAAGTTAATTGCTCCCAATCTGGGGCACCTGGGTGGCTCAGTCATTAAGCGTCTGCCTTCCGCTCAGGTCATGGTCCCGGGGTCCTGGGATGGAGCCCCTGCATTGGGCTCCCTGCTCAGCGGGAAGCCTGCTTCTCCCTCTCCCCCTGCTGTGTTCCCTCTCTCGCGGTCTCTCTCTGTCAAAAAATAAATAAAATCTCAAAAAAAAAAAAAAAAAGACCTAGTGTAAGTTCGGAAAATGCTTTAACCAAGGGCCTCTGATTGCTCTGAGGGAAGAAGGCTATCTTAGCTACTCAATTAAGTCATAGGATTTAATAGGCAGTGACTCTGGTGCCATGTTGTGAAGTTAATATCTCCAGAACACAGCATAACTTTATCATATTTTAAAGAGAAAGATTTATGATTATCTAGGAAGACTCCATCTAGATTCAGGGCTCTCTTCCAATTAATCTGTCAGTCTTGTGGATTCTTTTGCCCAGAGGAATCTAAGAGCTTAGTTTGTTTTCTTCTCCCCCTTTTTTGGGGGGGCACAAGGGGGGAACAACTTATTGAATCATACACAGTATAGTTTTTTTAATGTCTACATCACCTGTCATCTAATCATATGTAGGAGACTTAGTGTATTCTGTTTGGAAACAGATCCTGTGTATTATATTTGTAGATGTTGTGTTACCAAGCATAAAGAAGTATTTTTCAGATAGTAGTCCCAATAATATTATTTACACGTTGGGACCTGGGATTGTTAGGGGTTCTTAGTACTTGAGTTGTTCTAGTAAGCCAAGATAAACTTTATGTCTCTAAAGTCTTTTATAATTTTCTCTAGACTTTCAATTTTTTTTTTTAATATTCTTCAGAGCACAATGAGGGGCACCTGGGTGGCTCAGTCATCAAGCATCTGCCTTTGGCTCAGGTCATGGTCCCAGGGTCCTGGCATTGCACCCCACATCTGGCTCCCTGTTCAGCGGGAAGCCTACTTCGCCCTCTCCCACTCCCCCTGCTTGTGTTCCCTCTCTTGCTGTGTCTCTCTCTGTCCAATAAATAAATAAAATCTTTAAAAAAAAAGCTTTAAAAAAATTGCTCCCAATCTTCACAATTGTTCCTTATACTTTTGTTACTGCACTTAGCATATTGAGATGTAATTATTCATACATGACTAATTCCCTCACTACCATGAGGTGCTTGTGGGCAAAAAACATTTTAATTTTCTCCATATTTCCAATACCTAGCACCTAGCATTTAGTCTGGCACATAGAAGCCAATGAATGCATATTTGTGGACCCAATGAATACATTTTCTATCATAATGATTTTCATATAATAATTACTAAGTAAACATTTTTTGGATTTAATTTAGTAAACACAGTCAAAATAATGTAACCCACAGGAACAAAAGAGTTAAAAAAAATACAGAGCAAAGGTGAGATTAGAGTGGGATAGGATAAATGGGCAAATTTCACAGAGTGCCTTTCTTGCCTTTCCCCTAGAGTCCTGTCCTCATCTCTATCCAAGGTCTTGGGTTTTATAAAATATCTAGGATAGGTTGCTTGTCTTTCTTCCTTCCTTTTCTAGATTTTAGGCAGACTTTAAGGCTCTAGTTATCTATATCTTCGATTTGGGATCTTCTCAGTTTTTGCATTTCCTTTCTTTCTTTCTTTTTTTTTGTTTAAGAATTTATTTATTTGAGAAAGAGCGTGAGTGAGCACAAGCTGGGGGGGTGGCAGAGGCAGAGGGAGAAGCAGACTCCCTGATGAGCAGGTAGCCCAATGTGGGGACTGGATCCCAGGACTCTGGGATCATGACCTGAGCTGAAGGCAGACGCTGAACAGACTGAGCCACCCAGGTGCCCCTGCATTTCCTTTCAATTCATAGGAATGACAAACTCATCTGCAAAGCTGCTGAGCGCATTTGCTTCACAGGTTGCCAGTGGAACTCTGACATGAGCAAGGAACCTCAGCCAATATTCTTCCCAAGCTGTCACAGTATTTCAGAGCCAAAGTACTAAAGCCCTCTTCTGACTGCTGACACATCTGTCATCAGCTGTCCTCTGCAGCAAAGGGAACTGCAATACAGAGGTATGGAGGAGAGACAGTAGGGTGAGTTCAGGAAACTGAAATTAAATAGTGTGGTCAGCATAGGGGAATTGAGTTTAGTTGCAGCAGGAACCTGGAGAGGTGGACAGGGGCTACATCATGAAAACCATTGTGTCATACTCAGGAGGGTGGACTGTTATCCTGAATGCTTTTATAAGAAAATCTTTAAAACTATACATATCTTTTAAAAATTAATGTTTTATTCAAAAGCAATACATATTCAATGTTGAATTTTTACAAAGTACAGAAATGTGGAACAAAAATCATTCTTGGGGCACCTGGGTGGCTCAGTCGGTTAAGGATCTGACTCTTGATCTCAGCTCAGGTCTTGATCTCAGGGTCATGAGTTCAAGCTCCCCATTGAAATTAATTATTAAAGATTTTAAAAATTAAAAAATAATCATTGTTAATCCAATCACCCAGAGATAACTATTTTAAACATATTGATATTTTTTCAACTTCTCTATGTGTATAAACATGAATAAAATGACAAGATAAAGCTCATACTACATATATATTTGCTTTGTAACTTGCCTTTTTATAGACACTTCACAATCAGTTGCTTTCTAAAACATAATTTTTGAAGTGCTACACAGTATTCTATTATATAGATGCATCACGGGTTATTTAATCAATTCCTTATTGCTGGGCATTTAGATTGCGTTTTGTTGCTCTAACACCTTGATGAAGGGGTACCTGTGTGGCTCAGTCAGTTAAGTGTCCTACTCTTGATTTTGGCTCAGGTCGTGATCTCAGGATTGTGGAATCGGGCCTCACGGGGGTGCTCTGTGCTCAGTGTGGAGTCTGTCCCTTTCCCTTTGCTCCTCACACCACTTGTGCTCTCTCCGTCAAATAAATAATAAATAAATAAAATCTTTAATACCCTGATAGTTTTTGCACTAATTTTATACAGATATCTAATGCTTGTACATATATACATTCTTAAATCTCAAAGTGGAATTATCATACCAAAGGTATGAATATTTTTAAGATTTTTGATGCAGATTATGCTATAAAAAGTTGTGTCAACTTCATTCCCACTGGTCCTATCTTAGAATGTCTACTTCTCAGTTCTTGTACCCACACTGGATATTCTTCTAAAATATTTATGTCTGAGGTCTTTTTTTATTTAAAGATTTTTGTTTTTGGGGTGCCTGGGTGGCTTAGTCGGTTAAGCGTCTGCTTTCAGCTCAGGTCATGATCCTGGGGTCCTGGGATGAAGCCTGTGTTGGGCTCTCTGCTCAGCGGGGAGCCTGCTTCTCCCTCTCCCTCTGCCTGCCGCTCCCCCTGCTTGTGCTCTCGCTCTCTGTCAAATAAATAAATAAAATCTTAAAAATTTTTTTTTGTTTTAAATTTCTTTATTTTGAGAGAGAGGGTGCACATGCACAAGTCAGGGGAGGGGCAGGGCAGAGGGAGAGAGAATCTCGGTAGAACCTGAGGCAGGGCTTGATCTCACGACCCCAATATCATGACCTGAGCTGAAATCAAAAGCCGGAAGCTTGACCGACTGAGCTACCCAGGCACCTCCTCAGTGTCTTAATTTGATTTTTGTTGTTTTTGTTACTAGTGAGTTTGAATGTTTTTCATTTATTGGCCATTTGTATTTCTTTTTTTTGGTCATTAACTTGGCTTTTATTTTTTAAAGCTTTATTTATGTATTTTAGAGAGAAAGAGCATGAGCAGGAGGGGCAGAGGGAGAGGGAGAGAGAATCTTAAGCAGACTCTGCACTGAGTGCGGAGCCCTTGGCAGGGTGGATCTCACCACCCTGAGATCACGACTGGAGCTGAAACCAATAGTCATTCACTCATGGGACTGGGCCACCCAGGTGCCCCTCGACTTTTCATATTGCTGTTGGTGTTTTTTGACTTTCATACAATTTAAATTTTTAAGAAGCCAAATCTATCGATCTTGTCCTTTATGGTTTCCTCCTTTTTTTTTTTTTTTGCTTAGGAAGTTCCTCCCCTGAATGCTTCTAACCATTTCCTGCTTGTCGCTTCCAGATTCAAATAGATTTTTGCTTAAATGAACTGTTTTAAAAGGAGGTTCCTTCCATTTTGAGATCAAGTTTTGTTTGTTTGTTTTTTAAGCATTTATTTCAGGTCACCTGGGTGGCTCAGTTGGTTATTACGCATCTGACTTCTGCTCATGTCCTATCTTGCCATCCTGGGATCAGCCCCGCCTCTGGCTCCCAGCTCATTTGGGAGTCTACTTCTCCCTCTCCCTCTGCCCCTCCCCCTGCTTACTCTGTCTCTCAAACAAAGTCTGAAAAAAATAAGAAGCATGTATTTCTTCTCTCTTATGGTTTTTTTTTTTTTTTAAGATTTTATTTATTTATTTGAGAGAGAGCACATGAGAGGGGGGAGGGTCAGAGGGAGAAGCAGACTCCCTGCCGAGCAGGGAGCCCGATGCGGGACTCGATCCCGGGACTCCAGGATCATGACCTGAGCCGAAGGCAGTCGCCCAACCAACTGAGCCACCCAGGCGCCCTCTCTTATGGTTTTAATGAATACTTTGGGATTTCATTTGCTTAGGGTGAGATAGAGTTCTAACCCTCCTCCCCAGTAGGGTGCAGTTAATCAGTTATCAAACAGTTTATTAACTCTATCCATTGATTCAAATGCTACCCTTATTATAACCACTCTTATCATCATCCTGGGATTTCATCTACTGAGAGTTACAGGAATGAGGACATGTGGGACTGTGAACAAGCACCATTAGGGATAGACAGTGCTACCAGAGGTGTGAACCTTTGGACCAGGCAGAGGGAAAACAGGAAAAGAGTTGTGCCTGTTTAGACTAGGGCGATTGCTACAAGTTTGTAGTTTAGTAGTGGAATAACCCAAAATGTATTTTTCAAGATAGTTGCTCATTAAAATATCTAAATGAAAGTTTAAAGAGCAGGCAAAAGAAAACAGAGCAATCTTCCCCCCAAATAATTGAGTCTATAATATCTAATTCCACAATTACCTCACGAGCCATCTGTCACATGGACTGCTGTCCTTTACACAGCCCTCAGGTATAAAATTTGAGAGAGGAACTTGGGTTAAGGTCTGGAGTCTTCTAGGATATCTCGCTTTGAGAAAATGAAACTATTTTAGTATGTGGAGCTCACTACTACAGAACTAGAACTCGCGCCGCACTTTCGTGCTAACATCCGCCCGAGCAGCTAAGGGAAACAACCCACTGTTCGTGGGTTTTGAGTACCGGATTCGCATTCGTCCTTCTTGCAAAGGGCAGTTAAGCCCAGGAACAAGAGCCTGGAGACGTTAGGCCGCAACAGAAAGTTACTTCTTACTCTAACGGTGGTTTTCGTAAGAGGGAAAGATACCGAAGTGGGAAGCACAGGTTACGCCTCAGAGCTTTCCGAGGTCTCCCCTATCCCCACCCCCGCGCGCAGCGTCGCGCGCACTCGGGAGAGCGCAGCGCCCAGCAAAGCCGCCGGGCGCGCGGAGGAGGCGCACGCCGGCCGGAACGCCCCCCTCCGCCTTCGCTCGTGGCGGAGGGAGACCCGCGGCGGTGACGTAAAGGGGGCGGGGAGAGGCGCGGTGTGGGGTTGCGGGGTTTTTGCCGGAACAGGAAACCTCTCGGTGGGGCGCAGGCGTGCGGCTGGCGTCGGACGCCCGCCCTCTGGGGCTGGCAGGTGTGCGGCGTGTGCGCCTCGCAAGGGATGGGACCGGGCGCGAGCGCCCCGGGGTAGCGCGGGCGAGGCTCCGGGGCCCGGCCCGGGCAGCCATGGGACTCCTTCGGCTGCTGGTTCTGGCGGTGCTGGCGTCCGAGCCCCGCATGGCCGGTGGAGCCGAAACCGTCGGGAATTCCAGCGAGGGTAAGGTCAGGGGCGCCTCACTTCTGCAGCCTCAAGTTGGTTTTGCATTTCTTGCAGGGTCGCAGTCCACCTCGGGATCTGTGCATCTCGCAGGGCAGGTGGTAGTTCAGAACCGGCGGGAGTGGATCAGGGTCTTTTCCTGCTGAAGGAAACTCCCATTGCCAAGGAGGCCTCATCGTCAACCGCCTAATTTAGGCCGAGGAAATGGGAAGGGTTAAGTAACTCTCCTGTTCAGACACGTGTTTATCTCCCTAGGGAGCAGCCATGTGTTTGTAGGTTTAACGCATTAAAACACCTCTTTGCTCTCCAGTGGTATATCTGAGACTCGACAGTGAGGCTTGGTGCAGAACTAAGGGCTTTATTAATAATGTTCCTCCAAGCTGCTGCGGTTTTTTACACTCCAAAATCTAGATGCTTTTCAAATTGGTTATGCTCGACGGAGTTTGAAAGGAAAAGTGAACCCAGAATGGGACTTTGGATAGGTCATGTGCTCGGTGTATGCATTTTAGCGGTAGCTCCTGGTTTGTTAATATAAACCATAAAAAAGCACTAATTGTGCTAGGCTGATGATAATCATGTGCTTTTCCCTGAGGTTAATCACATTCTTTTATTTTGAACTTAAGAGACCAGTTGCAGGGGTGCCTGGGTGGTCAGATGGTTAAGCGTCTGCCTTCGGCTCAGGTCATGGTCCCAGGGTGCTGGAATCGAGCCCTGCATCGGGCTCTGCTCAGCGGGAAGCCTGCTTCTCCCTCTCCCCCTGCTCATGCTCTCTCTTTCTCTCTCTATCTCTGTCTCAAATGAATAAATAAAATCTTAAAAAAAAAAAAAAAAGACCAGTTGCAGTTCTGAACCAATGTATTTTCTGAATAACGTGGTTGTGTTCCTAATTGCTCATCTTAGAAAAGCTCTTGTGCAAACTGAATCATAGAATCATTGCACAGGAGTTAAGGGCAAAGCTGAAAAGGGCAGTTATATTTTTGCAGAAAAAATAGCCTTGTTAATAATAGGACACTGACATTTCACTGTGTGCAGTAAGTGCCAGGTGCTTTCCATGGCATTGTTATTTAACCCTCACAACCCTATGAGATAATTACCTTCCTCACTTGGCAGAGGATGAAGCTGGGGCCCTGGATGATGTTCATTACACAGGTGAACAGTTAATAGGGGCACAGGCGATATTTGAACCCAAGTGTGTCTTGCTGCAATTTTAATTTTCATGGTCTTTCCACTTCAACAAAGCTGCCCTCCAATAAGAATATTTTACTTAGTATGGTGCTTTACACTTAATTCTATGAATTGTCATTCCTCAAAATAGTATTATGAGAGAGGTAGTGGTGATGCTATCTCCATTTTATTTTTTAAAAATTTATTTATTTTAGAGCGAGCGCAAGAGGGGAGGGGCAGAGGGAGAGGGAGAGAATCCCAAGCAGACTCTCCTCCCAGCTGATTGAGGAGCCTGATGTCGGGCTGAATCACCCCCCCACCCCACCCTGAGATCATGACCTGAGTGGAAACCAAGAGACACTCAACTGACTTAGCCATCCAGGTGCCCCACTATCTCCATTTTAACAGGTGAAGAATTTGAAAGATTGAGTTTGTACTTGATTAAGGCTTCTGAGTCGGGAGGGCTGTGATCCACATCTTTTCTAGTTCTGTACTTTTGTATTTAATATTATCTTCATTCTTGTTTTACATTCATATCTAGTAATTTACATGGAATTACAGTAGTAATTGGAGTTGAACAGAATGTCACGTGGGCCTTCTAGTATTTGTGTTATTGCTGTTGCTGAATTTAAGGTAGCAGGCCATTGGTGTAGTTCGTTGCAAGTGATCTCTTTTAAAAGTATGTGAAAGGTACTGTGTACATTTGTGTTTCAGCGTTTAGGGCTAGTGAAAATTCATAACATATAAATGAAACATGGGGAGAGGCAGTTGAATGCCGACCAACTTAAGTATCTGAACTGTTTTTTTTGATAGTTCATCTGAAGAGAATTATAAAGACTAAGCTTTCACAGATCTGGAATTTGGTTGTGTCAGAGCACAAACAGGTAAATTTTAGTAAAAAAAAAGATAATTTTAAGGTTCGAGTTTAGGATCTGATTGGGAAAGAAAAGGAAAAGATTAGGATCGGGCAGCTCTTTTTAGAAAGAAATTATTGGAAAGAAAAATGACTCTGGGTAGGAATGGAGGAAGGGTATGAAAAATAGAAGAGAGTGCCTGGCTATGGGTCAGATGGCAAAATATATCTTTGGCAGAAAAAGCAGAGCCATTGTTTTTTAGAAGAGAGCCACAGCCTAAGTGCTCTGTCTCCATGTTAGCCATTTGTCTGCAATATCATTTGATGTGCTGTCTTTTTCCTTCCCACTCACAAAGTCATAAGATCTAATTATGCCTCATAAAGTGAATCCTTTTCCAGATGGCTTAGAGGAGAAGTTCCTTCTCCTTCAGGATGTATTTTGGATACATGTCTCCTTTTGCTATGTCTGTTTTTATGAGTAGAAATCAAATGCATTTTCTGCCAGACTGTACTGTTAAAATCTTGATTTTTAGTACTTTTCCTTGTTGCTCCATGGAAGTCTCTTTCTCATTTTGATGTTTGTGATGGACATGCTGGGCTTGTATAGTCCCCTTCTTTCTACTAGTTTATTCGCAGGGCCATTTTGAATGCCTGACTTCTTTTTTTTTAATTTTTTAAATATTTTATTTATTTGACAGAGAAAGACAGCACAAGCAGGGGGAGCGGCAAGGAGAAGGAGAAGCAGACTCCTTCGCCGAGCAGGGGGCCCGATGCGGGACTCGATCCCGGGACCCTGTGATCATGACCTGAGCCGAAGGCAGTCGCTCAACCAACTGAGCCACCCAGGCGCCCCCCTTTTTTTTTAATAAGGAGATGAGCCTCTGAAATGCTGGAAAGCTAAGGGAAGTTAGTAATGATACTTTATTGTGTAGCATTGGACAGTTTAAAATTTGTTTTCCTGTTTGTTTTATACTTTCAGCAGCCAGATGATGTATATAGTACATCACCTCCATTTCACCATGGGGAAACTGAGGCTCAGAGGAAGTAAATTACTTTCCTGAGGTCATAACATTCAACCATCCTTCCCACCAGACATTTACTATGTGCCATCTATGTGACTGGTACTGTACTAGACACAAGGATGTTAAATATAACAAAGCCCTGCACGGCCAAGAGTCAAACCACAACTGGTTTGATGAATATGCAGTCTTCTATAAAAATTGTGAAATGGCTAATAGACTGCCAGGGTAATACTGCCAAAGGATTTGCACACAGAAGTTAGGTTAAAGTTGACTAAGAATAGGAAAAAATATTTTTATCTTTTCCTAATTCATCAAACACTGTGTTAGGAGTTCTCAGACCTGGCTGAACATTTGAATCACCTGGAGAACTTTTTAAAAAGGCAGATTGTTGAAGAGACAACTAGAAATTGAAATTTAAAAGGAAAAATGAATTTCCACTAGCATCAAGGAACATAGAATATTTAGGGGTTGGGGCACCTGCATGGCTCAGTCGTAGAGAGTCTGCCTTCGGCTCAGGTCATGATCCTCAGCAGGAAGCCTGCTTCTCCCTCTCCCACTCCCCCTGCTTGTGTTCCCTCTCTCGCTGTGTCTCTCTCTGTCAAATAAATAAATAAAATCTTAAAAAAAAAAAAAAAAAGAATAGGGGTAATTATAATGGAATATGTAAAGATCTCTACAGAAAAAAACCATACAACATTCTTGAGATAAATTGAGAAGCCAAATAAGCAGAGGGATATCTCAGATTCATAAATTAGAAAATTTTATGTTTTAAGGATAGCATTTCTCCCTAAATTAATACATTCATTGCCATCCCAATCAGATTCCAGGCAGCTTTTTTTGTGGAAATTGACAGGCTGCTTTTGAAAATATATATGGAGATGAAAAATGGTCAAAATAGTCAAGATGGTCTTGAAGAGAAAGAACAAATTTGGGGCAGAAATGAAGACAATGTAATATTGGTGTTAGGATAGACAAATAGACCACTGGAATACAATTAAGAGCCCAGAAACAGACCAACACATGTGCTCACTTATATGAAAACTGAAATTGCAGAGTAGTAAGGAAATGGTGGTATTTTCAATAAAGGGTATTATGTCAAATCGATATGCATATGGAAACATCAACCTTGACCACCTGCCTTACACCATATATAAAAATCAACTTTAGATTGATTTTAGACTTAAATGTCAAAGGTAAAACAAAGGTCTAGAAGTTAACATGGGGAACATGTCTTCATAATCTTAGAATATGTTGGCAAAGATTGGATTAGAATGACATAGAAAGACTAAGCATAAAAGAAAAACTCAAGAAATTGGACTACATTAAAATTAAAACTTTTTTTTTGAAGATTTTATTTATTTATTTGACAGAGACACAACAAGAGAGGGAACACAAGCAGGGGGAGTGGGAGAGGGAGAAGCAGGCTTCCTGCTGAGCAGGGAGCCTGATGCGGGGCTTGATCCCAGGACCCTGGGATCATGACCCGAGCCGAAGGCAGAAGCTTAACGACTGAGCCACCCAGGTGCCCCAAAATTAAAACTTCTTTTAATCTAAGGTAACAAGAGTGAAAAGATGAGCTACAAGAATGGGAGAAGATATACTGACAGAATGCTCCTATCAATGATGTATAAAGAGCTAAAATTCAATTAGGACAGTCTATTTTTAAAGTGGGCAAGTCTTGAACACAGATCCTTTTACAAAGGAAGTATCCAAATGGTTAATAAACAAAACAAGATGTTCTTAACATCTTTAATAATTAGGGAAATGCAAATTGAAATCACAGTGAGATACTACTATGTACCCAACAGAGACACTGGTGATACCAAGTGTTGGTGAGACATTTGGGCAACCAGAATACTTTTCCACAAGTTGATAGGGGTGTAAATTGGCAAAACCATGTGGGATAACTGTTTGGCAGTATCTACTAAAGCAGAACATAAGTATACCCTATTACCTGATAATTCTATTCTTAGGTTCTACTCAATAGAAATATGTACATATGTGCACCAAAAGACTACAAAAAAATGTTTGGAGTTATTCATAATAACTTCAAATTAGAAGTAATCCAAGTGTTGATTAACAGAAGAATAGATAAGTAAATTGTGGTATATTCCTTTTATGAAGTATACAACAATGAAAATGAGTCAGTCATGATTACTTACAGTAGCTTGGATGAATTTCACACGTATGGTATTGATTTTTAAAAAGCTAGATACAAAAGAATTCATCCTTTATGATTCTACTTAATTAAATTTCGGAAATAGGCAAAGCCCATCTATGGTGTTTGAAGTTAGGATCGTGGTATTTCTGGGCGGGAGGGAAGGCTTAGTGATTGGAAGGGACCACAAGACCTCTAAGATTGTAGAATGCTCTTTCTTTACCTACAGTGTAAACTTCATGCACTTCTCTGTATGTATGTTATTTCAATTAATGTTTTTTAACTGACACTTGTACCCTAACCCCTTGGATTTTTATTTAAGCAGTCTGGATAGGGGCCCAGGCAGCAATAGTTTTTAAAAAGCACCTCCAGATCATTGTAATGTACAGCCAGGAAGGATAACTACTGTATTAGAATGTCCTTCTTTTTAAAGATTTTATTTATTTATTTGAGAGAGAGAGAATGAGAGACAGAGAGCATGAGAGGGAGGAGGGTCAGAGGGAGAAGCAGACTCCCCGCCGAGCAGGGAGCCCGATGCGGGACTCGATCCCGGGACTCCAGGATCATGACCTGAGCCGAAGGCAGTCGCTTAACCAACTGAGCCACCCAGGCGCCCTAGAATTTCCTTCTAATAAGGAAATCTTATGAGTGCTATAGAAAATTTGAAAAATAAATGTGTGAAGAAAAGGAAAAAAATCATTTAAAATACACGCCCAGAGGCACCTGCTTTTAATACTACTTATTTTGTCAGGTGATCAGGTTTTTAAATCATGAATACCGTGTCTCTTTTATTATCTTGCATCTGCCAGGTTCCTGCTACAGATATTTGATTGGGGAAAGAGGATTAGTGAGGCGTCATCCTTCTCATAACTTCTGGAAATCCAGGAAGTAATAAATGAAAGTTGTAGCCAGGTGTTTTTCTTGAATTCAGAAGCAGAGACTGTAACTTAATGTTTTGGTCCTGATCATTATATATTTTCATATGGACTGCTTGTTTTCATTTCTGATTTTCTTAATGAGAACGAGACTTCTTAGGTAGTTTAACCATTTAGGATCAAAGGTGATCTGTTAACACTGTCACGGCAAAAACCTTCTCAAATAGGTTTTACTGCCTGATACGTATGTATGTAGTCATTATTTCTGCACAGTATATTTGCTGTAGGTATTGATTTTCTCTACATTTCTTACCTTTCTATAATAAAGGTTATAGATTATCTGGAAAAATATTACCATTTTAAGGGAAAAGAAAACAAATGATGAAAATGTTGAGAGAGTGTCATCATTTTGTCTAGGGTATGTTCTTATTTTTATAAATTTGAGATGAAGACTTGAGGTAGAATCTGTGTTTTGAGTGCTATCAATAATGGAGGTTTTTTCCAAATTGTGTAGTTTCCGATAAGAGCATCTCACCATCATTATAGAAATTTGATAAACAGTGAAATTTGTAAAGAGAAGAAAAATCCCTTAAAATATACTCGCAGTGATACCTACTTTCAGTACCCCTATTTACCTTATCAGTTGTTTAATAATGTGTTTTAATTTCTGTGGTTCTCTTTCCTTACTGTCTTTTAAAACACTGAAATTTTTGGTTCTCCAAGTATTTCTGAGTTGTGATTTATTTTCACCCCTGTGTGATAGGTTAAGGGAAGGTTAAGAAAAGCTTGACACCAAGACTTAACTAGTTGATAGCTTTATTTATTTATTTAAAGATTTTTTTAATTTATTTATTAGAGAATGAGAGAGAGAGAGCGCGCGCACACAAGAAAGGGAGAGGTCAGAGGGAGAAGCAGACTCCCTGCTGAGCAGGGAGCCCGCTCCCAGGACCCCAGGATCATGACCTGAACCGCAAGCAGATGCTTAACCAACTGAGCCACCCAGGTGCCCCTAGTTGATAGCTTTAATCTCTTCCAGGGCTGTTAAACGTTCTGGGTAGAGTTTTGATTCAAGGCCTGTTTAATGGGGGATAAACATACAGATTATCTGAACAGTTTCTAAGATATACTTACCGGCAAATTAGTGAGAATTACAGAAATCGTGGACAACCTTCACAAATTCATTTGAACCAGTTTTGATCCCAGTACCCAATAGGCAGAACAGGTGGTCCATAAGAACTTCGTAAATATTTGTCAAATAGAGAAAATGGGGAAGAAAAGGGAAAAACTGAAAAAAACCTTAAAGACTGAAAATGTAACTAGAAAAAGCAGATGGTAGATGAGCTGAGTGCTACACCTGAAACTAATATTACACTGTATGTTAACTACACTGGGATTTAAAAAAAATGCAAAATAAAAAATGAGCTGAGTGCTTTGAACAATTAAAGGATGGAAATCCAATTAGTTCCTAGGAAAACAAACATACTGCTTTTAGTTTGACAGACTAGGATTTGTGGATATTCTTAAGACTTGGAAGACAGAGGGTAGATGGGACCAAAATTAAAGTACGATATGTGCAATGTTTTTAGTGCCACTTACTGAGACCCACTTAATTTTATGTATAATTTGGTTTCCTAGTAAAATAATCATGATGATGGGAAAGCCTGGAAAATGTAAAAATGTTTTTCTTGTTTCCCTTTATAAAAATGAAAACAAAAAACTCCCTCACATTTTCTAGACTTCCCTATCCAGATTCTATTAAATCCTTCCTAATATTTTTACCTCTATTCTGGCTGGAATTTAGTTCTACATAAAAGGTAAAACATGTTTCTGCTAACATAAATAGGAGGAAATATACCATCTTCATTTGTCATTGTTGCCACTAATTAAAATTCTCCCTGGAGTTTCAGAAATTAAATCATAGCCACCAGTAACTTTTTTCTATCAATTATAAAAAAGTTATGAAGGTAATATAATGGCATCACAGGGTTTGGGGAATTCATGCAGAGTAATGTTTGATCTCAGCCTAGCATTATTCGTATATTCTGGGTGGCTTTCTTGGTTAGCCATTGTTGATAGTCTCTTTTTTAGATCATCCAGATGGAGTACTTGTGTTTAAAAAAAAGTGTTGAAAATTAGCCTGTTTGGGAAATAGTACATAAGAATGAATTTGAAGTTGTTTAATGTCTGGAGTATTTTCCTTTACCACCCACTGACTCTAATTTCCTTGTAAAATAAAATGATAGTTCCACAGTGGGACTCTGGTGACTTATAATCTATTGTCAACTCTGTTTCATCTTTATTAAATTTAAATCTTTTTTCCTATTTTTAGACTTGAATCCCCCAAGACTGCTTGTGTAATATGTGGGAGCTCCTGTGCTATTTCAGCAAGAGATGCTAACTACAGGGTAGAGGATGGGATGGGCATCCAGGACCACACAAGTAAAACAACCTATTTAGTGGATTGTTTGAGAATTAGGTTGATGAAAGAAAGAACCGGGGTGCAGCTGGGAGAAAGACACAGTGAGTGGATGAGTGAAACACAAGGGGAGACAAGCAGACAGATGAGAAAGGCCTAGATGAGGTGTTGCAAAACTAGTGTGGACTCTGAACTTGATCCTTAAAAAGCTCCTTTTTCCAGAATGCCTGTGGTTCATGACTGTATGACTCTATGTGAAGTACCTGGTGTAGGCACTCAGACATTTTTGTCAGTGTTGATGGCACCTTCCTTTGCAAGCTAGGTAATTACAGTCCCATTTGACAGATGAAGAAATTGAGCTTTAAGGGAGTTAAGTAACCTGCCTAAGATCACACAGCTCGTAATTGGTGGGATAAAATTGAAGCCCCCTATATCCCTCTGGGCTGGGCTGACTTCAGAATTCACTAGATCAGGTTCTCTTTTTAATATTAGTGTATTCACAATTGTTAGTGCTTCTTTAGGGTTGTTAAAACCTTAAGTTCAGGGGCTCTGCTTTTGTTTTTTGAACATTTTATTTATTAGAGAGAGCATGCGTGAGCGCATTGGGGAGGAGGGGCAGCAGGGGCAGCGGGAGAAGGAGAAGCAGGCTCCCCACTTGGTGGGGAGCCAGCCATGGACCTCGATCCTAGGACTCCGAGATCATGACCTGAGCTGAAGGCAGATGCTTACCGGACTGAGCCACCCAGCGCCCCTGTTTTTTTAATAAAAATATTTTTTAAGTAAACTACACCACATGTGGGGCTTGAACTCATAACCCTGAGACCAGGAATCACATGCTTTACTGACTGAGCCAGCCAGGCACCGCCTGGAGCTCTGTTTTGAATGGAATTGTTATGGCTGCTTACAGTGGGGAATGTTCTGGCTCTGGGCACCGGGCATCTTAGGCATCCTGAGCACTCTTTTGTTTGCATTTTTCAAAACACCTTTCTTACATTTTAGTGTTCAGTTCCACTATTTAGTAGCTGCTTCCCCTTCTTAAGCTTAACTGTCCTCATCAGTAAGATAGGGGCAGTAATAATAATATTTATCTCCCCAGGTTTTTCTGAGGATCAAATTAGGAGTGCATGTATGCTTATGTCTGAGATTTCTACAAATTGATATTACAGGTACAAACGTTACAGTGAATGTTTCTCCCATTGCAGGTCTTCTTGAATTTTACATAGGGAAATTTAGATACTTCAAGCTCAACAGGCTCTCTCCAGAGGACGCCATTTTGCGTCATATTTCAAGCAATGCGTCTTTCCTTATTTTCCAGATACACTCACAGTATCAGAATACAACGATTTCTTTTTCTAAGGTAAGTATGGGGAGTTATTTCTGTAAACACCATTTCCATATTTTGGGGTCTTATATTTAGTAGAAACATTAGAATTTGATGCCTCTTTATGTTTGACTTTATATCCTTAAAAGAAAAAAATCAAGATTGGAGCCTCTCAAGTTAGTGGTTTAGATTGGCTAAGAGGTGTGTGTCTCAGGCCTTTCTTGAGTGTGGTGACCTCTGACTTAAAGAGGGGGTGAGCAAGTGCCAATTTGGGGGTAGGATGGCCTTTATCAGATGTCTCCTGGCTGCAATTTAGCTTTCCTCATGATATCTCACCTTTTTTCTTACTCTGCTGGGTCCTTAATGATTTTTACCTCTGAATATGTTTTAATGGGTTTCCATCATTGTTCAGCCATATAGTGTTTACTAAGTTTACTAAGACCCCTGTAGGATCACCTTTATTCTTTGGAGTCTCATGGAAACAAAAGAAGCCCAATATTCAGGTCCTCTAGCCCCGTGCTCAGCTTCCTGCGTTTGACTCTATTTCAGAGATCATCACTAACCCCTTCAACCTCAGCCTCACCTTTGGGAAGTTTTTCATATGTGCTGGATTAGCTTAACCCATGAAGAATCTGCCATTTATATTAACTTTTTATAAGTCTATTTATATTCAGTCTATATGACCCCCTTAGACTAATAAATGAATTTCACTCTCTATGAAGTTGTGCTGCTTTTTATTTGTCCTCAGCATATCTATTGTTATAAGCCTATCTTTTAATATTCTGGAATTTGCTAAACAAAGCGGTCTTAGTCCAGTTCATATATATTCTATAGGCATTGGTCATATTATCTTTCAAACTAGATACTTTACATGTTGTATTCTAGCCTTCCTGCCCCTACCATGAAGGTTTTGAAATTGTGTGTTTGGTAGTGTAATAGACTAGAAATGGAAGAGTTTGATCAAGGAAAAGAGGAAGGAATAAATTATGTTAATTGCAAAAGAGTTAACAGTGTTTATGACCCCCACTCAGATTTTGTCTGCCTTCTTTGCAGCCAGAGGAGAAATCGAAGCATGTTAAATGTCATAACTTTCTTAGAAGGAAATATCATTCCAGTTCCTCAGGAAAGCCAACCTTTGTTCCTGGCACTAAATTCAGAAGGAAACTTTCTATTCAGGCCCTTACATAGGAGACAAAGTAAAATGCTACAACAGATGATTTCCTTCTTCATAACATCATAGCAAAGACAACCTTTGAAGGAAGAGAAAAGATTTAAAAAAAAAAAGCCATTTATATTTTTTTGCATGCCTACTAGGGGCTAGGCCAGTGGTTCTTAAGCTCTCCTAGGGCCATAGACGTCGAATCTGCTAAAATCTCTGGACTCTGTACCCCTCAAAATGCATGGATATGTTTGTATAATTTCATGGGGACCTGTGGAAACTCATTGGGCCTCTCGGGCTCCTAGTTAGGAACCCCTGTGTTTGGTTTTCCATGTAATTAATTTAATTCTCACAACAGTTCAACAAAGTACTTACAATGCAGGTTTTTACATTTGAGGAAACAGAGCTTGGATAAAGGAATGTCGACATAACTAATGTGAGTGAAGTGGCCTGAATGGACAGCATGCTGGGCCTCAGTTTTCATGCAGAGCAGATCTTAGCTATCCTGAATGTTCCTTTCTTGGGCTGCCCTTAGTTCTCACTGTATTTATGCTGCTGAGCCGATGACGACCAGAAGTGCACTTAGCTCTAGAAATGAGTGGTCTGAGTGAAGAGAGTAGTTCCTGTTTCCTTCCAGAAGTGTGGCACTTTGGATTTTTGGTGGGTCATCATAGAAGTTGGTTCTTTGAAACTGTCGACTCTGCAGTTCGTCAATTAGTATTTGAATCATTTCCCTTGTGCTTGTCAAATTGAAACCCATCTGGCACTTTTTTCTTCCCATTTCCTTAGCCTTAAGAAAACACTCTGAATCTACTACCTCTTAACTTAGTATTTTGTTGTTCGAAAAGCTTTCCAAATAGATGGGGTTAGGGGATGGTCCAGTGGAGTGGTGTGAGGGAGGATTTGAAAGGAGCACGTAAGGATAAGTTTGTTCACTGTCCTGATTATGGTGATGGCTTACAAGTGTCTACTATATCAAAACTTATCAAATGGTATTCTTTATGTGTAGTTTATAATATGACGATTATAGCTCAGTTTTTTAAAGAAACTTTCTAGAACTTGAATTCTTTAGGGGCGGGGCTCATGTTTTTGTTTTTGTAGTGATAAAGTGAATTTGTATATTGGACCTACAAGATGGAGGCTGCCTCAGTGACCTGGTCCATGTCACAAATCTAAACCTGAGTCAGCTTGCACTAATGGGGAAACACCTGTCCAGGAAACCTACCATGACAGTCACCGTCCTCCAACTCTGCTCTAGCTCTTTTGCCTTACCTTAGAGAATAGGACCTGCTCACCTTCCTTATAAGGAAATTCCTGACCTTTTAGCCAATCATGCCCTGTTTCTGTTTTGCTTTTTCTAACACTGTACAACTCACTTTTGCCCCAAATCCCTCAGGTGCTTCTTCACTGCTTGTAAGGCACTGTACTCCCCTAATGTGTGGGTTGTTTTTCCTTGAATAAAGGACACCAAACTCTTTACTGACTTGTTTTCAGTTTTGTCATTTGACAGTAGTCTTAGTACTTGACATAGTAAATCTTAATTTGGGGAATTGAAAAACTTGGGAATTTCACTGTGCATCTCCTATTCCTATCAAAGATCATATATTTAAATAGTTCTTCCATGCATATGCATGGGCACCTGCATATAGAGATGAATGCTTTATAAGGAAGGTCTGTGTTTCTTCATTCTTGTTTTGAGAAGGCTTGGAATAGGACAGGCAGACGAGATCCAGCCTAGAATTTAAGTATTTTGCTCAACTCTCTATTCATGATGACCCTTTTCTACCTTATTGCAGACTCTCCTTCGTAATACCTCAGGAACAGGCACTGACCAAGGACTGGTTTTCATTCTTAGACCAGAGCAGAGTATGTGCACTTGGCACTTGGAGACTTTAGATGCTGAGCCTGTCCAAAACATGGCCATCCCACTCACCTATTCAGAAAGAGGTAACCTTTCTATCTTCGACTCCCAATTGACTCCCAGAATGTGGAACTTATTCATGAAAATCCAAAGGAAACTATAATCCTTTTAAAAGTATATATTGCAAGTATGGTATATTGAATCAAAGATTTTAACAACAAGGGAGCCAAGGAATTTCATGATGATTGAAAGCCCGGATAGGGGCGTAGGAGAATGCAGTCATTAATTCAAAAAAAAATTTAAGGAGCCCTTGGAGAAGCAGTAACAGAAAGGCAGGACACAGTCCTGAATACTTTAGCTGGTTATTCTAGGCAGAGGAGGGCATGGAAGAAGAATGGAGAATATTTGGAGAATGGCAGAATGGTGGGTATGGCTGGAGCCATGAGTGTGAAGGGCCTTTTATGTAATTTGAGGTTTGTATTCTATTCTGAAGGAGCACAGAATTTTTAAGCAGAGGAATGATATGCATTTCATCTATCAGAAAGTTAATGCTAGAAGAGCATGGGGAGTGGCTTGGAGAGGGCATAGCAGGATCAGGACTCAGCACACCTTTAAGAGCTCAGAGTGAGAAGATGTTTGGAAGGTAGCATTAATGAGACACAGTGACCAGTGGTTATGGATTATAAAAGGGAGGAGCATAGGCTTCCCATTTGGGCTGCTAGGAGATAGTGATGTAAAATAGGGTTGAGAGGGAGTTGTGGTGGTGCTGGACAGTTGAGGCGGTCGGGATGGGGTAGATGGTGACTTTAGTTTGGGACATCATCTGAGATGCTATAGGACATCTGGATGGAAATGCCTAGTAGGGAGTTTAAGGGTGTGGAGTGGAGACTTGAGGTTAGATGTCCACCTACAAGGTTCTGAGTAAAAGCCATGGAAGCGAGTAAGATTGTCCAGGCATGTACTTAGAGGTTTAGGGGGAAAAACAATAGCGGATACTTTCATAGTGTCTACCACATGTCAGGCACTGTTTCTGGGCGACGCTAACTGCTGAGGAATAAGCATAAGACTAAGGAGGAGTTGAGGAGGTAAGAGAAGAGCCTGGAGGTTCTGCTTTAAGTAAGGAGTGGTAAATAGTACATTGCAGAGAGAT
Organism: Mirounga angustirostris; assembly: GCF_029215605.1. Lineage (NCBI taxonomy): Eukaryota > Metazoa > Chordata > Mammalia > Carnivora > Phocidae > Mirounga > Mirounga angustirostris. The sequence continues at coordinate 79,101,798 of NW_026991713.1, forward strand.
CAAGGAAGTGACGGAAATTGTCCATATGATAGTGCAATGAAGAGTGGCCTTCAGTGAGAATTGTTTTAGTGGCACAGTGGGGGTGAAAACTAGATTACAGTGATGAGGAGTAAAGGCGAGGTGAGGGTATTTAGATTACTCTTACACAGTGTCCTATGTAGCAGAGGTAATGACCTGATAGAAAACCATAGACTTCGGGTGTTCATCAAGGACAGTGTACAAAGAAAAATTAGAGTAGAGTTTCCATTACAATCCACATCATTTTCTCAGGTGTGGTAAAGATTTGTAAATGCAGGAAAAGGAGAGTATGAAAGAAGAGCAGCATTGAAACAGGTATGCACATGGGGTTTCTCCATTCCAGATCTGGCTGGGGGAAATCAACCACCGGAATTCCAGCAGTTGATGGAAACCAGGACCCAACTGTGGGAATGATTGGATGAGTGTATGAAGTTGAGATCTTGTAGACCTTTAAATTGATCTGTCTTAGCTCAACCTTTCCACTTGGACTGGTAGACAACTGTCTACCATGGACAGTTGTTTGCATAGAATGAGCTCATGTTAAGTGACTTCTCTAAGTTTTGTCATGCTTAAGGTCATGAATAGGATTCCTAGTAAGAAAAGAAGAGCTGTTTCAGCCACATTATTAATGTAAACGAAATACCTAAAATTTGTATTAAATATCCAAATGCTATTCCAATACATGGTCTTGGGGGTCTTTTGAGGCCTTTTTAATTTTTACTCTTTTATATACACAGACTCTTCCAGCACTGAGGATGACACCCTCTTTCTTCCAGTTTAAAAAGCATGTGAAAAGTGGACACCCCTTTATTTACTGCCAATGGAGTTCCCTTTCTCTTTGGCAGTGTTTTTCCCCCCTCTATCCCTGGGTTCTTAAGCTCTTTTTATGGGATCAGGGACCCCCAAAATCTAATAAAAACCTCTCTCCTTAAGAAATGCACACATTCAACCTTTGGCATACAATTTCAAGGTGTTCATGGGACCGCCAAAGCCCATTCTTGGACACCAACTTGAGAATATCTGTCTCCAGACCTCTTCAGCTCTAGGTAGGGGTTGGCAAACACAGACTGTGAGCCAGATCCAGCCTCTGTCTGTGTTGTACATAAAATTTTACTAGAAACAGCCATGTTCCTTTGCTTGTATATTGTCTGGCTGCTGTCATGCCTCGAAGGCAGGGTCGAGTAATTGCTACAGAAACCATCAGTTGTGAGAGGCCTAAAATATTCACCATCTTACCCTTTACAGAAAAGGCTTGCTGATCTCTATTCCAGAGCCCGTAACCTCAATTAACTTTTTCCTCTTTAACCTCAGTTCATGAGGTAGTACAAAACCAGAAGCTCTATTATATTTAACTTCTGTCTGGAAAGTTCTTATAAGAGTAGCGTTCTGTTTCTCTGAGTACGATTTGAGTGTAGGAGAATTCTGTGTTGAGTAACTTCCTTATTTTTCATCCAGATCCTGTCCCTGGAGGCTGTAATTTGGAGTTTGATTTAGATATTGATCCCAACATTTACTTGGAATACAATGTCTTTGAGACGACTATTAAATTTGCCCCAGCAAACCTAGGCTATGCAAGGTATGTCTATCTTCCTATCTCCTAAAACTGCCTTTAGGACATGCATGACTAGCTGTTGTGTAGCTTCGGTGAACTCCCCAAATCCATGGTTCTCTTTAGTGAAATTGTTTAATTTTTTTTGGAACGGAGGTAATTTAAACATTGTTGGGTAATACTTGATATGTCACTTATAATTAACATTGCCCCCCTCCATTCTTAGGAAGAGCCAGATGTTGAGTTTCTGTTGTGAGCTTAGAAGTACATTTAGTTTCTGTAGAGTTTTGATTATGGAAAGCATTCTGAAGCCATGAAACACCCTTATATTTTTGTAAGGACTTTGTTATTTTAATTAATTAAAGCTCTGCCTTAGTTTCTACTTTAATAGTAATGGTAGCTAACATTGAGTAACATTTGAATGCTGTCTGTCTATCATCCATAGTGCTGAGTGCTCTATGTTCTTCGTCATTTAATCCTGACAGTTTTACTCAGAAGGGGCGGTGGTTCTTACTTTACAGAGTGGTTCCCTAAGGGTTCTTGAGATTAAGTGACATGGTGGCAAAGCTGCATGACTAACATTAACATCCGATTATTTAACCATACCGCCTCTCAGGATGGTACTTTTCTCCGTAATGCCAAAATTGGAATCAATGCAGAAGTTTGAAATTTGAGGTTTTGGTTCCTTTTATAGATGCGACATGCACCACAAGAGATTGATGTTCAGTTTTGTTGGTTGACTTTAGAGGCACAAATCCTCTGCCGTGTGACATTGGGACGGGACGGGACTCTAGGTGGAGGTTGCTGTATGATGTCTATCAGTATTTTCTGCCCGAGAATGACCTCACCCAAGAGGCGTTGCTCAAGCATCTGCAGAGGATGGCTGAGGTGCCTCAGGTGAAGGCCAATGCTATCAAGGTAAATCTGGTTCTTAGAATTTGTGTGGCCAGATTGTGACATTTTTGGTTAAGAGTTGAGAAGAGGAGAAGCTACCAGGAGCTTATTTCTGTTTCCTTGATCTTTCTGGGGTTCTCACTTTATTCTCTTCCATTCTGTTATTGTCTTGCTCGTGATATCCCAAAGTAATGTTGGCTTTTGAGGAGGTGCATGTAAATTATGTTACGTTTTAGTTGCTGTCACACATATGATCTGGTAATCTTCAGCTGTGGATGGAAGTGATTTTTCTATGTACTCCCATAACTATTAGATAAAAACTTTTGGCAAGTATAAAAGTTACAGTTTTTTTTAAAAAACAATGAGAAACTGTTTTAAGGATATACACATTGTCATTAATACTTGTTTATTTAAAAGATTTTGTTTTTATTTATTTTAGGGAGAGAGAGAGAGCATGCATGTGCATGTGGAGAGCGTAGAGGGGCAGAGGGGGAGGGAGAGGGACCAGCAGACTCTGCGCTGAGTGCAAAGCCCCACATGGGGCTCGATCTCATGACCGTGAGATCACGACCTGAGCCAAAACCGAGAGCCAGCTGCTTAACCCACTGAGCCATCCAGGTGCCCCTGTCATTAGTATTTAAACCCAAACTCAGAAGTCTCTAACTTGAAGCAGAAGTTTTCTCTGATCTTTGGAACCCCTATAAACTCTTGGAATACCAAGTGTGGGGTATGGGCCAGCAGCATTGGCACCACTCGGGAGCTTGTTAGAATTGTAGACTCCTTGGCTCCACCCTGGACCTACTGAATCAGAATTTGCATTTTTGAGGTCCCCAGGTGATTCCTATGCATATTAAAAATTGAGATTCATGCTATAGATGATTTTTGTGGAGGGCAGGATTTATGTCTTAAAAGTTACCTGATAGCAGTCTAATATAGAAGTTCATCCTTCAGTCTAATGGTTTATGGCTAGAGATTTTCTAGACTGCTCTGATTTTTCCCAGAAGGTTGATAGGTTACCAGATTTTATAGGGAAGCGGTGGCCTATGTGATTAGCCTAGGCCTTCAGTCTATTGCAGAGCAAGATCTCATTTTGTTGTCACCTAGGATGTCATGGTCCCATGCTAAGAAGGAGCCTGATACTTCAAGAAAACTCACTGTGCTTATTCACAAATTTGGAAGCTCCTTTGGATAAGTTTACCAGTTGCCATTTTTACATAGAAAATTTTGAAGATCATTTTTATTCTCATGAAGAGAATAAAAGAATTCATATAACAGGAACTTTTTAGGTTACTTTTTAACTTTCAGCGAAGAGCCGTTGTTGACTAGTGAGGGTATGTTGAGAAGAGTCAGAGCCTGTTTGAAGAGGCTTGCACTGGCCCACTTTGGGGCAATTCAGTCATCAAAAAGAGTAATGATTGATTATAAGTTTTGAATAAATAAAAACAAGTCCTACTGATACTAAAAAAAGGGAGAGAAAAAGAAAACTCCTCAGTTGCTATCATTGGAGGAGACTCCTATACCAAATTATTCTGGAAATTGATACGGGGAAGAATTACACTGCCTTTTTTAAAAGAGGCACTGTAATTCATCCTCGTTCATGAGAGAAGGCTCTACATGGAGGAACCGACCAGTAAATGTAGAAGGAATAATAGGATTAGAAAATCACCATTTTCCACCCTTAGTGAAATAATTCAGGCAAGGATCTGCAGGTGAAAGACTTTTGGGGAAAAGGATATTCTCAGCATGCTCAGATGAATTCTAATTGCAAAGAGAAAACTTACTTTTGGAGTGGAATGATTTGATGGTCTCGGTCTTATCCATGTGGTCATTTAGCTTCATTGATAGCAGGTAGCTTGCCTTATGTGCTCATATGACTCCACCTGACATCATGACCATCACCTGTGAAATATTTTAGCAAAATATGTTTAACCTGAATTCAGTCCATTGGAGTTCCTGTTTATAGGAAATACGTGGGGTAAAAGAGCAAGTTGGACACCTTGAGCATACTCTGACAAATCCAGATTGTGGAATGTTCTATGAGACAACTGCTTTTTTTTCTTAAGATTTTATTTTTTATTTAGAGAGAGAAAGTGTGAGCAGGTGGTGGGGGGTAAAGGGCAGAGAGAGAGGTGAGAGAGAATCTTAAGCAGGCTCCAGCACTGAGTGTGGAGCCCGACAAGGGGCTCAAGGAGGGGCTTATCAAGGGGCTCGATCTCACAACCCTGAGATCACAACCTGAGCTGAAACCAAGAGTGGGAGGTTTAACTGCACCACCTAGGTGCCCCTTAAGATTTTATTTTTAAGTGATTTCTACACCCAACCCAGGGCTTGAACTTACAACCATGAGATCAAGAGTCACAGGCTTTACCAGCTGAGCCAGCCAGGTGCCCCTATAAGACAGCCGCTCTGGGGGTCTCTGGGTGGTTCAGTAAGTTAAATAACGACTCTTGGTTTCGGCTCAGGTCATGATCTCAGGGTCATGAGATTGAGCCCAATATCGGGCTCTGCACTGGAAATGGAGCCTACTTAAGATTCTTCTCTCCCTCTCCCCTTCCCCCCCACCCCGATAACAAAAAAAACAGAAAAAGACAACTGCTCTTAATCATTGGGTGGGTGGGAGAGAGTGATGGGAAGGACTGTCCTAGATATCAGAGATAAACACCATGCATGAAATGGTTGGATTTTGGTTAAAGGAGAGAAAAGCTATGAAAGACATGGTGGGGGGAGGAGGGGCGCCTGGGTCGCTCAGTCGGTTAACTGTCTGACTTGTGATTTCAACTTGTGATTTCCACTCAGGTCATGATCTCGTGGGTTGTGAGATGGAGCCCCACAATGTGGCTGCGGGGAGTCCACTTGAGATTCTCTCTCTCTCCCTCTGCCCCTCCCCCCACTTGTGTGGGTGCTCTCTCTCTCTCAAATAGGTGAATAAATCTTCAAACAAAAAAAGATGGGAAAATCTGAATATGGACTGTGTATTAGATAAGAGATTATTGATTTTTTGGGGTAAGCTAAGGTATATGGGTATAAAAGCGAATATCCTTAGTACCTTGCTACTCAGTGTGGTAGATGAATGGGTAGCATTGGCATCAGCTGAGAGATTGCTAGAAAAGCAGACTCTCAGATGCTTCCTCCAGCAATAGAATCAGGATCTAAATTATAACACCCTCCCTTAGTGATTATAGGCACGTTAAGTTTGAGAAACGCTGTTTTAGGATGTGCACACTGGAAGTCTTAAGAAGTGAAATGTCATGATATCTAACTTACTGTAAAATGGTTCAGCAGGAAAAAATAGAGGGAAAGAAGGAGGAATAAAAAAAAAGAAATAGGATAAAATATTAACAATTGTTAAATCTAAGTGGTAGTTTATTCATTGTATTATTCTTTCAGCATTTCTGTAAGTTTGAATGTTTCATAATAAAAATGGAGTAAGAGGTAATGTTAACATTTAGTTGAACTTGACCAGTCCTTTGCCAGAAACATATTTTTGAAGGCTAAGCAATATTTTTAAGCAGAAGTTTTCTAAGAGGCTTGTAATTATTCCTGAAACTCTAATACTAAATATTCTCACTTTTATTAGTAGGAATGTATTAGTGTATTCTAGCTATATAGGGCTTTTGTTTCTTCTATTACATATATTACCTATCTAAAAAACCACCTTTAAAATGGAAGTTTTGAAGTGAAGGACCACTGCATAACAACTATATGGAATGTTTTCTTTTTTGCAGAGTCTGTTAGACAAAGATAAACGGGTTCTCTCTGTGAGATGTTAATAAACACTTGTCTTTTGACAGTTCCATACCTAGTAGTAATAATGAACACTTACTCTGTGCCAAGCATTGTGCTAAGTACTGAGGAAAGAAGGACTAGTGAGCAAGATAAATATAGTTCTTGCCATTGTGTTGTTTACAATGTAGTAGATGACAAAATTTTTTTTTATTGTCCTGACTAGTGTTTACATTTTATATCATTATTTTGCTTAAATTACTGACATTTGATGCTGTACAAAAACTTTAGAAGCATTTTGTGTAAGAACTTGCTTATATTAGCATGTATAAACTGTGCAGGACAATAGTTTGAGAGAGCTAAATGGGTTGGTGTATATTTTAAACAAGAATTATAATTTAATATTACAATTTACTATCACATGTAGGTGGGGTTCTAATAGAATAGCTTTTTAAAAAAATCTGAACACTAATCATACATTATTTTTGGCTTCAGGTGGTTACCCTAACAGCTAATGATAAGACAAGTGTTTCCTTCTCCTCTCTCCGAGGACAAGGTGTCCTTTATAATGTCATTGTCCGGGACCCACTTCTCAATACATCTGCTGCTTATGTTCCTGCTCACACATATGCTTGCAGCTTTGAGGCCAAGGAGGGTAATTGTTCTTCTCTCAGTAAGTATATGGATTTAAACTTCGAAATTTCTTCTTTGGCTTTGCAGATCCATGTCAACCAATCCAGAACTCAAAAATATTAAAAAATGCTTTTGTCTAGTGAAGACTAGCAAAAATAAAAAATTCATTCAGCAAATGCCTTTTGAGCCCCTCGGTTGTCCCGTTCTTTGTTCTAGGCACAGGGATACAGCAGTGAACAAAACAGACTACGTGCCCTTTGGGAGCTTATGTTTTAGCGGGGGAGATGAGACAGACAAGATAAATTTGAAAAATATCCATCATGGGAGAAACTGCTGAGTGCTAAGAAGCAAACATTAAGTAGGAAAGGTGGATAATAACAAGTGACACTGAGGGAAGAAGTTTGAGAGCGATGGCCAGGGAGGCCCATGCGGAAAGGCTAACCGTTGAGTGGAGACCCCGGGGGGTGAGTGGAGAGGTGGGGGGCGAGTGGAGACACGGGGCGAGTGGAGACCCAGGGCGTGAGTGGAGACTCCGGGGGGGGGGGGCGGCGAGTGGAGACACGGGGCGAGTGGAGACCCAGGGCGTGAGTGGAGACACGGGGCGAGTGGAGACTCCGGGGGGGTGAGTGGAGAGGCGGGGGGGTGAGTGGAGACACGGGGCGAGTGGAGACTCCGGGGGGGTGAATGGAGAGGTGGGGGGCGAGTGGAGACACGGGGCGAGTGGAGACCCAGGGTGTGAGTGGAGACACGGGGCGAGTGGAGACTCCGGGGGGGTGAGTGGAGAGGCGGGGGGGTGAGTGGAGACACGGGGCGAGTGGAGACACGGGGCGAGTGGAGACCCAGGGCGTGAGTGGAGACATGGGGCGAGTGGAGACTCCGGGGGGGTGAGTGGAGAGGTGGGGGGCGAGTGGAGACACGGGGCGAGTGGAGACCCAGGGCGTGAGTGGAGACATGGGGCGAGTGGAGACTCCGGGGGGGTGAGTGGAGAGGTGGGGGGCGAGTGGAGACACGGGGCGAGTGGAGACCCAGGGCGTGAGTGGAGACTCCGGGGGGGGGGGGGGGGGCGAGTGGAGACACGGGGCGAGTGGAGACTCCGGGGGGGTGAGTGGAGAGGTGGGGGGCGAGTGGAGACACGGGGCGAGTGGAGACCCAGGGCGTGAGTGGAGACACGGGGCGAGTGGAGACTCCGGGGGGGTGAGTGGAGAGGCGGGGGGGTGAGTGGAGACTCCGGGGGGGTGAGTGGAGAGGTGGGGGGCGAGTGGAGACACGGGGCGAGTGGAGACCCAGGGCGTGAGTGGAGACACGGGGCGAGTGGAGACTCCGGGGGGGTGAGTGGAGAGGCGGGGGGGGTGAGTGGAGACACGGGGCGAGTGGAGACACGGGGCGAGTGGAGACACGGGGCGAGTGGAGACCCAGGGCGTGAGTGGAGACACGGGGCGAGTGGAGACTCCGGGGGGGTGAGTGGAGAGGCGGGGGGGTGAGTGGAGAGGCGGGGGGGTGAGTGGAGACACGGGGCGAGTGGAGACCCAGGGCGTGAGTGGAGACACGGGGCGAGTGGAGACTCCGGGGGGGTGAGTGGAGAGGCGGGGGGGTGAGTGGAGAGGCGGGGGGGTGAGTGGAGACACGGGGCGAGTGGAGACCCAGGGCGTGAGTGGAGACACGGGGCGAGTGGAGACTCCGGGGGGGTGAGTGGACAGGTGGGGGGCGAGTGGAGACACGGGGCGAGTGGAGACCCAGGGCGTGAGTGGAGACACGGGGCGAGTGGAGACTCCGGGGGGGTGAGTGGAGAGGCGGGGGGGTGAGTGGAGACTCCGGGGGGGGTGAGTGGAGAGACGGGGGGGTGAGTGGAGACACGGGGCGAGTGGAGACCCAGGGCGTGAGTGGAGACACGGGGCGAGTGGAGACTCCGGGGGGGTGAGTGGAGAGGTGGGGGGCGAGTGGAGACACGGGGCGAGTGGAGACCCAGGGCGTGAGTGGAGACACGGGGCGAGTGGAGACTCCGGGGGGGTGAGTGGAGAGGCGGGGGGGGTGAGTGGAGACACGGGGCGAGTGGAGACCCAGGGCGTGAGTGGAGACACGGGGCGAGTGGAGACTCCGGGGGGGTGAGTGGAGAGGCGGGGGGGGGGTGAGTGGAGACACGGGGCGAGTGGAGACCCAGGGCGTGAGTGGAGACACGGGGCGAGTGGAGACTCCGGGGGGGTGAGTGGAGAGGCGGGGGGGGTGAGTGGAGACACGGGGCGAGTGGAGACCCAGGGCGTGAGTGGAGACACGGGGCGAGTGGAGACTCCGGGGGGGTGAGTGGAGAGGTGGGGGGCGAGTGGAGACACGGGGCGAGTGGAGACCCAGGGCGTGAGTGGAGACACGGGGCGAGTGGAGACTCCGGGGGGGTGAGTGGAGAGGCGGGGGGGTGAGTGGAGACACGGGGCGAGTGGAGACTCGGGGGGGGTGAGTGGAGAGGTGGGGGGCGAGTGGAGACACGGGGCGAGTGGAGACCCAGGGCGTGAGTGGAGACACGGGGCGAGTGGAGACTCCGGGGGGGTGAGTGGAGAGGCGGGGGGGTGAGTGGAGACACGGGGCGAGTGGAGACCCAGGGCGTGAGTGGAGACACGGGGCGAGTGGAGACTCCGGGGGGGTGAGTGGAGAGGCGGGGGGGTGAGTGGAGACACGGGGCGAGTGGAGACCCAGGGCGTGAGTGGAGACACGGGGCGAGTGGAGACTCCGGGGGGGTGAGTGGAGAGGTGGGGGGGCGAGTGGAGACACGGGGCGAGTGGAGACCCAGGGCGTGAGTGGAGACACGGGGCGAGTGGAGACTCCGGGGGGGTGAGTGGAGAGGCGGTGGGGTGAGTGGAGACACGGGGCGAGTGGAGACTCCGGGGGGGTGAATGGAGAGGTGGGGGGCGAGTGGAGACACGGGGCGAGTGGAGACCCAGGGCGTGAGTGGAGACACGGGGCGAGTGGAGACTCCGGGGGGGTGAGTGGAGAGGCGGGGGGGTGAGTGGAGACACGGGGCGAGTGGAGACCCAGGGCGTGAGTGGAGACACGGGGCGAGTGGAGACTCCGGGGGGGTGAGTGGAGAGGTGGGGGGCGAGTGGAGACACGGGGCGAGTGGAGACCCAGGGCGTGAGTGGAGACACGGGGCGAGTGGAGACTCCGGGGGGGTGAGTGGAGAGGCGGTGGGGTGAGTGGAGACACGGGGCGAGTGGAGACTCCGGGGGGGTGAGTGGAGAGGTGGGGGGCGAGTGGAGACACGGGGCGAGTGGAGACCCAGGGCGTGAGTGGAGACACGGGGCGAGTGGAGACTCCGGGGGTGTGAGTGGAGAGGCGGGGGGGTGAGTGGAGACACGGGGCGAGTGGAGACCCAGGGCGTGAGTGGAGACACGGGGCGAGTGGAGACTCCGGGGTGGTGAGTGGAGAGGCGGGGGGGTGAGTGGAGACACGGGGCGAGTGGAGACCCAGAGCGTGAGTGGAGACACGGGGCGAGTGGAGACTCCGGGGGGGTGAGTGGAGAGGTGGGGGGCGAGTGGAGACACGGGGCGAGTGGAGACCCAGGGCGTGAGTGGAGACACGGGGCGAGTGGAGACTCCGGGGGGGTGAGTGGAGAGGCGGGGGGGGTGAGTGGAGACACGGGGCGAGTGGAGACCCAGGGCGTGAGTGGAGACACGGGGCGAGTGGAGACTCCGGGGGGGTGAGTGGAGAGGCGGGGGGGTGAGTGGAGACACGGGGCGAGTGGAGACCCAGGGCGTGAGTGGAGACACGGGGCGAGTGGAGACTCCGGGGGGGTGAGTGGAGAGGTGGGGGGCGAGTGGAGACACGGGGCGAGTGGAGACCCAGGGCGTGAGTGGAGACACGGGGCGAGTGGAGACTCCGGGGGGGTGAGTGGAGAGGCGGGGGGGGTGAGTGGAGACACGGGGCGAGTGGAGACCCAGGGCGTGAGTGGAGACACGGGGCGAGTGGAGACTCCGGGGGGGTGAGTGGAGAGGCGGGGGGGGTGAGTGGAGACACGGGGCGAGTGGCGACCCAGGGCGTGAGTGGAGACACGGGGCGAGTGGAGACTCCGGGGGGGTGAGTGGAGAGGCGGGGGGGGTGAGTGGAGACACGGGGCGAGTGGAGACCCGGGGCGAGGCGAGGCGGGGAGCCCTGCGTGTGTCCGGGCAGTACTGCCAGGCAGAGGCAACAGCGGCCCTCAGCCGGAGCCTTCTTGGTGTGTTCGGAGAACAGCGGCGAGAACAGCGGCCGGAGGAGCCTGAGGAGGGGGAGAGGTGCAGCCTGGTAGGGCGCAGCGTGGGCAGAAGCTTCTGTTCAGAGCGCAACGGAAAGGCATTGGCGGGTTTGAGCAGCGAGTGCCCTAATCGGACTCCCGTTCTGACGGCATCACTCTGGCTGCTTCTGTGAGAAAAGTCAGGGGCGAGATCAGAAACGGAGATGGACCAGGCTGTCGCGGTAATTCGGGGCAGAGCGGACAGTGGTTTGGATAGGGTGGTGGCAGTGGGGGCGTTGCAAGATCATTCTGTGTGTAACATTGTATTCTGAAATAGTTTCACCGAAAAGGTGCAAAAATACGAAGAATTTCGGCATAATTTTCACTCAGATTCCTCAATTGTGAATGTACTATGCTATTTGCTTTTTATTTATAGAGTGCTCGGGTGCGCGTGCTCTCCATATGTATGTGCACGTACTCTGCTTTCTTTGAGCCACCTGAGAGTAAGTTGCAGACAGAAAGACCTTTTTCCCTTAAAATATTTCTATTTATTTCCTTACGTAACCATAGTAAAAATGATCAAATTCACAAAATTAACTCTGAGACAGTACTGTTATTTAACCCTCAGATGTTACTGAATTTCACTAGCTATTCCACTAATGTCCTTTATAAAAAAAAAAAAGTCACATACTGCATTTAACTGACCTGTGTCTCTTTCGTCTTCTGTAATCTGAAACAATTCCTCAGTCTGTTTTGTCTTTCAAGACCTTGACCTTTTTGAGGGGTACAGGCTGACTTTTTAGAATGTCCTCCAGTTTGGGTTCGTCTGATGTTTCCTCATGATTAAATTCACATTATGCATTTTTGGTGGGAATACAAAAAAGCAATGTTGTGCCCTTCTTAGGAGGCATTTGATACCTATTTGTCCCATGACTGGTGGTGATAACCTTGAATATTTGGTTAGTAGTGTCTGCCAGGTTTCTCCACTGTAAAGTAACTATTTTCCCTTTAAGTATTCTTGGGCAAGACTCTGAATGCTAGTAGATAGGCCCTTCTTAAACTCTCACTTGCTAGTTTTAGCATCCCATGATTTTTGCCTGAAACATTTATTACTAGGTGGTTGCCAAATGGAAATTTTCTAATGTCATCATTTCTTCATATTAGTTGGCATTCTCTTGTAAGGAAGAGATTTCTCTTCTCCCCTATTTATGTATGTATTTATATACATGAACCCATGGATTCTTAATTCTCTGGATAATCCATCACTGTCATTATTTTCATGTTTCAGAGTGCCCATTATTTGCATGTTAAATCATCCCAGATTTGGCCAATGAGTGGCTGCATATATTTTGAAATAGAGCCAGGAATAGTTGCTGGTTGGGTGAGGGGGTTGAAGAAAGGTGTAAAAGATGACTACCATTTTGGCCAGAGCACCTGGAGAGCTAGAACTGCCATTCACTGAAATGGGAAAGACTGTTGGAGGAGCGGGTTTGGGAGCATGTATCAGGAGTTCAGTTTTGGACCTGTTCAGTTTGAGAACCTTAGGAAGCATTCAAGTGGACATGTTGAATTGACAGTTGGTTGTAAATATGCTGGAATTCAGGGGAAAGGTGTGGGCTGGGATTACCTTGAAGTGCATCCAATTAAATCGATGGCATCTAATGCCATGGACTAGATGGCCTTACTGTGAAGTGAGCAAGTAGAAAAGAGACGGGTCTAAGGACCAAGCCCTGGGCACTCTGGTGCTTAGAGGTCAGGAAATTAGGAACTGAAAAATGACCACTGGATTTAGCAACATGGAGGGTGTTGGTGTCAGAGCTGTTTTAGTGGAGCGCTGGGGTAAGCCTTACTGGAGTATGTTCAAGAACAAATAGGAAGAAAGAAATTGGAGAAGAGTCCAGATAGCACTTTCCAGGAGTTTTGCTCTAAAGAATAGTCTATCCATTGTGTTCAGGGACTAGGGTTCCCCTCCTCTGGTAGAGCTGTATCCCATCCAGTCTTCCACTGCCATGCTCAGGATCCTGGAGACATAAAATGTAGGGGACCCAGGCAGATATCAGTTCTGTATCTTTAACTGGTAGACTTAATCTAGGTTCCTCTAGTCCCCTTCCCTTGAGTCCTTCTGCACCAGAGCCCCTCCTAATCTGAAAGCTCCCCTCCCCTGGGTTTCCATCTCTACGTGTTAGCCGAGGAGAAAGGGAGCTCTGATCCTATTCCTCCAACCTCAGTTGACCCCTCCTAGTGATGATGTTGGTCCTATTGTTGCTTTCATTTTCGAGCTTGATGTGTATGAGGACATCTTTCCTGAGCTTGGAGTAGAGAGGAGGTATCCACATTGCCTTTTAATTAAAACTTTGGCCTGTGTATCATAACCTAGATGATACTGTGATAATTAAAGACTGCTCTACTTGGACTGTCTTCTATCCTCCCAGTCCATTCACCCCTTTGTCTTCATCGCCCCCCAAAGTGCCCATATTCTCTCTAGTTTTGTCTCTAGAGTCTACTTCTTATGAAACCTGCTCTCTGTTTTTTTCCTGTATCATTTGTTTCTGTGCTTTCCTGGTACTGTGAGTGGGGATTCCATTTAGTTTCTCTCTGCTGTCTGATAGCAGGAAGGAAAGCTAACTGTGTGTGTCGTTTTTATTGGGTTGGAAGATCTTGCCAACCTTGATGATTATACTTGCTGGAAACTGCCACTTAGATTGTCATTTGAAAAAAAAACTATCCCAGCCAACTCCACACTTGTGGTGTAAAGATTAAATCATAGAACAGCAGTCAACCACAGGTCTGAAATAAGCAGAATGTGGCGTTTTATCTCTTGTTTCACCTTTCTTTGGGGCGCTTTGTTCTCAGAAAAGCTGCTGTGTGGGTTATGTCTCATGCCCTGCAAATTCTGGTCTTCTGCCTTGTGTTTCTTATTTAAATGTAGGTCTTCATGGTATCTCCATCTGAGCACTCTTAAGCATTTTATGTGTTTTGATCTGTGGTAACATTTAACATTTTCCACATGAGATTGTATAGGTGTTTTGTTTTCGTTTTTAGTTCAGGGATTATTTTCTTGTGATAAATCTCAAAGGAGTCATGACAGTGAATTTAGTGTATTTTTCTCTTTGGTAAGCTGTATCTTTTGGTTCATGTTATTTATATTTAAGTTGGTGCCTATTAAGGACCATGAGATTTGGTCTTTGGCATCATGAAGTATATTGTGCTTTATTGTTAGTTATAATGCTGCATTTTTTTTTCAGAAGCAATATGTGTAAAGAAGATGGGCAATAATTTGTTCATATGTGATTTACAGTGTAGTACATGTTCTTTTATTTTAATGGGAATTTTGGTTAAAATTTTTTATGATGAAGAACTTCGAAGAACCTTCATATACTAATTTTTCAGCATTAATGATTTTGATTCATGGTGTGATTTGGTTTCAGCTATATACCCACCTGGGTCTCTGCCTCCTAGCCCTCCTTTATTACTGTATTTTTTAATTTAATTTTTTATTTTTTTTAAAGATTTTATTTATTTATTTGACAGAGAGAGCGAGAGAGGGAACACAAGCAGGGGGAGTGGGAGAGGGAGAAGCAGGCTTCCCGCGGAGCAGGGAGCCCGATGCGGGGCTCAATCCCAGGACCCTGAGATCATGACCTGAGCCGAAGGCAGATGCTTAACGACTGAGCCACCCAGGCGCCCCTATTACTGGATTTTTTTAAATAGCAAATCCATGGCCATCATTTTGCTCACAAAATTTCAGTGTGGAGTGTGTGTATGTGCACACATGTGTGTGTTTGTCCTAAAGATAAGCTCTGTTTTCAAAATACATAGGTACAGTATCACCAACACAAATTTCAGTGAAAAATATTGAAGATAATTCCCTAATAGCATCAAATTAACAGCCAGTACTTATATTTTCCCAGTCACCCAATTGTTTTTCAGTTTTTTTATTTGAATCAGGTTTTAGGTGACGCCTATACATTGTATTTAGTTGATGTGTCTTTTAAATCTCTTTTAATCCCTAGTTCTCCTTTCCGTTGCTCTCCTTTTTTCTTGCAGTTTGTGAAGAAACAAAACCATTTTGTGTACACAGGACACCCCAAGAATATGTTAAAAGTAGTGCTGTATACTCGTCAGGAAGCATAGATTGTCTGGTTCCTCCTTTTGTCATAGCAGTAGCATTGATATTCATTGCCCACACAAAATAATTTGTTAGGGGTGGCAAGGGTATTTCCAAAAGTAGGTTTATAATTTATGTGTTTATATTTGTATATGATATATATTATAAATTAAAGTAAGTGTCTATTGTCAGCTCACTTGGTTTTTTTCATGAAGCTTTGTTCTAGTAACTAAGTACAAAGTATTAAATTGGATATATTACCCACTAAATTTTCATTATTTTTAGGAAGAGTATCAACCAAAGTGTTCTTCACCCTTTTTGCCCTGCTTGGTCTCTTCATTTGTTTTTTTGGACACAGATTCTGGAAAACAGGTATTACTGATGTAGTTGCTATTTACGTGCCTTATGGGCTTTTTTGCTTAAATTCTGCTGGGGAATTTGAACTTTAAGGAGATAAGGCAACTGCTTATCTCCAGCTATCTTCATAGATTTGTGACTGGGTTCTTTCCAGTAGACTTTACTTAGTTGCCATGCATTTTAATTTTTTCTCTTAATAATGGAGTATAACTTCCTCTTACTAAGAGGGGAGCAAAACTGGATTTATGCAGCAGACTTCTTCAATTGCTAGGTCGGCCAGCTGACTAAAAATAACTGGGGTTGGAAATCAGGACATTTGTGTAAGAATGTGTGGATTTTGATGATGGTGATTGTGACGTGGTTTCAGATACATCAAGCTGCAGGTCTGTGGTATCTGTAGATTGAAATGTCTGCTTAGTCCCGGGAGGTTCAGACTGCAAATAGGAACTCCGCAATCTTCGCAGTGAAACCCATTCAGGGAGTGGAATACAGTAGTCTTCTCTTACCTGTGGGGCATACTTTCCAAGTCTCCTAGTGGATGCCTGAAATTGTGGACAGTACTTGAACCCCATATATATATATATTTTTTTCTTATCCATACATACCTACAATAAAATTTAATTTATAAATTAGGCACAGTAAGAGATTAACAATAATTAATAATAGAATAATTATGGCAAGATGCTGTAATAAGGGTTATGTCAATGTTGTCCCTCTCTCTCAAAATATCTTATTATCCTGCACTTATCCTTCCTGTGCTGATGTGAGATGATTAAATGCCCATATGATGAGATGAAGTGAGGGGAATGATGTAGGTAAGAATTGTGACAGTGTTAGGCTACTATTGACCTTCTGATGGAACCTCAGAAGGAGGATCATCTGCTTCTGGACCATGGGGTAATTGAAGTCATGAAAAGAAAAACCATGAGTAGGGGGGCAACTATATAAATTATGCTCGCTGAATTGATTTGAATTTTTGGGCTGCCTTTTATGTAACAGTGTTTGTAATTACTAAAAAAAAAATCCTTATTTAATTCATTAACAAGGAGTATAACGGAGCATCAAGAAAAGAGTGAAAATAATCCTGATCTCAAACTTTTTAAACTTGTTTTAATAAATTATGAATTGTGGGGGCGCCTGGGTGGCTCAGTTAGGTAAACGTCTGACTCTTGATTTCAGCTCAGGTCTTGGTCTCAGGGTCGTGAGTTCAAGCCCTGTGTTGGGCTCCGTGGGCCTGGAGCCTACTTAAAAAAAAAAAAAATTATGAATTGAAATATGCAACTCCGTCTGCATTATTATATTTTTTCTTGATTGAGTAGAAAATATTCTGAAGAATGTTTAATTCCTCAAAGTATAGAATGATTCTAGAACAAAGAATTTAATTGCCAAGCTCTAGGCAAGGTCCCAAAGATATTACTAGGTATTTTAATGCATGAAGACAGTGATTAAATATTCATCCTAAATAGGGAAGGATGAATTAAAGGAAGGTATAAAAATCACTTAAAAAAAAAAGATTTATTTATTTATTTGTCAGAGAGAGTGAGCACAAGCACAAGCAGGGGGAGCGGCAGGCAGAGGGAGAAGCAGACTCCCCACTGAGCAGAGAGCCTGATGTGGGG
This sequence comes from Mirounga angustirostris, assembly GCF_029215605.1. NCBI lineage: Eukaryota > Metazoa > Chordata > Mammalia > Carnivora > Phocidae > Mirounga > Mirounga angustirostris. The sequence continues at coordinate 79,118,897 of NW_026991713.1, forward strand.
CTCGATCCCAGGACCCTGGGATCATGACCTGAGCCGAATGCAGATGCTTAACTGACTGAGCCACCCAGGCTTCCCAAAAGTCTGGGAATACTTTGGAATATTTTACTTTGGAATATTTTGTTATTTTTCCTTTCATTTTTGCTCATGTAATAAATTGAAATTTAGGGGCGCCTAATGCAGTGTATCTAACAGTTAATATTTTAATATTGTATTCATTTAATAATATTTACTCCCAATGACTTCTAAATTTTTCCTGTCTTTCGGGTATTTCTTTCCCCTGAATGTCCTAATATGAGTAAATTCTGGAAGCTTAAGCATGTATTTTTTGGTTAGAAAGTTAAGTTGCACTGTGAAAAGAATACCTAACCATAGCTTGTATTTTTTTTTTCTTCTTTTTCTGGTGGTTTGCTACTAGAATTATTTTTCATAGGCTTTATCTTCATGGGATTCTTCTTCTATGTACTGATTACAAGACTGACACTTCTTACATATGATGGTACGTGAAAACAATACAGTTTGGGAAGAAAGGGGTTGTGTTCATAGTCCCCCTTTCTTTCTATAGTTTGACCGTATTGTGTGATAGATAACCTGTTATGTGTGTAAATAATGGGCCACCTATACTCGAAACATCTTTTCTAGACTACTCATTTAGACCTTCTCTTCTGGGTTTTTAATTTGCATGGTGAATTCCTTGGTACTTAGGGAATTGAAGGGCTATGTTGATTATAAACCCGTGTTCCAGGCTATTTGGTATATTGAAGATACGAAATTTACAACAATCAAAATATTAAGATTTTCTTTACCTTGAAACAAACACAACCCGTCCTTCCCTGTCACATTTAACAGAATGCTTGTTGCCCCTTCTTCCTCAGCCCCGATTTATGGGTTGTGCCAAGCCACACCTATCACTTGCCTGGGAGGTTTAGCTCACCTGCTGGTTTGCGCAGCTCAGACCAGCCCCTCCTCAGAGAAGGCCTTTCCGTGCTGGTTGTCAGGGCACTGCCTTGGGGCCTGACCTACAGAAAGGCTAAGGCTGCCTCTGGTAATGGTGGTGTGTGTCTAGCGCATGTGGTAGGAAAAGCTGCCTCTGGTCCAACAGTTCATCTCCTTCTGTGCAGTTCGTCTGATTCTGACAGCCGTCGCTGGAAGTGTTGGTGGGATTCTCCTGGTAGCTGCTTGGTGGCGATTTGGAATCCTCCTGTTCTGCATGCTGTGTGTTGGATTAGTGCTGGGCTTCCTCATCTCCTCAGTGATGTTCTTCACTCCGCTGGGTAGGAGATGTGTCATGTTTTCTGTGTTCAGTTCACTGTTTGCATGACCTTGTTCGGGTTCTCTGTGTACAGATACTGCCCCATCAGGGACTTGGGGCCTTGCCTGTAGAGTTCTGGAAATTTCTATCGATGATGTGGCGCTTTAGGGAGGGCCAGTACAAAGTGAATCTTAAGTGGAAGCCCAGTATATCCCACAGATCAACTTGGCACTGCTCTGCTGGCAGCCGAGTTGGGAACCTGGTGCTTCGTTCCCGGTTGTCTTATACCCCAGCCTTCACTCCCACCGTCTGCCAGACCCCAGGCGTTCTAACATACCTACTTGTCATCTAGGGCAGTAGCACAGGGGATGGTTCTGGGAATTTTTTTTTTTTTTTAAGTAATTCAGTTTTTACTTAGAATGCTTAGAATGTGGTTAACTTGTAAGTTAACTTTCTTTTGTAGGGCAGGAGAAATTTCCCGTCTATCCTTCTAAGGTTCTTCGGCTGGTCTAATCATTAAATTGATAAAAGACGGATTAACAAGAGAACAAATTTAATTTTGTATGTACAGGAACCCCTTAAAAGTATGGGACCCAAAGGCAGTCAGGCAGTTGAGCCTTCTTTGTCATCCGGAGCTAAGGAATGGGGTCGGTGCCTGGGGTTTCAAAGGTGGGGAGGGCAAGTCACAAGAAAAGAAGAAGAGCAGACATTTGGTAATCAGATGTTTGCCCTACCAGGCAGTTAAGTATTTCAGATAAAATAGTTATCACCGGTAGTTGCTCTCTTTCTGGGTCAGGCTCCCTATGTAAATTCTTTTAGGCAGTTAGTGAAGCTATTAAAGTTTTTCCTGACCCTGCCGGGTCTTGATTGCCTTCAACTAAAAATAATCCACATGCCAGAGTGGCACATTTTAGGGCGCCTGGGTGGCTCAGTTGGTTAAGCGACTGCCCTCGGCTCAGGTCATGATCCTGGAGTCCCGGGATCGAGTCCCGCATCGGGCTCCCTGCTCGGCAGGGAGTCTGCTTCTCCCTCTGACCCTCCTCCCTCTCATGCTGTCTCTCATTCTCTCTCTCTCAAATAAATAAAATCTTAAAAAAAAAAAAAAAAAGAGTGCATCCTTGAATGCAGTGAAGGAGCATTTAAAAAAAAAATAAATTTAATTTATAAATAGGACTTCTGATAGAGTCTTCCCGGGTCACTGTAGACGTGCTGCATTTTGGAGAAGAGTTTAGTAGAAGCGCAGGAAAGTGGTTAGCTCCCGTCTTTCCTGATGCATGAGGAATCACATCTTCCAGGATGCAGTGGCTGGGCAGGAAATGCATTGATGGTAAAAATCTAGTAAATGGATTTTGCTGCTCATTTTGGGTAGGAGTTCAAATAGTTAGCTCTGAATGCCATTTACTTGTACTTTTTACTTTGCAGTACAAAATCATGGAGTGATAGAAACAGAGCAAGGAAGGATGGTTTGGAGCTTGGCCACGAAATAGTTCAGTCTTCTCATTTTATGGGTTAGGAAACAGGCTCAGTATCGCAGCTAGTGAATGGAAGAGCTTGGACTAGTCCAGCCTCTTCTAAATTTTCCTGGGAATAAATGCAGAGCATGTACCTGCTTGATTTTCCTCCCACCCCTCAACCTTCTAAGACACATCCTTAAAAGTTGATTGTATTGGCAGTTAAATGAAAAAAGTCAGAATTCATTTCTAATTGTCAACCTATTCCCTGGTGATTATAATAAATCTTGATGCATGTCTGTGTTTAGATGTTGAGAAAATGAAATTGAACTTGGTAAACCTGTTAACTCTTGCTTTCTTTTTGCTTTTTCAGGAAACCTGAAGATTTTTCAAGACGATGGTGTGTTCTGGGTGACCTTCTCTTGTATAGCTGTTATCATTCCAGTAGTTTTCATGGGCTGCCTAAGAATAGTAAGTGTTTCATCAAGTGAGATTTATTCATCCTATTGTCCCGGGCCTTCAGTCGTTCACTTACTGCATCATTTTGCATGTTTTATTTACCGGGGAGAGCTAGCTACATGAGAATCTTTAGGAAATGATTAATTTTAAATAGCCTTGTTACTGTGAAAGCAAGAGAAGTTCTGATTACAATTAGCACAGTGTTTTTTTCATCAAGTGGGGCTGGTCACTGCTGTCAGTATGCTTTGAACAGTGGGAGCAGAGAGGTTGAGCTCACTGTAAATGCACAAGCTGATGGATCATTAGTTTCAACAGTCTCTCCAGACAAAGTGTTCTTCATCTAATTAGACTATTATTGAGGTTCTTTCACAGGGAAGACATTTCCTTTTTTTTTTTTGACTTTATTTATTTGAGAGAGAGCGAGAGCACAGCAGGGGGGGAGGCAGAGGGAGAGGGAGAAGCAGGCAGCCCAACATGGGGCTCTATCCCAGGACTCTGGGATCATGACCCAAGCCGAAGACAGACGCTTAATGACTGAGCCACCCAGGCGCCCCAGGGAAGACATTTCCTATGAGTAAGAACTCACTGTGGGTGTGGAAGGTGGTTTTCAGTTTAACCTTCCAGGTAACCTTTATTCAGCGCTGAGACTTGACCCCATTTCATGTGCCCTGAGGGAGCAGAAGGGATTCCCTGTGATTGAGGCCAGTTGGGGAGGGTTAGAAACTATTCCTTGTTCTACCAGCGGCGATGCCTAAACGCTTCACTCTTCCACAGCTGAACATATTGACTTGTGGATTCATTGGCTCCTACTCGGTGGTCTTAGCCTTTGACAGTTACTTGTATACAAGCCTTTCTTACATCACTTTGAATGTACTCAAGAGAGCACTCAACGTGGATTTCCACAGAGCTTTCACAACTGTGCCTTTTCAAACTAATGGTAAGACTAAATCCAAGAACCCGAGTGATAGTCAAGTAAGAATACTGGCCCGCTTGTGCTAACAAGAGCACTTGGTAACTAGACTGAAAGAAGGTTAACTGGACAAGAGGAGGAAACTCACACCATACAAATGTATTAGAGCCTTCTGTTAATAATAACTTATGACCATGGGAGAAAAGAATTTAAATTTGTAAGGTGGTTGAAGTTCATACTTCTAAAAATCTTCTAAATGAACTTTAAGAAATTTCTCAACCAGGATTACTTAGGTTACCTGGTCAATTCCCAGTGGTGAGAAAAATCCTGGGAACAAAGCTGTTTGGTTGGGGTGGGATGAGGGATGAGAATGACAGCCTGATTGTTAAAGTTATTCCCTTGTTTCCTTCCTTTAAAGAAGCATGTAATTTGCTACTTGAAAGTGAAAAAGTGATTTTCAATCAGAAGGTGTTATTGTTTCTGCAACTGTAAGATTCTACCCATTAAAGTAGAAAAGTCATCTCCATAGACTTTTTGAAGAAAAAAATGGCTAAATTAAATGTTCACAATGAATGTAGGATGTATTGGTTTCAGAAATGTTAAAAATATGGAAGATGGAAAATTATGTCTTGTTGTTGAAGATATATAAGCATAGTCATGATTGCTGTGACTATTTAAGGACATATCTTTCCCTCTACCATCCTGAGTCTGCCCTCACTGGATAAGAGGTTGATACTACATAGAGACTTTGAAATCCATGTGTCTTGCAAGTTTTACATACAAAACAATATTTTGTCAAGCCTTTACTAGAAGCTCAGTTACAGTTTGTTGAATTTCTTCATGCATTTCTATATCCACTCTTCATGAGGGGGGTGGGGCCCCATATTGAGTGGAGTGGGGGGAAAAAAGCAGGGTGGCATCTAATGTTCCGTGATGTACGTTTGTGAGGTGTAGCTAGAGGACTGCTTTCTCCCCGCCCCAGCCCCAGAAAAACAAAACAACCAACCACGCCTGTGGGCACTGGTCACAGAATATTGGAATTCCAGGGATCCAAACAACTGATTTCTTACAGCCTCTCTGGACTTTCAAATGCCTATGATAGAAAATTCCCATTTTAAAATTTAAGACTGTAGCTTCCTTATTCATTCCTCAGCTGTAAGTGAGGAAATACACGTTTGGCCAAACTCACAGGAAGTCTAATATTGCTGAGAAAGAATGACACAGATTTAAACTATGAAAGGTTAAGTGTTAGAGCTCTGTTAGGTTTTAAAATACAAGAGTTCAAACTTCTTTCCTGCTGTTTTTTAGACTTTATTATCCTGGCTGTATGGGGGATGCTTGCCGTAAGTGGAATTACATTACAGATTCGAAGAGAAAGAGGGCGACCGTTTTTTCCTCCCCACCCGTACAAGTTATGGAAGCGAGAGAGGGAGCGCAGAGTAACGAACATTCTGGACCCTAGCTACCACATCCCTCCATTGAGAGAGCGGCTCTGTGGCCAACTAACCCAGATCAAAGAACTCTTCCGGAAGGAACAGCCAGCTGGAGAGAGAACACCTCTGCTTCTTTAGATGCCAAAGGGCTCGGTCAGTGTGATCCTGAAGTACAACTCAAGCGGTGCCCCAGCTTTGGTGTGTATGCCCAGCCTGCTTCAGCCATCTCCGGTGCAAGTCTGAGAACAAAACAGGCTTTTGTATCTATCTGTGCTTTGCACAATATTGTGGTGTCCTCATTGATATATTATCAAAAGGTACCCTTCTTTTGTTTATTTTTAATTGTGGTAAAATTACACATTTACTCTATCAATCATAAAGTGTATAGTTCAGTAGGCACTGTTTTTGCCTTTTATTGCTTAAAATGCTAATTTAAATACTAAATTATGTCAGTTATTTGAAAATAGGTCAACTTATATAGATAATAAAACTGATATGTATACAATGCCTCATTTCTTTTTTTTTTTCTTTAAAGGCCTTTAAAGTAGTGTTGACATCTGATTTCCAATTTAAAGTGCATTAGAAGTGTTTCTTGGGAAACCAGTTGGCTCCTACCCTAATCTATAGTTCCATTAGTAAGGAAATCTTTTAAAATTTGCATTTTGTAGTTCTTTCTGCTAAATTGGTTGTAATTAGCATTGATGTAAAACACAGGTTTCAAAAATTTTCTTTTGTATAAAGACTTTGTACCATCAGTTTTAGTGATGAGGAGGGGGTCAAAAAGGAATTAGGTGTTTAAAGGAGCTGCTTTGAATTAGGACCTTGGATTCTGTAAGGAAAGTCCCTTCAGTTTTGACCCTTTTTCCCCACAAGCAAGCACCTGGATACCCTGGGCTGCATACCTACTCCTCATGGCCTTTTCTCTTAACTGTCAGAGATGCTTGCTGCCTCTGGTTCTGCTGTGGATTGTAAGCTGGGGACTCCGACAAGCCTGAGTCATAGTGAGGATGGTTGTGGTTGGTTGCACACACATTTGAGAGTCAGCCACTATTTAAACGATGCTGCTTTTAAGAGTTTTTTCAAAGTACAATAGATTTTTGAAGTTTCAGGTAACTGGAAAATTTTCAGTTTTTGCATTTTTAAAAGTGTTTTTGGAAAGGCTGAAACAAAGTGCAGACATACAAAACTAATCATTTTTCCTTTGCAAAATTACACATAGGTGTTTATTATTCTGTAACTGTTTATGTAACTTCAGTAATACTTAAACTTGAAATTTTTTTAAAATCACTTTAAGGATTCTGGCTTCTGCCATATCCTTGTACATTCTAACAAAGTTCTTTGGAATGTTTGTGAGTTATTTTCTGTACCATCACAGTGTATTGCCACTGAAGACTGTAAAGACAGAGCACACTTTTTTGGAGGCTTGAGACAAAGTGTTTAAAAATTTTCATAATTTGAGTAATAAAAAGCCAATTTGTATAATTTTTTAATAATAAATACCTATTTTGAAAAAAATGCTGAAAGTCTCATTATTATTAAATTTTTTAACCAACTGTATTTGTACCATAGCAACAAAGACATGAGAGAAGTTTCATAGGTATAAAATTACTTCATCTGGAGAATTAAATCTTTATTTTAAAGATTTAGTTTAATCCTAAATGAAATAATAGGAAATGAAGGAAATCTGAGGCAGTGTATTAACATTTATATCCCTTGTTAGAAGGAAACCTGGTGTCTTTGGTGGACTAATTTGTGTCGGTGTCCTTAGCACTTCTGGTTTGTCCAACTGAAGAAAAGAAGTACTAGTATTACCAGAAAATTAGTTACACTATTCCTTAAATGTTTTAGTTCCGATTAACCTGTTACAGGTTAGCTACTAGGTTGCCAAACCACAGCAGCTAACTAGTGCTATGGACCAGTGGAGTTCTGTAGGAGTTTGGGATAGAAAATGGATTCTACCAAGGAAATTGCTAGACTATTAGACCAGGTACAGGCCTTAAGAGATCATGTGATCTGACCCCTTACTTTATAACTAAGGAAATTCTTGATGGAGTCAATTATATGAAGTCACTATTATCAGGAATAGTGCCCAGATCAAAATTTGGGATACCTGACTTCCATCCAAGTGTGCTTTACACTGTATCATAATGAAAATGTAAACCATTGATCAATTTTCAATTTTCTTCTGGTGAACTGGTGACAACACAGTGAGAAGGCAGCCTTCTGCAAGCAGAGGAGAGGCCTCAGTGGAAACCAGCCTTGATCTTGGACTTCCAGCCTCCAGAATGGTGAGAAAATAAATTTCTTTTGTTTAAGGCACCCCGTGTGTGGTATTTTATGGCAGCGCTAGCGAGAAACTAATACACTTCAGAAATCATTTTACCCTGATTGTTGATTGGAAGACTTCTGGGCAATCTGGCCACTGTGTTTGCAAGGACCACTCTAGGAAATGGAGGTAAAGAGGGGCTCAAGCTAGGGGAAGCTTGGGCTTACCCAAGGACTACCATATAATCATTACACTGGGGAGGTTGGCAGGTCTGGATCCGGCTATATCAGCGTAAGAGGCAAACAACAAGAAACCCCCCACGTACAATGATAGTAGTTTTTACTTGGATCTCACCTTTACTCATTACATAAATATGTGTTGAATTCCTAAGTGCCAGGCCATGCCTTGGGTACTAGGAAGAAGATGGCAAAATATACTGGCATGGCCCCCGCCTCATGGTTTTGAGTGTGATGAGACAGATACTAGAGTAGTTACACAGAGGAGGTACAATATGCAATGAACTTTAAAATTGATGGGGGGTAGAATCCGGATGCCAGGGAGGAATTCCTTGAAATGACACTTAAGCTGAGACTTGGAAGAGGAGTAGGAGTACCAAACCACAAGGAGGCTGAGTGCATCCCATGTAGTGGGGTTGAAAGCATAATGAAAAGCTTCCAGGCCTTCCCTTCTCTGTGGAAAGCCCCCAGAGGAGTCTCTCCCCTGTGCCCTGCCAGTCCTTGCGGCCCTTCACTTTGGTGCTTGGTGGGGTCAGTGAGCCCATTCTTTGCTTTTCACATTTTGATCCAGAAAGGATGTTGGTGGTGTTTTTTTTTTTTTTTTTAAATTGAGATGTAATTGACCTACAACACTATGTAAGTTTGAGTACAGTATTTGATTTGGTACATTTATGTTACAGTATCAGTATGATTACCACCACAGAGTGAGCTAATGCCTCTTGTCATGTCACATCATTACTCTTTTTGTGAAAACAGGATGTAGTCTCTTGGCAACCTTGAAGTTTATAATACAGTATTGTTGACCAAAATCCTTTGAGCTCCAGATTTTATCTAATTGCGAGTTCATTCCTTCCTTAAATAACATTTCCCCAATTCTCCCACCTCCAGCTCCTGGTAACCGCCATTTCACTTTCTGTTACTAGATATTTGGGTTTTTTAGATTCCACATAGACATGATATCATCCATTGTTTGTCTTTATCTGACTTCTCTCACTTGGCATAATGCCCTCAAGGTCCATCCATGTTGGAAATGGCAGGCTTTATCACGGCTGAATAATATTCAATTATATATGTATACACACCACATCTTTATCCATTCACCCATTGATGGACATTTAGGATGTTTCCCTGTCTTGGCTATTGTGAATAATGCTGCAGTAAACATGGGAATTAGCCATTGTTTTCAAGATCTTGCTTTACATTTCCTTTGGCTATATACCCAGAAGTGGGATTATTAGATCAGATGGTTTTCTTTTTATTGTCTGTCTTCCTTGTTAAATTTTATCTATACTATAAAACTGCACAGAGCATATCTTGTCTATTTACCTTTCTTTTTCATTTTCTCCTAAGTCCCTAGAATTTAGCAGTTGTTTCCTGGCAGGGGGGTCAGAACACTTGAGTGATCTACAATCTGTGGTCCTCAAATTCTTTCCTTCTGTTACAGAGTCCTATTAACATACCTCTATACAAGTATAATATACCTGACTCTGCACCCCCACCCCGTGTGGATTCCTTCCCTTGGAAGGAGGTTAAAGGATGGCCACGATAGCTTTTTTACTTTGAAGTTCTTAGGAGCTAGAAGGCTTATTCACCATGGTTCATGGCTCCTCCTGCTAATGGATTCTCTATTGTCCAGACTGGCTTGCATGTTCTCTGGCTTGCCTGAACTGGGCAGAGCTTTAAGGAAGGGGGTGGAAGATCAGAAAATGATGCAGATGGAAGAAGTAGTTGAGACACAGTAAGTGTGCCTTTGTTCCCCAGTTCAGTGTTTTCAGCAATTGAACTGGACCTTAACACCTTTTTTTTTTTTTTTTAAAGATTTTATTTATTTTAGAGAGTGCGAGTGCATGAGGAGGGGGAAAGGGCAGAGGGAGAAGGAGAGAATCCCAAGCAGACTCTGCGCTGAGTGCTGGGCCTGGCTCAGGGCTCAATCTCACAACCCTGAGATCATGACTTGAGCCAAAACCAAGAGTCAGACACTTAGCCAACTGAGTCACCCAGGCGCCCCAACACCTTTTTAAAATAAACTACCCGCCTCATTTGGAGCAGACCATCCATATATAAAAATTGCTTAAAACTGAAATATATGTATTGCGAGGGCTGGGCCTACAGTTCTAGAGGACTACTCTCAGGAACAGAATTAAAGGCTTTCCTCTGAAAAAAAATCTCCATCTTGCTTATTAATGCCTGAAAGTTTTGGGGCGCCTGGTGGCTCAGTCGGTTAAGCATCTGCCTTTGGCTCAGGCCATGATCTCAGGGTCCTGGGATGGAGCCCTATGTCAGCCCTATGTCTTCCTCTGTCCATGCTCTCTTCCTCTAATAAATAAATAAAATCTTAAAAAAAAATGCCTGAAAGTTTTTCAACAGAGGACAGTCTTCCATTTCACAAGTAGAGCTACTTTTCTTCCAAACCAGCTCTCCCTCCTAAATTCCTTTATGATATATACCAGTGATTCTCTACAGAATTTTCTCCTGAATGATGTTTTTAACCTCTTATATTCTATAGGTCTAGAGTCTGCATGACCAAGAATAAAATCCTTATAAAGTTTTTATTTATATCCAGTTAGAGACAGGTCTTAAAATGAACATATTCTAGAAGTTAACATTTGAAGAATTCATTCACTTGATCTCACATCAACCTGTGATTTAGTAACACTGAGTACTTGACCACTGAGTGGTGCTGAAATTTGAGATGAAGCTGATAAATCCTTGGCATTTTAAAGTAGCCAGGGTCTAGCCCTATTCATCTTCAGCTGTATATACAGACGGAAGCAATGTGAAGGCTTGGGGTTATACACTGGGACAGGGACAAGTTCTTGGAACACTGATTCTAACCAGCTTTCTTCTTTGTTAGTTTTATAGAAAGCCCCAATGTAGCTTTCCTAGCAATGTGTGATACTCAAGAAGTATATATATCCTGTGCTTCAAGATAAGATGTTTTTACTCTGGGTCCAGTTCTACCTACTGATACGGATTTCAATATACTGAATTTTCTGAAGGCTTTAGTTATTCCAAAGCAGTGGGTTTATGCTTTTCCTTTTATGTAGGTTTACTCCTTTTTCCTCATATGGAAAAAAAAAACTTGCAAGGGATATCATTAACTGGAAAAAAAAAAATTGAGGAACCAAGGTGTATTTGAGATTCCGAATGTGTGTGTGTGTGTGTGTGTGTATGTTTAAAAGCATTTATAGGGGCGCCTGGGTGGCTTAGTTGGTTAAGCGACTGCCTTCGGCTCAGGTCATGATCCTGGAGTCCCGGGATCGAGCCCCGCATCGGGCTCCCTGCTTGGCGGGGAGCCTGCTTCTCCCTCTGACCCTCCCCCCTCTCATGTACTTTCTCACTCTCTCAAATAAATAGGGCGCCTGGGTGGCTCAGTCGGTTAAGCGACTGCCTTTGGCTCGGGTCATGATCCTGGAGTCCAGGGATGGAGTCCCGCATCGGGCTCCCTGCTCAGCAGGGAGTCTGCTTCTCCCTCTGACCCTCCCCCTCTCATGTTCTCTCTTTCTCTCATTCTCTCTCATATAAATATAATCTTAAAAAAAAAAAAATAAAAAATAAAACCATTTATAGATTAAGTTTTTCTGATTCACAAGAAACTTGTAATTACTTCTGGGAAGACATAAGTTGTAGGAAGAGATTGACTTTGAGCTGTAATATTTTCTGTATGCTGGATTTTTAACCGTGTACATTTATTTTTTCCTTTAGGTAAAAGATAAATTGTAACAAAAAGGAACATAAACTTTTAAGAATTTATATACGCGAAATAGGTACAGTACAGAAAATATGTACACAGATGTTTAAAAAAGCATTGTTTTATGTTAACAAAAATTACAGTCTGAATATCCATCAGGAGAAATAGTTGAATAAATTATGACATCTATATAAAGATAGTTTCTGTTGCCTGCAAACCAAAGTTTTTTTGTAACTAACTGACTAGTGTATGTAAAACAACGGAATTAGTTGGAAGTATACTGATGTTATTTTCTTCTGGACACTTCCCCCTATGCATTTGATTTTTATATAGTTGTAATTATATGTGCAATTTAGTATTAAGGTTTTTGTTATGCAAATTTAGGTAATATTTTTGTTACCGTTGCTAGAATTTTTAAGCCGTAGTATATAATAAACTGCACTGGGTAGATATAGTAAATTAATTTAATAATCTGGACATAAACTATTTCCCTATTGTATGATATTTAGGTCGAATCTAATTTGTTCACTCTACCACCTATCATAATGTGGCTTTAACCTGGGGAAGCAGTGGAGATGGTAAGAAATGGTAGGATTCTGATATATTTAGAAGGGAGGGTCAGTAGGATTTGCTGATGAATTGGGTGTATGACATAAGAGGAAGTAGAGTCAAAGATGCCACCAAGGTTTTTTTGCCTTAGCAGCTAAAAAGATGGAGTTGTTATCAGCTGAGATGGCTGGAGAGTAAGGATTGCTTTGAGCATGTTGAGTCTGAGATCTCTCTTTGATAGTTACAGTTGAAGGAGTCTGGAGTTAATGAGAGGTTTAATGAGAGCTGTAAATTTGGGAGTCATCAGCATTACAGGTGGTATTTAAAGTCATGAGACTGGATGAGATCACCAAGGAAGTGAGTAGGAATACAGAGTAGAAATAAGGACTGAGCCCTGGGGCTCTCTAATTTTAAGTCAGAAGAAAGAACAAAAGCAACCACTGAGGTAAAAAGAAAGCCCCTTCAAATTCCAATTAGAAATTATTCTTCATCGATGTTTCACTGAAAAATGCAATCCTATTTTACTCTGACCATCAGAAAACGTAGAGATCACCAAAAATTGAGTTATGGATCTACAATCTTTCAATCATTGAGGCAGTTTAGAAATAAAAAATTTTGGAAGTCACCTTTATATTAAAGAATATCAAGTTGAGCAGATAACCCTTTATCTGTGAGGTTGTATATAACTGTTTTTTTAGAATTGTATTTCCTGTATAAAATAAAAAGTAGTGGATAGATGATAAATAGATACTCCTTTTCCAGGGCTGCTATAACAAATCACCACAGGCTGGGTGGCTTAGCAGAAATTTATTCTCTCACAGTTCTGAAAAATCAAGAAGGCCAGAAGTCTGAAATCAAGCAGGGCTGGCCCCTTCCAGAGGCTCTGAGGAACAATGCATTCCATACCCTTCTCCTGGCTTCTGGTGGCATCGTAGGGTCCCGAGGCTTGCATAACTCTCTGCCTCTGTCTTCACATGGCCTTCTCCCTCATGCCTGTTTCAAATATCCTTCTCTAAAGATACTGGTCAATGGATATAGGGCCCATCCTAAATCCAGGATGATCTTATCCCAAGATCCTTAAATCTGCAAAAACTTAAAATATGGTCACATTCACAGGTACAGGAGGTTAGAACCTGGACATACCTTTGCGGGGACACTCTTAAACCCACCACATGTAATAAAAAGGCTTGCAGGATCAGGAATAAGTTGCTGGCCAATTCCTAAGAAATACAGATAGGGGCGCCTGGGTGGCTCAGTCGTTGGGCATCTGCCTTCGGCTCAGGTCATGATCCTGGGGTCCTGGGATCGAGTCCCGCATCGGGCTCCCTGCTCCGCGGGGAGCCTGCTTCTCCCTCTCCCACTCGCCCTGCTTGTGTTCCCTCTCTCGCTGTCTCTGTGTCAAATAAATACATAAAATCTTTAAAAAAAAAAAAAAAAGAAATACAGATAGAAGTTGTTGCTAAGTACTAGTTTTGTGGTAAGAGAGAAGATGCCATAAAAATAAACTATTAATAAATATAAGCATTGTTCTCAAATTAACTTGGAGACCGTATCAATTTCAATCGTTCATCTTTATTGATAAAACAGGCTCTTATGCAGTACACACTCTCAGACATAAATTTAAGGTTTTGCTTTAAAAAAAAAAAAAAAGTATGGATGTTGCTATATAACAAAGTAAGTATCTTTAAACACCAAGATCTTAAAATTATATCCAAGTAAGAAGACTAAGAATAAATTAACTTGTTTATAAAAATAATTATCAAGTAACATTCTGTAATAGAGCTGCCTCAATGAATTGCCTCAGACTTAATCTCAACTGTGTAGCTTATTTTCTTTAATTCTGACTTGGGATAAAAACTGTATGAATGAATGTGCCACCAAATTAATAGATACTTTCCCCAAAACCAATAGAAAAGTTTAAAAATAAAAATTGTCATTTATAAAATATCAATTAAGGCCTCTGAGAAATGAGATCTATTCAGTGTTTGGGCCATTAGCCCTTTCAGTCAGCCCCATCGACCCCACTTACTCCAAACTTAAGATAGAAAAATTTCAAAGTGAAAAGTGGTTTTGAATTTTACCAATATATGAAATTATACACAAAAATCACCATGTGAATATTTCTTTAACAAATTACATACCCAAAAGTAGAATTTGCTACTGTTCTAATTTTAATATAAATGAATATATTTAATCATGTGATATTTTTCTTTTATCCTTTTATTTTATAATCACAAAATAAGAAAAATTTAGATTTCAATTGGTGTTAAAGTACATTTCTATTTCTAGTGGCTTTTAAAAATTTAAATACTGGATATTATTTTGTAAAAAATAAAACAAATACTTATAAATCCATAGATTTCCTACCTCCCAATCCCCCTATGGACTGAGAGGTTACAAGAAAAATCTTAACAGGTTATGAGGACCAGAGAGAGCTTAAGAATAGATCTAGGAAACAATTTTTTTTTTGAAATTTTAACTTACTTTCTGTATCTCTTAAGAACACTTTTAAAAAAGGGTTCAATGAGGCAGAGCAAATTTGTTTACTTTGAAATTACCATACCTAGCTTGCTATATCAAACATTTCAACTGTTAGCTAAAAGAGCTATGTAATATACTTAAAGATCAACCAGAGAAGAGAAAAATCTCATCTTCATTATTGATTTAGAACCAAAACTTAATCTTTCAAAGGAGTAGTTTAACCTACTAATATGTCTCTTATAAGATCTTCTTTCTTAGAAAGTAATATTCTTTCTCTTTCATTCCTGAAATGATATTTCATATACTTAAGGAACTTATGGACAATTGTTAGCTGACTATTTTAATTATGGTAAATTAGCTAAAATTAAATTACCTCTTTTGTTTATGGTGCATATATAAAACATTCCTACAGCCTTGCTAACTGAATTTTCTTTGATAAAAATTTACATTTATGGGAAGGTAGACAGGCAATCATTAAAGCTGAAGTCTCATGGTACATAAAGCTATTTGTTAACTCTGACACCATAGAGGGAGGAGAAATAAAATTTAGTATGACAATCTTCCATTCACAAAACTGTGGCAAAATGCGGATAATTTTATGAATTCCCAAGCATTTACTGGGGATAATCACACTTACCCAAGTATCATACAGAATGCCAACTGCACTGCTGAAAGCTCTGGACAGTTCAGCACTCAGAAAATCTTCAGTTTGTTCATCAATTAACAAAGTTTCTATTTTAAATTTTATTTTGGAATAAAGTCTGTGACCATTAATTGTGCATTTTTTTGTTGCTATCTCAAGAATGTCACTGCCAGTGCACTGTACATACTACAGAAAAAAATAAAGCAAAGGGTAGCTTGAGACAGATTTTTCTGTTCATTCATTCACTTTAGTAGGCCAGTCCCAGTCACCATTTGGAGCCTTATAAGAAGCTCACAGACTTACAGGCTCTTCAGCTCTTCCTCAGACTCAGATCACTATTGGTCACTAATGCTGACAAAGATGAATTTTCAGACATATCATCCTTCCTAAGGTTCAGAAATGATTCTCGAGTTATTTGAAGGATCTCTCTCAAGCCTTTGTTTTCTTGCTAAAAGAGGGCAAAAACAAAGATGTAGTCAGCAAGACAGCCCCAAGAATACAAACGTATCTTAAGCTAAACATATGAAGCTGTGACAGAAGGTTCTATCATTCAAAAACAACAAAAAAGAAAGTTCTGTCACTGGCAGACATATACTAAATGACAGATGCAGTTGAAACTGACAACTTGAATCCAGAGAATACTTTTTTTAAAGAGATAGAAACTGCTCAGTGTTTTCCACCAGTGCAAAGCCTTATTTATGCAGCTGTGATTGTAGATGGAAGCTCAGAAACTGCCTTATTTTACACTCACAGTATAGATGAAATAAATAACACCTAGATTTATAGTTCTATAAACTCAACAAAGCCTGTGAATAATACCCTGGGACTAGAACCTCTTTGTACTTTAGTACTTTTACTCCTTTCCATGAGAGCGTGGAATGCAGGACAAGCCATCTGGTTTGCTTTGTTTTCTTCACTGGAATTTGAAAGCAGCAGGCTGAGTGAGTGAATCGTGATATTTTTCAAGGGAAGTGACCAGATCTAGCCCTGATAACCAACTTTTTTTCCTAGATTAGCTACTGTAAGAAATTAGCAGACATTTAAAAATAACTTTTATAATTCTCAACCACTTTGTCTTCAGTCTTACTTTCCAAGTTTCATTGGTACAAAGCAGGGATCAGCAAACTACATACAACCTGGCTTGAGGTCTGTTGTTTGTAAATTAAACTTTATAGGAATATACAATCTTTTTTGTGTATATGGCTGCTTTGTGTTACAACGGCAGAGTTGAGTAGCCGCAACAGAGAATGTCTAGTTTGCAAAGCCTAAAATATTTTGTCTTGTCCTTTACTGAAAAAGTTTGCTTACCCCTGTTTTAAAGAATGCTTAGAGACAGAAATCACTTTTGGCCCTTTATAACCAGTAATATCTCCACCATGATTTCAAAATGAAGCTTCTAAAGTATAAAAGTCTATTCTACTGATTTGAATTATTCAACAACGATTTATGCCTTTGCTACCACAAAATAAAGGACAGAAAAGCTTTTACATTCCCCAGAAAAATATGAGTGCCCAAAGAATATTTGTGAATTAAAAAAATTTTCCCTGCATCATCATGATCTCCAACAGAATGAAGGAATTTTTTAAATTACTAAATTAAAAAGCATATTCACCCAATAACAGGAAGCAACATAGGATCAAAACATCAATTTTCTCAAATATCACTATAAGTTACTACTGATCCTAGACTCTTCTATTACTATGGAAATGGTCTTGCATTATATACCCATATAACCAGTATCCAGGTTAAGAAAGAGAACATTGCAGTTTTCCAGAGAAGTGTATACATATATTTTTAAATAGGATGTATTTTCTGGCATAAATCTTTGTATGGACAGTTTTCACCCACATTTGCAATTTAAAACTTACTTCAAGTTGAAATATTCGCTCCTGCTCCTTGCAACCCTGTTGTTCATCAATTTCAATGGCTTTCCTCATTACTGCTGCCATTTCCGTTATCTGATCAACATGTGCTTGTAATTCCTGAAAAAAAGAGATGGGAGTTGCAAATCAGTGAAATACTTTATTTTTATTTTGGATCCTCTCCTTTTTAAAAAGATCTGCATTGCCACTTAATATGAATGTAATATTCTTACATTGCCATTTAACATGGAGGTACTATATCAAACATATTTACAAGAAAGTTGACTGACCATGAATGTGCTTTTGAAATCAGACTTCTGTTAGGGCTACAAGTAAGGATAAGCAGCACAATATAACTAAACCCACTAGCAAGAAGAATACTCATATTTCATATTCCTCTCACCACAAATGATCAACACCTTTTCCTTTTTTATACCTACATATACTACTAATCAAAGTAATGCGGAAGACAAAAATTATTGACACATTCGATCTCTTTACCCCTAACATCTTCATGATTTACAAATCTTTTCTGTATTATCTGTGCCTAAAAACTGATCTCAATCTAACCTAGAAACTTTTCCAGATTATAATCTTCTTTGAGAGCAGGAACTGTATCTTGTTTCTGTTTGCCTGTGTCTGGTACATAATGGATAATAAATATTGAATAAAATGAACAGACATCTGCTTTTGAGTATTAAAATATTAAATGTCCTTCTTTGCAAACTGTTCAAAGTATCACTTAGGTATAAAATAGCCACATTTATTTGGTGCAGCAGGTAGCATAAATTTCTTCCAATCTCATGCTATTATTCTGTTTTGCACACCTATATGATATGCCACGCACCTGCGAGGCAATAGGAATCTGAAACCTATCAAGACATGTTCCCTGATTTCAAGGAGCTTAGAGTCAAGTGAAAGAGACAGACACGAGGTTTAAAAATCAACAGAAACTTGAGAATAATCATTTTTTCAACAAACAGCTTCTAAGACCATTATTCACTGGCAGTTGAGGGTGATTTTATTATATTAAGGTCAAACTTCAAAAGCTAAAACTTCCCCAATAACCCTGTCTCTTAAATAACTGTATATATCTGATTTGTATAAAGGGTTTGGAGAGGACCTCCAAAACCCACAAAACTAGTAAATTGTGGAAGAATGGAGAACAAACAGTATCTTTAGCAAGCCACACATTTAGTATGTTCTAACCAACAAAAATGCAGGTCCTTAGGTTATTTTAATGGGGACACCTATACAATGCTAGCATGCAGAAAGGCAAAACAAAAGGACTACCCAATATGATGCTATATAAATGTCAATTAAAATTAAACACCTTTTAAAAAGTTAATTCAGTCCCTGAGTTGCACTATTGACACTTGGAAGTGCTCAATAGCCACATGGTGCTGAACAGCACAGATAACCTTTCCATCATTTCAGGAAGTGCTAGTGGACAGTCCTGGATTAGATTATGGTAGCAAGAATAATTATCAAGACAAACATCTGTCATATTCTGAAACAGTATTTTAAAAATGATTAATATCCTTCCCTCTGGAAAGGGAGCATGATGTTTAAAAGCAAGTACAGTACAGACAATGGCAGCAACAGACTGAGGATGATAAATAAAAATCCTGAATACCAACATTTTCTTCAGTTTATCATTTAGTGTCCTTTTATGGTAAAAGGCTGTACAGGAAGCAAGTAATTCTTTGCTTTTAAAATGGAAGAAAATGAGATTCCACTAATTTTTTCAGGACAGTCTATTCTAATTAAATCATGAGAAAAAAACACCCCAAGACTTCAAACAGAATAATATTTTTATAGGCCTAGTTTATGGATGGTTCATTTATTATAATAAAATCTTTAGGAAAGTATCATAGGTCTTTTAATGAACACAAGAGGCCAAGAGCTGTGCTTTCAAAACTGTCTGAAAGGCAAGAAGTGTCAGTAATATAATCCTTGAACTTTCTTGAAATGCCTTTCATTTTTAACTTTTGTTTAGGGTTATTTCAAATTTGCTCAATAAAGACCTGCCACAATAATAATAATAATAATAAAGACAATATAGCATATATACATATAGTATAAAACCTAAACAAAGCATTTTTAGGTTGTTGAGAACTTTAAAGAACTACAAACTATGAAAAATCTGAATTAAAACTGTTCCTTTAATTAGTTCAAAATTTTTATGAAATCAGATTAAAATGACTTCCAAGAAAACACTTTGATGTCCACAAAGTTGACAGCTGTTTATAAAATTTTGTAGCAACAAAATGAATATCTGGCTTGAACAACCTTTAAAGCCTGCCATTATCTAACAGGCTGGGTATGATACAATACACAGAGAATTAATGACAGATTTAAAGTTTCTACACTGAATATTTTTGCATGGCTATCAAAAGCACAGCATATTTTTTTAAAGCAATTTCACTTATTTGCTGATTTAAACTGGCAGGAAAATTCAATGTCAAAGAGTGTTTTAAATGGACCTCCCCCCCTTCCATCCACACCCCAAAAGTTGACTGTTTTATTTAGTGTACATTCTGATTTGCTTCCAAGTGCCTCCTCTCCAGTCCATGTTGAGATGCTTCAAAGATGTGTCGAGATGCATCAAGGAAGAATCCTTCGGAGCTGTTACGATGTACCATGTCAATCTGTAGTATAGAGTCATTATAATGTTAATACGGATATCATCCGTAATTTAAAAACTGAATGAGTGTTAGTTCATGCGTGTTAGCCAACTGTTTGAAATGTTTGTTTTTTTAAGATTTCCAAAAAGGCATCTGTTCAAAAATAATGTAAAAATGAGTATTTGCGATCTGTATTTGGACAAAAATGAGTTCTTCTCAAACTTTTTATTGATTTTTCAATCTGTGCTCAAAAACTTCTAAGTGAGGGTGAAATTCTGTACTACAGTGGTCTCAAAATGATCTCTTATGCCAAAATGCTGTTATGTGTAACTCCGCTTGTTACCCCTAAATGTGTTATAAAATTTTTTTGTGTTTAGGCTCATCAGAGTGTCAATACCTAAACACGTCCTGGAATCTCGTATTTTTTCACCTTTATCTACAAGTTTCTCTGCTCACCCACTTCTGCTTGTTGACCCTTCCCCCGCTCAATAATTAATAATTCAAGGTTAGATTTAAATGGATTTGTCTTTCTTTCTTGACACGTTCCCAGATTCTCCTCAGGAGAACTAATCTTGCTTCCACTAGTATTCCTCTATTAAATCATATCTCTATTTTAGGATTCATCACATCCTACCTTATATGTTTGTATCTCCCTTTACACTATAAGCTCTTATGGCAAAGTAATGGAAATTATTTATTCATCTTATTATTAATAATAACTAAGCCAGTGCAAGTGTTAATAAATGTTTCTTTAATTGAGTTGAAGTGTCTCCTTTTTGGGAAAAATCAAAATCACAAACATTAATATGTATTAGTTGGAATTAACAACAAGTAACTGAACAGTCATTTTATGGAAGGATCAGCACTTAGATGAATTCAATCTACATAATAAAGGATGGTTTACAGCTATCTTAAGAAATGTTTAACTTTGCTAAATGTGTTCTAATGTGTTCTAGAAAATATTTGCTTTTGGCATAGCTGCTACCAGATGGAACTAGCAACCTGCAGTATCTTATGCTAAACATTTTTTGGTAGAGCAATCTCTTTAGATCTTAACAAATTTATTTCTTAGGTTTTAAACATAAAGGCCTTTTGGAATTTCTCAAGATTATATTTTACCAATAATTTAAGTTAATTTAAGTCAATTCATCTTTGTACCTTTAAAAGAAACACTCAAGTTATACATTTAAATTTATATGTTTTTATAATGATCTCATTAATGATAGATAAATTTATATTCAAAAGATTGCCACTTAAATATCCAAGGTTATTCCTTTTGGTTAGAAGATGAATAGTATAGTTAGATAACATTAACCCATATTTATTAATTTATTATTATACAATTGACACAAGAGGTATCTATTACTAATTCTCTTAATATGCAAACTTGTCACACAAAGATCTATTTACTAGGTATTTAATTTTAATAGAATAATTAATAATTTAAAAATACCTACAAGCACCAAGATGGAAGAATTATTTTAAGGACTCTAAAATGTGTTTCAGTAATTGAGAGATAAAAACATGTCTTAAAACAGTATTTCTTAAATAATGTTAGTTTTAACTCATAATAGTTAGCTCACCATTATCCAATACAGGTAATAGCTAGAAACACAATATTCTAATACTTTTATTCACATCAGCAGTTAAAATTCAGCTTAAAATATAAATAGGAAAGGATTATTAGACTTGTCTTCATAGCACTTGCTAATGAACATAGGGACATACACAAAGAAAACAGACACAGGGAGGTCAATAAGTAAAATGAACAGAGGGAAAAACACTAATTTCTAACCAGTTCAGCTCTGTCTCTAAAAATGGTGTTAAGTGATATGTGACTGGGGGTTGGGGGTGGGGTCAAATCTTAATATGTTGGCTCTTTTCCTCCCTGCCCCCTATGGTTTTTCCATCATAATCAGTATTGTTTATAGTCTGGATTAATTAGCCTCATTCAGAAAACAGTCTTAAGGAAAACAAATCTACCTTTAGCTGGTTTCAGATTTCTGAAAAAGTTTTTCAGCATTTCAATTTTTGTTTTTGCAACAAATGTCAACACACAAATTAGAGGAAATATTTCTTAAAAGCAGATAACCTTATAAAATAATTTCGAATTGAATATACTTACCTTTACTTCCCAAATAAAGTTTATTTTTGAAAATATGTTAAAGCTACTAGGGAACAATAGGAGTTAAGAGAGTAAATCAAACAAAATATGTAAAAAGAAATGACAAAAATAAGGAAAAGCACAAAATGTCAGAAAGATGAAATATTCAATATCATGTTAGATACCTGTGATTTAAAAAAAAAAATCTCAACACAAGTTAACCAATTGTGTTTCTTTTTCATTTTCAGTTATACTTATAAAATGGATTACCTTGGAGTGCTGTTCTTTTAACTTCGTTATTATAGCCGGATCATCTTTTTTGCTAGCCATTAGCAGTCTAAACATTTGCTCTCGATACTTGCTCATTATAAGTTCCAAGGCAGACTGATGTTCTTCCAGGGATGTACGCAATTCTATCAAGAATCACAAGAATAACAGTATATTTTACTCAAACTTGAGTTAAAGATGTACAAAATATTCTCTTCCCCACTGTATTTACCAAAAAAAAGATGGTGTTTCAAAAAGAAAACGTGTAAAAACCTTGACATAAAGAAAGCAAGCACACCAAATGGAGTCCTTTATTAGTTTTTTAAATGACCATTTAAAACTCAGTTTTAAAGAATCATTTCAACAAACATTTACTGAATAATAATTAAGTACCAGATAATGCTCTATATTAAGAATACCCAAAAGGCCATGGAGCTCAGAGTATAGTGGAGAAAGCAAATGCATAAATAATTATAATACAATGTGTAAAGTACAGCATAGAGCTCTACCCAAATATATATAAACAAAGTCTGTGAGGAGAAACTGGTGAAAGTTTCACATTATTGAGATGAACTTGCATTCCTTAAGTTGAAAAATAAAGGAAAGGGCATTCTACACAGGGAGGCATGAAAGCGGATGTTGTATTCAGGAACTAGTTCAGGACAGCAAGAACAAAGGTTTCATGGAGAAGAGCGGTATGGGAAGAAGACAGAGAAAAAGGCCTTGAGTTGATTTTGAAAGCTCTGGATAAGGAAATAAGTATACAATGAAGGTTCTAAAGCAAAAACATAACATGATTAGATATATGTTTGAAAAATGAATCTGATGCCTGTTTTGGAGACAGACTGAAGGGGGGGGAAAGAGACTAAAATAATAGAGGCCAATTAGGGCCTCCTATCAGTTCAAGAGACTATGAACACCAAAGCAAGAGACCAAAGCAGTGGTTCTGCAGAGAAGGAAAGTGAGTTACTTCATAGGTAACAACAATGGCCCAAACTGAATATTTTTTTTTTTTATTTTTTTTTTTAAAGATTTTATTTATTTATTTGAGAGAGAGAGAATGAGAGACAGAGAGCATGAGAGGGAGGAGGGTCAGAGGGAGAAGCAGACTCCCTGCCGAGCAGGGAGCCCGATGCGGGACTCGATCCCGGGACTCCAGGATCATGACCTGAGCTGAAGGCAGTCGCTTAACCAACTGAGCCACCCAGGCACCCCGCACAAACTGAATATTGAGGGTAAGAATCTAGGATGACTCCATGCAAGGTAGACATTCGTATGTAGGAAAGGATAATGATTAATACATATGATTTGGGCATATGGATCAGAAATGAGAATACCAAAAAGGAAATTTAGTTGGCCATTTCCCCATTTTTGAAAATATTAAGAGTCCAATTGTATATTACAGCTCTTTTAACTAAATTCAATTTTAACTAAAATCCAATGAACCCTTCAAAAGGGTATATTTTATGGTATGTGAAATACATCTCAAATGTGTAATAAAAGAACATGTGCCAAAGAAATGAAAAAATATTTTTTTAAAATAAATTTGAATCTAACTTTAAAGCCCACTCCTTTATTCTCAAAGCATTCTGATGAGCCACTTAGTAACATAATTCATTATAATTTCCTGGTTCTTAACTTTAGTTGTCAAACTCCTTTGTGTTTTAAGACTATATCTCTTACCTTTGTTCTCTTGTTGCAGTTCTCTGATTTGTCTGTTTTCTTGCTGGATTCCCATAACTAATGTGGACCGTGGCCGATGCCTTGCAACTTCATTAAGTTCTTGAATTTCTTCCTGATACTAATGAAAAGATCAAAAAAGAACATGTGGGGAGCAAATATTTGAAAGTATATATCTCAGATATATATCTGATAAGGGTCTAATATCCAGAATACATAAAGAATTCTTACAACTCTCAATAACAATAATAATAATCCTAATTTAATAATAATACATTAAAAATGGGCAAACAAAGTAAGTTCTGGGGAATCTAATGTACAGCATGGTGACTATAGTTAATAACACTGTGTTATATGCTTAGAAGTTAGTAAGAGTAGATCTTAAATGTTTTCATCACATACACATGGTAATTATGTGAGGTGATGCAGGTGTTAACTACTGTGGTAATCATTTTGCAATATATATGTGTATCAAATCATCTTGCACACCTTAAGCTTACACAATGTTATATGTCAATTCTATCTCAATAGAGCTGGAAAAAAGTGGGCAAGGGATCTGAAGAGACATTTCTCTAGAGAAGGTATACAAATGGCCAATAAGCACATAAAAAGATGTTTAATATTACTAGTCATTAGGGAAATGCAATTCAATACAATAGTAAGATACCACTTCATAACTACTAGGATGATCTTTTTTTTTTTTAAGGATTTTATTTATTTATTTGACAGAGAGAGACACAGTGAAAGAGGAAACACAAGCAGGGGGAGTGGGAGAGGGAGAAGCAGGCTTCCCGCCGAGCAGGGAGCCTGATGTGGGGCTTGATCCCAGGACCCTGGGATCATGACCTGAGCTGAAGGCAGATGCTTAACGACTGAGCCACTCAGGCGCCCCTAGGATGCTCTTAATCAAAGAGTCAAATAACAAGTGTTGGACAGATTGTAGAGAAATTGTACTGTTGATTGGAATGTAAAATGGTGTAGCTGCTTTGGAAAATAGTTTGGCAGATCCTCAAAAATTTAAACACAGAGCTATTATATGACCCATTCATTCGACCCCCAGGTATATACCTAAAATAACTGAAAATATATGTCTACACAGAAACTTGTACACTAATATTCATAGCAGTATTATTTATAATAGCCCCCAAAAAGAAACAATCCAAACGTCTATCAACTGATGGATAGACACAATGCACTATAACCTTATGATGGAATATTATTCAGCAATAAAAAGGAATAAAAAACTTATGCTACAACATGGATGAATCTCAAAAAAATTACATTAAAAAACCAATTACAAAAAGCCACATATTGTATGATTCCATTCATATGAAATGTCCCGAAGAGACAAATCCACAGAGACAGAAAGATTAGTGGCTAGGGGCTGAGGGAAGGGAGAACTAGGGAACAGCTGCTAGTGGAAGCGAGCTCTTGGGGTGATGAGACTGTACCAGAATTAGATAGTGAGTATGGCTGCACAACCTGTGAATGTACTAAAATCCAATGAACTATGCCCTTCAAGAGGGTTAATTTTATGGGTATTGTGAATTATAGCTCAATAACAATAGTAAAAAAGAACATGTGCAAAAGAAATGAAAAAAACTATAAATAAATGTGAGTCTAACTTTAAAACTGTACTCCTTCATTTTCAAGGCATTTTGATGTGCCGTTTAGTAATGTATTCATTATAACATTTCTGGTTCTTTAATTGTCAAACTCCTTTGTTTTTACAACTCAGCACCAGATATATGTTCCTTGGAATGCATGAGTCAAGCTGGACAGTTAGGGAGATATGTAATCTGTTTAGGGCAACAAAACAAGTAAACTTTCTCCATTATTTCCAGTAGCTTTGTTAAAAGCAGTATCCCAGGGTTGCTTCTTTTTACAAGATGGATGAGTTTCACAAGAGTAGGCTATGAATATACATTTCCCCCAACTGATTTCCATCGTAATATAAAAAATTGTATAATTCTCTTTGAGTTGAAAATTTTGTCAATAAGGAGGCTTTAAAATGGTAGCTAAACTCCATAGACCACTGGAAAGTTCTTTTTTGCAAGTTCTTTTATAAGAAAATTCTTACACGTATTATAAGGATAATAAGTGAAGCCCTTTTCATTTCTTCTTTAACTGGTAGCATTAAGTGAAAATTAAGGTAGGAAGTACAGTATAAACCAGATATTGCTTTATATCATTTTCGAAAACTACTTTGTTGTTAAATAACATCACCTAAGTACTTTTATAAAGAAAAATATAAACATTTCTACATTATAAAAATATGAGACAGAGCAAAATATGTCACTATTAGTAAAAGATATTATTTGGTCTTTGTCAAATATCTCTGAACCTAATATATTCATATATTTTCTAAACTCCAATGTGCAACTTTGTCAGAAAAACAAGTAATCAAATATACAGTTTTTAGAATATACATACATATATATATATATTACCTGGACATGACAAAATTATAGGATAGTCTAAAGTAAAATTAAAACCTACAAGTCAAACTACTTTTAAGTTTTATAGAACATTAAAAAAAAAACTATTAAGCAGACGTTTATGATTCAAGCAATACATAAATGTCTGCTTTTTTCAAAATGGAATCAACAAGAAAGAAAAATCAAACCTGCTTCATTGCTTCTACTCGCTTATTGAGAGCTGTGGTTTGCTCAATCAGAGATTCTGCTGCATCGTCATGATCTCTCAATCTTTCAACAAGAGCTTTAGCATCAGCAAGTGCCTTCTCAATTGTGCAACTCATTTCTAAAGGAATACCTATAAAATTAAAATCAAGACTCAAAACAAAGCCAGTATATCGTCTTACTATTTTAGTTTCATGTTAACATACATATGCTTAAGCTACATTTGTTACAGGATTGTTCACTGCGCAGAAAAAACATGTAAGAACACTTGTGGTTTTGCTTCTTTTAGGATGGCACAAGCCTGAAAGTGAATTTATAATATCAAAAAAATTAGAGCATATATAAATGATTTGCAGACATAATCAGAGTGTATTTAAAATACCCTGAATTTATGGTGGGGGAAAAAAGTACAGATCAAGTGAATACATTTTATATTATATAAAAATTGTGCTCTTCAGGAGATCACTCCCTTATCTTGTTATTTGTGAAAAAGGTCACTTTATTAGTCCGTATTCTGTGGTCCATGATTGTGAGTTGCTAACTATGAGATCCTTCCTAGCCTCTGCTTGGTCGGGTGACCTGAGATACCATTTACAACACACACTTATTGACCAGCCAAACTGGTCTCTATGTGTCATGCTATGTCAAAGTGTCCTTCTTTTGGAGGAACTACATCTTATATGAAGTACTATAATCCTAACTCTTGCACTTCCTTAGTAAATGGTTAAAAAAATATGACTTAGAACACCAGCCATTATGGGAAATTTTTGATACGTTAAAATCAATAAATAATGTGTTTAAGAGGAGCTCAAAAAATTAGGAGACAAAATATGAAACATTCAATAGTTAGCTTCTTTCTTCCCTAGTATGCAGAGACCTCAAAACAAAATCGTAATTTAAAAATAATCTCTCTCAAAGACTTTAACCTTCTGAAATTTACCATCTTTGAATTTTTCTCTTAGTTTTACCTTACCTTCTATATGAGCCATCCTTTCTTCAGGGCTTTCTCAAAAAGTAAAGTCACACGGTAAAATTACTAGGCCAGAAGCCAGGTCTACAGCAGTTAAATTAAAACTCTGGTATGGATCCAAGCTAAGGGCTATAATTAAGGATTTCATCAACTGTAGGAAGACAAATTTGCTACAGAATGCAAGATTGTTAGATTCTACTGTACTAGTTCAAACCTGAATAAGAGGATTTAATCAGAATTAAAATGAAAAACTGCCAATTTAGAAAATACTCAATATATGACATTTCCAGAGAGCTTTAAGAATTAAAAAAAAGCTGGAAATTAATACAATTTCTGGCTCTCCAGATAAAACCACCAAAAGATTTGTCTTCTAAGATTTGAGAGATTCAGAAAAAGGTACTTGAAAAAATGATAAGCAAAGGGGTCATTAAAGTTACAACTGTCCCATACTGGCTAAAACACAAAAGGACAACTATCCATTATCTGTTCAAGATGCTGCTCCGAGGAAGACATTGGCAAACAACGTCCTGTCCTTTCTCTAAACTTCCAAGGAGAATTACTTAAAATTATAGATGGATAACAATACAGATTTCTTATTCATATGGGAGCCAGCATATCTCCCATTAACCCCACTAGTATGAAACACCAGATCCTTCAGAATAGAATTTTGAAGTTATTTAAAGCCCCCTCACCAAAAAGAAACAAAAACAACAACAACAAAAAAAACAAAACTGGGAGGGGGAAGTGGGGGCAAACTGACTTGTAATGAGTAAAAAAAAAAAAAAAAAAAATTTGGGCGCCTGGGTGGCTCAGTCGTTAAGTGTCTGCCTTCAGCTAGGGTCATGATCCCAGGGTCCTGGGATCAAGTCCCGCATCAGGCTCCCTGCTCGGCGGGAAGCCTGCTTCTCCCTCTCCCACTCCCCCTGCTTGTGTTCCCTCTCTTGCTGTGTCTCTGTCATTAAATAAATAAAATCTTAAAAAAAAAATTAAAAACAAGACATATTTGTCTTACAGTAAAGATAATTGGATGGAGCAGATGGTCAAAGAAAATAGTAACAAAAAAAAAACTGAAAGTCTAGAGAAAATTGTAAAAGACTTTAGAGACATAAAGTTTATCTTGGCTTAACAGAACAACTCAAGGGCTAAGAACCTCTAACAATCCCAGGTTCCAACCTGTGAATAATATTATTGGGACTACTATCTGAAAAATACTCCTTTATGCTCTGTAACACAACATCTACAAATATAATACACAGGATCTGTTTCCAAACAGAATACACTAAGGCTCCTACATACGATTAGATGATAGGTGATGTAGACATTAAAAAAACCATACTGTGTATGATTCAATAAGTTCCCCCCCCCTTGCGCTCCCAAAAAAAAGGGGAGAAGAAAAAAAACTGAGCTCCTAGATTCCTCTGGGCAAAAGAAGCCACAGAGACTGACAGATTAATTGGAAGAGAGCCCTGAATCTAGATGGAGTCTTCCTAGGTAATCATAAATCTTTTTTTTTTTTAATCTCTTTTTAAAATACAAAAAAGTTATGCTGTGTTCTGGGGATATTAACTTCACAACATGGCACCAGAGTCACTGCCTATTAAATCCTATGCCTTAATTGAGGAGCTAAGATAGCCTTCTTCCCTCAGAGCAATCACAGGGCTTTGATTAAAACATCTTCCTAACTTACACTAGGTCTTTTTTTTTTTTTTTTTAAAGATTTTATTTATTTTTTGACAGAGAGAGACAGTGAGAGAGGGAACACAAGCAGGGGGGATGGGAGAGGGAGAAGCAGGCTTCCCGCTGCAGGGAAGCCGATGCAGGGCTCAACCACAGGACCCTGGGATCATGACCTGAGCCAAAGCAGATGCTTAACAGACAGAGCCACCCAGGCTCCCCTACACTAGGTCATTAAACCTAATGTTGCCATGTCACAAATCCCTATTGGTAAAGGAAAACCACTCTATGTTTTCTACTAGCTGAATAATTATGAAATATTGTTACTTTCTCCTTTTCATATTACCATCCACTAGTAACACTCTTACTCCAATAACCAGCTCACTGAATGAAAATCTCATGACTGTGTTTCCATTCCATAAATCAAGAAATGTCCAAGCCCCAAACAAAACTTTTGAATTCTCTAGGCACAAATCTTGACTTTACTGCTTGTTAATAGGTTTTATAATAGCACAAAAAGTGACAATACCAGACTTGATATACAATAGGTACTTCAGTCACTCTGATAAAACTAATTTTCTTACTGGAAGCCAAACTGATCAAATGACTTAACTGTAGCTGTCTAAAATAGAGCAACTTGCTTTAAAAAAAAAAAAAAAAAAAGTGAATTTATATTCTAATACCTGGATCATTTTTGGGATAATTCACTTCTTTGAAATACTGCAAAAAAAAAAAAAGTTCCTCAGATATCCCTTAATAAACAATGAATACATTAACTATTTAATGGCTTGATACTACCTAAAATAACAGACACACACAATTAACATACAAGCTAGGATGCTATGTATGTACTAGTATACATAGTATAATTATGGAACTACCTTATGCTATAAACAGATTTCTTTGACTCAAAGTCCTTATGCAAGGGCCTCACATAAAACAAAATCATAAATCTATGGAGAAGTTCAAAGATTCCATCATAGACATGCAAAATCTGGCCTGACAAATTCCAAAAAGAAACATGGGATGATCAAGTTGTAAAATCCATGAGGATAAGAGCAGCCACAATCAGAATGGTGACTCGATAGCACCAGATGAAACCTCAAATGGACACTAGAAACTCTAGGAAACATCACATTCCAGTAGGAAAAAAATTTGGCCACAATATTAGAAACACTGATGGGAAAATTTTTTGGATAGCAGGGGATATGGCCCAGTGCATGTTTTATTTGCAAATAAATTAATGTGGAAAAATTTAAAAGATGAAGTGAGGACTAAAACCATTCCTAAAGAATTTTTTGAACATCTTCCAGTGGATTTTATAGGGCTGTCTCTCTATGCTCTAGCAATACATAACATTCCTTAATATACTAGTATGTTTATATTATGAATGGGTTGAAAAAGTCCCCTGTTAAAAAGCCATAATAATGGCAATAGTTAAAATACTACTATAGTTTGTACTTCCCACCAACGACATTCTAACTTCTCAATCAAGTATTATGGAAATGTATTTAACTGGCACAGTTATTTATGAATTTAAATTATGCAGCACTCTCTCTTCCTCAGAAATCTTCCTGTCTTCATCATTCCCAGTCTTCAGTAAAACTCAAACAGGATAAATCCAAGAAGGTCTAAACTCAGACACACCATAATCAAATTTCTGAAAACTAAACAGAAAGAAAAATTCTTAAAAACAGAAAGAGACAAATGACACTTATGGAGAACCAACAATTTGAAGGACAGTCAGAAGCCAAACTGATTCAAATTGAAAGCAAAACACTTAAAATGCAGAAAGAACAAACTGTCACCCCAGAATTCTATATCCAGCAAAAATACCCTTTATATATGAAGGTGAAATAAAAATCATTCTCAGAAGAAAAAGAATTCATTCCTAACAGATTTGTTCTAAAAGAATTTCTTTTTTTTTTTTAATATTTTATTTATTTATTTGAGAGAGAGAATGAGATAGAGAGAGAGAGCATGAGAGGGGGGAGGGTCAGAGGGAGAAGCAGACTCCCTGCCGAGCAGGGAGCCCGATGCGGGACTCGATCCCGGGACTCCAGGATCATGACCTGAGCCGAAGGCAGTCGCTTAACCAACTGAGCCACCCAGGCGCCCAAGAATTTCTTCAAAGAGAAGCAAAATGGTATCAGAAGGAAACTCAGAGCATTAGGAATAAAGGAAGAGTAACATAAATAAATAGGCAAATATCATAAACTATTCTTGAATGCTTTAAAATGTCTGATGTTTGAAAACAAGAACTATAACTTCTATCTGATTGAATTTTCAGTTTATGTATATGTAATATATAACTATGATATAAAGGTGGAAAGATAAATGGACCTATATAGTGATAACATTTTAACATGTCACCTGAAATTATTAAATGTCAACTGCAAATAAAATTGTTTTATGTATGTGTGTATATATAGAGAAACCCCTAAAGAACCTGTACAGAGGTAAGTCAAAACCACAATAGATCAATTAAAATAAAGTAAAAAGTGTTCAATAACCCAAAAGAACAAAAAGGGGGAAATAAAGGAACAAAATATTGAAGGAACAAATTACACGATGTTGGACCTTAATTCAAACATATTAGTAATTACACTAAATGTAAATGTTCTAAACACACTAACTAAAAGATATATTATCAGAATGAATTAAAAAACAGAACCTAGGGAGGGGCTAAGATGGTAGAGTAGGAGGATCTTCAGCTTACCCTGTCCCACAGACACACCAAGACAACAGTCACATCTGTACAACTAACTCTGAAAACGACCCGAAGACTGGCAGAACACACCTTCCACAGTTAATGGCAGAGATGAGGCCACATTAGAAAAGGTAGGAGAGATAGAGACTCATTGGGAACCAAACCCCTGGTGAGACAAACCACAAATGGGAGGGATACCATTAGCACAGAGAATCAAGAGTATCAGACCCCACCCCAGACACTGCAGGCACCTCAGGCCCTGGGGACTTGCACTCTGAAGACAAATCCCAATAACATCTGGCTATGGAAACCAATGGGGTTTAACTTCTGGAGTTTTTAAAAATCAGTGGGGCTTAACTCTGGGGACTTTAAAAATCAGTGGGCTTAACAAAAGAGGTGGGAGGCAATAGGAAACTGAGTCCCTGCCCTTAAAGAGCTAGCATAACAAATAATTTGGGCACAGAAGCAGCAGTTTGAAAAATGCCTGGGGTATATGTGAAGGATATTTATTTACTAGTCTCAGAACATATGCTGGAGAAGCAGGGATCTTCAGGAGATTTGTCTAAGAAAAAAGTGATGGTGGGGGCCATTCCTCTCACCCTCCCCTAGCCTAGATAGCTGGACACCTGCAGGAACTAGCACTAACACTCTCCACACTTGCTAGCACTGCATGCCCTGCCCCCACATTCCCGTCACCTGCCTGTTCCAACCCACCCACCTTGGTAGGCATCCCTCCAAAGAGGCTCTTGCTCTTCCACATCCTGCAAGCAGCCCTGGCAGGGAATGGTGCCATTCCAAAGAAACTCCTGCCTTGGGGAGGAGGCAGATAATCCTACATACCAGCTTGCCCACAGTTCCAGGAGCCAAATCTTTTAGTAGACTGTGCAGGAAAAATGCTCTGCCATATGGTGTGCCTGCAGCTGCAGCCAGAAGCAGGCTATAGATACTTACTCTGACTGCCAGTTCTGGCCCTCAACAAAACCCTCTGTGGGCTCTACAGGGAGAAAGCCCTTCCTTTCAATGTACCAAAGAGAGGCTAATTGCAGACAGCTAGCCTAACTGCTGACCTTGCCCACCTCTCAGCCAACCACAATCTCACAGAGGCTCCTCAACAACTCGGACTAAACCCTGCTCAGTGCACCCACAGCAGGCAAAGCAGGTTACTGCAGCCAACTAGGCTGAAGGCAAACATGGCTCAGCCACAACAGGAGGGCACATACAGCCCACACAGGAGCCACTGCTGGAATACCTGATCCTGGTGACCAGGGGACACTGTTATAGGGCACCACAGAACTCTTCGGCATAAGGTCATGAAGATACTCACTAAACTTGAGAAAAAAGTGAATGAACTCATGAGAACTTCAACAAAGAGAAAATATAAAACAGAACCAGCAAGAAATGAGGAACACAATAACTGAAACAAACAACACACTAGAGGGAATCAACAGAGGATCAGGAGAGGCGGAAGAATGGGTCAGCAATCTGGAAGACAGGGTAATGGAGAGCAACCAAGCTGAACATCAAAAAGAAAAAAGAATTAAAAATGAGATTAAATTAAGGGAACTCTGACACCATCAAGCATAATAACCTCTGCAATATAGAGATCCCAAAAGGAAAAAAAAAGGGGGGGGGGACAGAAAACCTATTTGAAAAACTAATAGCTGAACACTTCCCTAAGTGGAGAAGGAAACAGACATCTAGATCCAGGAAGCACTGAGAAGCCCCAACAAGATTAGCTCAAGGAGGTGTACACAAAGACACATAATGATTAAAATGGCTAAAAGTAGCTAAAAGTAATGATAGAGAATTTTAAAAGCAGCAAAAGAAAAGAAAGCAATTACATATAAGGGAAACCCTATAGGGCTATCAGCTAATTTTTCAGCAGAAACTTTGCAGGCCAGAAGAAAGTGGCATGATATATTCAAAATGCTAAAAGGAGAAACTAGCGAAGTTATCATTGAGAATAGAAAGAAAGGTAAAGTTTCCCAAAGAAAGTTCAAGGAATTAATCACCACTAAACTAGCTTTACAAGGTATGCTAAAGGGAATTCTTTGAGTGGAAAGAAAAGACCCTTATGAAAAGCAAAAAAATCACAGGTAAAAACAAATCTATAATAAAGGTAGTAAATAAATCACTTATAAAGAAAGTATGGAAAAAAAAAGAAAGTATGGAGGTTAAAACACAATATTAGTAAAATCAATTATGTCTACAAAAATTCAGGGATACACAAAATAAAAAGATGTAAAATATGACATCATATACATAAAATGTGGAGGGGGAAGTACCAATTTAGTGCTTTTAGAATGTGTTTAAATTTAAGCAACTACCACCTTAATACAGACTGCTATCCATATAAGTTATTATATATGAACCTAATGGTAACCACAAATCAAAAACCTATTAATACACACAAAAAATAAAGAGAAAAGAATCCAAGCATAACACTAAAGAAAGCCATCAAACCACAAGGGATGAGAGCAAGGAACAGAGAAGAACTACAAAAATAACTAGAAAACAATTAACAAAATGGCAATAAGCAAATACCTATCAATAACTTTAAATATAAATAAACTGCTCCAATAAAAAATATAAATAAACTTTAAATATAAATAAACTGCTCCAATAAAAAAAAACAGGATAACTCAATGGATAAAAAAACAAGACCCATCTAAATGCTGCCTAAAAGAGACTCACTTCAGACTTAAAGACTTGTACAGACTGAAAAGACTTGAAAAACATATACCATGAAAATGGAAGGGAAAAAAAAAAAAAAGCCAGGGTGGCAATACTTTTAACAGACAAAATAGACTTTATTTTTTTTTTTTTTAAAGATTTTTAAGTAATCTCTAAACGTGGCTTGACCTTACAACCCTGAGATCAAGAGTCTCATGTTCTACCAACTGAGCCAGGCAGGTGCCCCAGACACAACAGACTTTAAAGCATAGATTGTAGCAAGAGACAAAGAAAAGCATTTCATAACAATAAAGGGATCAATCCATCAAGCGGATATAACAATTATAAGTATCTATGTATCCAACATAGGAGCACCCAAATACATAAAACAATTATTAACAGACATAAAGGGAGAAATGAACAGTAATACAATAACAGTAGGGGACTTTAACACCCCACTTATATCAATGGATAAATCATCTAGAGAGAAAATCAACAAGGAGGGCGCCTGGGTGGCTCAGTCTGTTAAGTGTCTGCCTTCGGCTCAGGTCATGATCTCAGGGTCCTGGGACGGAGCCCCACGTCAGGCTCCCTGCTCAGCGTGGAGCCTGCCTCTCCCTCTCCCTATGCCCCTCCCTCTGCTTGTGCTCCCTCTCTCTCAAATAAAAAAATTAAAAAACAAAAAAACAAAAAACAAGGAAACAATGGCTTTGCACGACATATTAGATGAGATGAACCTAACAGATATATAGAACACTACATCTCAAAACAGCACAATACGCATTCAAGTGCACATACAACATTCTCCAGTACAGATCACATATTAAGTGGTAAAACA
Organism: Mirounga angustirostris; assembly: GCF_029215605.1. Lineage (NCBI taxonomy): Eukaryota > Metazoa > Chordata > Mammalia > Carnivora > Phocidae > Mirounga > Mirounga angustirostris. The sequence goes on from NW_026991713.1 coordinate 79,154,312, forward strand.
AGTCTCAATGTATTTAAAAAGATTGAAATCATACCAAGCATCTTTTCCAAGCACAACAGTGTATGAAACTAGAAAAAATCTGGAAAGAACACAAATACGTGGGGGTTAAACAACATACTACTAATAAATGGGTCAACCAAGAAATCAAAGAAGAAATTAAAAAATACATGGGAGACAAATGAAAATGAAAACACAATGGTTCAAAATATTTGGGATGAAGCAAAAGCAGTTCTAAGAGGAAAATTTATAGTTACACAGGCCTACCTAAGAAACAAGAAAAATCTCAAACAACCTAACTTTACACCTAAAAGAAAAAGAACACCGAAAGCAAGCAGAAGGAAGGAAATAATAAAGATTAGATCAGACATAAGTGAAAATAAAGGCTAAGAAAACAATAGAGAAGATCAAGGAAACCAGGAACTGATTCCTTGAAAAGATCAACAAAGCTGATAAAGCTTTAGCCAGACTGATTAAGAAAAGAAGAGGACTCAAATAAATAAAATCAGAAATGAAGGAGGAGAAATAACAAACACCACCACAGACATACAAAGGCTTATAAGAGAAAATCAGGAAAAATCATATGCCAACAAATTGGACAAGCTAGAAGAAATGGATAAATTTCTGGAAACATAGATTCGTCCAAAACTGAACCAGGGAGAAATAGATAATTTGAACAGAGCAATTATTAGTAATGAAATTGAATCAGTAATCAAAAAATTCCCAACAAACAGAAGTCCAGAACCAGAAGGCTCCACAGGTGAATTTACCAAACATTATGCCAGAAGAGTTAATACCTGTTCTTAAACTATTCAAAAAAAAGAAAGGACGGAAATCTTCCAAATTTATTCAACGAGGCCAGCATTACCCTGATACCAAAACCAAAGACACCACACACACAAAAAGAAAACTACAGGTCAATATTTCCGTTGAACATAGATGCGAAAACCCTCAATAAAATATTAGCAAACCACATTCAACAATACATTAAAAAAAAAATCAACACGATCAAGTAGAATTTATTCCAAGGATGCAAGGGTGGTTTGATATTTGCAAATCAATCAATGTGATACATCACATTAATAAGAGAAAGGATAAAAACCATATGGTCATCTCAATAGATGCAGAAAAAGCATTTGACAAAATACAACATCTATGCGTGATATAAAGTGTAAACAAAGTAATTTTAGAGAGAATATGCCTCAACATAATAAAGTACATATATGAAAAACCCACAGCTAACATACTCAATGATGAAAAACCAAAAGCTTTTCCTCTACTATCAGGAACAAGACAAGGATATCCACTCTCACCACTTTTATTCAACACAGTACAAGAAGCTCTAGATGCAACAATCAGATGAGAAAAAGAAAGAAAAAGCATCCAAATTGGTAAGGAAGAAGTAAAACTGTTCACTATGCACAGATGACATGACACTATACATAGAAAACCCTAATGACACCACCAAAAAACTATCAGAATAAATGAATTCAGTAAAAGTTGCAGGACAGAATATTAATATGTAGAAATCTGTTGCATTACTATACATTGATAATGGGGTAGCAGAAAGAGAAATTAAAATAATCCCATTTACAATTGCACTAAGAATAATAAAATTCCTAAGAATAAACTTAACCAAGGAGGTGAAAGACCTATACTCTCTAAACTATAAAACACTGATGAAAGAAATTTAAGATGACACAAATGAAAAGATATTCCATGCTTATGGATTGGAAGAATTAATATCATTAAAATGTCCATACTACCTATAGCAATCTACAGATTCAGTGCAACCCCTATCAAAATACTAACAGCATTTGTCACAGAACTAGAATAAATCTACAATTTGCACAGAACCACAAAAGACACTGACTAGCCAAAGCAATTGTGAAAAAGAAGAACAAAGTAGGAGGTATCAAAATCCCAGATTTTAAGATGTAGTACAGAGCTGTAATAATCAAAACACTATGGTATGGCACAAAAAAAAGACACAGAGATCAACAGAACAAAATAGAGAGCCCAGAAACAAACCCATTATTTATATGATCAAGTAGTCTATGGCAAAGGGGGCAAGAATAGAGAATGGGGAAAAGAATGTCTATTCAATAAATGGTGCTGGGAAAACTGGAAAGCTATATACAAAAGAATGAAACTGGACCATTTTCTTACAGCATACATAAAAATAAAATGGATTAATTTCTTAAAGTGAGACCTGAAACCATAAAACTCCTAGAAGAAAACACAGGCAGTAATCTCACATCAGCCACAGCAACATTTTTCTAGATTGGTCTCTTCTGAGAATGTAAACAAAAGGAAAATTAAGCTATTAGGATTACACCAAACTAAAAAGCTTTTGCACGGTGAAGGAAACCATCAACAAAACAAAAAACCAACCCACTGAATGGGAGAAGATATTTGTAAATGATATATCTGATAGGGGGTTAATATATCCAATATATAAAGAACTAACACAACTCAACACCAAAAAATGGCAGAGGACCCGAATAGACACTTCTCCAAAGAACATACACAGATGGTCAAACAGACCCATAAAAAAGTGTTCAACACCACTAATCATCAGGGCAACGCAAATCAAAGCCACAAGGAGGTATCACTTGACACGTGCCCCAATGGCTAGAATAAAAAAAGACAAGAAATAACAAATGTTGGCAAGAATATGGAGGAAAAGGAAGCCTCATGCACTGTTGGTGGGATTATAAATTGGTGCAGCCACTGTAGAAAACAGTCTAGAGGTTCCTCAAAAAACTAAAAATAGAACTACCACATGATCCAGTAATCCCACTACTGGGTATTTACCTAAAGAAAACAAAAACACTAATTTTTGTAATATGTTTTACACTATGTTTATAATAGCCAGGATATGGAAGAACCTAAGTGTCCATCAATAGAAGAATGGATAAAGAAGATGTGGTGTATACATAGAATGGAATAGTACTCAGCCATAAGAATGAGATCTTGCCATTTGTGACAACATGGGTGGACATACAGAATATTATGCTAAGTGAAATAAATCAGAGAATGATAAACACCATATGATTTCACTTACATGTGGAATCTAAAAAAACAAAAGAAACAAACAAGCAAAACAAAACCAACCAAAAAACTAGACTTCAAATACTGAGAACCGGTGGTTGCCAGGGGATGGCGGGTTGGGTGGGGGATGGGTAAAACAGATAAAGAGGATTAAGAGGTACAAGCTTCCAATTATAAAAGAAATAAGTCACAAAGATGAAAAGTATAGCATAGGGAATACAGTCAATAATGTTGTAATAATATATGGTGACAGATGGTGACTACACTTTTCATAGTAAGCAATGAGTAATGTATGGAACTGCTGAATCAATATGCCGTACACCTGAAACTAATAACATTGTAAGTTAATTGTAATTCAATAAAAAGAAGAAAAAGAGAAGAGCATAGAATAGAAATTAAAAAAAAATAAAACATGATCCACCTATAAATAATCTATATGAAACTCACTTCAAATATGACATAGGTAGGTTAAAAGTAAAAGGATGGAAAAACATATAGTATACAGACACTAATCAAAATAAAGTCAGGGTGTTAATATGCATGGGAAAAGATGCTCAACATGATTAGCTTTCAAAACCACAATGAGATGCTTCACACCCACTAGGACAGCTATTAACAAGACAGATAATAAGAATTGGTTAGAATATGGAGAATTTCTTTTTTCAGTAATTGACAGAATCTGTACACAGAAAATCAACAAGGATACAGAAGGCATGAACAAACCACATCGAGGTGGATTGAATTACTATCAACAACAGCAGAATACACATTATTTTTAAGTGCAGATAGGACATTCACTAGGATAGATCTTATCCTAGGTAACAAAACAGACCTTAACAAATTTAAAGAATTGCAATCATACAAATTATGTCCTGTGACCATAATGAAATTAAAATAGGTAACAGAGAGATAAATTCTTCAAACATTTGGAAATTAAGAAACACATAAGTAATCCAGAAGTAAAAAAAAAAAAAAAAAAGTTTTGGAAATCAGAGAATATTTTCATCTAAATAAACATGAAAATACAAGATATCTAAATTTTGTTATGCATATATAGCAGTCCTTTGAAAATTTGTAGCATTAAATTCTTTTATTAGAAAATTAAAAAGATCTCAAATCAGTTACCTAAGCCTCAAACTTATGAAACGAGGAAAAGAGCAAATAAACTCCAAAGTAAATAGAAAGAAGGAAATAATAAAAGAGCAGAAATCAATGAAACTGAGAACAAGAAAGCAACAGAGAAAAACCAATGAAACCAAAACCTAATTCTTTGAAAAAGCAAATGAAGTGGATAAACCTCCAGCAAAACTGACCAAGAGGAAAAAAATTAAAGAGAGAAGATACAAATTACCGATGTCAGGATTGAAAGAAGGGATATCACTTCAGAATCCTAACTCATTAAAAGAATAAGTGAATACAATAATAAATTTCATACACACGAATTGGATAATTTGGATGAAATGGACTAATTCTCTAAAAACCACAAACTACATAGTCACACAAGAGGAAATAATTATTAATAGTCCTATAACCATTAGGTATAGTAATTATAGTTATAATTACTAATATCCTATAACTATTCCATAATAGTCCTATAACTATTAAAGAAATTAAATTTGTAGTTAAAAATCTTCCACAAAAAATCCCTATTTGGATGATTTCAATGGCAAATTCTACCAAACATATAAAAAAGAAATACCAATCTTGTACAACCTCTTTGAGAAAAGAGAAGAAAATACTTCCAAACTCATAAAATGATACCAGCATTACTCTAAAACCAAAACCAGACACATTCCAGAGAGACACAGAACCATAATCCAGTATCCCTCATAAACATAAACGTAAAAATCCTCAAGAAAATATTAGCAACTCAAATTCAGCAACATATAGAAAGAATAATACACCATGACCAAGTAGGGTTTATCCCAGAACTCAAGGCTGTTTCTATATTTAAATATCAATCAGTGTAATCCACCATAAACAACAACAACAAACACTTCATCATACTAACTGGTGCATTTAAAAAAAAAATAATAACCCAACAATATCCTTTCATAAAAAAAATTATCTGCAAACAGAAGGGGACTGCCTCGAAGTGAGAAAGGGCATCTTCAATATAGCCAACATCATACTTAAGTGAAAGACTGTATTCAAAAAATGAAATTTTGGGGTATAAATCTAACAAAACATATGTAGGATATGCACACTGATAACTACAAAATGCTAATGAAAGAAACCAAAGAGGGTCTAAATAAATGGAGACACACCGTGTTCATAAATTGGAAGACTCAACATAGTAGGGATGACAATCTTCCACAACTCTTCTATAGACTTACTGCAACTTCCAATCAAAATCACAGCAGGCCTTGTTGTAGAAATTGACAAGCTAATTCTAAGATTTCTACGAAAATGCAAAGAGGGGTGCCTGGGTGGCTCAGGTCATGATCTCGGGGTCCTGGGATCGAGCCCCGCATCGGGCTCCCTGCTCAGCAGGAAGCCTGCTTCTCCCTCTCCCACTCCCCCTGCTTGTGTTCCCTCTCTCGCTCTCTCTGTCAAATAAATAAATAAAATCTTAAAAAAAAAAAAAAAAAGAAAAGAAAAGAAAGAAAATGCAAAGAGACTAGATAGCCAAAAGAATTTTGAAAACAAAGTTGGAGAAGTCACACCACCAAATTTTAGGACTTATTATAAAGTTACAGCAATCAAGACAGCATGGTATTGGCAGAGACAGAAGAGAATAGAGGTCAGAAATAAGCCCACAGAAACATGGTCAACTGTTTTTTGAAAAAGGTGCACAGACACTTCACAGGGGAAAGGACAGTTTTTTTTTTGTTGTTGTTTTAAGATTTTTTATTATTCATTTGAAAGAGAGAGAGAGAGGCAGAGGGAAAGGGAGAAGCAGACTCCTCGCTGAGTGGGGAGCCCAACTCGACTCAGGGCTCCATCCCAGGACCCAGAGATCATGACCTGAGCCCAAGGCAGAAGCTTAACCATCTGAGCCACCCAGGGGCCCCAGAAAGGACAGTCTTGTCAACAAATGGTTACGTGCCAAATAACTAACCCCAACATAATTCTTACACTTTATACAAAAATTAACTCGAAGTGGACCATAGATCTAAATTCAAAATGAAAAGTGGAGAAAATCTTTGTGACCTGGGATTAGGCAAAGATTTTTTAGACATGATTCATGAAGCCTGATTCATAAAAAAAAAATAATAATAATAGACTAGACTTCATCAAAACTAGAAACTTTTGTTCTGGGAAAGGCACTTTAAGACAATCTGAAAAGACAAGCTACAGACTGGAAGGCAAAATTTGCAAATCATATATCTGACAAAGGACTTTATAATACATAAAAAACTCTCAGAACTAACCGTAAGAAAATCATCCAATTTTTAAAACGAGCAAAAAATTTTAACACTTAGCCAAAAAGAGATAAAGATGGCAAATAAGCACATGAAAATATGTTCAACATCATTAGCTATTAGAGAAATGCAGTTAGAACAATGAGATCCACTATACCCCTATTAAGATGGCTAAAATAAAAAGTACTGACATTCCAAGTGCGATAAGGATACAGTGTGACTGGAACTGTCATACAATGCTGGTGACAATGCAAAATGATATGGCTATTTCAGAAAATGGTTTGGCAGCTTCTTACCAAGTTAAATATCTAGCTACCATATGACCTCGCTCTACTACTTCTGGGCATTTACTGTAGAGAAATGAGTGGATAAGCAAACTGTAGTACAGCAATAATATGGAATGAGGTACTGATATAGACAACAATATAGATGAGTCTCAAGGGCATTAATGTTGAGTAAAAGAAGATAGTTTCAAAAGGTTACATATTGTTTCCATTTACCTGGCACTACCAAAAAGACAAAACTACAGTGTACTTCCTGTCCCCAAGGTTTTGCCTTTGTCATTAATTCATCTGGTTGTTATTTGCATGTTTGGTATAAGGAAGCTATCTACTTATATTTTCTTTGTCTTATGGGGACAACTAGTTGCCCCAGTCTCATTTATTGTACATTTTCCAGCACTGACTTTTTTTCTATTGAAATATATTTGACATATAACATTATGTAAGTTAAAGGTGTACAACACACTGATTTGTTATTTATATACTGTAATATGATTGCCATTGTAATGATAATTAGCATCTCTACCATGTCACATTATCTCTCTCTTATGATTAGAATACCCATACTCATTTTATTTTATTTTATTTTATTTTTTTAATTTTATTTATTTATTTATTCATGAAAGTCAGAGAGAGAGAGTCAGAGGCAGAGGGAGAGAAGCAGGCTCCCCGCCTAGCAGGGAGCCCGATGCGGGACTCGATCCCAGGACCCTGGGATCATGACCTGAGCCAAAGGCAGACGCTTAACCGTCTGAGCCACCCAGGCGCCCCACCCATACTCATTTTAATGCCACACTTGTTTTTTCAATAAATGTATGGGTATGTTTTTGAGCTCTCTATTCTACCTCTGGGTCTTTTTATCTATCTCCACATCAGTACTATGCTGCCTCCACTGTTATAGTTGTAAAATATACCCTTACTATCTGGCACGGCAAGTAACCCTTTTCTCTTTCAAAATTGTTTACTTATTCTCAGATTTCTCTTCTAATTCAATCCAAATGGACCTCCAGGGGTGCCTGGGTGGCTCAGTTGGCTAAGCGTTGGACTCTTATTTCCCTCCAGGGGCACCTGGGTGGTAATTCTTGATTTCTGGCTCAGGTCATGATCTCAGGGTTATGAGATGGAGTCCTGCAGCAGGCTGGGGGTGAAGACTGCTTAAGAGTCTTTCCTTCATCCTATGCCCCTCTCCCTCTCTAAAAAATAATTAAAACAACAACAGCAACAACAAAACCAAATGGACCTCCAGAGCACTCTAGTTCAGACTGCTAGATATTAATTTTAATTAATTCAAACTGTTGGTAGATTTCTGAACCCAAGGAATACTACCTTAAATTCTTTTGGTCAAGAGGACAAGTGTTATTCCCATTTCATCAATAAGGAAATAGACTCAGGGATCCCAAATGTAAGCAGCTGAATGACAGTACCAGGCAGCAAGGAAGGAGCCAAGCTAGAATTTCTGATCCTGAGTCTAGTGCTCTACTCAAACCAGGTGGATCCTCAGGACCGTTTGTTTTTAGCTTTGTAAAAACCATCTGTCTCCCTGGGTGAAAAAACAAAGCAAATTCCCTGAACCTGCTTCACCAATGGGATTGCCAAGATATTAGAAAAACTGTGTATCAAGCCAGGAATAGAAAATAAATAAATAGAAAATAAATAGAAAAAAAGTAAATGAAGAAAAGATAAAAACCTCCAAATTCCAAATTATTTTCCCTTATGGTTAATAAAAACCTACCATCCATTTTAACTAGGCATCACAATTATAAAACCAATTAATGTTTACTGACAGGTTTTTTGAAATTACAATTAACATCCACTTTGAAAAAAACCTACTCTTAGACTGCATAATGAAATACTGTCAAAATGAACTATATTTAAAATTTGCTTTGTAACTACAAAAATATACCTATTCAGAAAAAGGAATTATAAACATCAGGTAATTGAAAGCATAATTTTGTTAACAGTTCAGAAAGATAGTGACACAGAGTTTCTAAGAATCTGCATGTTCATTTCCTGTATGTGAAACAACAGAAAAGTTTAAAATATTTTATAACATGCATTTACTTTGCCACCTTTTCTGAAAATCATTGTTTTCTCCCCCTTTTTTGGCTAGTAAGTGGAGTGGCAAGAAGACTGTTTTCCAAACTCTCTAACGATTGTTAAATATTTAAAAATAGACTCCAGTAAAAAAAGGGAGTATTTTCCATTTATCTGCCTGTTTTTATAGTGCTTGTCATAACTGGTCATGGTGCACTTACATTATTTTCTATAGGTAGGCCCAAATTATAAGTGAAATTTTTCTAAAGTAGGTTTTCCCCTGCCTGCATTAGCCACACTCTCGCCCACTTTGCCAACCAAAGATATCGGCAGACTCCTGGCAGAAGATTCAGAACATTCTGCTGCTCATAAAAGAGAAACCACCACCCACTCAAGACAGCAACTGCCAGCTGTTTAGTTTTACATTTTGGTCAAGAAAAATTTAAAGAAATTCAAGTCACTCTTCTTTCTCTTTTACCCACAAATCCACTATCCCATAGCTGGACATACACAGAAATACTGTGACTACTGATACACCATGAATCTGTCTTTAAATATTAACAACCTAGTTTAGTTAAAAAATTTTATTGGACTGTTCAGGCAGGTGCCACAAATATTAATTAGTAGAGAATATTAACAGATACATATGGAGGGGCACCGGGTGGCTCAGTCAGTTAAGTGTCTGTCTTTGGCACAGGTTGTGATCTCAGGGTCCTGGGATGGAGTCCCACACTGGGCTCCCTACTCAGTGGGGAGTCTGCTTCTCCTACTCACCCTCCCTCTCTCTCTCTCAAACAAATAAATAAAATCTTTTTTTTTCTAAAAAAGACACATGTAAAGAGAAAAATAAAAAGGCATAGTTATGGCTTTCTTAGAAACTTTAAAGAAATCATGAATATATTTAAATTACATATATAAATAAGCATCTTATACAGACAATATGTTACTGTATTTGAAAGCACAGAAAATTTTCACGATCTTTGAAAATGATGGAAACATTTGGAGCTTTATGAAGAAGCTTTACAAAGAAGATAAAATTTTAAAGGTTTTTTTTTTAAGATTTATTTATTTATTTGACAGACAGAGAGAAAGCCAGAGACAGAACACAAGCAGGGGGAGTGGGAGAGAGAGAAGCAGACTCCCGCAGAGTGGGGAGCCCGACTCGGGGCTCGATCCTAGGACCCTGGGATCATGACCTGAGCCGAAGGCAGACGCTTAACGACTGAACCACCCAGGCGCCCCGAAGATAAAATTTTGAAGTTGGAAGGAACAGAATTTGAAAGGACCCAGGAGAATTTTTTTTTTTTACCTTAGAATTGTAGCTAAATATGAGTTGCATATACATACAGATTCAAACAGGTATGACAGGTCAAGGAACTAACCTAATCCAAACCAGTTATTTATAACCTATGGGCCACGGAATCACTGGTAGAGTTACATGGATGGACACACACCAAGTATGATCTTTAGTCTAAAATATTTTTCTCATACATATAAGTATTTCTCTATTTTTCATATAGACAGATGCTAGTATAATAAAATATAAAATCATTTAAAAGCACAGCAATTTTTTTCCATTATGCATAATCTCAATCAATGAATACTATAAGTACAATTACTTGTATGTTAGGGGTACAGAGTTTCTCATATTCAAAACAGGTCAGGGGCCTTTAGCTAACATACAAGGCTCCTTCTGGCTCTAAAATTCTGTGATTTTAAGAGCACTAAGGACTCCTATTATGAATCTTTATAACTATTACATTGTAAGTATCTATACAAATTTACAAATATATATATAAATGATGCCTGCTATGCCCCCAAGCACTGGACTAGCTTTTGTTACAAAGATGAACAAGCCAGGATTCCAGACTTAATCTCAAACTGACACAAGAGACAGATACATGAACAAATAATACAGCCTAAAAAAAATACTGCAGAAGAATTATTTCAAGTGTTCTGGGAGCACGATGGTATTATTAATATCACCTGGGGGAGTCTGAGAAGACAAGGATCTATGAATTGGGTCTTGATAGGTGAGGAGTGGGGTAGAAAGAGTAAGCATTCTAGGCAGATGGTACAGCACATACAAAGGCATAGAGTTGTGAAAGTGCATGACATATTTGGGCAGCAAGTTCTGGTATGGTTGGATATTAAGGTATTTGAAGGAAAAGCAAGAGGAGACTAAAATATAAAATGGACTGGAACAGATAGTTAAAGGTCCTGAATGATATGCTTACCAATTAAGACTTAATTCCATTAGGCATAGGGTTCTGAGAAAGTTTAAGGAAAGGAGTGATATAAACAGATTTTAGGATGATAACTCTATGGAAGGATGATGGTGGAGAAACTAGTGTGGGGGGGGGTTGGGCAACTGCAATTATTCTGGTGAAAGAAGGAATAATATAGAGCAGAGAGAGCGGAAATGCAGAATCAAGGATAAAGGTTTCCAATTGGGACAGGAGGGTGGATACCATTATCAGAGATGGGATACAGAAGAAAAACAGGAAGAGTAGTATTCCTTGGAAGGCAGTTTCAAGAAAGAGGGAAGAGTTATATCCACGTAATATGCTGCAAAGCTGTAAACTGAAAACCGAAAGGGTCCCTCTTCCCTCCTCTCAGTGGTAAGTTCCCAGGTGGGTTTAGGCAGGAAGAAAAGAGAAACGGAAGATGCGTCCAGACAAGGTTAGGGCAAGGATTCAAGAAACTTTCCGCACCCCAGACCCGGAAAGAGGAGCTCACAGCTGGGGCCCGGGAAAAGGAAGTACCGCTCCAAGAAGCGGGTAAGCAGCACAGGGAAACGGCTAGGGCTAGGCGGGCGGCCAGCAGTTCCAGAGATGCAAAGCACCACAGCGGCCCAGGGAAAGGGAACTTCCGACTCCCTACGCCCGCTCCTGTCCCTCGATTTATTTCCACTTACTCTGGTCTCAATCCCTCGCAGCCGTCAGTTGTGGCGTTAGGACTCAAAGCTTCTGCTAACAGGGGCCTATGCACCCAAGGGAAAAGACTCCTCTCGCCTGTTCAGCTTCTTCAGCGAGCAGACGCAGAACCCAGCAGAGACAGTCAGTAGAAGGGCGGCTGCAGGGGTCAGCAGAGCTCAGCCCCATCACTGGCCCGAGGAAAACCTCCACTGACCGTCTCGGACCAAAGCGCTCAGAGCGCTCAAGCATCGCGAGATTTCCTGCCTCACGTTACCGTGGGGGCCAGAGCCGAGAGATTTATTTGCGCCTTCTCGCAGACATGCGCGAGAGGTGGGGCGGTTCCCTTCTACGTTCTTCCCCATCAGTCTACTCAGGCTTTTGCTTTCCTTCTCGCAAAGTGTCGCGAGTTTTGCTAGGGGAAGCCGACCGGGGTGGAGAGACCGAGAAGGGAAGGCCGGGTGGGAGGGCCTTGCGCTTAAGGGGCCGTGGCTCGTTTACCCGGTGCTGTGGTTGGTACTTCGCTGTTGGGGAGGCTCTGAGGTCGCCCGGATCAATCTTCCCAATGGGTTATTGGGAAAATTAGCGGGTAGAAAATCTTGAGGGTCGGAGGCATTTTTTCCTTGGCCCCGCCCTTTTCCCCGTTCTGAGAGCTGGGCGTCTGGCCCACCGAGGGGGAAGGGCAGTTGGCGGGGCTGAGGAAGAGGGCTTTGCGCACGCGCGTGTCCGAGTGTGTGTTTGTGTTCACGCGCACGCGCGCGCGCTCCTGCATTTAGGAAGCCTGGGAAGGACCGGTGTGCTAGGAGATGAGCGGGGAAAACACAGTCCCCTGTCTTTGGTACCAGACACTCCTGACTGTGCGCTGACCCTCCCCACCCAGCCAGCAGCCTTTTCCAGAGAGGCTGTGGTCCATAGCCTCTGTTCGTTTTCACTGCAGGACCAGGCACGAAAGTAAGCGAACCTCGATCCTGAGGTCTTCCCTATCCACTCACCTTGTACTTTCCACCCCCACCCTCCAGCAGAGTGTGTTCAGGTTTCTCAAAGAGTTTGCATGAAGGGGAAATGCGTTTGAAAGCAGAAGAAAATAGCTAGATCGTAAAAAGTCAGTTCGTGTTGATGAACACTTTTGCTCTGCTTACCATGTGCTTTCTGAATGTGGATTGTCTATTCAGTATAAGGTTTTACTAGCGAAGCAAGGGAGTTTTTATAAGAAAAAGTTTAAAAGTTTCTCCTCCCCAGCAATGTGAATGGTAGCACCTAAGTTTTTCTGTTCTACATGATAAATTACTGTGGTGTTACAAAAAGCTAAGGGGGAGAGTGTGAATTTGGGGTCCTTATCTTAATTTGAAGACCCGATATGCAGTTGTCTTAGGAGATGTTTATTATATTCGGGGCTTTCCTTTTGCTGTCACTCCTCTTTTCCTGTTAATTCTGGCCCACCTCAACCTTTTTCAGAAGTCTTGAGACTTTGGAGGGAAGTCCAAACTGCTGACTTGGGTTAGTTTGGGGGTTTATAGGTGATTGATGTCAATTAGCAAGAATCATCAGAAGTGTATTTTAAAAGTATTTGTCATTTATTATGTTTGGTATTATGTAAGGGAATCAAGTACAATTATTTGTAAACATTTTTTTTCTGACAATTTTAAGTTCATTCAAAAAGCAAAAAATATATATGGACTGTAATTTTGCCTGTGACTGATAGAGTGACAGCTTAATATGGTGTAGCTTAACCCTTCAATTGATAGTTACTTTCTGGTCATGACCTCATTAAATCTTGTCCTTTGTTGGATAAATTTCTTTGAATACTGATTGTTCATGTTCTCTACCAAATCTTTTTGAGGAAAAGACATTAATTAGGAACAATTTAAGGGTATTAAATGTCATGTATGAGACATTTGGCTAATATATTTTATCCCTTACAGGTTAAAACAAAATGAAGATTTTTTCTGAATCTCATAAAACAGTATTTGTTGTAGATCACTGCCCTTACATGGCAGAATCATGCAGACAGCATGTCGAGTTTGATATGCTGGTGAAGAATAGGACCCAAGGAATCATCCCTTTGGCACCCATATCTAAATCATTGTGGACTTGTTCAGTAGAATCTTCCATGGAATATTGTAGAATAATGTATGATATATTTCCTTTCAAAAAGCTGGTGAGTGTGAAGTACAAGCAAAATCATGATTTTGGGGGATGGACTTAACTGCCTGTTATATTTTTTACATAAGAATTTACTGTAGATTTGACTTAAAACTGTTTACTACTTTAAAAATGTGGTATGTAGAACTCTTTTTGAGGATTAACATGCTATGTATATTTAATTGAGGCCAACAATAATAAAGCTAACAGTTATGGAGCATTTACACGTGCCAGTCATTTCTAAAGTGCTTCATATTTATTAACTTTTTAAATTCTCACAACAATCCTATAAGGTAGCTACTGTAATCACTGGGACAATATTCAAAGTATATAATAACCAGAATAGAATTGAGAATAACCATTGAGAACTGTTGCCGGCCTAAGCAGAAGGGATGTTGGGTGTAAGCAATGTCAAATTGTGTTGGTATGTATCATCTGAATATCACCTTTGTTTATTTTGCCATGTTGGAGATCTATAAATTGAGGTAAAGAGAAGAAACTTGTCCTGAGTCACACAGCTAGTTAGAGGCGGAACCAGCATTTGAACCTCAGCAGGCTGGCTGCTTATAGTTTTAGTGAATGCACACTAAACTGCTGCAGGGTTTGGCCTTATTAGAAAGAAAAGCTCTTAAGAATGCTAAGTGGAAATTGTTTTTTCCCCAAGAAGAGAGATTGAGGATTGACAGATTCCAAGTATGAAATTTATCTTCAGGTTTCATCGTCTCAGCTGTTTTATTTTGGGAGTCGTTTGGTTAGCCACAAGTGGATGATCTGCTTTGTTTCTTTTGGAGCAGCCTAGGCTGGGACCTAGCCAGTTCTTAGACTGGCACAGGCAGGGCAGTAACAGTAAGGCTGAACATGGAGAATCTAATACATTCAGATATAATCCAAATTAAAATGTAGTTGTTTTTAGTCCCTCTGTAAATTGTGCATGAGGTAGGGTAAAGGAACATGAAGGGGGAGGATAAGTAGTAATTTAGGATGCAGGCTTTGGTTCAGATTCTGGCATCATTAGCTACCAGAGTGTGACCTTGATCCTATTGCTTAATTTCTCCAAGCCTCAGTTTCCTCCCATGTAAGCATAACACCTCTTTCTATGATGTAAGATTTCAATGAGATAATATAACTAAAGTGGCTAGTAGAATATGTCCCTGTCGGAGAAGCCTTAGGAGAGAAGACTACTTAATCAGATTTATTAGGGATGCACAACTCATATTTCATGGATAGTAGGAAAAAAGATCATGGATTAGATCATATAGTGCAGGGGAAAGAAATAATCTCACCCTCCTTCAAAAGGGAGCGATCATCATTTTATATATTTTCTAATATATCCTTCCTAACATTATCATCTTTCTCAATAATATTTTTTGGTTGCATTTTACTTTAGAATAAAGTCCAAATGCACTATTTTGACTTTCAGTGCCTTTTGTGATAGGCTACTACTTATTTCTCTGAGCTTATCTCCCACCCCTTTGCCTGCTCTGACCTTTTCACCTTTTTGAGGGTACACATTTAGAGGCCTTTGCATTTGCTGTTTGCTGTACCAGGAATTCTCTATCCCCAGCTCCATTTATGGCTGGTTTCTTTTGGTCATTTGGATTCCAATCAACTTCCAGTTCTATAGAGAGCCCTTCTCTGACCACCCAGCCTAAAGCAGCTAACCAGTTTCGTTTTCATAGCATTTATCACTCACTGAAATTATCTTGTGCATTTATTTGTTTGTATTCTTTCTGTACTGCCCTCTATCTTACCACTACCCCCAAACCCCTGACTTTCCCCACATTGTGAGTAATACAACTTTTATTCATTGCTGTATTCCCAAATCCCCAGTGCCAAGGATGGCACCTGGCATATACTAGGCATTCTGTAACTTTAAAGTGAATGAATGAATCAGCAAGCCAGTGCTAGAGACTGCATATTATTTTTAAAATATGATGTGGTTGAGTGGAATTGGATGTGAATACTAATTATGTCTTTGAAATCTATCAGGTGAATTTCATTGTGAGTGACTCTGGAGCACATGTTTTAAATTCTTGGACTCAAGAAGACCAAAATTTGCAGGAGGTATGGTTAGGTTTTCAGCTGTGGCCATTTTTGAAAATTATCTGAATGTGGTAATACTTTCTTGAAAAATGATTTAAAAAATTTTTTATCAGTATAGTATTTGCACATAGTTTTAAAACAACTAATGCTAAAGGAAAAACAGCTATCTTCATTGCAGTGTTTTCTCACTTCATAGAAGCAAACTTTCAACTCTAGCTCATCTAGTATGTACTTCCATATTTCTAAGTAACAGTTTTTGCTGCTATTGATAGAGTTCTCAATTTAAGCTTTATTTTTTATCGTTATTGTTAATGAAGATTTAACTTTTATCTTTCCTGCCACCATGCCCTTATGCCTGCCCTCTTCCCTTCCCTCATTTTCTCAGGGTTGTTACATCAGAATTTTTGTTAATTTAAAATTGCATATTTGCATTATGATATCTATATAAAGTGTTATTCACTGCTAAGCTGAGTAGTATATGTGGTTATTTCCTTTCTCTTTTTTTTTTTTAGGTTTTATTGAGATATCATTGACTTACAGCACTGTATAAGTTTAAGGTGTACAACATAATGATTTGACTTACATATTTTGTCCTTTTTTGTGTGACTTTTTGTTTTTTTCCTGCAATTTATCATTTCCTTTTTTGCTTAATTTGCTTAATTTTGTGTGTATTTGTTGCTGCATTTCCTCATGTCTCTACAAAACTTTCAATATTTTTATCATAAATGTACGAGAAATTTAGCATCTTGTTTTTTTTCTTGAAAAACTTCTTGGAGCACAGTCTTTCCCTCTCGTTTGTACCAGGCCTGGTGCTTTTTAAAAATTATTTGTGTAAGGATATTGAGATTTGTGATAGATTATATTCTTTGTTGTTGCTGAGTTGGATGGAAGACTTCAGTTTACTGGGTTCTTTATTGATGAATATGAATATGAGAGTCAGGCATTAGTGAGATATTTGAATACATTTTTTTGAATGATTTCATGTTAAAATTTTTTTGTTAATGGATATCCTTCAGTGGAAATAATCTCATCTAGATGTGTTGTAAATGGAACATTTTAAAAGAAAATGTGTTTATCACTGTATTTGGTCTTAAAATGTTGTGATTAGTGTTATATGTAAACATATCTAATCTTTTAGTCTTTTGAGGTAACTCACTCGAGCAGTAGGCTGTTATTGGTTTGGCTTTGCATTAATATTACTCCAGAGTATTCTTTATTCTTTATTTACTTTAAAAAATAATGTTAAGGATTCTGTGTATTCTCTCTGCATTGTCTTTTTTGAAAGGGCATGTATTTTGCCTTATGTCTTTTAAGAGGTACTAGGAAGGAAGCTTGAAGCCTCTCTAGTTGTGTATGAATAAAAATGAGTACAAATTTGTATAGGTTTTCCTTACTTCACCTCTGCAGTGCAGTAAAATTTGGCATTTGATAATGGTATGTATGCTAATGATAAGAGAATTGCTACTTCCCTCTGCTTTCTCAATGTGAAGGCATACTGTATCATGCTGATTGCTTTTAAATTGTGAACAGAAGGGGAAACTAGTTAGGAAGGCAACTATATACCAGATCACTGTGTTTAAGATTATATAAAATCATTGACATTTTGTGTAAGTTATGTATGATCTTGTTTGGGTTAACACATTTAATGTTTAGCTTTGGTTATCCATGTCACACCTTTCCCTAGTTACTGTGAACAATCATGAGTAACAAGTGAAGTAGATTGAAGACGAATTTTGGGGCTAGAAGGGTTGTAAACATCCTTGCTTCGACTCCTTCGATGTGCAGAGGCCCACAGGAGCCAGAGGTTGTTTGACTTATATACCTGGGTCCAGGGCTCTTTCTGTTAAAGCACATAACTCTATTCTATACATTTTAAATTTTATCACTAAAAATTGTTGGAGTTCAGAAGTTTGGGTCTGGTTTTTGTAGGCTCAAATATAGTTTGAAAGTATTGCACTAATGTGGGACAGGTTAGATTATTTTCACTTTCAGGTTAGGAGAGATTGACCAGGGTTACACAGTATTAAGAGGCATAGCCAGAATTTCATTCCTTCTCTGTCTGACTCCAAAAGTTAAACTTGCTTTCTGCTACTTTCCGCAGGACCACAACATCCCTAAAAACTTTTATTGAGTTTCTCCTATGTACCAGGGACTTCGTATAGTCATCTATACAGTCTTTTTTTTCTTTCTTTTCTGATTACTTTTTATGAATAGGTAATACCTGTATGTTTAGAAATTAAGTTTACATATATACATACACATGTACTTATGTACACTTATACATATGTGTATGTGAGGTAAAAGGTAAACCTTGAAAACTTTCTAGTTCATCCCCTGACCCAATTAGTGATGTGCTAGACCCCACTTATACCAACTTGGGAGAGATGAATATGTTCAACTCCTATCAACTTTGTGTTCAGTGAAGCTTGAAATCTGCCATGGTGGGAGTATTTTATTTAACCATAGATATTGGCAAACACAAATTAGGGATTCCCCCCACCCCTGACTTTGGAGAGCTGATTTACCAGCAAATCACTGTTTATCCCCACCACTATTAGTTTTTTATGGCTCATTCCGGAGTGTCTTTATGCATATACAAAGCAACGTGCTTCCAGTTTGTTCTCTTTCAAGATTGTTTTGGCTGTTCTCTGACCCTTGCAATTCCATATGAATTTTAGAATCACCTTGTCAGTTTCTACAGAGAAATCAGTTGGGATTCCGACATGGATTAAGTTTAATCTACAGTTCAGTTTGAGTAATGTTATCATTTTAACAATATTAAGTCTTCCAACCCATGAACATGGGATGTTTTACATTCATTTAGATCTTTAATTTCTTTCAACAATGTTTTTTAGCTCTCAGGTTGAAAAATTTGCATTTCTCTTGTTGATTTTATTCTTTTTGGTGCTATTGTAAGTGGAATTGTTTTCATTTTCGGCTTGTTCATTGCAAGTGTGTAGCAGTACAATTTGTTATTTTGTATCATGTATCCTGCAAATTGCTGAACTTGCTTATCATTTCTAATAGCTTTTTAGTGGATTCCTTATGATTTTCTACATATAAGATCACATGGGGCACCTGGGTAGCTCAGTTGGTTAAGCATCTGTCTTTAGTCCAGGTCATGATCCCAGAGTCCTGGGATCGAACCCTGCATCGGGCTCCAGCCCTGCATCAGGCTCCCTGCTCTGCTGCAGGGTACCTGCTTCTGCAGCTCCCCCAACTTGTGCTCACTCTCTCTCTCTCCCTCTCTCTTTCAAGTAAATAAAAATATCAAAACAAAAACAAAAACAAAACACCGAGAAACTTAAAAAAAAAAAAGATCATGTCATCTGCAACATAGAGATAATTTTACTTCTTCCTTTCCAATCTGGATTCCTTTTATTTCTTTTTCTTAATTGCCCTGGCTAGGATCTCCAGTATAATGTGGAATAGAAGTGATGAGAGAGGACATCCTTCTTTTGTTCCTGATCTTAGAGGGAACATGTCCAGTCTTCACTATTAAGCATGCTGTCATCTGTAGGTTTTTCATAGGTGCCATTTTCTGCTTGAGGAAGTTCCCTTCTATATCTAGTTTGTTAAGTGTTTTTATCATGAAAGGTCTTGGATTTCATGAAATGCTTTTTCTGTGTTTATGAAGATGATCATGTGATTTTTGAAAAATTCTATTGGTATTTACGTTGATTTTCAGATGTTAAGTCAACTTCGCGTTCCTGGGATATAAGTCCCACTTTGTAATGGTGTATAATTCTTCTTATATGTTGCTGGATTTAGTTTGCTAGTATTTCGTTGAGGATATTTGTGTCCATATTTGTGAGATATACTGGCTGTAGTTTTCTTGTGATGTCTTTGTCTGACTTGTGCATACTCTTGTCAACATAATTATTTTCTTTTTTACTTTAGCTAATGGCAGCATTAGCTGCTGTTGGGCCTCCTAATCCACGAGCAGATCCAGAATGCTGCAGCATTTTGCATGGTCTCGTTGCAGCAGTGGAAACCCTGTGTAAAATTACAGAATACCAACATGAGGCTCGTACTCTACTAATGGAAAATGCAGAACGTGTTGGTAATAGAGGACGAATAATTTGCATTACTAATGCAAAAAGGTGAGACGTTAATCACAGTAATTCTTTCGCTGAGGGAATTTTAATGTCTTATTACAATTTTTATTTTAAAAAACAGGGACAGCATCTTAGCATTTAAGCATATCTCAAGTAGCCTTTCTAATACTGAAGGCATATTTATCCAGTTCTAAAATAAAGACTCATTTCAGTGAAAGCTGTTTAGATTGTCATCATATAGGTTAATTTGACTTTTTTCTCATTTAGTTTTTCAGCTGATTCTTTGGTATTGTGAGTGAACATGCTAAAGACAGTCCTTACTGAAGTAATTTTAAGTGCCTATAAAAAGATACTACAGCTGAATAGTGTATTTAGTTTTTTTTTACTGTTTATTCAAGTTTGTTCTTTATGCCGTAGTGATAGTCATGTGCGTATGCTTGAGGACTGTGTCCAGGAAACAATTCATGAGCATAACAAGCTTGCTGCAAATTCAGATCAGTGAGTATAATCATAAGTGAAATAAATATTCCATTTTATAGTCATGTATTTCATGATAATTATTCCAATAATTGTAATAGTAATGGGTGGCATTCCCTTGAATTTTCCACTGGCTCTACAGAGTAGCCAAAAACTGTATGTTTGATCAGAAAATTTTTCCATTTTCTCTTTCACTTTAAAATTTTACTTTTTTTTGACAGGAAAGGTGATCAGAAGGATAAAATAATACTATACGTTTATAAAACATATTTGTTCTGATGGCTTGCTCTCATACTTTGTGTTACAAATTTGTAAAATGAACAGATTATTTGTAGCATTATTTAATATGTACCAAATCAAAACATAACAATTGCATTGTATGAATTTTTTTTGAAAGAATAAAGCTGGGGCGCCTGGGTGGCTCAGTTTGTTGAGTGTCCGATTCTTGATTTTGGCTCGGGTCATGATCTCAGGGTCATGAGATCAAGCCCTGTGTTGGTCTTGGCTCTGAGCATGGAGCCTGCTTAGGGTTCGGGGTTCTCTTTCTCCCTCTGCTCCTTCCCCCACCCCCATCCACTCAAAAATAAATAAATAAAGCTATTAAAGACAAGGTTAGGACAGTTGCAATGTGGAGTTTATATTAGATTGAGCTCTTACTAATTTTTTTAAGTGGAGTACTAGTATTGTTAATGAGTAGGATTATTTTCAATTATTACCTGATTTTGTCCTTAAAAATCATTAAGTAAGAAATGATTCCAGTTCTCATGTGGGTGATCTTTTGTTTATCTCCACAGAGGTGATTAGTTTGGGGAACAAATAAAGCACTCAGAATAAAAAAAATAAAAATAAAAAATCATTAGTAAAAGGGAAACCAATATACAATATATTCATTGTCTCTGTGGCAGATATCTGTTGAAAATTATTCCCGATTATAAGATTTTCCTTTATTTTATTTTTCAAACACACAAAAAAGTATCATTTTTGCATTTGAACTAAATTCATATATTCATTAAATGTTCATACTAGTACAGCAGTTATACAGTTTTTCTAAATATTTAGCTTTTGTGTTAACAGTAATATCTGATTATAGAGATACACTGTTTTGGTATATTAAACTTTTAATAGTTTACCTACCTGGATTCTTTAAATACAGTGTATTTCTATATTCTAAGTAAAAAGTTTCTCTTTAAGTCTCATGCAGATTCAGAAGTGTGAGCTGGTCTTGATCCATACTTACGCAGTTGGTGAAGACAGCCTTGTATCTGATCGTCCTAAAAAGGAGGTAAGTGCAGAAGTAATGGAAGGAAAGATCACTGTTATTTATTAATAATATGCGCTAAGAAGGGTTAGCATAAAAATGATCACATTGCCAACATTTTCTGCCAAGAAGATGTTTAGAGTTTTCAAAGCAATCTCTCTGGCAAAACACCTAGGTTGATTCTTTATGTTATAATTGTAGATGTTAAAATGTTTTCTGTGTTGCTTGCCTGTTGAAGTTTAATTAAATGTGTTGCAAAACCATACATAGTCTGTATTGTTCCTAAAATTTCAATTACTGAAATGGATTTCAGTTGCTTTAATGACTTTTTATTGTATAAAAATCTTTTTTTCATCATTAGAAAGACAATACACTTTTTAACAAAAATTTAGACTCCAATAACAAATTAATTTTACCTACCTAGAGGATAAAAGCCTAAAACTAATTTCTAATCTTGGTTTTACTTTTTAAATAAATTCGAGGGGCGCCTGGTGACTCAGTCGATAAGCGTCTGCCTTCGGCTCAGGTCATGGTCCCAGGGTCCTGGGATCGAGCCCCGCATCGGGCTCCCTGCTCCGCGGGAAGCCTGCTTCTCCCTCTCCCTCTGCCTGCCGCTCCCCCTGCTTGTACTCTCTCTCTCTCTGTCATATAAATAAATAAAATCTTTAAAAAAATAAAAAATAAATAAATTCGAATAGTTTTAAAGGAAAAGATGAGTCTATTGACTTTTAAATGGATTTGCATAACAATATTCATTAGTGGTGTGTTTAAAAATATAGATGTATGTATTTATATAATTATATTAAATGTGTATGTTCTTATGTTCTGGTTTTTTCATTTAGCCTTAGTTCATATAAACATGTGAAGTATTACCTTAGTCTGAGTGTTTTATAGTTAAGTGGTGTTTTTAGGTCATTAGCTCTGTCATTGTTTTTTTTTTTTATTCTATGTTAATCCCCATACATTACATCATTAGTTTTAGATGAAGTGTTCCATGATTCATTGTTTGTGCATAACACCCAGTGCTCCATGCAGAATGTGCCCTCCTCAATACCCACCACCAGGCTAACCCATCCTCCCACCCTCTGTCATTGTTTTTAAGTGGTTTCCAGTGTAAGCCCTTTTTTTGGTTAACTTTTTTCTGCCTCTTTTGATAATGTGGCTGCATGTTGGCTTTATTTTGTGATAACTAAAAATTTATTTAAACCAAATATTATACCCTGGACTGAGTGAAGGTTTATGTTATCTTGTTGTAAGTAACTTTTGGCTGCCTAATCACATTTATTGGTGACGCAATATGATGTTTGTGGCAATTTCCACATTCTTACTATAAGTAGTTTTATCTACAGGAGTTTTTCCTCTCCACAAAATTAATAATTTTTCTACAGTATTTCTCTGGGCCATTTCAGATCCATTTTGCATATAGATAAATAGGAGTAAAAATTATGAATTAAATATTTAAAGACTATTCCACTCTTGAGTTTCAAGAGGACAAAGACTTTGCCTATTTATTGCTGTATCTTCTAATAGCTCACATAGTTTCTGGCACATAATATAGTAAGTTCTTAAAATGTATCTGTTGAGTGAATGAGTGTATGAAAATTTTTTGCGAAAATAACGATCATAGTTAATTTATGGGCTTTTTTATTTTTTCTAAATTCTAAAAAGTAAAAACATTTTATTTCAATCTATAAACATTTTGGCACTAGGTCACACTATGTTAATGTTTTATGGGGTTTTTTTATACTTTTTTGTAGTTATCTCCTGTTTTAACCAGTGAAGTTCATAGTGTTCGTGCAGGACGGCATCTTGCTACCAAATTAAATATTTTAGTACAGCAACATTTTGACTTGGCTTCAACTACTATTACAAATATTCCAATGAAGGTAGGCAGCTCTTTTTCTTGCTATTTTGAAAGCTCTGCTTTGCTTTTTAAATATTTGTTTGACATGTATTATTTATTTTAATTGAACCTTAACTTTTTTTCCCCATATCATATTTTCTGTTTTGCTAGCCCACATTCAGTGTCTTTGACCAGGTCAGTACACAGTGAAAAGCAACAAGAAAGGATCACAGAACAAAATTCTGTATTTTTCTTTTTAGTAAAAGCACTGTATATCAGCTTTTTTGTTTTTTCCTATAGTCTCATTATTTTCATCAAAATATAATCTATGTCTTAAATGATTACTTTTTCTGTGATTCTTTTCCTGACAATTATGTTAGTAGATTTTACTTTGCATCCTAGTGGATTTTTTATTTCCTATATTTTTGTTCTTTCTCATCTAGTATGAAGGTGTTTGTAACAAATAGGTCTGACAGGTAAAACTAGCTCATAGTTTTAAAAAGTTTATTATATTCTAGCTGAAAAACTGAAGATATAAGTCATATGATTTTACTAATGGATTTCCTTAGGAATCTGTTGGTATCTGTTCATTTCCATTATTTTATCATTTAGTTGCCTAGGACCAGCACAATGCCTGGCCCATAATAAGCTTCATGTTAATTTTTACTGAGTGGAGTTGAATTTAATTTTATTGGTTATGTTTGCAAATATGAAGTAGTCACCATATCTAAAAATTCAAATTGGCTTTAAATCCAGTTTCATTGTTTTGCCACCACATGATGAACACTAAATTTCATGAGAAATATGATCTGTTCATTATTAATTTCCTCCTTATGCCAATGGCTGGCTCTTTAATAGAAATTGTAGCCTTATCTAATAGAATGGTTTGGATGCAGAAGCAATTATCAAGTAAATTAGCATAATATATTTTAATATATGTAATTTCATGAATTAGAAGAAAAATACTCTGAGAGTGACAGATACCTTGCTTTTTAAATTTGACCATATTTGTGTGCGACTGGTGTGTCTCTTCAGTCTTTGTCTTTTTCTTGTAAATAGATAATATTGAAGTTCTTATTTAATAATTAGTGAAAACAAGTTACTAAACTTGTTTATTAGTCTGTATTTTCTATTTTATATAACTGGTGTTTGCTAATTTCCTATAGGTATTTAAAGATGCTATTTCCTCCTTTAAACAACTATTTCACTTTTAATTTGTATAAACTATTTCAATTACATAATATGTATAAAATGTTTTGGCAAGACTGCATTTGGAGTAAAAAATCTAAAGTTCTGGAAGAGTCATTTATGTTAATTCTGATGTAAGAAAAATCATTAAATACTTTATTATTTACATATAGCTAGTAGTTTTTAAATAGAGTTCATATTGCCTTGGAAAACGATTGCATCTTTAAATAGATTAATTACTGAGCAAACTGTCCCATTATAGTTAATTATTGTTGGGTATATTTTACCTCACTTTAAGCAAAAGCAAAACGAATAATTAATAACTTAATTATTTTGAAAATAAAACCAAGTTATTTTAAATTTTGCTTTAAGGAAGAACAACATGCTAATACATCTGCCAATTACGATGTGGAGCTGCTTCATCACAAAGATGCACATGTGGATTTCCTGAAAAGTGGTAAGTAAGAGATGTTGGAAACTAATATTTTGTAAGATCTAATATATGAAAGCATATTAACAACTTTGAGAAGTTTGTCAGTAAACAAACCTGATGGACAGTAATTCATTTCTTTCCAAACTTGTTCCACAGTATTATCTATTAATGACCACGGAACTAACGTTCTGTAGAATTTTCCTCTGGGAAAACTAGGCTACTGGAACAAATACTGAGAAAGATCGCCATGATGGTCATGTCATAGTTTCTCTTTTGCAAGCAAACTACTTTGGGAAAGCAAAAAAACAAGAACTGACTTGAAAAAGTGATAGACTCCCAGCTTGCCTGCATAAAAACCAGTTGTTTTGAAATTTAAATTCGTTTTCTTGCCTCTAAAAATTATTTGAGTCAGTAGGTCTCATCACCAAAATCATAATTTCTGTAACTGTATCAGCATGGTTTGGAGGAGAAGACTCTGGAGATAATAGATAAAAGTTTTAGCTAAATCTTTGCCACCAGCTAACAAGACCCATGTTTCTAGACTTGAGTTTGCACACTTCACTGAATTAAAGATGCTGATTAGATGAACTGTAATATTCCATCCATTCCTAAAATTCAGTGACCTTGCCTTTAAGTTTTGACATTTGGTTAAATCCTTTAGAATGTTTTCTGTGTAAGTCGATGCTATCAGAGAATTAAATGGTTGACTTTGATCATGTATGCATCTTTTCTGAAGTTAATACTATTTCAACTAGTCATAACATTTGTTACATGTATAAGAAATCTTGAAATTAACCTAATACAGATTTCTAACACGAGAAAAACTATTAAGATAAATGGATATATTAATATTTAACAAAGGAATGTAAAGAACTTGTTTTTAAAAATATAGTATGTAGAAATTATTAAAAATCTGTGAGGTATTATCAGCTTTTGAAATATATATTTTTAAAACAAAAAATGTTAAGAGTGTTCTTTGTAACACAAAATAATTCTGAGATAGTTATTGACTGGCCTGTTGTATATGAGACACATGGACACCATGTGTAAAAATGCTAGAGTGGCAGTAGGAACAGGGTGCTGTGGGAACACAGCGAATGCATGTGATTATGCCTCCATGAGTTAGGCAAGCTTTCCAGAGATGACATTAGAGCTGGATTTTGATGACTAAGCTTACACTTTAGCCCACATACCTTACCTGAGCTCCAGATCTACAGATTCTACTGCCTAATTTTATCTATTAGATGTCTCTCAGGCACCTAAAACTCAACATTCCCCAAACAACTAAGGAGCTCTGCCCCTTGAAGTGGTCATTGTGGCCTTTTTTTTTTTCTTTCTTTCTTAAAATTTATTTGTTTACTTAAGAGAGAGTGAGCGAGAGAGACAGCATGAGTGGGGGGGAAGCCCTGAGGGAGAGGGAGAAGCAGACTCCCTGCTGAGCTCAATCCCAGGACCTGAGATCATGACCTGAACCGCAGGCAGATGCTTAACCTACTGAGCCAGCCAGGTACCCCTTGGTCTTCTAATGTTCCCTCTCTCAGTGAATGACCCTACTGTCTGCTCAGCTGTTTAAGGCAGAAACCTCAGTCATTGTTGAGACATCTGACATTGTTCATGTCTAGTCCATCATCACATTTTCCTGATTTTATCTACTAAGTATCTCTAAAATACATTCATATAACTACATCTCTACTACCAGCCTATTATTTTCTTACCTAGTATCCCATAGTAACCCCCTAAATGGTCTGTTCACTCTTGACCTGCTAGCTAGAATAGCTTTCAGAATGCTAATCCTGACCCTGTTCTCCTCAGCTTACAATCTTTTATTGCTTTTCTGTTATCCTTAGGATAAAGACCCAACTGTTTAAATGTCTTACCAGGCCCTGCATTGCCTGGTCCATCCTCCTTTCCATTCTCTTCTCACAACGTACTTCTCTATTTCAACCATGCAGACCTGAAACTCTTCATTCTCCTTCCTATCACAGTATCTTGGTATCTGCTGTTCTTTCTTGCTCAAATACTCTTCATTTCCTTCAATTTCCTTCATTTCTTTGTTAATTTCTACTTATCCTTTTAGAGTGAAACCTAGTTTTCACTTCTCAAAGAAACCTTCCCCTAATGTCTTAGATTAGGTCAGATCTCTTTATATAGATGCTCATGGTACTGTATACATCTTCTTCAAAGCTTTGTCAACTTTATAGTTTGTGTTTGTTCATTATTATCTTATTAACATCTGTTCATTCCATTTTACTGTAGACTTCATTAAGGCAAAACATGCTCACTGTTACATCCTTTTATATTTTTACTTTCTAGACCCCTCATTTTATGTTTCTTCTCATAAATTCATTAGGATTCAGTAAGATCAGTTGTGTGTTTTAGATTCCTGAAGCCATCTTTCAGTATTTAACCATGTTATCTTATCATTTAATGGTGTCAGAGGGGAGCAGATGTAGATTTTTAAATTTTTTGCTATCGACTTTCAGTGCAGTGACTGAAATGATAAGATTAATTAATGAGAAATTTGGAGATAATTGAATATTTATTTTAATCAGAGCTAATATCCAAATTCCATTTGGTATTTTTCTAGGAGACTGTATAAAAATGATGTTCTCCCAGAGGTATTTTCTAGAGTTTTGGAAGTCTTGGGTTAACAGTTTGAAGCTTGTGACCTATTTAATAATGTTTTGGAAGTCTTGGGTTAACAGTTTGAAGTTTGTGACCTATTTCGTAATGTTTTTCTGGCTTATTCTTAAAGGTGATACCCACATAGGTGGCAGCAGTAGAGAAGGTTCATTTAAAGAAACGATAACATTAAAGTGGTGCACACCCAGGACAAATAACATTGGTAGGTATTTTAAAGAAATTGAAAGAGAAAAGAATAAATGAAAGGTTCTTAAAGTATATATTTATATATAGGGATCATTAGTTTCTTTTTGAATTTTTGTTTTTCATTGTTTTAGGGGCTCAGTGAACATTTTTTTTTTCTCTTTTAATTGTGGAAATATTCCTTTATATTCTTTCAAATCAGTGTTTTCTTCCATTTCAGAATTACACTATTGCACTGGCGCTTACCGAATTTCACCTGTAGACGTAAATAGTAGACCTTCCTCCTGCCTTACTAATTTTCTTCTAAATGGTAATTTTCAACATTTAGTTGTTTTGTCTGAGAATATTACAAGTGAAATTATTAGTAAGAAATTTGAAAATCTGAACTCTAAAAAGCTCTTTTCTTTAAGATAGTCTAAACATATTTTATCTCCCAAAACTCTTCTAAAGTTATGTAATCGTAAGTACTCTTTTAGCAGTTTTACTGATGTTTAAAAATAAGATGATTTTATGCCTTTCGGATTGTTGTATCTAAAAAAAGTGTTATTTAAAAAAAAAGTGTTATTTAATATATTTAAGTATTTTTAATTTAAAAATTTGGTTGTTAGAGTCTAAGTTGATTTTTTTGGCAAAATAATACAGACTATTTTAGTCTTGAATTTTAAATTGCTAAGTATATATGGACTTCTTTTTTGCACAGTTTACCTTAATCATAAATAAATATTATATTTTCAACATTATACCATATGATTCTTAACACATAGGACTTCAAATCCATGGTTTCCTTGTGTGAAAGCTTAAAAAAAATTATTAGAGTTCATTTACTAGATTTAAATTCTTAATTGCTTCTCCAGTTATTCTTGTGATCAACTGGGTTTGAAACCACTGATGTGATGGGTCAAAATTAAACAAAATTTGATAATCAGACTGTATAGAGTCCAGATTAAATAACCTTCAGTCATGTGAAATAGAAAGTAGTTATGATAACCATGCTGATATATAGGAGGTATTGTGGAAGTGAATGGAGACTTTGCTTTCTCCCCCAATATTGTGTAGCTTTGATAATTGGAGAGTTACCCAACAGTTGTCTCACTTTTCTTCTTGGTGTCCAGGAGAAAAATTTTATGTACTTGTAATGTATGAAGAATGTAACCAAACATTATATATACCAGAGACCACTGTACTTATTTTGGAAAACTGTATAACTGTGTACGCTTGGAGTGACCCAAGAGAAAGCTAAGGCTAGAATTCAGACTTCTAGGACTTGAAATGCAGATATACTGAGTTAGCCAATGCTACTTAAAATATGAGGTTTAATGAAATGAAAAATCTAGACATAAATTTTAAGGGAAAAAATAAGAATTTAAATTGAACTTCATCACTGATAGAATAATCTTGCTTTTGACAGGTCGTTCTGTTTTATTGGAACAACCACGAAAGTCAGGTTCCAAAGTCATTAGTCATATGCTTAGTAGCCATGGAGGAGAGATTTTTTTGCATGTCCTTAGCAGTTCTCGATCCATTCTAGAAGATCCACCTTCAATTAGTGAAGGATGTGGAGGCAGAGTTACAGACTACCGGATCACAGTAAGATTCTAATATTTATAAATTTTATGTTTTGACTCTGTCACCATTCAGCAAGTAGTTATTGAATGCCTATTACATTGCTAAGATCTGTGACAAAATGGAGTTTGGAGAAGTTGATGATATATTCTTATTTTGATTAGGTGACTTTTCTATAATACTTAGAAGAGCTACTTATCACTATATAGTCTTCCTTATGTATTCAGTGTATGGATAGCAATGACACCTGGAATTGTAGGAAAGAATGGAAATTGGTTTGAACTAGTATTTCAGGTGGAAGTTTATTTTCTGGTAACTTAATGGCAAATAAAAACATTTCAATATTTGGTTGCTGCTCTTTTGAAATAATACTAAATTTTTGTTATTTAAAGGCATATGCGAGGAAGTTGTGTCTATTTTGGGTAGAAATTCTGTTCTGATTTTAATTTTTCAGTCCCCCTCCCCTCTTTTACATTCAGTACTTCATGGTTGTTTACTTTGAGGTAGTTGTGAAAATTAAATGTGATTACTGTATAGGACTGTACTTTGTAAATCACGAAAATGTTACATACTGCAGGTAATTATTTTTGATTAGGTTTTCCTTTATTATTTTTTTGTCTTTTTTTAATAAGGGGAGAACTAATATTTGTTGTAGAAAATTTAGGGAATATAGATACCTTTTTTTAAATCAAAAACAAAGACTATAAATTACCTGTTATTCATCATTTAAAGATGACCGTTGTTAACATTTTGATGTTATGTGAAGGTAAGCATTGGTATTCTAATATGATTAATCCCTTCTTTTATCTGTGTATGATATAAAAGAGTTAAATTATAGAAGTGAAGAAAAATGAGTGTTCCTTGGTTTTTAAAAAGTAGAACCATGAATGCATTTATGTTTGAGGCTTTCTTCATCTCCACTCTAACAAAGGCTGATAGGCTTCATGTTCAAAAAGAAGGGAAAAAATTAGTAAGGGGACTGTTAGAGAAAATACTTAGTTGCATATCACAGGACAGAAGACATCAGGGAAACAGACTATTACATGTAATCCATACTGAAACATTAGAAAATAGTTTCTAATTTTATTTTATTTGGTTATCATTAGGATTTTGGTGAATTTATGAGGGAAAACAGATTAACTCCTTTTCTAGACCCCAGATATAAAATCGATGGAAGTCTTGAGATCCCCTTGGAACGAGCAAAAGATCAGTTAGAAAAACACACCCGTTACTGGCCTATGATTATTTCACAAACCACCATTTTTAACATGCAAGCGGTAAGTATTAAATAGTTTTCAACCTTTCTTCTAGATTAGTTACATGTTCTTTACAGATACCATTCCTTGAGCAAAGAGTCAAATACATGAGTTTGCTACAGATAAAGAATTACTAATAGAAAATTGAAATGATGATTATAGGTCACCATGGTGATGTTTAAAATCAATTGATGTTCTCCCTAGATGCTTTGATAACTTGATTTTCAAGACAGATTTTCTTTTTATTTCTTAAAAAAAATTCTAACAGGTAGTTCCATTAGCCAGTGTTATTGTGAAAGAATCTTTGACAGAAGAAGATGTGTTAAACTGTCAAAAAACAATATACAACTTAGTTGATATGGAAAGGAAAAATGATCCTCTGCCTATTTCCACAGTTGGTACAAGAGGAAAAGGCCCTAAGAGGTAGTTTTTTTCTTACTTTCTCTATATATCACATCACTTGATAATACTGTTTTTTAAGCTAACTTATTTCATATGTAAATTATATGGTTGGAGGTATATATATATGTGTGTATATATAAATACACATATATACACATAGATATGGTTGAGACGATATAAAATACAGAATAGCAGAATTGGATATTATAACTTAGGATTACACCATGAACTGTCTTGGAAGAAAAAGTCCATGTTTAATGATTCCTTTTTACTTTATTTTACCAGTAGCAAGTGACACTTCAGTTATTATTTAAAGAGTATTTCTAAGAACCTTATTTTAAATCTTTACTTCAGAGATGAACAATACCGTATCATGTGGAATGAATTAGAAACTCTTGTTAGAGCTCATATCAACAACTCGGAGAAACATCAGAGAGTTTTGGAATGTCTGATGGCGTGTAGGAGCAAACCCCCAGAAGAAGAAGAACGAAAGAAACGAGGAAGAAAGAGGGAGGACAAAGAGGACAAATCAGAGAAAGCAGTGAAAGATTATGAACAGGAGAAATCTTGGCAAGATTCAGAGAGGTGACCTGTTGATAATATAGTACCATGGTGTCTTTTGGCATATCACATGCTGCATAAAGCACATTCATACATTCATTTAATATGTGTTTATTTCATTTTATAACTGTGATTTTATCATTTTTAAAATCTAAGATGTCTTGTTGGGGTTAAGAGTTGTAGGGACACCTGGGTGGCTCAGCTGGTTAAGCATCTGACTTGGTTTTTGCTCAGGTCATGATCTCAGGGTTGTGAGATGGAGCCCCAAGTTGGGCCCTCACAGGGCAGGGAGACTGCTTAAGATTCTCTCCCTCTCCCTCCGCCCTTACCATGCTACCCCTGTGTGGGTGCGCACTCAAATGTGTGCTCTCTCTCTCTCAAAAAAAAAAAGAGTTGTAATTTTTTTTTACTGTTGGGGCAAAGGTAGTGTTTAATTTTTTCCTAATGAACTTCTGAAAGTCATAATATACCATGTTTGGTATCAGTCTTTGCTTTATCTGTTACGAATATCAAAGACATGGTTTTATTTCTTTGTTCAGTAAATACTGAATGCCTTGGATGTGTCAAGCATTTGGTGTAAGATTCTTGCCCTGGGAGAAGGGACAGTGAGTGTTGTGGTAGAGATAGGCATGTAAGTTATTGATTATAGCAAAATGTGGAAGATGGGAGTATTTTGAAAATAATTTAGAAATCATACCATTTCATCCAAAAATAAGTAGAACATTTTATTCTCTTTGACCATAGAAGTTCATTTCTTTCTTTGGGCTACTGAACTTCTGAAGCAGAATTAGCTCATTTTAAGAATGGGGGGAAAAGGTATTCTCGTTCAGACACCACTGATCTTTATTTATTTTGAGGTGTTTCTGTTCTCTGTTGAAACTCAAAATGAGCTTGGAGTTTAGTTCTTAATTTGTGGAATGTAAATACATTTCCACAGCATATAAACCAGGACACAAATGGTAGTAGATTTCTTAATCTTATTTGTAATTTGAAGTATTTTGTCCATATTTGTAAAAATTAAAATTGTGACATTTCTTCCGAAGATCACATTTCTGACATTTTTAAATTTAACTTCTTAAATTTTCCTCCCATTTTTTCTTACTTTACAGTGAACTATATTACTGAATTACTCATATTATTATGATGAAGGAAAAGAGAAACTTGTGTTTAATTCATTAAGTTCTCTTACCTGATTTTAGGTTGAGGTTTATCTTTTGATTAGTTTCTAGGTTTCCTCTGTGAGAGCAGCTGTCTTTTATTAAAACCAATTTGTAGAGTCTAGTTTAATTATTGAACCAGTTAGATTTTTAAAAATTTAAACTTTAAATTTTATTGTTTGTCCCTTTAAAAGATTAAAAGGAATCTTAGAACGTGGAAAAGAAGAGTTGGCTGAAGCTGAGATTATAAAAGATTCACCTGATTCCCCAGAACCTCCAAACAAAAAGCCCCTTGTTGAGATGGATGAAACTCCACCAGTAGAAAAATCAAAAGGTAGGGTAAGAACTGTGGTGGTAACTGTGTTTGTAAAAAGTTTTCCAATTTAGTTTGTTTTCTGCAGTGTCATTTAATATTGTTGCATATGTGAGGAAGAGCTACTAACTATTCTTAGATGTTGTTTGGGAGATTCTCTTTATAGCCTTGGAAAATACAGGCAGAAAATATATTTGTTGGCATTAAAGGAAAAGTAGTGTCAGTATGTTAAAAAAAAAAAGAAAGAAGATAGAAGGAAGGGAAAAATGAAGGGGGGAAAATCGGAGGGGGAGACGAACCATGAGAGACTATGGACTCCGAGAAACAAACTGAGGGTTCTAGAGGGGAGAGGGTGGGGGGATGGGTTAGCCTGGTGATGGGTATTAAGGAGGGCACGTATTGAATGGAGCACTGGGTGTTATGCACAAACAATGAAGCATGGAACACTACATCAAAAACTAATGATGTAATGTATGGTGATTAACATAACATAAAAAAAAGTGTCATACCTTCATTAATGAAGCCTTTGGAAATAAGCATTTTTATTATAAAGTCTATGTTTTAAGAAATTTTAATTATGTAAACTGGAATTCATTTATGTGTCTGACTTTATACTAGGTATGCTAGGTTTATTGAACACAAACTCTTTTCCTTAAACTCCTACTTAGGGAAAGATCTAATATTACCCATCTACAATGTGGTGTGGATGAGTTTCAGTAAAGGTATTATAAGTAATACCTTTTCATTGTAAAAAAAAAAAAAAGCCACAATGTTTTAATTTCATTTTATCTCTTATTTATAGACTGAAATACTTAATTTCTTCTTGAAGGAATTCTGGGTATCAGAAATATGAATTGGGTTTGGGAGCTCCTGAAATTGTAGGCTTTAGTTGTCTTGAAGATAAATTAGATTTAGTCCTTTTAGGATAAATGGCAAATGGTGTAACAAAGGACTGTCTGTTTTCTTGTCACTATGCCTCCCTAAGGCAATAAGACCTGGGGGCTGGCCATATTATGATTTTTGCAGCTCATCCTAGGGAGAAGCCTTGTTTGTTTTTTATATACTTTTCCTGTAGCGTATATATAATGTGATACATGTAAATATTCTCCATTCACTAATTTCTTTGAAGTCAGAGATAAGGGTGATCTTGTCATATTTGCCTTTCAGGCATTTGCCAGAGTGCCTGGAAAATAAATAAATATCTGATACATTCTATTTCTCACAGGCCAAAATAGGCCAATTGATTAGGATGAGAAATTTAGGTTTAATCTAAACAATGCTTCGATGTTGCTTGGAAAATAGAACTCTAAAAATGATTTATTAGTGGTAGAGTTACAAGCAACCAAAATCCTATTAGTAAGAAAATAACTAAATAACTGTGTGTCCATAGGTTGGAATTTATATAGCCCAAGGATAATGATTACTGTTCCCTCTTGCTAATGGGTATCATTCAGATTTCAACTTAAGCAAGTCTTTTTTCAGGAAGGACTTACCTGATCTCCATTCATAATTAAGTTAGGTGCTTCCATTGCCCCCCAGGATTACACTGGGGTAACACATAGAGTCCTGCGTTGACATTGCTTATTGACATCTTGCCTCTGCTACTAATCTGAAACATTTTAAAAGATTGGGCTTTTTATTTTTTAAGTAGGCTTCATGCCCGATGTGGGGCTTGAACTCACGGCCTGGAGACTCAGAGTCTCATTCTCTACCAACTGAGCCAGCCGGCTGCCCAAAATGCTGGGGCTTTTTAAAATTTACTGTTCAGGACACCTGGGTGGCTCAGTCTGTTAAGTGTCTGCCTTCAGCTCAGGTCATGATCCCAGCGTCCTGGGATCAAGTCCCTCATTGGCTCCCTGCTTAGTGGGGAGCCTGCTTCTCCCTCTGCCTGTCACTCCCAGTGCTTGTGCTCCCTCTGTCTCTCTCTCTCTGACAAACAAATAAAATCTTTAAAAAAATAACAAGAAAAAATAATAAAATAAATTTACTGTTACATCACTACCACTCAATTTCCTGGTCCATAGTAGAAGTTTAACTATTACTTGTTGAATGAGTGAATGAATGAATATATAAGGTAAAGAAAAAAAAGCAGGCTACAAAACCATATATGCCATGATCTCCATTTTATTTTTAAAAAGTTTGTATACACACATACACCTGCTTGTCACTTTATTTTTTTGTCACTTTAGATAGATCCCTGATGCTTCACACACTGGAAGCACTAAATAGAGTGGCCAGTATGAGAAGCAGCTTGATTGCAAATCGCTGTCTTTAACCCTTGTAACTTTCCTTTCAAGACTGGTACTTGAAATTTGTTTTTTCTTCCATTCTATTTTACAACCTAAGTCACATGTCTCTTCTGATCAACAACTTATATGGGCCTTTATTATATACTTCAGTTTCATCTGTTTTGGAAAATGACTTCCCAAGACTCTCCAAAGTAAATTTTGTGCCTGACATAAACTCTGCATATAAGGTTGGGCTATTCCAAACAGGCCATCTAGATTTGGTGAAAATCTCTTTAGCTGTCTTTGTATGATGCAATAACAGAAAAACCAAAATGTAATTTTCTTGGCACTGAAGAAAGACTAGAATATTTATAGTTGTTAGAGCCAGGGGTATTATGGATGATTTTATTTCTTCATTTATGTGTTGTTTTCTAAATTTTATCTAATGAACATGTATTAGTTTTATAATAAGAAAAAGAAAAGACTTGTTAATTTAGTTTTGGAAAATGTATATGCAGTACTTTTAACTCGTTTTGGTGTGCAATTCTGTGAATTAAACAGTTCCACCACCCAGAAGATTCTCTGGGACTGCCCCTTTGTAATCATCTTATACTCTCTTTACCTCCAGTCCCGCATAACCATTGATATATTGCTCTTCCTATAATTGTGCCTTTTTCAGAATGCCATATAAATGAAATCATAAAGTATGCTGCCTGTTGAGGTTGGCTTATTTGATATAGCATAATGCATTTGAGATTCATCTGTATTGTGTGTTTGTCAGTGGTTTTTTTTGAACCCATTGTATATAACTAGCTTTATTAGTATCTGCCAACTCATTTTTCCAAACTGGGTGTATCATTGTGCATTCCCACCAGCAATTAATGAGAGTTCTGGTTGTTCTGCATCCTCGAGAGCACTTGTTGGATTTCTTTTTTTTCTCCTCTGATAGGTAGGTGGTGGTATTTCGTTGTGGTTTTCATTTCTGTTTCCCTCATGACTGATGTTGGTGAGCCTCTTTTCATTTGCTTGATTTCCATCTGTATATATTTCTTTAATAAAGGGCTCATTCAGATATTGTTATATTTAAATTGGGTTGTCCGAGAGTTTTTTGTTGGATTTTGAGAATTCTTTTATTTTTTCTGGAAACCATGCTTTGTTGAATATGTGATTTGCAAATATTTTCTCCCAGTCTGGTTTGTCTTTCTCCTAACAGTGAGTTTTGCAGAGCTGGAATTTCTAATTTTGATTAAGTCCATATATCAAAAATTTTTTTATGGTTATGCTTTTGGTGTTATCTATAAGAAATCTTTGCATTACCCAAAGTCAAAGAAGTTTATTCCTACATATTTTTATACTTAGATTTTACATTTAGGCCATGATCCATTTTGAGTTTGTTTTTTAATTTTTTCCATATGGTGTAAGATATGAGTCAGTGTTCTTTTTTTTTTTTTATGTAATGTCCCAATTGTTCCAGCAGCATTTGTTGAAAAGACTATTTTTTCTTCACTGAATTGCCTTTGTACCTTTATCAGATATCAGTTGATTTTATATGTGGGAATCTATTTCTGGGTTTTCTTTTCTGTTCCTTTGGTCCATGTGTCTGCCCTTTTGCCAATACAATACTGTCATGATCATTATAAGCAGAGTCTTAAAATCAGGTAGTGAGTCTTCTTTTTTCTACTTTTCAAAATTGTTTTGGCTATGCTAGTGCTTTGCCTTTTTTTCACGTTGTGCAGGGAAGAGATAACATAGCAAGCTTGAAACTGTTATCATTAAGATAAAAGCCTGCTTACAAGTTTGGCCCTTGGTTGGCATCCGGGAACTTGGCTTTTAAAACATTCCCTAAATGATGAAGTTATTTTGTTTTACATCTGAACTGAACACTTGCCTTCCACCTGAGAGTCTGGACTTTTGGTAATTGTAGTTTGGTAGAGAATGCTTTTGGGTCCAGCTCTTAATAAAAACCCAGGATTCTGAGTCTTAATGCCGGCTTTCCCGGCAGAAATTTTGTACACACATGGCTGCATTTTTGCTGCTGGAAGGACTATGCACTTGGTGTGAACCCTCACTGTAGGGAGAGAGCATGGAAAGCCTGCAAGTGGATTCTTCTGTCCTTTGCGTAGTGTATCTTTTGCTCTTACACTGATCCGGCTGTGTATTCTTATTCTGTTGCTGCAGTGATTCTTAGCTCAGACTGTAACTTTATGTTTAGTTACTTGAATCCTTCCAGCAAATCACCAAACTAGTAGCTGGTCTTAGGGAACCCCTAAACATTTAGAATAAGGGAAAGATGATATTGCTTTAATTATATAAAATGAACAATAGAATTAAAGGTGAAATTTTTAAATTTGAAAATTTGAAGTAATGAATTGTTCTACCTTTTTCCTCTTCTTTCACATGTAACACCAGGGCCAGTGTCCTTATTATCCCTGTGGAGTAATAGAATCAATACTGCCAATTCTAGAAAACATCAGGAGTTTGCTGGACGTTTGAACTCTGTTAATAACAGAGCTGAATTATATCAACATCTTAAAGAGGAAAATGGGTCTGTATTATTTATTGTAGAAATTGGTTTTCTTAATTGCTTTATTATAAGTTAAAGTAATAAACTCTGCTTGTTTGTTGGGTTCAGCAATTTTTTATTACTAATATAATGAGTTGATACATGTTACTTATAAAGAGAAAAAATTAACTGCTTTGATTCTTGGTACTTATAAAAAACTTGATTATATTGATCGTAACCCTGAAAGTATTTACTCCTTAGAGGATTTCATTGCTCAGTAAACATCATAGAGGGAAAAATCGGGGAACACTTAATGTACAATACTGAATCTTATAAAAAATGGGGGAAAATACTTTTCTATTAAGTAATACAGTATTAGGAATGTTGATTTTAATTGGAGAAGTCTCAGGTATGATTATTTTAATATCCTTTTAATATCCTCTTGAAAATGTATTGGTAAAGGAGTTTCTTTAAGGGAAAAGGAAATACATTTTTGACTAAATGGTAGAGGTTTTTTTCCTTAGTTTTAAGCTTGAGTGGGTATCATGAAAAAGTGACTTTTGAAATGAAACTTTGGGAAAGTGACTTTATTTCTCTGAGCTTCAGTTTTCTCTCTGTGAAACAACGAAGGTAGAGTAACCAGAGGGACCCTAACTATAGTCATTTTCTAAAGGACTGATGTTCTTTTGTCCTATGAATATATAGAGTTTAATTTCATGTGAAAGTTGGAGAAAAAATACGGTACTTACTGAATGTTTTGTTTTACCACTCATTTTTTCTTTCTGTTTTTCAGAATGGAGACAACAGAAAATGGCAAAGCCAGCCGGCAGTGAAGAATGACTTGAGGAACTAAAATTTACTATATTGCATACATATTTTGGGCAGAATTTGATATAAGTACTTTTACAGCAAGATTGTATAGTTATGTTGCCTGGACTGGTTTTTACATTTTTAAAATATTTCAACTAACTTTATCTTTTTTGTATTAATTGTAAAATTGGCACATATATCAAAAAATATACATTTGAAATTTGTCCTCCCAAATCACACAAATTTATTTTATGGTAAAAGGATGTTCCCTCTGGAAATGTTTTTTAAAAAATTCTTAGGCTTCTCTTTTGCCAAATAAAACTTAAAATTTCTGAAATGCAAAATATTGGAGTATTCTTTTAGAAGAAATAATTCATTTGATGACTAACAATTTTTAGAAATTAAAAAAAACTATGAGGATTTAGGTGAGATTTGTAATATTTAATATAAAATCTTTTCTCTTAGTCTGCAACGTATACAGTGCTTTCCCAAATAAGAATGTCGTTTTTGTTTATTTTATATTTTACTTTATTTTGTGTAGGTGTTGGCCATTTAAAAGTAGAACTTAAATTTACCCATTTGAATAATGTTGTGTTTTTTTCCTGCTAAAAGTGTACTGTCCATTGACTTTTCATATTGAAGAGAATCATAAAGATTACTTCATAGACTCAGAAGAAAGGAAGCTACTAGGTTGGTTGTTTTTAGCCCAGGATAGAATCTTGGTCTCCTTACCTGTCAGAAATGTCATGGTTATATGGTGTATGTTTGGTGAGACTTCTTGTGCTTCTTCATCTGGAGGCTCATAACATGCTACTAGAAACATGTTGTTTCAGTGTTAAATGCTAATTCTAGGCTTGTCATTTTTCCTTGAGTGTTTAGTAGAGAAGGACGAAAGCTTTGTCTAAACATAGAGATTCAGTATTTTCTATTAAAACTACTGGTGTTTAAACAAGGGTTCAGTGGGCTCCCTTGTCAAGCCAGTGAAATTTACATTGCTCTTATATCAACTCCTGTCTTGGTCCCAGCCCTTGCATCTGTCCCCCCCCCAAGCTAGAGCCATTTTTATCCTTACTGCCATGTGTAAATACACACCTACACACAAGAATGACCAGGCCTGGTTAGTGCCTTGAAGATTTAAGGAGCTATAATCCAGTCCTGAATTAATGCATTATATATAATTCTGTTTGGGTTCTGATCTTTTGTGTCTTATTCTTGATACCCAGTTTTCAGCTTGTGCCCACTTGGGGTCCCTGGTTTATTTCTTCATCCAAAAGCTTTCCTTCACAATGCATCTTCAAAGGCTGGGATGCTTTTGTACTCTTGACTTACGCTTTTCCCTTTCCAGTGTGCTAAGACCATGCTACTTGTTGACATTCTTATCTACATCACACTCTCCATTTTTAGGTACTATTTATGAACTGTTGTTATTGTGCTCTACCAAGGAGTAGGGGAGCTATTTCTATGGCTGCATTTAGAACTGTGCCAGTAGCCTTCTGTATTATCCCATGTTGTTGGTTGTCAACATTATCTAGCTAATTCATTCAACCTGCTTAACTCGATGTCTTTTGAGCATCTCCCAACTCACCACCCCTACAGAGGGTCAGGCTATACTTGGCCTTAGGTGGAGATACACATTCCAGCCTTTTGATGAAAGCGACCATTTTAGGACAAACATAGAAGAATGACTGTTAGTTGTTGGTTCTTTTGAAACCGTAACCATATTAAGGACTTACTAGTCAAGAGAAGTAGAATTTAAATTTTAAAAAGTTACCCATTCAAAACTGGAATCTAAGATTAAGTCCAGACTTAATGATTGCAGGAATCAAAGTTACCCTAGAGAGAACAGGTGCACTTTAAATTAAAAGATTCTGACAATAGCATCATGGTAGCAAAAGACATCCCTCATTTTTGTCTCTTCCCACCCCCCAAAAACAAAAATTTGGCATTCACCCAAGACAAAAGTGCCTTTCAGGGAAGTGCAGGATTCAGCATCATATGCCAAAGAACCTGGGAGGAGTGTTGCCTACCTGTGTGTCAGGTAATAGGTAGACAGATCTTGGTCCCAGCTATGGACCATGAACTGAATCCAGTCTCTCTCAGCCATGGTCCAGGAACCCTAGAATATACTACCTGAGACAATTACCCATGGACAAAAGAGCCTTTGTGGAAGTCCAGATTTCTAGAGAAGTTTCACCAGAGCAAAAAAAAAAAAAATATATACAAGTCTGGACACATTGAAGTGGGTGTGAGAAAGAGCTTGACTTTACCTGCATCACCCTTCCTCCAAGGCAGCACAGCCTAAGGCTGAGAGAGACTTCAGCCTATTATTTGTCCCACAGGTGAAAGGGAGAATGTGTGAGTATGCACCTGGCTTCCCCAGCTGTGCAGGACACTGCCAACGGGTCTCCTTTCTCTACCCATCCAGAGTACTGAATCGTGAGGTGCATGACTGGGAGGCAGAAAAAAGCTGGGAGAGCAACAGAACTCTTGGAGGGCCTTGAAGAAATGTGGATCCTACTGACTGCATTCAAACTCTTGGAAGAAACACAAGCTGTTGGGAATGTCTCACCCATGGCTCCCCGCAGCTGGCCCATGGACAACCCCCAGCACTCCACATGCCTCAGTCACACCCCTACCACTCTGGCCACCTTGCTGTGCACACTCCTGATGGCAGTTGTGAGAAATCTGATAGCTAGCTAGTGAACACATG
Organism: Mirounga angustirostris; assembly: GCF_029215605.1. Classification (NCBI taxonomy): domain Eukaryota; kingdom Metazoa; phylum Chordata; class Mammalia; order Carnivora; family Phocidae; genus Mirounga; species Mirounga angustirostris. The sequence continues at coordinate 79,195,729 of NW_026991713.1, forward strand.
CAGAAAGCTGGCTCAAATCTGCAGGCCAAAGAGAGATCACAAACTTCAGTGTCACATTTGGGAAAATGAGAGAAGCTGACAGCACTCTGCCAGTGCATTGCAGGATCCAGAGAAGGCATACAAAGCTAAAAATGTTGCCACATGGGGGAGCAAGAAGTGTGGACAGATGTACCCATATATGGTCTGAGATAGCCTCAGAACCTAGGAGGGCTAAGAGTATCTATCACTCCAAAGGCAGTTAATAAAGATTGGAAGAGTTGACTGCTACTTGAAGAGCAAAGCTATGCAAAATTTCCAGGCACATGAAAAATCAAAGTAACAACCTCACCAAGGGATCACAGTCTTTCTGTAACTGAACCCAAAGACATGGAGACCTATGATTTACCCAATAAAGAATTCAAAATAACTGTTTTAAGAAAACTCCCATGAGGTGTAAGAAAACACAGACAATTCAACAATATCTGAAAAACAATACATGAATAAAATGAAAAGTAGAACAGAAAAATCAAAGAATGAAAAATTCTGGAGATGAAGAATACAATGAATGAAAAGGAAAACAATAGCATCAATAGGACATCAATCAGAAGAAAGAATCTCTGAGTTAGAAGACAGGGACTTTGAAATTATCCAGTCAGAGGAGAACAAAGAAAAACAATGAAAGCGTGAAGAAAGCCTAGGTGTTCTATGGAATGCCATCTAGAGAACCAATTCGTGAATTATTGGAATTCCAGAAAGACAAGAGTAGGAGAAGGGGCAGAAAGGAGCAGAAAGCTTATTTAAAGAAATAATGGCTGAGAACTTCCCAAACCTGGCGGAAAATTTGGACATCCAAATTTATGAAGCTCATAAGTCACCAAACAAAATTAAAGAGATCCTCTTCGACATACATTATACTAAAACTCTAAAAAAATCAAAACCAGGGAAACTTAAAAGCAGCAAGAGAAAAAAGGACTAACTTTCAAGTTAACCCCCATAAAGCTATTAGCAGATTTCTCAGCAGAAACCTTACAGGCCAGAAGAGTGAGATCTAGCAGGAGTGCTGAAAGAAAACAAAACAACTCCCCCACCCCAAAAAAACTGCCAAACAGGAATACTTTGTGGCTAAGCTGTCCTTCAGAAATGAAGGAGAGGTAAAGAATTTTCTCAGGCAAAAGCTGAGGGAATTCATCACCACTAGACTTGCCTTATGAGAAAGGCTGAAATGAGTTCTTCAAGCCGAAATGAAAGGACGCTAATTAGTAACATGAAAATATATCACACACCGGGAAAAGTAAGAATATAGTCAAATTCAGAATACTCTAATACTATATACTATGATGGAGTGTTATCCACTTGACTTAAAGGACAAATATTAAAAATAGCTATAATAATTTGTTAATGAACACAAAAAGATGTAGGGTATATCATCAAAAACGGTGAGGGGGAAGTAAAAGCATAGAGATTTTGTATGTGATTGAAGTTGTTATCAGTGTAAAATATGCTGATATACCTATAAGATTTTTTTTATTATGTTAAGTCACCATACAGTACTTCATTAGTTTTTGATGTAGTGTTCCATGATTCATTGTTTGCGTATAACACCAGGTGCTCATTGCAATACGTGCCCTCCTTAATATCCATCACTGGGCTAACCCATCCCCCCACCCTCCTCTACCTATAAGATATTTCATGTAAGCCTCATAATAACCACAAAGCAAAAACCTACAGTACATTCACAAAAGAGACGAGAAGGGAATCAAAACAAACCACAACAGAAAATCATTTCACAAAGGAAGGCAGCAAGAGAGGAAGAAAGGAATGAGAACTACAAAACAGCCAGAAAACAATAAGATGACATTAGTAAGTCCTTACTTATCAGTACTCTAAATGTAAATGGATTGAATCCTCCAGTTAAAAGACACAGTGCCTAGATGGATTAAAAAACTAGACCTATAGGGGCGCCTGGGTGGCTCAGTCATTAAGTGTCTGCCTTCGGCTCAGGTCATGATCCCAGAGTCCTGGGATCAAGCCCCACATCAGGCTCCCTGCTCAGCGGGAAGCCTGCTTCTCCCTCTCCCACTCCCCCTGCTTGTGTTCCTGCTCTTGCTCTCTCTCTCTCTCTATCAAATAAATAAATAAAATCTTTAAAAAAAAACAAAAAAACTAGACCTAGGGATGCCCGGGTGGCTCAGTCGGTTGGGGGTCTGCCTTCAGCTCAGGTCATGATTCCAGGGTCCTGGTATGGAGCATCGCATCGGGCTCACCACTTGGTGGGCAGCCTGCTTCTCCCTCTGCCTGCTGCTCCCCCCTTCTTGTGCTCTCTCTGGCAAATGAGTAAATAAAATCTTTAAAAACATAAATAAAAAATAAAGGATGATGAATATCTAATTATAAAAACAAACAAACAAAAAAAACAAGACCTAACTATATGTTGCCTACCAGAGACTTACTTCAGTTTTAAGGATATACATAGGCTCAAAGTGAAGGGATGGAAAAAGATATTCCATGCAAACAGAAACCAAAAGAGAGCAGGGTAGCTATACTTATATCAGACAAAATAGACTAAGCCAAAAACGGTACCAAGAGACAGAGAAGTTTATTGCATAATGATAAAGGGGTCAATTCGATAAGAAGACAGAACAATCATAAATATATATGCACCCCAAATCAGACTACCTAAATATATTAAGTGTATACTAATTGATCTGAAGGGAGAAATAGACAACAATAATAGGGGATTTCAACTACTGGACAACTCCAGATGGAAAGGAAATATTTGACTGGAACCATATTTTAAACCAAATGAACCAACAGACATATATAGAACATTCCATGCAAGAGCAGCACAAAATACATTCTTCTCAGGCACACATGGAACAGTCTCTGGATAGATCACATGGTAGGTCACAAAACAAATCTTAATAAATTTAAGAAGATTGAAATCATACAACATATATTCTGACCACAATGATATGAGACTGAAATCAGTAACAAAAGGATACTGGAAAATTCCCAAATATGTGGAAATTAAACAACACACCCATGAAAAGAAGTCAAGGAGAAATTTAAAAAATATGTTGAAACAAATGAAAATGGAAACATACCAAAACCTATACTATTCTGAAGAAGAGAGAAGTTTGTAGTAATAAACGTTTACATTAAGAAAAAATATCTCAAATAAGCAATCTAACTTTACACTTCATGGAACTAGAAAAAGAACAAACATACCCCAAAGTTAGCAGAAAGATCAGAGCAGAAATAGAGGTCAGAAAAACAAATAAATCAACAAAATCAAAAGCTGGTTTATTAAAAGCAAAAAAACTGACAAATCTTTAGCTAAACTAAGAAAATGAGAAGACAGATAAATAAAATTAAAAATGAAAGAGGAGACATTACCACTGATACTACAGAAATACTAAGGATAATAAGAGACTACCATGAACAATTATGTGCCAACAAATTGGATGGCCTAGAAGAGATGGGTAAATTCCTAGAACCATATAGCTTACCAAGACTGAGTCATGAAGAAATAGAAACTCAGAACAATAACGAGTAAGGAAATTGAATCAACAATAAAAAACCTCCCACAAAGAAAAGCCCAGCATCAGATGGTTTCATTGGTTAATTCTATCAAAGATTTAAAGAAGTAATGTCAATCCTTCTCAAACTCTTCCAAAAAATTGGAGAACACTCCCAAACTCATTCTATGAGGCACCGTTATCTAAGAAACTACATCTGATGAATATAGATAGAAATTGTCAACAAAATATTAACACAATATTAGCAAACAAAATTCAACAGCACATTCAGAAAAGGATAATTTATACACCATGATCAAGTCAGATTTATCCCTGGGATGCAAAAATGGTTCAATATATGCAAATCAGTAAATGTGATACACGACATTAATAGAATGAAAGAGAAAAATCACCTCAATAGATACAAAAAAGCATTTGACAAAAAAACCATCCTTTCATGATAAAAGTGCTCAGCAAATTGTGGATAGATCTGATATGGGGTTAATATAGAAAAAATATAAAGACCTCATAAACTCAATAGCAAAAGAGGGACTGAACAGACATTTTTCCACAGAAGATATACATATGGCCAACAGTACATGGAAAGGTGTTCAACATCACTAATCACCAGGAAAATGCAAATCAAAACTTCAATAAGATATCACCTCACAACTGTTAGAATGGCTATCACCAAAAAGACAAAAGAGGGGCGCCTGGGTGGCTCAGTAGTTGAGTGTCTGCCTTCGGCTCAGGTCATGATCTCAGGGTCCTGGGATCGAGCCCTGCATTGGGCTCCCTGCTCAGCGGGAAGCCTGCTTCTCCCTCTCCCACTCCCCCGGCTTGTGTTCCCTCTCTCCTGTGTCTCTCTCTGTCAAATAAACAAAATCTTAAAAAAAAAAAAAAAAAAAAAAAAAGACAAAAGATACTAAGTATTGAGGAGGATGTGGAGAAAATGGAACCCTTGTAATCTGTTGGTGGGAATGTGAATTGGTGTAGCCACTGTAGAAAACAATATGGAGGGGGTGCCTGGGTGGCTCAGTTGGTTAAGCGACTGCCTTCGGCTCAGGTCATGATCCTGGAGTCCCAGGATCGAGTCCCGCATTGGGGTCCCTGCTCGGCAGGGAGTCTGCTTCTCCCTCTGACCCTCCTCCCTCTCATGCTGTCTCTCATTCTCGCTCTCAAATAAATAAAATCTTTAAAAAAGAAAAAAAAAAGAAAACAATATGGAGGTTCCAAAACAATAAAAAATAGAACTACCATATGATCCAGCAATCCCAATGCTGGGTATATATCCAAAGGAGATAAAAACACGATCTTGAAGAGGTATCTGCACTCCCATGTTCACTGCAGCATTATTCACAATAGCAAAGATATGGAGACAAGTTAAGTGTCCATCAATGGTTGAATGGATAAAGTAGATTTTTTTTTTTTTAAGATTTTATTTACTTATCAGAGAGAGAGAGAGAGAGAGGCAGGCAGAGGGAGAAGCAGGCTCCCCACTGAGCAAGGAGCCCGATGTGGGACTCTATCCCAGGACCCTGGGATCGCGACCTGAGCTGAAGGCAGACGCTTAACCGACTGAGCCACCCAGGCATCCCTAGATATGTTATTTATATACGATGGAATATTCGTCATGAGAATGAAGGAAATCCCGCCACTTGACATAACATGGATGGACCTTGTGGGCATTATGCTAGGTGAAATAAGTAGGGCAGAGAATGATAAATGCTGTATGATATGTCTTACATGTGAAATCTAAAAATATCCAAACTCATAGAGAGTTTGGTTACCAAGGGCTGGGGGTTGGGGGAAATAGGGAAACGCCAGTCAAAGGAAACAATCATTATAAATTATAAGACTGGAATAAGTTCTAGGGCCCTAATGCACATTGTTGTGATTATAATTAGTAATATGTATTATATACTTGAAAGTTGCTAAGAGAGTAGATATTAAATGTTCTCACCACAAAAGCAAAATGATAATTATGTGATGTGATAGAGGTGATAGCTAATGCTCTGGTGATAATCATTTTGCAATGGATATGTGCATTAAATCAAGTGTATGCCTTAAACTTACCCAATGTTATATGTCAATTAAATTTCAATAAAGGTTGAAAAAAGATTCTACCTACTTAAATCTCCTTTAATTATGTAATCATAGTGTAAGACAAACTAATGACAATCCTCTGGGGCACTTGGGTGGCTCTGTCTTTAAGCGTCTGCCTTTGGCTCGGGTCATGATCCCAGCGTCCTGGGATCAAGTCCTCATTGGGCTCCCTGCTCAGCGGGAAGCCTGCTTCTCCCTCTCCCACTCCCCCTGCTTGTGTTTCTGTTCTCTCTCTCTCTCTGTCAAATAAATAAATAAAATCTTAAAAAAAAATATTCACAATCCTCTTATTATCATCACCTAATATGTTTGACAAAAACGACAGCCATAAATATTGTGAGACTTTACGCCACAAAGTTCCATTTTATTTTCATCTTGTTCAAAATCATTATATGGACATGTACAAACATCGTTATAACTTAATGTAGCATAGACTTTTTTAATATTTGGATTGATTGACATTGATGCTTCATGTAAGTATTAGGAATCAGCCTGCACAATACACAGTTTAGTTTTGGAGGAAGGTCACCAAGTGTTTGAATTCTTGAATACTGCTCTTGTATTCCTGACTCTATGGTACACTTAGGTACCCTTAGCTGAGGACAAAACAGTCTATGGTACTTTGTTCAAGATTATTTTATGAAGCAATGAGTTATTTGCTTTGTTATTACTGGCACATTTCAATTAAAGTCACAAGTACAATTGCACCTATGTAGAGGACAAAAGTGTCCAGATGCTAATTTTGTTATGGACATGCTGCTAATGTGAGCAAATCTAGAAATTTCCATATTATTGTAAAGATTTGGAAACTTTGGGATCTAAATTTATACTTATCAAGTTTGATTTCTTTAAATTTTTTTTTTTTTAAGATTTTATTTATTTGAGAGAGAGAGAATGAGAGACAGAGAGCATGAGAGAAAGGAGGGTCAGAGGGAGAAGCAGACTCCTTGCTGAGCAGGGAGCCCGATGTGGGACTCGATCCCGGGACTCCAGGATCATGACCTGAGCTGAAGGCAGTCGCTTAACCAACTGAGCCACCCAGGCGCCCCATCAAGTTTGATTTCATTGAGATCTCTATTTCCATAATTAAAATGAACACATTTGATTGAACCATACGAAATTGCCATCTTTATGTGCAAGACATAATTGAATACTGGCAATTTCATATGGTTCAATATAAAGACATTTATTCATTCTGAATATTCAAGAGAAACTACAAATATAAGAATTTGCGTATATCAAGAAATAAGTTCTTCCTAGTGAAAGGTGAGAACTTAATTTAGTGTCTGCTGAGAAGTGTTCCATTTGTAACATTTTAAATTAATTCCGTGGGTGCTCTAAATCAATTGAAAATGAAAAGCTCTAAGAGAGAAAAAGTGATATTGAGTTAAAATGCCCCTGTAATTTCTTTCTTAGTAAGAAAAGGGGGTAATAACAAATCTATTTAGATTAGAATATTAAAAGTAGAGACAAAATACTGTTCTGTTTAAAAACTGATGCCACAGGGATGCCTGGGTGGCTCAGTCGGTTAAGCGTCTGCCTTCGGCTCGGGTCATGATCCCAGGGTCCTGGGATCGAGCCCGGCATCGGGCTCGCTGCTCGGCGGGAAGCCTGCTTCTCCCTCTCTCACTCCGCCTGCTTGTGTTCCCTCTCTCGCTGTGTCTCTCTCTGTCAAATAAATAAATAAAATCTTTAAAAAAATAAAATAAAATAAAAACTGATGCCACATTACTTCTATGTACTTAACATCTTCAAGGACAGTCACTGGGGATCATGTTTAAAGGGGTAAAAAGGGGCACCTGGGTGGCTCAGTCAGCTAAGTGCCAGACTTGTGGTTTCAGCTCAGGGCATTATCTCATGGGTCCTAGGATTGAGCCCTTGTGGATGGAGCCCTTGTGGAGCCTTGCCTCATGCCCCACATTGAGCCCTGAGTGGAGCCCCAAGTCGGGCACTCAGCAGGGAGTCTGTTTGGGATTTTTTTCCTCTCTCTCTTTGCCCTGCACCACCCTGGCACATGCTCTCTTTCTCAAATAAATAAATGAATGTTTTAAAAAATAAAATGAAGGGGTAGAAGAGAAGGAAAAATAAAAGAGAGGAAAAATAAAGAAGTGTCATAGGACCTGTAGAGATGTTCAGAAGACTAAAGTCTAAGGCCAACCAAAGGATATGCCAACTGAGATACTGATAATTTCTTCTGAAAAACTATTTCCATGGAATGGTGAAAGTAGAAACTACATTACAGCTATTAAAATGTCGCTTGAATGAAGTTAGAAGTAGAAGATGTAAGCATGGTCAGCGGTTCCAGAAGCACAGTAACAAAAGTATCCTTGATTGTTATGGTAGCTTGATACAAGAACAGAATTGAGGGAAGGTTTGTTATTTTTTGGTAGTCTTAAAATCAGTATGATGAGTTTGTTAGCAATCTAAAGGTAAAAATACAATGGAGAAGTAAAGATTCAATAATTCTTTGCTCATGTATAGTAGAACTTTAACTTATTATAGAATGTATTATTTAATGTTAAATTATTTGTGTCTTGGTGCTGAAGCTCATAATGAGTAGCTTGGATTGGCAGTTTATGGCATTTTTCGCATTTGGAGATGCTGTTGCCAATGGGGCAATTTCTTTCCATAACCATTGAGTCATTACAGGATTTGTTTATGGTAGTGGTCTGGATGCGAGAAATTTATAATTGACCATCCAAGCTTCCAAGGGGAAATAAGTGATTACAATTAATTGGTAGTGTGTTAATACATTTAACACAGAGGATGAATTATTTATTGCTCATTTTCTGACAATTTGATTCATCAGTTGTTTATTTTACCTAATTCCTAGACCAATTAACCCTGTTTCTTATGCAGGTGTTGATGCACATGGATTTCAGATATCATTACTTACTTTTCCTTGGGTTAATGAGATCCATTTCATAATGGAACAGGAGCTGATACTTTGGAGGTTGAGAGAATGGTGATTCTTGTTTCTGTGTCAGGGATTACATTTTCTCTGTAAGGTTGATGTTGAGAAGACAGTGGTACCCCTCTCCGTAACCGAGGTGAAGGCAGAGCTTCACACTCCAGGATAGGTGGCTTTCAGGACCTGAATACATACATTTTTTAGTCAGTATTACTTACTAAATTTCTCCCTTGAAACACCAGGGACTGAGGAATAAGAAAAGTCTTATATTTCTTACAGAAATGATAAGCTACACTTGCTGTTGTTACCATAATCAGTATACATATACTTACCAACAGAGCCAGAAAAAGATTTCTAATCCAGGGACTATTTTCCATGCTAGATGAGGCAAGAATGCTGTTTTCAATTAACGACCCGTTGTCTGGCTCCAGGATAAGGCAGATCCCACTCTACGTGATGTTCTCAATTGTGCCAGTTTTGTATTCTGATAACATAGCATCCGCAAAGTTTGGATGGACATTTCCATCAGGCCTCCTTAGGTTAAACATCACTTCCTGGACTTTTCTGTTAGGACACAGTTTCAGAGAACTGCCATTGACTAAACATAAAGTGCTGTGATACCAGGAGATAGCAGTAGACCCTGTCTCAGGGTAGTTAATACAATTTGTTCAGGGTTAGTGGAATTTAGATAGTCAGTGAGCTTAGCAAAAAATAAAACAAAACAAAACAAAAACAAAAACAAAAAAACACAATCCTCTCTATTTTCTTAACAAATGAGTAGAAACTGGGTTTTGTGTGTGCAGAGTGTTTAACTGTGGCAAGGAATACTTCTGGACAGCCTCAGTGCAATGGTCAAAAGCATCTGAACAACCAGGCCCCCAGACTCTGTGGCACAAAGAATAAATTCCTGAGGGGAATACTGAAAGTCCAATTCTCAGGGATATCCATATAGTATTTGATGAGTTGCATTAAACTGCAGCCAGCTCTCTGGGGCTGAAGGATATTCATTTACTGATTTTATTTCAAGGGTCAAGTGAGCTGAGTTGCCCAATCATAAAATGTGTCATGAGGGATTGGGAAATGAAGTCTGTACACCATGGTTGCCGTTATCAATGGAATTGGATTAACAACTGTTGGAAATGTGCTGGTTTGACCTAGAAGGAGCAAACAAGAAATAAATTTCAACCAATATCAACAGATACCACTCTTCATTTAGGTGTTGAAGGATGTCTTAATGGTTGACTTGTTCCCCCCGTATTCACTTTTTGACCTGCTTGCCTAGGAAAGTGGGAAGACATCTATTGGATACACAGTAGATATATGTTTGCCTTAGCAGGTCATCCTGTTTGTGTACCACATAAGTAAGCCCCAGAGAGGAGTGAAAGGAACTGACTTCTTTCACTGTTTTTGCCTTTGATTTGGGACACTTCCACCATCTACTCAAGAGTCCTCTTCATCCATCTCAAGCCCTGTCTGCCCTTCCTCTTTCATGTTCTTTCTCCCTCTTCCCTTCCCTCCTCTTCCCTTCTTAATCTTCCCTCATAATCATTTGGTAGACTTTGCATTTTGGCTTGATGCTGCTTTGACATATTCATGGAATTTGTTAGTTTCCAAATTTCCTAATCCTTTCAACCTTAAATTATAGTATGAAGAAAATCTTCAAATTAGCTCATCAAGTAACCTTGGTTCCTGGGTTGGAGGTTGTGGGCTCAAATTCCTAAACTGATTGTGTGTGTGTGTGTGCATGTGTGTGGTTAAGAGCTCAACAGGGAAATGTTTTTTAAGTTCAGGATATTAAAGTCATATAATTGAACAAAGATGTAGAAATGAATTACTGCTCCAATTTCAATTAGAATATTTAATTTCAAAGAAGCTGGAAAGCAACTCAAACTCAGCATAGATATGGTGTGGTGTTGTCTGAGAAGGAAGATGAGGCGACTGATTATCACAAAAATGGGTATGCTGTGACATAACACATAACAAGGGTGGGAGGCTTTAGATACTGTGGGTAGCACTAAGTTGGCAAGATGAGGAGTGTCATACTGTCAAAAAAAGAACAACGAATCTAGAAGACAGAATAGGGCAGTCACTTGATGAACAAAAAGACTTTTTATTTTTTGTTTTTATTTTTTATTTTATTCTTTTTTGAGAGAAAGTGTGTGTGTGCACATGCATGTGCACACAAGCTGGGGTGGGGGAGGTGCAGAGGGAGAGGGAGAGAAACTTAAGCAGACTCCACACCCAGCGTGAAGCTCCACTTGGGGCTTGATCTCTGGAAGGTAGGACGTGCGAGGAAGTGAATCTGAGGCGATATTCGGGAGGACCCTGAGATCATGAAGTGAGCCGAAATCAAGAATTGGATGCTTAATCGGCTGAGCTACCCAGGTGCTCCAAAAAAGACTTTCTAAAAGTGAGACCTGAGCATACTTCGTGAGACTAATTAACAGTATATGTTCTGACTCCTAGGGAGATGAGCTCACACAGGCTCAGGTTCCATTAGCCTTACTAATCTTCGGGGATAGAAATGCTTACTTGTGTGTGACATGTCCTCAGGTTTCTGAGATTCAGAATGGAGAGCACATGCCAGAATCTTTCTTCCTTGTAGCAATTCATATTTATTGAAAAACAAACTGGCTGCACCTTGTCTAAATAATGTTTCTGGAAACTTTGTAGTGAATCTAGATAGAATGGTGAGCATCTATTTAATTTAGATGTTAAATTCAAACATAGGAAATCCCCCAGAATTAAAAATTGTCTGTGAAATTTTCCATGAAAGTTACCATACAAGTATGTTTCCATACGAAACGAGTTCTAAGAAAATCACTCTGATATGGGTTATCTAGTTCAGATATGAGAAGGGATAACAGCTTGCATTTCATAAACATTCACCATACACCAGGCATTCTGCTAAGTGCATATTTCATTTTATCTTCACAACAAATATATTGGGATAACTGTTATCCCCAATGTATACATGATGAAAGTGAAATAATAAAATTAAGTAACTATCCAAGGTCACACATATAGTATATTATAGAGTTAGCTTTCAAACTCTTGTCTGACTGTAGATACTGAATTCTTAATCACAGTATTGCAGGTGTTTACAGTTTATCATGAGACAGAAGCTAAATGAAAAAAAGATGGTCTTAAATTTACCTATAGAAACTGAGTTCATTAGGGGTACCTGTCGTTAAGTGTCTGCTTTCGGCTCAGGTCATGGTCCCAGGGTCCTGGGATCGAGCCCTGCATCAGGCTCCCTGCTCAGCGGGAAGCCTGCTTCTCCCTCTCCCACTCCTCCTGCTTGTGTTCCCTCTCTCACTGCATCTCTATCAAATAAAAATCTTAAAAAAAAAAAAAAAGAAACAGTTTATTAGCATGCATAAGGGTGCAAAAGATGATTAATGTCTTTCTGAGATAATTTAGAAATAATAGTAACTAGGGCGCCTGGGTGGCTCAGTCGTTAAGTGTCTGCCTTCGGCTCAGGTCATGATCCCTGGGTCCTGGGATCGAGTCCCACATCCGGCTCCTTGCTCTGCGGGAAGCCTGCTTCTCCCTCTCCCACTCCCCCTGCTTGTGTTCCCTCTCGGGCTGTGTCTCTCTCTGTCAAATAAATAAATAAATTCTTAAAAAAAAAAAAAAAGAAATAATAGTAACTAGACAGAGCATGTTCTAAGAGATAGCTTGAAGTTCCTTGCAGAGTTGTGAACCTTTGATATATCCGAATATTGTATTTAATGTGTATAGGGCATAAGATGGTGCTGTAGTTTCTTGTTGACTTTTCTTGTGTACTATATCTTAAATTCTTTTCTTCTGAAAATCACTATGTTCCTTGTAGAAATATTGGAAAATACAGAAAATGTATAGAAGAAGAAATTTAAAAGGTCATAATTTCACCACAGTGAACATTTAGGTATTTTAATTTTAATATTTTAACCAACATTTGGTTACCGCTCGTTACTATGAAGATTCACTGAAAAATAGAGCAGAGAAGTAAGCAAGGGGTGGTCCAAGATGGCAGAGGGGTAGGAGACCTGGATTTCGTCTGGTCCCAGGAATTCAGCTGGATAGGGATCAAACCATTCTGAACACCTACGAACTCAACAGGAGATCGAAGAAAAGAAGAGCAACAACTCTCTGAACAGAAAAGCGACCACTTTCTGGAAGGTAGGACGTGCGGAGAAGTGAATTCAAGGCAATATTCAGGAGGATAGATGGCGGGGGAGGGGGCCTCCGTCAGCCACTTCTGGCAAGTGATAGAGCCGCAGAGCACAAAATCAGAACTTTTAGAAGTCGGCTCCGCTGAGGGACGTCGCTCCAGTGGCTAAGCGAGGGGTGGAACCCTCATGGGACAGTGTGGTCTCAGGACCCTTGGGGTCACAGAAAGGCCGGGGGTCCCTGAGTGCGGCAGAGCTCCCAGGTATCGGAGCGGGGAAGCCGGCTGCAGAGACGGAGCCGAGGCGCGGGCTCTCAGCTCGGGGTTGCCCTAAACCATGATCCGTGGCACAGTTGGGCCACTGCTCCTCCAGCAGGGACCCAACAAGCGGCAGATCCAGGGAGACTCCCTTTCCTCCCCCAGGAGGAGTGGCGCGGGAGCTCACCACAGGGATCTGCTGGGTTTGGAGACTCCACACAGGGTTGGGTGCCAGAGACAGAAACGCTCAGTCACAGGCCAGGGGAGCGCGGAGTGCGGCCGGAGACTGGGGAGGCGGGAGTGACTGACTGCTTTTCTCTGGGGGCGCACTGAGGAGTGGGGCCCTGAGTTCTCAGCTCCTCTGGGGTGGAGATTGGGAGGCCGCCATTTTCACTCTCATCCTCCAAAGCTGTACGGAAAGCTTGCAGGGAACAAAAGCTCCCAAGAGCAAACCCGAGCAGATTACTTAGCCCGGACTGGGCAAGGGCAGGGCAATTCCGCCTCCTGCAAAGACATTTGGGAACCGTGGCAACAGGCCCCTCCCCCAGAAGATCAGCAAGAACAGCCAGCGAAGACCAAGTTTACCGATCAATGAGAACAGCAGAACTCCAGTGCTAGGGGAATAATGCACATAGAATCCATGGCTTTTTTACCATGATTCTTTAGTCTTTCAAAGTTAATTTTTTAAATTTTTTAAAAAAATTTTTTCTTCTTTCCTTTTTCAACCAACTTCTTATCAATTCCTTTTTTAAAATCTTTTTTAATTTTCATTTTTACAGTCATATTCTATCCCTTCATTGTATTTAACCTTTTTTTAAAAGATTTTATTTATTTACTTGACAGAGAGCGAGTGAGAGAGAGCACAAGCAGGGGAACAGCAGAGGCAGAGGGAGAAGCAGGCTCCCCACTGAGCAGGGACCTGAACTGGGGACTCCATCCCGGGATCCTGGGATCATGACCTGAGCCAAAAGCAGATGATAAACTGACTGAGCCACCGAGATGCCCCATGTATTTAACTTTATTTTTTGTGTATATATATAAGTTTTTCTTTCTCTAAAATTTTGGGATGCAGTTTCTTCTAACAGACCAAAATACACCCAAAATCTAGTATATGGCTCTGTTCTATTCACCAGCCTGAGCATTTTTTTTTTTTTTCCTTTTCCTCCTGGTTTCGGCTCTCTTCTGATTTGTTTAGTGTATATTTCTCTGGGGTCATTGTTACCCTTTTAGCATTTTGTTCTCTCCTTCACCTATTCTCCTCTGGACAAAATGACAAAATGGACTAACCTCAAAAAAAAGAACAAGAGGCAGTACTGACTGCCAGAGACCTAATCAATACGGACATTAGTAAGATGTTGGAACTAGAGTTCAGACTAACGATTATAAAGATACTAGCAGGGCTTGAAAAAAGCATAGAAGACATTAGGGAATCCCTTTCTGGAGAAATAAAATCTAACCAAGTCAAAATCAAAAAAGGCTATTAATGAAGTGCAATAAAAAATGGAGACTCTAACTGCTAGGATAAATGAGGAAGAAGAGAAAATTAGTGATATAGAAGACCAAATGATGGAAAATAAAGAAGCTGAGAAAAAGAGAGATAAACAACTACTAGATCATGAGGAGAGAATTCGAGAGATAAGTGATACCATAAAGCGAAACAATATTAGAATAATTGGGATCCCAGAAGAAGAAAGAGAGAGAGAGGCAGAAGGTATATTGGAGCAAATTATAGCAGAGAACTTCCCTAATTTGGGGAAGGAAACAGGCATCAAAATCCAGGAGGCACAGAGAACCCCTCTCAAAATCAATAAAAATAGGTCAACACCCTGACAACTAATATTAAAACTTACAAATCTCAGAGACAAAGAGAAAATCCTGAAAGCAGCTTGGGACAAGAGGTCTGTAATCTACAATGGTAGAAACATTAGATTGGCAACAGACCTATGCACAGAGACCTGGCATGCCAGAAAGGACTGGCATGGTATATTCAGGGTACTAAACAAGAAAAATATGCAGCCAAGAATACTTTATCCAGCTAGGCTGTCATTGAAAATAGAAGGAGTGATACAAAACTTCCAGGACAAACAGAAACCAAAAGAATTTGTGATCACCAAACCAGGCCTACAAGAAATATTGAAAGGGATCCCCTAAACAAAGAGAGAGCCCAAAAGTAACATAGACCAGAAGGGAACACAGACAATATACAGTAACAGTCACCTTACAAGCAATACAATGGCACTAAATTCATATGTTTCAATAGTTACCCTGAATGTAAATGGGCTAAATGCCCCAATCAAAAGACACAGGGTGTCAGATTGGATAAAAAAGCAAGACCCATCGATATGCTGCCTGCAAGAGACTCATTTAGACCCAAAGACACCTCCAGATTGAAAGTGAGGGGGCGGGAAAAAAAAAAGCTTTTGCACAGCAAAGGAAACCGTTAACAAAACCAAAAGATAACCGACAGAATGGGAGAAGATATTTGCAAATGACATCAGATAAAGTATCTAGCAGACAAAACTGCTAGAACTCATACAGAAATTCAGTAAAATGGCAGGATATAAAATCAATGCACAGAAATCAGTTGCATTTCTATGCTCCAATGAGACAGAAGAAAGAGAAATTAAGGAGTCAATCCCATTTATAATTGCACCCAAAACCATAAGATACCTAGGAATAAATCTAACCAAGGAAGCAAAGGATCTGTACTCAGATAACTATAGAATACTCATGAAAGAAATTGAGGAAGACACAAAGAAATGAAAAAACGTTTCATGCTCATGGATTGGAAGAACAAATACTGTGAAAATGTCTATGCTACCTAGAGCAATCTACACATTTAATGCAATCCCTATCAAAATACCATCAATTTTTTCACAGAGCTGGAATAAACAATCCTAAAATTTGTATGGAACCAGAAAAGACCCCGAATAGCCAGAGGAATGTTGAAAAAGAAAAACAAAGCTGGCGGCATCACAATTCCGGTCTTCAAGCTCTATTACAAAGCTGTCATCATCAAGACAGTATGGTACTGGCACAAAAACAGACACATAGATCAATGGAACAGAATAGAGAGCCCAGAAATGGACCCTCAACTCTATGGTCAACTAATCTTCAACAAAGCAGGAAAGAATATCCAATGGAAAAAGGACAGTCTCTTCAACAAATGGTGAAAATTGGACAGCCACATGCAAAAGAATGAAACTGGAACATTTCCTTACACCATCACAAAAATAGACTCAACATGGATGAAAGACCTAAATGTGAGACAAGAATCCATCAAAATCCTTGAGGAGAACACAGGCAGCAACCTCTTCGACCTCAGCCGCAGCAACTTCCTCCTAGACACATTGCCAAAGGCAAGGGAAGCAAGGGCAAAAATGAACTATTGGGACTTCATCAAGATAAAAAGCTTTTGCACAGCAAAGGAAGCAGTCAACAAAACCAAAAGACAACCAATAGAATGGGAGAAGATATTTGCAAATGACATATCAGATAAAGGGCTAGTATCCAAAATCTATAAAAAACTTACCAAACTCAACACCCAAGGAACAAATAATCCAATCAAGAAATGGGTAGAAGACATGAACAGACATTTCTGCAAGAAAGACATCCAAATGGCCAACAGACACATGAAAAAGTGCTCAACATCACTCGGCATCAGGGAAATACAAATCAAAACCACAAAGAGATACCACCTCACACCAGTCAGAATGGCTATAATTAACAAGTCAGGAAACGACAGATGTTGGCAAGAATGCAGAGAAAGGGGAACCCTCCCACACTGTTGGTAGGAATGTAAGCTGGGGTAGCCACTCTGGAAAACAGTATGGAGGTTCCTCAAAAAGTTGAAAATAGACCTACCCTATGATCCAACAATTGCACTACTGGGTATTTACCCCAAAGATACAAATGTAGTAATCCGAAGGGGCACCTGCACTCCAGTGTTTATAGCAACAATGTCCACAATAGCCAAACTATGGAAAGATCCCAGATGTCCATCAACAGATGAATGGATAAAGAAGATGTGTATACACATATATACACAATGGAATATTATGCAGCCATCAAAAAAATGAAATCTTGCCATTTGCAATGATGTGGATAGAACTAGAGGGTATTATGTTAAGCAAAGTAAGTCAATCAGAGAAAGACAATTATCATATGATCTCACTGATATGTGGAATTTGAGAAACAAGACAGAGGATCGTAGGGAAAGGGAGGGAAAAATGAAACAAGATGAAACCAGAGAGGGAGACAAACCATAAGAGACTCTTAATCTCAGGAAACAAACTGAGGGTTGCTGGAGTGGTGGGGGGTGGGAGGGATGGGGTGCCTGGGTGATGGACATTGGGGAGGGTATGTGCTATGGTGAGTGCTGTGAATTGTGTAAGACTGATGAATCACAGACCTGTACCCCTGACACAAATAATACATTATATGTTAATAAATAATTAATTAAATTAAAAAAAAAAAGAAAAGCAACTACCACAATCTTTCATCGTATACTGTTAACATCATAAATAGTCCCATATCTTGTTGTCAGTATGTTTTTGGAGTTTCATGGGTGACTTATCACCATTTCAGGAGAATCGAATTAAACACTGTTGCCTGGCAAAAGTTTGTTAGTTCTTATGAATTTGCTGAAAGCTAAATATTCTGTGACTCAGTACTAGTCAGTAAGAAAATGCATTATAATCTCTGAACCCATAGTTTCTGGTAGCCTAGAGGAATTTGCGAATTTGGGAAAGTCAGAAAGGAAAGAATCAGATAAATCACGTAGCTGAGTAAATGATGAGGTCTCCCTAGAATAGGATTGAGTTTTCATAATCATATCACATGTTGAGTCAGATGTACTATCCCATAAAATTTTCTATTTATGCTCATGCCAAGAGGTAATATTGTTTCTGTAGGAATGAGGAATGAATGAATCTTGAGAAAACTGTAGACATATGCTTATGCTCGTGAAGATGCTTTTGCTTTAGCTGACTTGACAGGTGCAACTGGCTGAACTCAAGGGGAAAATGGGAGGCTGCCAATGTCTCCCTTGTTGATTCTGAAGGTGTCAACAAACTGTAAGATGACTGTGCAACTCTCTCCAGGTAGACTGGAACAGAGCCACTCCAGTGGCTGAGAAATGTCATTGAAGATAGTCCTTCTGAAGGTGTGGCTATATTCTGTATTACTTCCTCAGAGATAGAGGACCCGAGAAAATGAATGCTTGGATAAGGCAAGGAGGGCTTGTGAATGCCAAGCTTGACTAATTGATTCTGAGACAGGTCAGATAAAACAGGAGGCTTTTGTAGTTTTGTTGTGGGGATTAGGGTGTGTTCCTGTATTTCCCATTCTGTAGAGTCTAGTTTTTCTAATAACATTGATACTGTAGAAGTTCTACTCTGAAGGAAATCAACATTTGTGAATGAAGTAGCTGTTAATACCCTAGAAGGAATGCCCTCAGAGAAAGTAAAAGAGGGGCACCTGGGTGGCTCAGTCAGTTAAAGCGCCTGACTTCAGCTCTGGTCATGATCCTGGGTCCTGGGATCGAGCCCCAAGTAGGGCTCCCTGCTCAGCGGGGAGCCTGCTTCTCCCGCTGCCCCTGCTTGTGCTCTCCCTCTCTCTTAAATAAATAAATAAATAAATAAATAAATAAATAAATAAATATCTTGGGGAAAAAAAAGGAAAGAAAGCAAAAGAGTATTCTAGGTTTGTTGTCAAGGGCACTTCCTTAAATAAATTTTGTGATACCACTGTGTGTAGTGGGCTTTCAATCTTCACACATCATAGAGTATTTGGCATAAGGTCAGGATCAGGGTTAGGAGCGAACTGTCTTAAGGCAGCAAATAAGCTAGGAATTGATGATGCCTCATCTTTAGGGATCCAGTGAGTCACTAAGGTGGGTAATGAAACAGAGAAAGGCTTGCTTAGTTTTGTTGATATTTCATTTGACTCCTTTGTTGTGATTGAGATAGCTCTTAAATGTTTGTGTCTTCTTTGAGATTTTTGAAGTAATCTCCAACCTTCAATCTTATATCCTAAAATTTGTGGAAGATACTTAGAGGAAGCTTGATATTGAAAAACTTGCATTAGCTCAGGCAGTAATGTAGAAACCTCATACTCCATAGGCCGGTAGAATTGTAGACAGTGACCTTGTAGACCTTGTAAAGGAACGCATGTCTAGGATCTTCAGCCAAGACTGGAAGATTCCACAGGTGCTTTTTTATCTTGCTTTTGAATGGGCTCATAGTCACTAAAGAAGTATCCAAGTGGAAATAGTCTGCCAACGTGTATACCAAAAAGAGATGCTTTTGAACACCAAAACCTTCAGCAGCTGCTTTAACAGTAATTTCAGTTAAAATGGTGGAGAACTCCTTTGAGCCTCCTTGGGCCCTAACACTGAAGATTTAAAAGAATAGCACAGCATGGATTATTGCTTTTTTGGCAATTCTTTAGTTTTATGTAGTCCTTCAGAGTATACATAGTATTCTCACATACATCATCTCATTGCTATCTCCAATAACGAGGAGGGAGGGAATGGCGAATATTATAATCCCTAGTTTATAGTTGAAGAAACTGATTCAAAATGGCTAAGTAAAATGCCCAAAGACATGAGAGTAAGTTCCTGATCCTAATTCAGGTGTTCTGACTTCAAACTGGAAGGTAGGGATGTCAGTGGAAAAGTTGTGGGTTTTGGAGTTAGAAAGTTTATAAATTCAGTTTGTCACTTGGACAAGTTACATGATCTTGAGTTATTTAACTGATCTGAACCTCACTTTCTTAAAATAAAATAGGTGAAATAACATTTACCTTGCAGAGATATTTTGAATATTAATTGATAGAAGGCACTGTGCCAATTACTTGGCACACGGATAAGTCCTTCACTCTACTGTGCCTTTCCTGTTCCTTTCTTTCCTTTTCCATTTTGCTGGGAGCTTTCTTATCTTTCTCCTCCCTTCTCTTCCTTCCATCCTTCCCTTCATCTTGCATTGCTATGTTATGCTTCTTTATCTCACACATTTTGCATCTAGACCAACAGTGGATCTCCTCTTAGATGGAAGTACTGGTTAGTGGTCCCTACAGTTACTAAATGTGCTCTTTGAAGGAAAAGGACCCATGGCTGGGCTTCCGTTCAGAGTTGAGTCATGACACCAATGTCTAGAAGACCTTGGCTATGCTGAATGAAAACTCAAGTAATAACTCAGAGATCCCAAAAGACTTTGAGGGTGGAATAGCCCCACTGTACTGTTGAGATGAGCAGGCATGCTAAATCAAAAGATTAAGTATAAAGAACTATGAAAATGATTCTAGATCTTTGAGGAACAAGAACATAGGATTTATTTTTAGGGGGGAATGAAGGGGTTATGTTTGTGATGTGTTCTTAAGGCTTCCATTTCTTTCCTTCATCTCCAAGACTTTCAAATGTCGTAACTCCTTGTGGAACCCACAAGGCTTTTCGAGATCCAGGCTCTGCTAGCCTCTTCAGCCTCGTTTCCTGCCGCTCTCCAACTTGCCCTGTGTTCCAGCAATATCAAATTTCATGTGGCTTCCCAAATACACAAGTTTGTTGTAACCATTGGTTTTTGTAACTCTTAAACAAGTCTATACCTGTAAATCATACCAATGGTTTTTGTAACCATTAAACAGGTCGTTCTTTCCACCTATAGTGCCTTTCCTCATTTTCTAGCTGGCTTCTTCAACTTTAAAAACCCATCATGGACGTTACTACATCCAAAATGTTTTTGCCAACATCCTCCCCCAAACTGTGTTAAGCTACTCATCTTTTTTTTTTTTTTAATTTTTTTTTAAATTTTTTATTTATTTGCGAGAGAGAGAATGAGAGACAGAGAGCATGAGAGGGAGGAGGGTCAGAGGGAGAAGCAGACTCCCTGCCGAACAGGGAGCCCGATGCAGGACTCGATCCCGGGACTCCAGGATCATGACCCGAGCCGAAGGCAGTCGCTCAACCAACTGAGCCACCCAGGCGCCCTAAGCTACTCATCTTTTTAAAAAGATTTATTTATTCATTTGAGAGAGAGAGCGTGTGTGTGTGTCACACACATCCACAAGTGGGGGGGAGGGGCAGAGAGAGAGACTCTTAGAGCAGACTCCCTGCTGCGGAGCCCGAGGTGGGAGGCTGAGACAGGGCTCGAGCCCATCACCCATGAGATCATGACTAAAGCTGAAACCGAGAATCAGACACCCAACCTTCAATCTTATATCCCAAGCCACCCAAGCCACCAAGATACTAATTTTACCTCTATATCTAACATACGGTTCTGTCACTGCATTCATTGTGCTATATTGTGATTTTTTAGTTATTATTTTTTATATTTCTGCATACCCTTCTGGACTGTTAGACTGAGTTCCTTAGTGGCAGTATATTTATATTATCTCCTACTCCTAGCTCAGGGATCGGACAAATAGTAGGCAGTCAACAAATTCTTACCTGATGAATGAATGAATAAATGAATAAATGAACAAAACAATGAGAAAAAGATGCAATGATATATGTAAAAACACTTTATAAATTGTGAATTGCTATGTAGGAGTTAATTACTATTGACCTGAACTATAATTTTCATAGTTTTGCATAAAAATCCTTTTAGAAATGAAAAGTCACTTTGCAAAGATAAACTTCAACATTTTAGATTAAGAGGAATAGAGAACGACAAGGTTATTTCCATATTGGAAAATTATTTGAAGAAAATAAAAAATATTCGAAATGTAGAACTGCCTTTTAATCTATTTTTCATAGATACTACATGAGCACAATATAAAATTCACGAAGTACTTTTTTTACCCCCACACCCTGGTTGCCTAATCTCCAGTTTCTCTCCTTCATCATAATATTCAGACATATACGATGCTTGTAAGACATGCATGTTTACAGGATGCTGCCTTTTGAAAGAGAGAAAGAGAAAGGACTATTTTCAATCAATGCATGGTCCCTGAGTGTATAATCAAATGGTATGAAAAATAAAAATTTAGTTCTCAAGATTTCACTTATTTTGGGAGGTTGTTTTCCAATTCAGTGAATTTCCGCAATAAGCTTTGCTTTAAGATCTCAGTGAAATGTCTCTACTTCTCCCGTTTTGTGATGGTCTTCTTCTGTTCCTCACTCTTTCCCCAGTATAAGATTTTACTTCTTCAAATCCTGCCGTGGATCTTTCAACTAAACCCATAGGCTGAGCACCACATAGAGCTGCCCTGGTACTTTTTAATGAGGACACTTACCCACTTGGAGAAGCAATCAAGCTTTCTCCCCTTACTTCATTCCTGGCCAGCACATGAAGGGTAAAGATGATGGAGGCTGTTTGTGTTTGCTGACAACAGAAATCTCCAGATACTAGCACCATGATTTGGTAATCTCTTCCCTCATCTTCTGGGGGCAGTCCTTGCAAGGTCTTCCCCATGCCCCCCGCCCCACCCCGGGGAGAAATTATTTTATTTTAAGATATTTTTATACATTGGGCGCCTGGGTGGCTCAGATGGTTAAGCGTCTGCCTTCGGCTCAGGTCATGATCTCAGGGTCCTGGGATCGAGTCCCGCATCGCCTGCTCCTTGGGAGCCTGCTTCTCGCTCTGCCTCTCTCTCTCTCTCATGAATAAATAAATAAAATCTTTAAAAAAAAAGATATTTTTATACATTTAACAAGAGGATACATACTGAATTACATTAGCAGAATTACATTTATAATAGGTAATTTATACCTGGAAAGCTAGTTAGAATGAAAAAATTTTTGTTTCATTAGTCTTCACAAACGGTATTTATTAGGTAGTTTATGTGATTTCTGTGAAAATGCACTGTAGAAGATCTTCCTTAAAACAAGTATGTAACAATCTAAAATATCATTAAGATTTCATTAGCATACAATCCCAAACTGACAAGGTCTTGATAGGAGAATTGTATTCCAGCTATCTTGGCAGTTTGATGTTATGAACAAGTGTAATGTTCAATTACAGATGAAACAAAGTATGAAGTTGCCTATAGAAAGGGGTTTTAAAATTGCTTGCTGTCACAGAGGTGACAGAACATCGATATCAAGAATTAAAGATCTCTGTTTTGGTCCTTGTCAAGTTTAATCATAAACCCAGTCCTTTTTTAAAAACTGTAATAACAAATACTCTTTTCTTTTCTTTTCCTTTCTTTTTTAAAGATCCTACCCATTCACTTGACAGAGAGAGACACAGCGAGAGCAGGAACACAAGCGGGGGGAATGGGAGAGGGAGAAGCAGGCCTCCCGCAGAGCAGGGAGCCCGATGCAGGACCCGACCCCAGGACCCCAGGATCATGACCTGAGCCGAAGGCAGATGCCCAACAACTGAGCCACCCAGGCGCCCCCTTTTTTTTTTTTTTTAAGAATTTATTTATTTGAGAGAAGGAGAGAATGAGCGGTGGGGAGGGGCAGAGGAAGAGAGAAAGAAAAAGAGAGAGAAGCAGACTCCCTGCTGAGCCGGAAACCCAACCCAGGCCGATCCCAGGATCTGGAGATTATGACCTGAGCCGAAGGCAGGCACTTAACTGAGTGACCCAGGCACCCCTCAATCTCAGGCTTATAAAGTCCTTACGAAAAACACAAACTTTGAGTAGAAATCACAATATAATTATTAAACTCCTTAAAATACTTGGCTAAGTATTTCACCAAAAAAAAGGTTTACCAAAACCTAGCAACTATTTAATATGACTGACAATTAAGGCTTGTGTCTAAAAATGCTATATTCTATTAAATTAGAATATTGAATTATTTTTCTTCTCAGACTGGTTTCCTCATAGTCGATTGTTATTTATCAGCCTTTAAAAATACTTTAGTTTTCTTAGTTAGTGCTCTGAGACACCTACATATAAACTATTACAGGGGTCAAGTTGGAAAATTTTAGCCCTATTTACTTTGAGTATCTATAAGGACAAAATGCTGAACAGATAGGTAAGAGCTACTTGGACGCTTACCTAAAACTGACTTAATTTTCCTTGGAAGGCATATGGAGAAATTGGATAGTAGAATAATTTTCCAATAATAGCAACTGCGCCTGGAATGCCACGGAGAACTCGGATCTCCTCACATGAGGGGTGAGCAGTCAGTCAGCATATTCATGGACACAGATGTCAGAACCAGCACAAGATGCGGTATCACTTAAACTCTTCTGATCCAGCCGAGGAACAAATGGGAACAGGCATTGCCTTCCATTTATTTCTTACTAGTATCTATTGCTTCGGTATAGTTAACTCCATTTAGGTAACTGGATATCACTGTACTGAACCTCAAACTGTTTGATAACAAAAGAAGCAACATTTGAGCTCAATCAATCAGTACTTCTTGGGAAGGGGGAAATAGATTTTATCTACAGAGCAATATTTAAGGTTTAGAATCCTTTTGTTTTTATATATCGTTCACATCAATTAATGGAGAATTAAAATAAAAATTCTGGGGGCACCTGGATGGCTCAGTCAGTTGGGTGTCTGATTCCTGATTTCGGCTCAGGTCAGGAGATTGAGACCCGCGTCAGGCTCCACGGTTGGTGGGGAGTCTGCTTAAGATTCTCTCTCTCCCTCTCCCTCTGCCCTGCCTCCCCATGCTTGCTCTCATGCGTGCGCTCTCTCTCTGAAGTAAATAAATAAATATATATATATTTTTAAAGTTGATTTTTCATTTTTTTTTTAAGATTTTATTTATTTATTTGACAGAGAGAGACATAGCAAGAGAGGGAACACAGGCAGGGGGAGTGTGAGAGGGAGAAGCAGGCTTCCTGCTGAGCAGGGAGCCTGATGCGGGGCTCCATCCCAGGACCCTGCATTAATGACCTGAGCCGAAGGCAGACGCTTAACCACTGAGCCACCCAGGGGCCCCAGTAAATAAATAAATCTTAAAAAAAAAAAAATTCTACTATCTCAAAACATGACTGCTCTGTGGTGACTGTCAAAGGAGTAAGAGAGGGAGACTATTGATGCATTCTGATGTAGCATCTGCTTTGTACTGCTTCCTGTAGTGATCTCCACCCAGCTAGACCTAGAGATTAAGATGGAACTCTTAAAAGAATGAATTAATGTAATAATACAGTAAACAACAACAACAACAACAACAAAAAGCCTTCCTTATTGCATTTTCATCTGTCCATGTATTAGACACCAGCATCCCTGTCCCACTTTTAGTCATAACCCTCCCTTTGGGAAAAATTTCCCTCTCCTACCTTTTGATGATCTGATGTAGCTGCCAATTACAGTGACTCATCTCTCTGGCCAAAGGGGTGAGCAAATGACACAGGCCTGGTCAATCATGATACTCAGTGCCTCTTGCCACTGGGAAAGGCCAGGTTTGAGTAGGAGAGCCAGGCTTGGTTTACCAGAGTCTTTTCCTGTTTTCTGGGATTTTTGTATGAAAATGCTGGGACATAAAATCTCTCCCTCTCCTCCAGGGTTGCTATGTCAACCTTCAGCTACCCAGCCTTCTCCTCCCCACTCCCACTCCCTCTCAGTCCTCTCTCAGCACCCCAGTCCAGCTCCGAACAGCTAAGTCATATTCAAGCACTCTTGAAAATGTTGAATAACCCATGGTGACAGTTATCAATTTATTTCTTTTCAGCTCCTGTGTCCACTCTGTGAGAATGGATTGATTTTTTTTGAGAGAGAGAGAGAATGCATGCATGCAAGCCCAGGAAGGGGGGAGGGGCAAAGGGAGAGGGAGAGAGAATCTTAAGCAGGCTCCACCCCCAGCATGGAGCCAACTTGGGACTTGATCTCACCACCCTGAAATCATGACCTGAACCAAAAATCAAGAGTCGCAGGCTTAACCAGCTGTGCCACCCAGGCGCCCCAATGGATTGCTCCTTATAGCATTTCTTCATTATGGTGAGCACTACGCCAGCAGATGGTATGGGAGAGACATTTCAGGAAGAAGGAGGTTTGTGGCGTCAGTGTGCTGTGTTCTGCTTTGTTAACTTCCGCTGAAAGGCGCATCAGTGTTTTGTGGAGGGGGATATCCAGAGACACTGCACCACCTACACACCGTCCCCTGGTGACCTTGCAGCCAGGCCCAGGCCCAGTGGTGACCACTTGACCACAACTCTTCTTACACGGACGCTGGATTGTTCCAGACCTCCTGTCAGCAGTGGTTCCTGGACTCCCTCTGTGCACCATCCAACCAGCCTTGGCTCATCTGTGCCCTGGAGGGTGTTGCCTGTAGCCTGGTGACTATGGACCAGCTTTGACTCAGGTAACCCAGCAAACTTCCCTGCCACCCAATGGGTGGCAACCATAATTTCCTTAACGAGGTCTAAACCCCACCCTTGGGGAGTGGGCTGTCCTCCAAGTTTTCCCTTCCTTGGGAACTCTCCAACAGCCTAGATACACATCTAGATACCTAGATACATCAAAGATACCCTTTATATCTTTTAAAGTTACTCTCCTATTCTAGTCTAATAATTCTTTATATAAAACCTCCCTTGTTCAAATTGTGTGTGTTTTGTTTCCTGATTGAACCCAGACTGATTAACCCATTCTTCTTTTTTTTTTTTTTTTGGTTAAATACAGTTGATTTTTTTTTTTTTTCAAGTAAGCTCTGTACCTAACGTGGGGCTTGAAATCATGACCCCGAGATTGAGAGTCACATGCTCTACCGACTGAGCCAGCCAGTGCCCCTAACCTGTTATTCTTTTTTTTCTTTAAGATTTATTTTATTTATTTTGGGGGCACCTGGGTGGCTCAGATGGTTAAGAGTCTGCCTTTGGCTCAGGTCATGATCCCAGGGGCCTGGGATCGAGCCCCACATTGGGTTCCTTGCTCAGTGGGGAGCCTGCTTCTCCCTCTCCCTCTGCCATTCCCTCCACTTGTGCTCTCTGGCTCTCTCTATCTCTCTGTCAAATAAATAAATAAAATATTTTTAAAAAAAGATTTATTTATTTTAGAGAGGGAGAGAAAGAGAGATGAGTGGGGGGAGGGGCAGAGGGAGAGAAATCTCAAGCAGACTGCCCAGTGAGTGCAGAGCCTGACGTGGGGCTCAATCCCACCACCCTGAGAGCATGGCCTGAGCTGAAACCAAGAGTTGGACACTCAACTGACTGTGCCACCCAGGTGCAGTCCACTAACCTGTTATTCTTAATATTAATTTTAGTTTCTGTGATTGACTTGGATCTTTTCTTACCTCTATGTTGTTTTTTTTCCTCACTATTTATACATTTTTATTTTTATTTTTTTGATGATTAATATTTTTTTAATTAACATATAATGTATTAATTTGTTTCAGGGATACAGGTCTGTGATTCATCAGTCTTACACAATTCACAGCACTCACCATAGCACATACCCACCCCAATGTCCATCACCCAGCCACCCTATCCCTCCTACCCCCCTTACCTCTGTGTTGTTAATGTTTTTATTATTATTTTATTTCTGAAGTTCTATGTAAAATGGGAGAAGCCATGCCTGTCTTATGTGTTATCATGAATAAGAGAGAGTTTGTAAATTATGAAGTGGTATTTTATGTGTGTTGTATTTATTATCTAATAATGCTTCTTTATCTTTCTGGATTTTCTTTCTCCTCACCCTCTGTCTGAATGTTTCTGGAAGGCTGGTTCTTGACTTTTGCCTTCTCCCTATTCCCTAGCTTCCGATAGCTTCATGCCGATCTCTTGCTGGAACTCTGGGCTCACATCTCCATTACTATCATCAGTTATTCCCCACTGTCTAGATGCTGGAAGATAATGTCCTAAATGTTTAATTTGACAGTCAAGACCCCATTAATTCAACATACATGAGGACCTATAATGTGCAAGGCACTGCTCTAGATGCTGGGTATACAGAAGTAAATAAGGTAGGCAAAACCCTTACTTTTATGGAGTTTACATTCCACAATTTAACCATAATCTATTCTTTCAGACCTATCTCCCTTCATCAACTTGTGCTCCAGGGGAAAGTGAACATCTCTTTGTTATTTTCCTGCCCCTTTACCAAGTATCATACCTGAAACGATCTTCACCTTCTCTGTCTATCCAAACCCAAGCTTTCTTCAAGATCCGGTTTCAACCCATCCATGAATCCTCAGGAGACTACTCTCAAAGCACTTTTTATAGCGGTAGTTCACAACTTTTCTCCATAACAACTTATCTGAGAGATAAAATATGCCCTTTTGTAACAGTGGCTCAAAATGCATCTATTCTCAATGGGTAAAGAAAGGGTTTTTACCAAAATCTCAGCACATGGGTGTGGGGACATATATAATTTGAAGAGTCTCCCCAGCCACAGTAAACTATGGCTCTTTCCCTGTTGAGAACAGCTGGTCTATACCTTATGCTTCTCAATGAAATGTGTGCTGCTTTTAAAACATTTTCATTATTCAAATTCTCATGTGTCATCTCTTTAAATAAATGGGAATGCATTAGAAAGAAGTCAGTGGAGGGGGGCACCTGGATGGCTCAGTCAGTTGACTCTTGGTTTTGGCTCAGGTCATGGTCTCAGGGTTGTGAGATCAAGCCCCAAGTCAGGCTCCATGCTTGGTGCAGAGTTTGCTTGAGATTCTCTCCCTCTTCCTCTGCCCCTTCCCCTGCTTGCATGTTCCCTCTCTCTCTCAATAAATACAGAAAAAAGAAAAAAGAAGTCAGTGGGTCTACTACTTCTTGACCATCTTCTCTGCCCACAATTCATGGTTGTGTATACAGATGGTCCCCAACTTAACGATGGTCTGACTTATAATGGTTCGACTTTACGATGGTGTGAAAACAATACGCATTTAGTAGAAACCATACTTTGAATTTGGATCTTTTTCCAGTCTAGGGATGTGCAGTGTGATCCTCTCTTACGATGCCAGACAGCAGCCGTCACGGCACCCAGTGAGCCATAGGATCAGGAGGGTAAACAACTGGTTCTCTTACACAAACACTCTGTACCCATACGACCATTTCAGTACAGTATTCAATACATTACATGAGATATTCAGTACTTTATTATAAAATGGGCTTTGTGTTAGGTGATTTTGCCCAACTGTAGGCTAATGTAAGGCTTCTGAGCACATTTAAGGTGGGCTGGGCTAAGCTATGATGTGCGGCAGGCTAAGTGTATTAAGTGCATTTTTGACACGATATTTTCAATTTACAGTGGGTTTATCAGGACATAGCTCCCTTAGAAGTCGAGGAAGATCTGTATTACACACAGAATGTTAAGAAATATTGAAATGATTATTGATTTTATTTGTAAATTGCAAATATATATATTTATATGTTACTCACCTTAACAACTATTGCCAATGCTTTCCATTTTTTTTCCCCAAAGGATTTCGAAGCCCATTCTTTGGTCTCATGCACTAAATTTCAGATGGAAAAATCAAGGTTACAGCTAAATATAAGAGTTAAAGCTATAAAACTTCTAGAAGAAAACTTAGGGAAAAATTTTATGACCTTGGATTAGGCAAAGAATTCTTGAATATGATATAAAAAGCACATAATTATTAGAATGATTAAAAAAGTTTAAGTTAACAATACCAAGTGCTGGCAATGATGCAGAAAACCTGAAACTCTCCTACATTGCTAATGAAGTTGCAAAATGGCACAGCAATTTGAAAAATATACCTACAGTTTCTTACAAAGCTAATCACATACCTATAGAATTTATCAAATATATAGTTTATTATTATTTTTAGTGGCAATATAATAATACAGAATCCCAAATATGAAGCTACCTTTATTAAAGATTAACATTTTGCTTTTCAATGAGGTAATCTTTCCTTACAATATCTCTTAATGTATTTTTTCTTTTTTTTACAGTTTTATTTATTTTTTTTGACAGACAGAGACAGCGAGAGAGGGAACACAAGCAGGGGGAGTGGGAGAGGGAGAAGCAGGCTTCCCGCGGAGCAGGGACCCCAATGCGGGACTCCATCCCAGGACCCTGGGATCACGACCTGAACGGAAGGCAGACGCTTAATGACTGAGCCACCCAGGCGCCCTTAATGTATTTTTTTTCTGCATTAAATCATCACCTAGCTGTCTCTTTCAGGTAGACATCCCCACCTCATTTGTCTCCTATAAAGAAACACTTCCCATCCTTTAGTCTTTTTAGCTATTTATCTTATACCCTCTTTAATTTCTCCAACATTCACATGAGGAGAGTAAACGTAGCCACTAACGAAGGGTTTAATTTTGCCTAAATATAAAAAGAATATTTCAATAAAGTGATTACTAGGGAAAAAATGTAATAAAGTACTAGCAACATGTTTGAAGCTGCCTTTGGAAAATTAGCCACCCCCGCCCTTTCCCCATGTCTGCTGGTTCTGAGATTCTATCTTTGAACTCCCCTCATTCTGATGAGTCCTGAAAACAGAAAGCTCCCTCCAGTGCACAGTTTGTATTCTTCTTATTAGGCATTTTAAGTTTTAATTTATAGAATGTGTCAGTCAGAGAAAGACAAATACCATATGATTTCACTCATATGTGGAATTTAAGAAACAAAACAGATGAGCAAAGGGAAAGAGAGAGGGAGAGAGGCAAATCAAGAAACAGACTCTGAACTATAGAGAACAAATTGCTGGTGACCAGAGAGGAGGTGGGTGGAGGATGGGGGAAATGGGGGATGGGGGAAATAGGTGATGGGGATGAAAGAGCGCATTTGTGATGAGCACCAGGTGATGTATGCAAGTGTCGAATCACTGTATTATACATTGGAAACTAATATAACACTGTATGTTAACTAACTGGAATTAACATTTTTAAAAAATGAAGTTTTAACCACAGAATGATAAAGGGAAAGTGGTAGAATAAATAGGAAGTTCTTTGAATTGGAGGGAGTTAGACCTGGATTCTTGTCCCGTATGCAATTAACGAGCTGGGACACCTTGGGAAAATCATTTTTCTCTGGGTCTCAGATTTGCAGTTGTTAAGTGAGGGAGGGTCAGACTCAAAGCTCCCTCTGGTCCCTTTTGGCACTTGCATTTTCTGATTTTGTAGTTATAGGTGTCATGAACGTTACTAGACTGAATTGTTCTCCCCCGTGGCAATCTTAAGGGCATTAACAGAAGTAACTTCTCTTGCTTACTTGGCTCTCAAGAGGGAAGCACTTCAGGGTGCCTGGGTGGCTCAGTTGGTTAAGCGACTGCCTTTGGCTCAGGTCATGATCCTGGAGTCCTGGGATCGAGTCCCACATTGGGCTTCCTGCTCAGCAGGGAGTCTGCTTCTCCCTCTAACCCTCCCCCCTCTCATGCTCTATCTCATTCTCTCTCTCAAATAAATAAATAAAATATTAAAAAAAAAAAGAGGGAAGCACTTCAGTGACTTGAGAGTGTTGAAGAGATGGAACACTTCAAATTCCCTTTCATAATATGAATAATATAATATAATACTCTTAAAGAAATCCTAAACCGGATTATTGGATAGCTTGAGAATATGTGATTGAGTCACTTACAAAGCTACTATCCATTTCTATATGTAGGAACTTTGGGGGTTTTCCTCTATTCCTTGCAACAAGTGGTAGCAATTAGAATTTAAGTAAGGCAGGCTTTGCCAGAGTTTAAGATTCTGTATTCCTTTTGGTGAATGAGATGATTGAAGAAGTAAGTAATAGAGGAATGATCCCATAGTTTCAAAATCTCGACTTTACAGGACTCTTCCAAAAGAAAAGAACATTTTATAAGCAAGATCTAAAAACCATGCCAATACAAAATCTATGGCTAGAAAATTCATGAAGTTTTGAACTTATATATGTTAGAGTTTGCTTCGTTTTCTTCCCTGAGCACTCCTCACGCAATGTTGCCTCGTAACTGCTTATTTACGGTGACAATGGGGGTCATTCCTTTTTTGCCTAATTCCAAAACTAGAAAATTCAGAGACAAAACAGTGAATGATTTGTTTCATTGATTATCAGTTTGGTTTCTATTGATTTTCAATCTTTCTGTGTTCTTATGTTTTAGGAGTACTAGCTTTAAGCAGCTGGATCTTTATTTTTACTTTTATTTTTTTAAGGTAGGCTCCACGCCCAATGTGGGGTTTGAACTCATGACCCTGAGATCAAGAGTTGCATGTTCTACTGACCGAATCAGCCAGGCACCCCTGAACACCTGGATTTTTAAAAATCCAGTCTGACATTTGCCTTTTTTTATGGGAAAATTTAACACATTTTCTTTTATTATGATTATTGAAATATTAGGATTATAGAAATAAATCTTATTATGTCTTTTCTCTTTGTGCTACCTTTTTTGTCTCCCCTCCTCACTATTGCTGCCTTTCAAATTCATCAAGTTTTCCTTTCCTCTTCCTATCTGATTTTTTATATGTACTAACTTAAAAGTAATATATTCTTTTTTAAAATTTTTGCTATTCTCATGTGAATAGTTGTCAGAGTTTACAGAGTTATAGAGTTCAATATTTTTACTTAAAAAAAATGCTAAGCCCTTAGAATGTTTTAATTCCGACCACCCGTCACGATTTATAAGTTACTATAATAGTGTTTGAGACCACTTATTCCCATCAATTTTTATTAAATTACAACCAATGTAATCAATTATTACAAACAATCACTGTTGCTTTCTTTTGCCCACATATTCCTGACATCCTTGAGCACCATTTCTTTGCCTTAAGTCCTTCCTTGGAAATTCGTTCTATGAGTTCTTTTGGTAGTAAGAACTTTCAGTTTTTATTGTCTGGAAATTATTCCCGTTCCCCCCTAGTTCTTAAAGGGTACAGACTAACAGATTGACAGCTGTTTTAACACAGCTGATTGAAGATATTATTCCACTATCTTCTGGCTTCCATCATTGCAGTTGAAAAGTCAGGTGTTGGCCTAATTGTTATTTCATCGTGCATGATTATTATTATTTTTTTAAGATTTTATTTATTTATTTGAGAGAGAGAGAATGAGAGAGCACATGAGAGGGGGGAGGGTCAGAGGGAGAAGCAGGCTCCCCGCCAAGCAGGGAGCCTGATGCGGGACTCGATCCCGGGACTCCAGGATCATGACCTGAGCCGAAGGCAGTCGCTTAACCAACTGAGCCACCCAGGCGCCCTCATCGTGCATGATTATTATTCCATTGTGGGTAATGTGCCTTCTCTCTGCATGCTTTTGGAGTCTTTTTATCTTTCAGTGTTTGCAGCTCTAACTAGGTATAGATTTTTTTTTTTCTCTCTCTCTCTCTCATTTTGCCTTTTTAGTTTGGTTCAGTTTGGTTTTCCTAGATCTGTGTCTTTTCACAATTCTGGGAAATTCCCAGTTATTATCCTGACAAATACTATTTCTTACCCATTCTATTACCTCATCCTGGAATGATAATTAGACCTCTTTACATCCTATGTCTTTTACATTTCTATTTCAAATTTTGCATCTCTGGGATATATTCTGAATTTCTTTGTATCTTTCTTCCAGTTCTCAACTTGTCTCTTCAGGTATAGCTAACCTGCGATTACTCCATTGTCTACTATTTTTATCGATTCAGTTTTTGACTTCTAGAAATCTATTTGCTTCCTTTAAAAATCTTTTCATTCATCTCTAGTGTCTCATGTTCTTTTTTTTTTTTTTTAAAGATTTTATTTATTTGACAGAAAGAGACACAGTGAACGGGAATACAAGCAGGGGGAGCAGGAGAGGGAGAAGCAGGCTTCCCGCCGAGAAGGGAGCCTGATGGGGGGCTTGATCCCAGGACCCTGGGACCATGACCCGAGCTGAAGGCAGACGCCTAATGACTGAGCCACCCAGGCGCCCCAAGTGTCTCATGTTCTTTATTCATATTTTGAATTTTCACTTTTATGCCTTTAAACATATTAGATATAATTATTTCATATTCTGTGTCTAATAGCCACAACATCAGAAGGCTTTTGGGGTCATTTTCTCCCTGTTGTTCCTGCCATCTCTTATTCATGGTGCCTTGCTTCCTTGTGTTTTATGTGATTCAACACAGTTATTCCTTTTTCTTGGATCTTTATCTATGCAAAATTTTGAGGCCTGGATTTTATTTTCTTTTGCCAGACATCTAAGGGACAATATCACTACTTTGAATAAAAATTTTAGCTTAAGTTTGGTTTTTTGTTTTTTGGGTTTTTTTGTTGTTTTGGATCACAGTGGCCAAAAGAGTTCAGGCTGGAAATCCCGGTGAGAGTCAGGCCATTACTTCCTGTCAGAGAGCGCTTTTACTTGGTTTGAAGGTCTGAATATTTCTTACTTTCCTGCTATCTCAGGAGTTTAAAAATATATTTTTATCCTTTATTTGTCTTATTGGGAGAGTCATTTAGAGCATCTAATCTGCCATATGGAATAGTCTGGATATGGTATAGTCTTACAAAATTCCAAGTTGATGCAATTAGTTTTTGTCAGCAGCATTGCTTTTTTAGTACAAGGATCCCAGTGACTAAAATGCCCCACAATTTGGACCAAGCTTAGCAAGAATTAGTAAATGAGAATTTATTACAAAGTAAATGAGACTATAGTTATACCTCTGTGACATCTATGGCACATAGAACATGATACTCACCAGCTTTGAGGTTTCACTATACTTAAGATCTGCACCGCTGACTTTGAAATGTGAAATGTGAGTTTTAAAAGAGACTTGGATGAAATTTCTCATAATAACTTAATGTTAATGAACAAGTTATATTGATTTAAGTGCAGGATCTACTCTGGGAATAGCTGTTCATAGCTGATACTGGATAGGAAGGAAGGTATAAATTCCCACTGATGGATGTAGCCAAGTGTACTGTGTGGACACCCAGAGAAAACATTCCTCTTTGCCTTCTTTTATTTTTTCTTTCGACTTGATTAGTTGCCCTGTGGTCAGACACAGGGCAATGTTTTCTGAGAACATATCTAGAAAATAGTTCACTTAGGAAATTCATGTGAATAAACTACCCTTAAAGCCAATAGCAAGATGGTAAACATCATGTGCCTGAGAAAGACAGATGACTATATCCCTGTTTCTTCCTCCAGGGAACACAATGAAACCTGCTGTAGTAAGAGTTCCACCAAACCAATGAAAAGAAGTAAGTCCTATATTCAGCTGCTGCTTTTTGTAGTCAATGTAGATCAAGATTTCTTCTGGCATAAAAATGTTTCATGTCTTTGATTCACTGAAGGCTGCTAATAGAAACTTCCATCATCTCTGGGAAAGCAGTAGCTGAGTGTGCGCCTTACTAGAGGGTGAGTAGCTCACGGCCAATGATGGCACCACCACCCCCTCCCGCCCCCACCCCAGGTCCTGATCAGGCAATTTAGAATGCTGGTCAAAGAGAGACAGTCAAGCAGTTCAGAATGTGTGTGCATAAATCTCACAAACAGCAAAATGGGTGAAGGGGAGTGGGAGAGACAGGCTTCCAGGTGTGGAATGAAAAAGTCATAGGAATAAGAGGCACAGCATAAAGAATATAGCCAATGATATTGTAATAATGTATCAGGACAGAGGGTAGCTACACTTGTGGTGACCACAGCGTAACTATAAACTTGTCCAATCACTATGTTGTACACCTGAAACTAATGTAACAGTGTGTGTCAACTGTACTTAAAAAAAAAATCTCAAATAGCAGCTTGTTCCATTAATGAGTTCCCACTGTGGTCTGGCATTGTTCTAAGTGCTAGGAATACAATAGTGAGCAAAATAATCCCATCTGTTCCATCTGTAGGGACAGTTCACAGTCCCCTGGTGGGGGACAGACAAAAAGAGACAATTCCATTATTAGAGTTGAATGAGGGCCTGGAGAGGAGTGGTAGAAACTGCTACCTAAACCATCTCTATGTCCATTTACTGGTTCCACATTGAGCTTTTCAGTCAAAATTGTAATACCTGTCACAACAGAGCATATAAAATGGTATGCTAGAAATCATGTCCCTAACATAAAAGAGATATGGAGGGTGGGGGAGGGCAGGATGGGAAAGGGAACAAAGAATGATGAAAATACTATGATCATTTGACCCTTTTTGACCTTTCAAAGAAGTTTTAAATATGTTATATCAAGAAAGCCTGCTGAATCAGTGAAACATTGGTACATTTGTCTGACATATGTAACTCTTAGACAAGAGTGGGAAAAGGAAGTGAAGAAAATTTTTAGTTTGGAACTAAGGAATCAAATTTTGGTATATTTCCATGTTAAAAAAAACAGTCTTATTTTAAAAATAAATTCCTTATGTAAAGATTATTTTTAGGGTGCTTGGGTGGCTCAGTGGGTTGAGTGTCTGACTCTTGGTTTCAGCTCTGGTCATGATCTCAGGGTCCTGAAATAGAGCCCCAGGCTGGGCCAGGCTCTGTGCTCAGTGGGGAGTCTGCTTGAGATTCTCTCTGCCTGTCCCTCTGCCCTTCCCCCTCTGTCCCTCCCCCTGCTCGCAGGCAGGCACACGCACTCTCTCAAATAAGTAAATAATCTTTAAAAAAAAGAATATTTTTTAGGACAGTGAAAAAAAACTGTATGATATTATAATGATGAACACATGTCATTATACATTTGTCCAAACACATAGAAGGTACAACATCAAGAGTGAACCCTAATGTAAACTAGGGACTTTGGGTGATGGTGACATGTCAGTGTTGGTTCACCAATGTAACAAATGCATCATTCTGGTGGGGAATGTTGTAATGGGGGGCCCTATGCGCGTGTGGGGGCAGGGAGTATATGGGAAATCTGTACCTTCCTCCCAATTTTGCTGTGAACCTAAAACTGCTTTGAAAATAAAGTTCTGGGGCGCCTGGGTGGCTCAGTCGGTTAAGCGTCTGCCTTCGGCTCAGGTCATGATCCCAGGGTCCTGGGATCGAGCCCCACATCGGGCTCCCTACTTAGCGGGAAGCCTGCTTCTCCCTCTCCCACTCCCGCTGCTTGTGTTCCCTCTCTCGCTGTGTCTCTCTCTCGGTCAGATAAATAAAATCTTAAAAAAAAAAAAAGAAAGTTCTGATTTAAAAAAAAAGAATATTTTCCATCTTGGTGGAACAGGAATGGCTGTCGCACTCAAAGTGTTGGGAGTTGTCTTAGGAATAATAGTTAAATAAAGCTTAGCACTTTCAATAGGGGCATTAAGACCATTTTTATCTCCTTCAGAAGCCAAACCCCAGTGCTGGCTTCCTGCACCAGCGCTCCCTTTATACGCACCTTGTAATTTGGTTCCTGCTGCTTGTCAACACCTGCACTTCTCTGTGTTCTATCCGCTTGAGCTCTGGGCACAAAAGCAGAGCTTGATAAGTATTTTGGCGACTGTCTCCCTGGTGACTGTGGTAGGAAATAACCTTTGACCTCTCCTCTATTGTTTGTAGTGAAAGCCTGACTTGGGGCTTGCAAGCTTTCTTTTGCACTCTCCTGAAAAAGCAAGGCTGCCATATTTTCTCTTGGGCCCTGGCCATCTGGCCCACTCACCATGCATTGTTTTCTTGGATCAGGAGATCAGGGCAACCACCAATTCTCCCTGAGGGGGAGCAGGTGAAGGAGGGGTGTGGGAGTGGGAAAGCCTCATTAAGGAGTATTATGGGCACGATACTTGCCAGGATAGCCTGGCATGATGAGAAATCTTTATATTTTCATATCTTCAACCACATTCTTCTGCTCTGTGTGCCTTTCTCATGGCTAGTTCTGAAATTTTTACTTATTTTCTCTTACTGAGAAAAAAAAGTCTGTATTTAACTTAAAATCATTACACTGAGAGACTTTCAAACACCTGGCCCTTTGCTTCCCATTGTCAGGTCACAAAGA
The DNA here is from genome assembly GCF_029215605.1 of Mirounga angustirostris. Lineage (NCBI taxonomy): Eukaryota > Metazoa > Chordata > Mammalia > Carnivora > Phocidae > Mirounga > Mirounga angustirostris. Next base: position 79,233,277 of record NW_026991713.1, read on the forward strand.
TAAGTTGTGTTAACAAGTGGGACACAAAAGAGGGTTTTCATGAGTCCTAGGAAAATTAGATGTTAGGATACAGACTGTAGATGGGATGTTGTGTGGGAACTCTGGGTGCTGGTGATAGTTGGTGTTGGTGGAAGTGAGTCAGACATCAAGAGAAAGGAGGGATATAGCATGAAAGAAGATACTTGGCCTACCTCAGATATTTTGTTTAGGGCAAAATTAACACCTATCATGCAGCATGCATTTGCCCAAAGGTAATTTTCCTAATTACCAGCAGGGGGACCTCGCTTATAGTAGTCAGGTGACTGCATTTTGAAGGCTCCTCATGGAGTAGGAAAACCAATTGGCTTTTCAGCATTAATTTGGGGACCTTGGTTTTGCATGTAGCTTTTGAATAAGATGCAACTTTATGCAAATCTTTATCGGTGGGTTAAATAGCTTGATTAGACTGAGGTTTTTATTGCTTTTTTTTTTTAAGTAAATCATATCTATGCCCAAAGTGGGGCTTGAACCTGTGATCCTGAGATCAAGAGTTGCATGTTCTACCCACTGAGCCAGCCAGGCACCCCAAGGTTTTTATTGTTGTTGATTCCATGACAGGTTCAATTTTCACTAAGTTAAAAAGATATTCATTCACAATTCCTTTTTTTTTTTTTTTTTCCTGTTTGGTTTCTAGTTGGTCAGTTCCAGTTTTTAAACTTACCCTCAGGAATATTTTGTCCAGCCACGGGAAATTCCAGGTATGTATCCAGGCTTGCACAGGAATCAAACCTTACCTTTTTCTGCATCTCATATCCTATATCCAAGTCCTATTGGTTCTTACTTTCCAAATATAGTATATTCTTAAATCAAGTATGTCTCAACATTACCATCTTAGTCCAAAACACCATTACTTATTTCCTAGACCATTGAACTTGCCTTGTAACAGGTTTCTTTACCTCCATTACCCCTTTGCCTCCCACCCATCCAGCTGTCGGGTTGAGCTATTGAGTCTCCAGAGGTTCAAATAACAATTTTTTTTTTCAAGGAAATCATCTTGGTGGTCACCTCCCCTCCCCCAATTTGTTTTTGCCTTATCTGGATGGTCATCCCTGGGGCGGTGGGTTAAATAGCTTGATTAGACTGAGGTTTTTATTGCTTTTTTTTTTTTAAAGTAAATCATATCTATGCCCAAAGTTATCCCTGGACAGGTGATGTATGGGAAACTAGAGGTTGCATAAGTAAGTGCAAATCTCTTCCACGGAGTGTAGCACACTGAAAAGAATATTCTAGTTCATGTTGGACAGGAGGATTTTTGCAAAGAATTCAACCAATAAGGGACTCTCACCTTAAAAACTTCTGCTTCAAAATAAACAAGTTCCAGGACAAAAGCTTAGTGTGATCAGAGACTCCAAAGGGTGTGAGCAGAAGGTCACATAACTTATGAAGAATAAGGTCCAGAATGTTTCAAGGAAAAATAAACTTGACACTATACAAATAGGATGACCTCAGTAAACATGATAACATAAAACACGGGCCAAGTTGAAAGGAACATTTGTCTTAAAGGAATTTCTTTTTCCCCCTAGATTTCTATTTGCAAGCTCCAAGTACTATTCCCTTCTCCATCCGATCTGAGGTATGACTCTATCACATCTATAACACAACTGTAGCAAAATGCCAGTCCACAAACTTCACTGTACAAGAAATCTACGTTTATCTTTTTATAACCTAATTTCTGTTTTGAGCCCTCATTCCTCCAATGCAGCAAAAATTGATCTCTGCTAAATTGGGCTAAATTGGTGATTTCCTCCCACGCTTCCCAGAGTTGCCTCTAATTTCGGAAGCATGTTCCAAGTGACAAGAAGCAGGGCATGGGGGATGTAGGGTTTGAGTCTGGTCTCTGGTCGTTATCAGTCCATGCTGGAATCCACTGTGACAGCCAACCCGGAAACATAATACCTCCCGCCACTGTGGCTCCCACAGGGACTACTCCCTCATATCTATCTGTTGGCCACACCCCAGAGTCATTTCTCTTTGAGGCCGTTCTTGCTCTTTCCCTTTGATCTGAGAATCCACAAACCCATCTGGAGCTTCGGTAATCCCCTCTTCCTATCTGACTCTTGAATGGGGAGAAGAAGAAGGGACAGACCCTGCTCAGAGGCTACATTAGCATCTATGTTCTGACTTCTTTCTAACACATCTCCTTCCCCCACACCTGGGAAATCTTTGTGTAGTCTTGGGTGGAAACTCGTTCTCTAAATTACCAAGTAAACTTCTACATCTTATGTATGCCTTCCTTATTTCCCATTCCCCTTGGGGCCTGAACTTTGAAGACTTAAATGCAAAAAGAAGTTCATTTTTTTCCTCTGCTTTCTGTTAACCTAGTCTACCTGGGGGTAACAGAACTCAGAATAACATATCTGCTGTTTGAAGGAGGGTAAGAATGAAGAAGTAGTAGAAAATTTTAGGGGAAAACATTGACTAATACTTCGTAAGTGTATCCTACCTCATAGCTTTCTACTGATCAATTCCCTAAAGAGAGGTAGCTGGAATGGCATCTGAAAGAAAGACTAAATATTTTGATGCATGCTAAATGATGCATACAAGATCTAATAAAATACATAGGAGCTCCTAAGAAAAAATATTACTGTAACAAATGGAAATTATTTAGGATATAATCAGCTTATATGGTTTTCATCTCTGCTATGATCTGACTGTGGAACCCCACCTAGGCTAATCACTTCGCCTTCTAAGCCTGGCTTTTCTCATTTGTAAAGTGGGAATAATAACTCCATTTAACAAGTTTTTAATAAGATTTAAATTACCTTAGGGGTGCCTGGGTGGCTGAGTCGGTTGGGCGTCGGACTCTTGAGACTCTTGGTTTTGGCTTGGGTCATGATCTCAGGGTCATGGGATCAAGGTTTGGGGGGTGGAGGGGTGGACCTTGGCTCCACACTCAGCAGGGAATATGCTAGAGTTTCTCTCTCCCTTTCCTCCCCCCCCACCACCCGCCCCTGCTTGTGTGTGTGTGTGCATGCACACTCAAATAAACCTCTAAAAAATTTTTTTAAATTACATTAGATAATCAAGATGATGCATGATAGTCACTTAATAAATACTTGTTTGTTCATTCATTCATCCATGCGTTCATACTTTCTTTCATCGGGTATGCATGCCTCACTCCTGTAATAGCAAGACTACAGCCACTGTTAATAAACCTTTTGCAAAATGTACAAACACCTGTTGGGTAACAGGTGTGACTCTGCCCTAGCCATTTATCTAGTTAGTAATAGATTAATAGATATAAGCCCTAAATAAGATCAGTGCAGGTAAGCCTCTCATACTCTCATGGATTCATACTCTGATGGATCTAATGAACAATACTCAAGGGTCTTCTATTGCTGTACTCGTTTCTAGTAAATGAACTTTGAGCAGTAGTAGTACTTGTGATGACAGAGAGCCTTTGATTGTGCACAATGTGGGCAACAGCATCCCCCTCACCTCTTCTCTAAATGGATGTTGTCAGTGATATTTTCCCAGCTTCACATAAAGAGTTGGATGGGATAAAATCTTAGGTGCAGAGCAGAATTCATAACTATTCTTTTTGTTTTATTGAAGTATAATTTTCATACAATAAAATGAACAAATCTTAAGTATTCAATTCAATGAATTTGGCAATTCTATACACCCATTCAACTACCACCCAAGACAAGAATTTAACATTTTCATCACGCCCAAAAATCACCTTCATGACTCTTTCTAGTCAATCCCCAATATGGCATAATTTTTTTATTGTAAGATCTCCCAAATGTTCTTAGGGATGTCTTCTGCTTTACTTACCATTTGAACTCTCACAACTTTCTTCTGTTGGAAGTAAACTAATGAGAGGTTTGCATGCATCATCTCAATATTCATAACTATTCTAGGAGGTAGGAACTATCACTTCTTCCATTTTATAGATGAGAAAATTGAAGCTTAATGAGGTAAAGTAAGTTACCCAAAGGTCAAACAGCTCTTAAGCTCTTAAGGTCTCAACAGCTCTTAATCCCAGAGCTGGGATTTGAACTCAGATTGGTCTGATTCTAGAACCTGACTTTTAAATCACTATTCTAAGGAGCAGATACATCAGGAGGTTTAGCTAACAAGTGCAATTTTCCTGGGTCTGGATTTTGTGCATCTGTTATTGTGACAAAAGGAGAGAAAGTAAACTGGTTGATTTAATACCATCTTATAGTATAATTCCATATCTTTTATGATACCTTATAAGCTCGGTTACTCTTTCATGAACTTGTGCCTGCAAGATTTTTACCAGCTGCCCGCTAAGAACCATGATGGGGATCACCCGGACGATGACAGTTAGAAGGGCAAATTTTTTTTTTTTTTAAGATTTTATTTATTTGACAGAGAGAGATATAGCGAGAGAGGGAACACAAGCAGCGGGAGTGGGAGAGGGAGAAGCAGACTTCCCGCGGAGCAGGAAGCCCGATGTGGGGCTCGATCCCAGGACCCTGGGACAATGACCCGAGCCGAAGGCAGACGCTTAACGACTGAGCCACCCAGGCGCCCCAGGGCAAACATTTTTGAGCACTGAATATGTGTCAGGTGCTATGTAAAACACTGCATCGAAATTTCCTGATTTAGTTCTCCTAACGACGTTCAGGGTAGGATCTGTTACTAACAGTTTTACAGACTAAAAATTTGCAGCTTAGCGAGCCTGAGTGACTTTGCCCGGTGCTGTACAATTAGAATGCGGCAGAGCTCATTTTGAATCTTGTCAGGCTGTCCTGAATGCCTGTATGTCATCCCCTGCCGTAAACAGCTTCTTAATCCTCTAGGTAGTCCTGTTAATAAAGAATGGTCTCAGTTCCTGCCTGAACTAGATTTCACCGGTATAAATATGTGAGCATGATCTCTGCCAGCTGGCATGCTTTTAGATAAGATCCTGTTAGTCCCAAACACTTAACTCCACCTGGTCTTCAGAAACTTGGAAAACAGTTGGCCCTTGGCCAAATTATGCGGTACATGAAGTTTGTCTTAGACATTTGATCCTCCTCTGCTCTCTGCCCCTACCCTCGAAGTAGCCTCTCAAACAAAGACTCTTCTTTCAATTGCTGGAGCCCAGGTCTTGCCAGAATTACTGAGTTTACGTGTTCAGACCCTCTGATGCTCCTCGGGCTCCTCCCCTGCCCCTGCCTGTTGATTTTCCCATCTGTACCTGAGCCAGTTTCGTTCTAGCTTTACCACCCAGGCCCGTGCTAATGTCTTCTTGGAGGGAAGTTGGTGAAGGACCTCCAGATGCCTGAGGCTTTCTAGAGCAAGGACTCCCACCTGTTTGGCAACCTGAGTGGTGTGTCTCCCAGGACTGACAAGAAAGGAAGACAAGGTGGCCTTAGTGGTAACAACAGCTGATATATAGCCTTGAATCTGCTCCCTGTGCTGTTCTAAGTCCTTTATATGTAGTAATTTATTTAATCCTTAGAACAGTCCTATAAGATGTGTTAGTCAAGGCTCCAGCAAGAAAGAGGAGGCATGCACAGATGGAATTCTGAAGAGAAGTTAAAGAAGAAACTATTTGCAGATGTGTAGGCAGATTTAAGGGAATCAATCAGGGATATTGAGGCACCCAGCAAACTAGCTGCAGTTGGAAGCTGTTCCCACTCACAGGCTGAAAGGACAAGCAAGGAAATGGTGTAACCAGAGCCTGAAGAGCTATTCTCGGAAAAGCTGCTCTAAGAAACCATCTGCAGTCATGGAAGGATGTGGCCAGAGACCCAGGGTGTGGAGGTGGGGGTGGCAGGTGAAGAGAACAGCTCGGGGGTTAGTGAGCTATTGGAGGAACAAATACTCTAATACCCCCTCCCACCTTCCAATTTCCCTTTGACTGAAACAACTAGAAGCCTGACATCAAGGGAGTCTCGGTGATATAGACTTGAAGTGTCAGTCGCCATGGGGCTCAGTATGGGGCAAAAGGACAGTGAATAACTAGTCCATGAAGAAACTGAGGCACAGAGAGGTTAAGTAACGTGTCCAAAGTCACACAGTTATAAGTGGCAAAACCAGGATCTGAACTGAGGTTGTCACGTCTGGTCTCGGGTTAAGGAGCTCTCCCACGCTAGTGTCTTACAATTTCTCCAAATGCCTTCTCCAGAGAGATTTTGGAAGGTTCCTGCAGGAGGTATTTTAGAGCAGGCACCCTAATCATATTATTCCCACTGACTTGGGAAAGATTCTAGGATCAGGCATTTGGGGCTCACCAGTGGATGACACTGTTGGGATGAATCTGGGCCAAGCATGGAAACTCACATGGGTCTTAAAACTGTTTCCACTAGTAACAGAGAGGAGCACCTGTTACAAATAAAAGGTTGCATTCATCTGTTCAAGATATCCCTGAACACAGTAGCCTCTTGGCAGAAATTACGTCGTGACACATACAGGTAATACCGGTAGGCTTTGGCCAATTCAGTGGGTTCATGATAACTAGCATGGTCAAGTTTATGAAACAGAAAGATCACGAAATACTAAGTTTGTCAGAAAAACACTGATAAGATGGGGAGAATCATTTTGCCTCAACTTAGGAGAAACTGAGACTTGTGGTTTCTGTGTGAGAGAAGCCAGTACTCAATTTGAACTTCTGCAAAAAAAAAAAAGAAAAAGCCACCCACCTGGGTTGAACCCAATCAAGGCAGACCAACTGATAGAAAATATAATCTTTGTGTGGAGACATTTCCTGTGAAATGAGAAGAGGAGGTACAGAAAAACACTCTTTTGTAAAAAGATAGAAAATTCAAGAGAAATGAAGTGATTAGCCTACGTCTTTTTATGTTAAAGAAGGAAAGCTCCAATGAGAGCCATTTAGAGTTTGTTATTTTATTTCTAATTAAGTTTTTTGTTTTCTCCTTTGTAAAATTAGGCAGCGAGCTGGCAGTTTTTATATAAACCAGGGCTTCTAGCAAGAAAAGGCGTGAGGCTGAGAAAGAGAGAAGAGGCCCAAGATGATGCACAGGAGAGTAAGAAAAATATCAACATTTCTTATGTAATTTAGCAACAAAAATGTATAGCATGCAATAGGACACTAAAGCTTGGCATTATTGCTGTAATTTGAGAAAGGAAAGCAGTCTTACTGATCTAGCAATCCTATGAAAGAACCCTGTGAAAAGTAAATGAAATGTATTCAGCTTATGATCAACTGGATGTTATACCCCTAGAGAACGCTCTTGTCTACTAGACGTTTTTTCTCTCCTATTATCTGTTCAAAAAGTGTTCTTTTAAAATTCTATCCTATTAAACTACTTGAAATGTGGATGTTTTCTTTAGGGAAGCAATCTTTATTATTTGTCATGAAGGTGGTATTTAATTGGCTTAACTGTTCTTCTTTCCACAAGTTAGTCATTTCTAGGAGTTGGTTATTAACAGTGTTTATTATACAGAAGGATTTCACATTGCAGCTGGTTTCTTTCAAACCATAAATAATGGAGGCGTACTCTATATAAATAGTCATGCATACCTGAGAAATGCACTCCCCGTTTTCCTTTCCTCTGGACTCCGGGTTTGTTAGGATGCTATGGGATTGACCCTGTGGGGGTAGGGATGGTAAAAGGTTGTCAGAGGGGGCTCCATTTGAGCAATGATCTCAGGAAAGGAGAGTCAAAAAGGTCAAGAGCCTAATCTACATGCATCCAATCCTCCCAAAGGCTGGGAGCTTATACTTGCATTTAAAAGTAAAAATTAAAGGGGGGCCTGGGTGGCTCAATTGGTTGAGCATCCAACTCTTGATTTTGGCTCAGGTCATGGGCTTGGGGTCATGGTCTCAGGGTCGTGAGATCCTGGCCCGCATAGAGCTCTGCGCTCTGCAGGGGGTCTGCTTGAGATTCTTTCCCTCCTCCTCTCCCTCTACCCCTCCTCCTGCTCATGCACATGTGCACTCTCTTTCTGTCTCTAAAATAAAAATAAATCTTAGGAAAAAAGTAAATTGGGGCTCTTGGGTGGCTCAGTCATTAGGTGTCTGCCTTCAGCTCAGGTCATGGTCCCAGGGTCCTGGGATCGAGCCCCGCATCAGGCTCCCTGCTCAGCGGGAAGCCTGCTTCTCCCTCTCCCACTCCCCCTGCTTGTGTTCCCTCTCTCACCGTGTCTCTCTCTGTCAAATAAATAAATAATAAAAAAAAAGAAATAAGGTAAAAATTAAGGAAGTGCTAGCAGCCAAAATGAAGTTCAATCCCTTTGTGATTTCTGACCATAGCAAGAACTGTAAAAGGCATTTCAATGCACTTCCCCACATTTGTGGGAAGACTATGTCTTCCCCTCTTTCCAAAGAGCTGAGACAGAACTAGAACATTTGATCCATGCCCATCCGAAAGGATGATGAATACAGGTTGTGCAAGGACACCACAAAGGTCAGCAAATTGGCGAAGTTGTCCAGGTTTACAGGAAGAAATGTCATTGAACAAGTACAGCGAGAGAAGGCGAGTAGCACACCTGTCCATGTGGGCATTCATCCTAGCAAGGTGGTTAGCACTAGACTGTAACTGGACAAAGACTGCAAAAGCTCCTGAACATAAAGCCAAATCTCACCAAGTAGGAAAGGAAAAGGGCAAATTAAAGGAAGAAGCAATTGAGAAAATGCAGGAATAAAGTAATCTTATATGTGACTTTAAATAAAAACTGTTAAAATGAAAAAAAAAGTAAAAAGTAAGAATGAAATAGGAATACCATCATCTAATTTATAAAATAAAAGATAAATTGAGTAATACCATCATCTAATTTATAAAATAAAAGATAAATTGAGTAATGTCCTTAAGAATCCTAGAAATGGTTTACCTTTAAAATACTATTTAAACCAAGGACATTTGTTTGTAATTAATACATACCAGAGGGGCGCCTGGGTGGCTCAGTCAATTAGGTGTCCGACTCTTGATCTCAGCTCAGGTCTTGATCTCAGGGTCATGAGTTCAAGCCCTGTGTTGGGCTCTACCCTGGGTGTGGATCCTCCTTAAAAAAAAAAATAGGAAGTGGCAGTGTTATGGTCTGTAACCCATTAGAAATAAAGTATGATCAACATTGTTTTTCAATCAGATTTATAGATGTAGTGATTTGATTAATGGGATAGAGAAGAAAAAGAAAGGGGATTAAGAGTATGCTTTGTCTCTATTCTTTCACACTTTGGGAGGTAGGGAAAACCATGTTTGCTGAGCTGTGACAATACATCGTCATCTACCTGTTAACTCTCCTTTAGATAAGGTGGAAAGGCAAAGTTATCCTTAATGGGGGAGGTGGTGGATAACTGCTAACCCACAGGCTGTGATTTTACAACATTCCCCTCTAGGACTTGTGTGCTTGCTGGTAACACATGGCTTCGATAACACACATCCACTCTTTTCATTCGCCCAGTGACTTTGGCTAGAATCTGGGGCCCATCATAGGAAACCACATGTCCCCTGGCACCAACACATCCTCAACAGATAGCTGCCTTCCCACCGTGCAGTCCACACTCCTTCCTATGTTCTCCTTGCTCTGCTTGCCCAAGCCCTTCCTGCCCTAGAGAGCCGGTGTCCATGTGGAGAAGACGATACCCAGCATGAAGGATGAATGTTGCCAAAGGTAGGCAATTTAAAAATATAGGCAGTTTTGATTAGATACAGACACTAATATTAGACAATCAATATTTGATTTCTCAATTCAATATTAATTTCTCATTATCTCTGCATTTCATGATTTCAATGAATGTAACTTTAGCCAAGTCAGTATGATGAGCAACTGACAGATTTCATGATTTCAATGAATGTAACTTTAGCCAAGTCAGTATGATGAGCAACTGACAGATTTAAGCAGTTGCAGGACTGTCTTGATATTGGATCCTATCCATCTAATGAAAATATTGTGATTATATTTGAAAGGCATTGTATTTTGCTTTATCTAGTCATCTCCTTATTGCTCTCTACTTTCCCTTTCATCTCCACAAACCCTTGAAAAATATGGTGGCTTCATTGACTCTCTTATTTGCCACAAGCTATGTACCGACTTGGTACATGTACAGACTCATTTAATCCTCATGACAACCCTATGAGATGATAACTCTTTTTCCTCCCAGTTTATAGGTGACAAAAATGAGTCAGAGAGGTTCATTTTCCCAAAGGCATACAACTAGTAAGAAGAGAACAGGGATCAGATCTCAGAGGGTCAGGTCCTAGGGCCCGGGCTCTCAACCACCACCTGAAGTGTCTGCACATTGTTCGCTGGTTTGTACTGCAAGAGTGGTTTGACTTGTTCTCATCTTTGCTCTCATGCATGCTGATTTATAAATAGGATTGTTGGCCTAAGGGTTCATACCTGTGTCCCCTTCCCTTCCCTCCTCTGTGTCCTGATTCCTGTCTATATCCCTTATGTTCTCCCTGTGGTCACACCATCTGATTCCACAGTATTCTGAGCCCTCTAAGGGGGGAAGCCCAGCCAGTTGGTGAGTGCACTGCTGACCATCCCCACTGTCCAGATATTTGAATCAGGAAATTTCATGTCAACCAGAGGTACAGGGAAAAAGGAAAGACTGAGTCCTGGATCCAAGCATTCTCCATAGATTTTGGAGAAGGGGCTAGCCCTCTAAGATACAAGGCCCCTTTGGATTGTCTATGATATGTGGCTTTCAAAACTCTTGAGCACAACCTATCATAAAGGATATATTTCTATTGCAACTCACAACACATGTATTTATATACAGAGAACTGAAACAAAAGGTCACAAAATGCTTTACTATGTGGGATGTGCTTTGAAAGTTTCTATTCTATTTTATTAGTTTTTAAAAAAGATACTGGTCCAGATCCAGCAAACTTATTTCATAACCCTCTAGTAGGTCATCACTGGCAGACTGAAACATACAACAATAAAGAAGTATTTTTAACTTAATATATAATGATTTTTCACCAATAATAGATTTAGGCTAAAAATGATAATTCCTTGATTATCCACAAAAAGTTCTGCAAATTATTTGTGTTCTCCTCTGTTTCAGATCCTTGTTGGAGATCAAAATGCCAGTAAGGGCAACATCATGGGAGAGATATGTAAGATAAGACATATGGGCATCAAGAAAGTATTCGTACACCAAAAAAGATTGTGGCCTTTCCTGAATGCCAGCTAAGATTGCCTCGGCAAACTTACCATCTTCTAAAATATTAAGATTTGGTCAGTTACATATTGGGGACAATTGGAAAAATTAGAATGGAATCTAGGTCTTAGGGAATTATTGTTAATTATACTAGGGTGTGGTAATGGTATTATGATCATGTAGAAAAGCATCCTCTCTAAATGTTTATAGTGAGGTATTTATGGGTGGTACGTCATGATGTCTATCATTTATCTTTTTTTTATTATGTTATGTTAATCACCATACATTACATCATTAGTTTTTGGTTTTTTTTTTTAAAGATTTTATTTATTTATTCTTCAGAGACAGAGAGACAGAGAGAGAGAAAGAGAAGCAGAGGGAGAAGCAGGCTCCCAAGGAGCAGGGAGCCCGATGCGGGACTCGATCCCAGGACCCTGGGATCATGACCTGAGCCGAAGTCAGACGCTTAACCATCTGAGCCACCCAGGCGCCCACATCATTAGTTTTTGATGTAGTGTTCCATGATTCATTCTTTGCGTATAACACCCAGTGCTCCATGCAGAACATGTCCTCTTTAATACCCATCACCAGACTAACCCATCCCCCCGACCCCGCTCCCCTCTAGAACCCTCAGTTTGTTTTTCAGAGTCCATAGTCTCTCATAGTTCATCTCCCCCTCTGATTTCGCCCCCTTCATTCTTCCTCTCCTGCTATCGTCTTCTTTTTTTTTCTAAACATATAATGTATTATCTGTTTCAGAGGTACAGGTCTGTGATTCAACAGTCTTACACAATTCACAGTGCTCACCATAGCACATACTCTCCCCAATGTCTATCACTCAGCCACCCCATCCCTGCCACCCCCAACCATTCCAGCAACCCTCAGTTTGTTTCCTGAGACTAAGAATTCCTCATATCAGTGAGATCATATGATACATGTCTTTCTCTGACTGACTTATTTCGCTCAGCATAATACCCTCCAGTCCCATCCACGTCGTTGCAAATGACAAGATTTCATTCCTTTTGATGGCTGCATAATATTCCATTGTATATATATATATCACATCTTCTTTATCCATTCATTTGTCAATGGACATCTTGGCTCTTTCCACAGTTTGGCTATTGTGGACATTGCTGCTATAAACATTGGGGTGCACGTACCTCTTCGGATCCCTACATTTGTATTTTTGGGGTAAATACCCAGTAGTGCAATTGCTAGATCGTATGGTAGCTCTATTTTCAACTTTTTGAGGAACCTCCATACTGTTTTCCAGAGTGGCTGCACCAGCTTGGATTCCCACCAACAGTGTAGGAGGGTTCGCCTTTCCCCGCATCCCCGCCAACATCTGTCGTTTCCTGACTTGTTAATTTTAGCCATTCTGACTGGTGTAAGGTGATATCTCATTGAGGTTTTGATTTGGATTTCCCTGATGCCGAGTGATGTTGAGCACTTTTTCATGTGTCTGTTGGCCATTTGGATGTCTTCTTTGCAGAAATGTCTGTTCATGTCTTCTGCCCATTTCTTGATTGGATCATTTGTTCTTTGGGCATTGAGTTTAAGAAGTTCTTTATAGATTTTGGATACTAGCCCATTATCTGATATATCATTTGCAAATATCTTCTCCCATTCTATCGGTTGTCTTTTGGTTTTGTTGACTGTTTTCTTTTGCTGTGCAAAAGCTTTTTATCTTGATGAAGTCCCAATAGTTCATTTTTGCCCTTGCTTCCCTTGCCTTTGGCGATGTTTCTAGGAAGAAGTTGCTGCGGCTGAGGTTGAAGAGGTTGCTGCCTGTGTTCTCCTTTAAGATTTTGATGGACTCCTGTTTCACATTTAGGTCTTTCAACCATTTGGGGTCTATTTTTGTGTGTGGTGTAAGGAAATGGTCCAGTTTCATTCTTCTGCATGTGGCTGTCCAATTTTCCCAACACCATTTGTTGAAGAGACTGTCTTTTTTCCACTGGACATTCTTTCCTGCTTTGTTGAAGATTAGGTGACCATAGAGTTGAGGGTCCATTTCTGGGCTCTCTATTCTGTCCCATTGATCTATGTGTCTGTTTTTGTGCCAGTACCATACTGTCTTGATGATGACAGCTTTGTAATAGAGCTGGAGGTCCGGAATTGTGATGCCACCAGCTTTGCTTTTCTTTTTCAACATTCCTCTGGCTATTCGGGGTCTTCTGGTTCCATACAAATTTTAGGATTATTTGTTCCATTTCTTTGAAAAAAGTGGATGGTATTTTGATAGGGATTGCATTAAATGTGTAGATTGCTCTAGGTAGCATTGACATCTTCACAATATTTGTTCTTCCAATCCATGAGCATGAAACGTTTTTTCATTTCTTTGTGTCTTCCTCAATTTCTTTCATGAGTATTATATAGTTTTCTGAGTACAGATCCTTTGCCTCTTTGGTTAGATTTATGCCTAGGTATCTTATGGTTTGGGGTGCAATTGTAAATGGGATCAACTCCTTAATTTCTCTTTCTTCTGTCTTCTTGTTGGTGTATAGGAATGCCACTGATTTCTGTGCATTGATTTTATATCCTGCCACTTTACTGAATTCCTGTATGAGTTCTAGCAGTTTTGGGGTGGAGTCTTTTGGGTTTTCCACATAAAGTATCATGTCATTTGCAAAGAGTGAGAGTTTGACTTCTTTGCTGATTTGGATGCCTTTTATTTCTTTTTGTTGCCTGATTGCTGTGGCTAGGACTTCTAGTACTATGTTGAATAGCAGTGGTGATAGTGGACATCCCTGCCGTGTTCCTGACCTTAGGGGGAAAGCTCTCAGTTTTTCCCCATTGAGAATAATATTCGCTGTGGGTTTTTCATAGATGGCTTTTATGATATTGAGGTATGTACCTTCTATCCCTATACTCTGAAGAGTTTTGATCAAGAAAGGATGCTGTACTTTGTCAAATGCTTTTTCTGCATCTATTGAGAGGATCATATGGTTCTTGTTCTTTCTTTTATTAATGTATTGTATCACATTGATTGATTTGCAGATGTTGAACCAACCTTGCAGCCCAGGGATAAATCCCACTTGATCGTGGTGAATAATCCTTTTAATGTACGGTTGGATCCTATTGGCTAGTATTTTGGTGAGAATTTTTGCATCCATGATCATCAAGGATATTGGTCTGTAATTCTCCTTTTTGATGGGGTCTTTGTCTGGTTTTGGGATCAAGGTAATGCTGGCCTCAAAAAATGAGTTTGGAAGTTTTCCTTCCATTTCTATTTTTTGGAACAGTTTCAGAAGAATAGGTATTAATTCTTCTTATATGTTTGGTAGAATTCCCCCGGAAGCCATCTGGTCCTGGGCTTTTGTTTCTTGGGAGATTTTTGATGACTGCTTCAATTTCCTTAGTGGTTATAGGTCTGTTCAGGTTTTCTATTTCTTCCTGGTTCAGTTTTGGTAGTTGATACATCTCTAGGAATGCATCCATTTCTTCCAGATTATCTAATTTGCTGGCATAGAGTTGCACATAATATGTTCTTATAATTGTTTGTATTTCTTTGGTGTTGGTTGTGATCTCTCCTCTTTCGTTCATGATTTTGTTTATTTGGGTCATTTCTCTTTTCTTTTTGATAAGTCTGGCCAGGGCTTTATCAATCTTGTAAATTCTTTCAAAGAACCAGCTCCTAGTTTCGTTGATCTGTTCTACTGTTCTTTTGGTTTCTATTTCATTGATTTCTCTTCTGATCTTTATTATTTCTCTTCTCCTGCTGGGTTTAGGCTTTATTTGCTGTTCTTTCTCCAGCTCCTTTAGGTGTAGGGTTAGGTTGTGTATTTGAGACCTTTCTTATTTCTTGAGAAAGGCTTGTATTGCTATATACTTTCCTCTTAGGACTGCCTTTGCTGCATCCCAAAGATTTTGAACAGTTGTGTTTTCATTTTCATTGGTTTCCATGAATTTTTTTAATTCTTCTTTAATTTCCTGGTTGATCCATTCATTCTTTAGTAGGATGCTCTTTAGCCTCCATGTATTTGAGTTCTTTCCAACTTTCCTCTTGTGATTGAGTTCTAGTTTCAAAGCATTGTGATCTGAAAATAGGCAGGGAATGATCCCAATCTTTTGGTACCTGTTGAGACCTGATTTGTGACCTAGGATGTGATCTGTTCTGGAGAATGTTCCATGGGCACTAGAGAAGAATGTGTATTCTGTTGCTTTGGGATGGAATGTTCTGAATATATCTGTGAAGTCCCTTTGGTCCAGCGTGTCATTTAAAGTCTTTATTTCCTTGTTGATCTTTTGCTCAGATGATCTGTCCATTTCAGTGAGGGGGGTGTTAAAGTCCCTCACTATTACTGTATTGTTGTCAATGTGTTTCTTTGCTTTTGTTATTAATTGGCTTATATATTTGGCTGCTCCCATGTTAGGGGCATAGATATTTACAATTGTTATATCTTCTTGTTGGATAGACCCTTTAAGTAGGATATAGTGTCCTTCCTCATCTCTTATTACAGTCTTTGGTTTAAAATCTAATTTGTCTGATATAAGTATTGCCACCCCAGCTTTCTTTTGGTGTCCATTAGCATGGTAAATGGTTTTCCACCCCCTCACTTTCCATCTGGGGGTGTCTTTGGGTCTAAAATGAGTCTCTTGCAGACAGCATATTGATGGGTCTTGTTTTTTTTTTCCAATCTGATAGCCTATGTCTTTTGATTGGGGCATTTAGCCCATTTACATTCAGGGTAACTGTTGAAATATATGAATTTAGTGCCATTGTGTTGCCTGTAAGGTGACTATTACTGTATATTGTCTGTGTTCCTTTCTGGTCTATGTTGCTTTTAGGCTCTCTCTTTGCTTAGAGGACGCCTTTCAATATTTCTTGTAGGGCTGGTTTTGTGTTTGCAAATTCCTTTAGTTTTTGTTTGTCCTGGAAGCTTTTTATCTCTCCTATTTTCAGTGACAGCCTAGCTGGATATAGTATTCTTAGCTGCATATTTTTCTCATTTAGCACTCTGAATATATCATGCCAGTCCTTTCTGGCCTGCCAGGTCTCTGTGGATAGGTCTGTTGCCAATCTAATGTTTCTACCATTGTAGGTTACAGATCTCTTCTCCCGAGCTGCTTTCAGAATTTTCTCTTTGTCTCTGAGACTTGTAAGTTTTACTATTAGATGTTAGGGTGTTGACCTCTTTTTATTGATTTTGAGAGGGGTTCTCCATGCCTCCTGGATTTTGATGCCTGTTTCCTTCCCCAAATTAGGGAAGTTGTCTTCTATAATTTACTCCAATATATCTTCTGCCCCTCTCTCTTTCTTCTTCTTCTGCGATCCCAATTATTCTAATGTTGTTTCGTCTTATATCACCTATCTCTCGAATTCTCCCCTCAGGATCCAGTAGTTGTTTATCTCTCTTTTTCTCAGCTTCTTTATTTTCCATCATTTGGTCTTCTATATCACTAATTCTCTCTTTGGCCTCATTTATCCTAGCAGTTAGAGTCTCCATTTTTTATTGCACCTCATTAATAGCCTTTTTGATTTTGACTTAGTTAGATTTTAGTTCTTTTATTTCTCCAGAAGCGTTTCTCTAATAACTTCCATGCTTTTTTCAAGCCCAGCTAGTATCTTTAAAATCATCATTCTGAACTCTAGTTCCGACATCATACTAATGTCCATATTGATTAGGTCCCTGGCAGTTGGTACTGCCTCTTGTTCTTTTTGTTGAGGTGATTTTTTTTCCGTCTTGTCATTTTGTCCAGAGGAGAATAGATGAATGAGAGACAAAATGCTAACAGTGTAACAACGTCCCCAGAAAATATACACTAAACAAATCAGAAAAGACCTGAAACCGGGAGAAAAGAAAGGGAAAGAAAGAAAAAAGAAAAAAAAAAAAAGAAAAAGAAAAAGATAAAAACAAACAAAAACAAAACAAAACAAAAAAACAGAATATGATCAAATATAATCAGGCTGGTGCATAGATCAGTGGCACACACTAGATTTTGGGTGTATTTTGGCCTGTTAGAAGAAAGTGCCTCCCAAAATTTTAAAGAAAGAAAAACTTATATACATACAAAAATAAGGGTTAATATGATGAAGGGATGGAATATGACTGTAAAGATGAAAATTATAAAAGATTTTATAAAAGGAATTGATAAGATAAGAAGTTGGTTGAAAAAAGAAAGAAGAGGATTAAAAAAAGAAAGGGAGAGAATGTGATCAGGCAGGAGACTAGAACAAAGCCATACACTAGAGATTTAGGGTATATTTTGATCTGTTAGAAGAAACTGTATCCCAAAATATTAAAGAGAGAACAACTTATATATATATATATATACCAAAAATAAGGGTAACTACTATGAAGGGATAAAATATGACTCTAAAATGAAAAATAAAAAAGATTTTTTTAAAAAGGGATTGATAAGATGTTGGTTGAAAAAGGGAAAAAGAAAAATTCAAAAAAAGAAAAAGAAAATTAAAAAAATTAACTTTGAAAGACTAAAGAATCATGGGAAAAAAGCCATGGATTCTATGTGCCCCTAGCGCTGGAGTTCTGCCGTTCTCATTGATCGGTAAACTTGGTCTTGGCTGGCTGTTCTCGCTGATCTTCTGGGGGAGGGGCCTGTTGCCGTGGTTCCCAAATGTCTTTGCTGGAGGCAGAATTGCCCTCCCTTGCCCTCCCGGCTAAGTAATCTGCTCGGGTTTGCTCTCGGGAGCTTTTGTTCCCTGCAAGCTTTCCGCACAGCTTTGGAGGCCGAGAGTGAAAATGGTGGCCTCCCAATCTGCGACCCGGAGGAGCCGAGAACTCGGGGCCCTGCTCCTCAGTGCGTCCCCAGAGAAAAGCAGTCAATCACTCCCTTCTCGCCAGTCTCCGGCTGCACTCCATGCTCACCTGGCCTGTGACCGAGCATTTCTATCTCTGGCACATGACCCTGTGTGGAGTCTCCAAACCCAGCAGATCCCTGTGGTGCACTCCCGCACGGCTCCTCCCAGGGGAAGAAGGGGAGTCTCCCCGGATCTGCCGCTTGTTGGGTCCCTGCTGGAGGAGCAGTGGCCCGACTGTGCCGCGGATCACGGTTTATGGCAACCCCAAGCTGAGAGCCCACGCCTCAGCTCCGTCTCTGTAGCCGGCTTCCCCCCTCTGATACCTGGGAGCTCTGCCACACTCAGGCACCCCCGGTCTCTCTGTGACCCTGAGGGTCCTGAGACCACACTGTCCCGTGAGGGTTCCACCCCCCACTTAGCCACTGGAGTGATGTCCCTCAGCGGAGCTGACTCCTAAAAGTTCCCATTTTGCGCTCCCACTGCTCTATCACTTGCCAGAAGCGGCCGACAGAGGCCCCCTCCCCCGCTGTCTATCCTCCCGAATATCGCCTCGGATTCACTTCTCCAAACGTCCTACCTTCCAGAAAGTGGTCGCTTTTCTGTTCAGAGAGTTGTTGCTATTCTTTTCTTCGATCTCCTGTTGAGTTCATAGGGGTTCTGAATGGTTTGATCCCTATCCAGCTGAATTCCTGGGACCAGAGGAAATCCAGGTCTCCTACTCCTCTGCCATCTTGCTCCTCCTCCTCATTTATCTTAAAATAAACTTGAACAGCAAACAAAGACTGGGGATAGGCATAGAGAAGCAGCACCATACCTCAGCCTCAGCGACAGCGGATGCTACCATTGTCTTGCTGCCACTTCCCCAGTCCCCTCTGTGATTAAAACTTCAGTTGCTGAGAGAATGAGTAAGAAAAAGGAAATGGGGAGAAACCGTCACTGACCTACTGAGAGTGAGATGTTAAAAAAAATCGCGCTCACGGTTCTGGTTCTGGGATGGCTGTAGCAAGCACACTACCTGTGTCTCCCACTGTGTGCAGCTATAACACCTGAAAAGCTGCATGGAACAGCTACCTGAGGATTCTGAAAAATAAGTCAGAACTGGCAGATTGGGGAAGAAGACCAGAATTTGGAGGAACACAAAAATGGCAGTGAATTTACCTATTTTTAAAAACTTTGTGTTGCCCAGCATGATTCAATACTATCTGAAACTGGGATGTGGACATCATTGTGGACAGAGAGAGAGCTCCTGAAGTCTGTCTGTTCAGGCACAAGGCGCAGGAAAGAGGATAGACAAAGCATTTCTAGATGTAAAACTGAAGGCACCATCCCCTAAAAGAAAAACTTGGCCAATTATACTTTATCAAATGTGAAACTTTTATTATGTGAAAGACATTATAAAGGGAATGAAGAGACAAAGTATAGACAAGGGAAAGTTTTGTAAATCACATATTCAACAAATACTTGTGTCCGGAATATTAGAAAGGACTTTGAAAATTAATAATAAGGAAATAAACAGTCCCCTTTCCCCCAAATGGCCAAGAGACTTGGACACTTCATCTAAAGAGGTATATGGGTATAATTTTTGAAAGATAAATAATATGCAGATATTTTATATCTTTTTTATTATTAAAAAAGAATTTATTAAATATTTATACTCATCAAACTGAAGCCTATGAATGCATCATTGGTCCCGGGCAAAATTCTTGATTACATTAGTAAACGAGTGACTTATGAGCACCTAGAAAAGAAAGCTGTGGTCACTAGAAACCACAGATTCACAAAGAGCAAGTTCATTGGACTTTTCCTTTGATAGAGTTACTATCAGAAAAGTATAAACCAGTTCAAGGCCTCTGTGAAAGCCTCATGAATTCTTTCAGATATATTTGAAAAATATAGGTTGAGGGAAATAACAATAAAGTCATTGATAAACAATGATTTCCAGAATCTGGAGGGAGGTACATCCTTCTTGTTTTTTCCCTTGACTTCCCATAATAAATATTTTGCTTGGTGATTTGATTCATGATAGAGAAAGAAATGCTTGTAAAAATATCTGTAGATTCTGTGAAGGTAGAAGGATTATGCACATTTGGATATCACGATCAGGTTTTAATAAATTCTTGATATTTGAAGGGATGGGATGAAGCAAGGAAAATAAAATCGATGTCGACGATTGTTAAGGTTTTTGTTTTTACATCCATAAAATCAATCATATAAATGTAATATGGAGTTTTGCTATAGTATTTATGAACAAGACCTATATTAACTTAAGCTAAATCTGAGTGCATTTGTTTCCTATTTCTGCTTTGGAAAAACTGTCACAAGTTGAGTGGCTTAAAAGACTAGGAATTCCTTCTCTCACAGTGATGGAGGTCAGCAATCTAAAATGATTCAGTAGGGCTACATTTCATCTGGGGGCTCTTGGGAAGAAGATGTTTCCTTTGCTTGTCCCAGCTCCTGGAGGCTGCCCACACGTCTTGTTCCATGGCTCTGCCTCACTCTGACCCCTGCTTCTGTGGTCATAGCTCCCTCCTGGACTCCGGCCCTCCTGTCTCCTTCTTGTAAGAACACTTGAGATTATATTTAACCACCCAGATCATCCAGAATAATTTCCCGTTTTCAAGATCCTTCACTTCATGGTATCTGCAAAGTTCTTTTTGCCATATAAGGTAACATACTCACAGACTCCAAGGATGAGGACATGGATATCTTTAAAGGGCCATTATTCAGCGAGCCACAATGAGTCAACAGCATGACGTTATCACTAAGAGCTACTGGATCCTTGGATGCATTAATATTTTGAATGAAATATTCTGATAACATGTAATAACTATATTAATCATATAGCAAGCAATAAATAGAATACTTCAAAGGAAAGCTTATAGGGTTTCACTCTACTCCTCCTTATCGGACACCTTACTTGGATAATTGTGTCCAGCTCTGAACACCACACTTGAGAATATAATCAAACAGGGGCACAATCAAAGAAATATTCCGAAAGAGCATAAGAAAGAGGAAATAGAATTAAGAATTGTCTACTAGAGAAAAGAAGTCAAGAGAGAGTATGATCGCTATCTTCCCTCTTTGAAGGGATGACAGCATATGGAATAAGCATTAGAGTCGTGAAAACCTATAAAAAGGCAAACTCGGAAAGGAGCTACACATCACGGAAATGAATTCAGTTCAATGGAAGGAAGAGCTGTCTAATCTGCAGTGGGTGCCCTACAGAGCTACGGAGTTCTCCTTCACTGGAGACTTCTGTGCATTAACTCCTTATGATTTAAAAAAATTTTTTAATTTAAATTCAATTAACATATAGTGTCTTATTAGTTTCAGAGGCAGAGTTCAGTGATTCATCAGTTGCTTATAACACCCAGTGCTCATCACTTCACATGCTCTCCTTAATGCCCATCACCTGGTTACCCCATCCCACCACCCCTTCCCCGCCAGCAACCCTGAGTTTGTTTCCCAGAGTTAAGAGTCTCTTATGGTTTGCCTTCCTTATGATTTATATAAAAGTGATGCGGGGGCACCTGGGTGGCTCAGTTGTTAAGCGTCTGCCTTCAGCTCAGGTCATGATCCCAGGGTCCTGGGATCGAGCCCCGCATCGGGCTCTCTGCTCGGCAGGAAGCCTGCTTCTCCCTCTCCCACTCCCCCTGCTTGTGTTCCCTCTCTAGCTGTCTCTCTCTCTCTCTGTCAAATAAATAAAATAAAATCTTTAAAAAAAAAAAGTGATGCGAACATATGGAGAGTCCTGAGCCAGATGAATTTCAGTGCCCCTCCCACATGTCAAGTTCTTGTGATTCCAATGACTAAATGTCTGTCCCTTCTTGAGGAAAGGAAAGAGAAATAACCAGAGCAGGAGAGCCAGTGAGCAGATAAGGGCTTTGTAAGGGTCTGAATGGGCTGTTTTCATGACTGACAGATTTATGATGGAATAATTTCCTCCGTTTGTCCTGTAATGAGTGTTTGTACCTTGGGTTTGCAGCAAACTCCTTCCCCTGTGAACATTTCCAGCTGGATTTCAAAGAAAGGAAATGGTTTTGCTTAAGTGACAACAGAATTCCTGTTGATTAATTTTTTCCTTATTGTTTTCAGCACAGCCAATAGGTAGCTATTTGTTTCAAAGTAATAAACCTAAAGTCTTATAATTTTAAGATAAATGTTTACATTTAGTTTATTTACATAGCATATGATTTCCTCAATGCCTCAACTTTCCATAGATCCTTTTATTCTGAACACAGAAATATAAAATAGGAACCTAGCAGCATCCTAGCGCTCTCCCGTAGCAAGCGGTACTTCTTGTCGATCTAGTTTTTTTCCATTCTACAAATAAGACTTTTCTTAATAAATACCTCTGTCACCCTCTCCCTCTCTTTGTTTCATACATTTCCTTCTCTCTTTTAGCCTTCTCCCTTTCTCCCACTTCTCCCTCTCCTTCACCCTAGTTTGTTAAGAAAAAAAGGAATCAGATGGTACGCCCTCATATTCCCATGAGCAATCCCATGACACGCCTATTTCTGTGCCCATCACCTTCTTCTTTCCTTCTGTTTCAATGAAAGAAGTGTTCCTCCCTCTCTTCCTCCTCCTTCTTTTTTTTGAAAAGGACTTTTTGTAAAGATCAAAGGAGAGCTAAGTTCTCTGTTTATGAAGAATTAGGGGATGTTGTGGTAGAAAGGAACAGGCCACAAATGAGCAATAAATGTGAGCTAGGCTTATTTTTTGCCCCCATAAAAAGAGAAAAATAAAATGATTTCAGAATTCCTACTGTACCATCTAAAATTTGGTTGTGTTCAACTTGAGACAATCAGTCCACAAGCATTTACCACCCTTTTACCTCATATACAGGAAAGAATTTTATTTTATTATTTTATTTTTTTAAGATTTTATTTATTTATTTGACAGAGACAGAGAGAGAGAGGGAAAGCAAAAGCAGGGGAAGGGGAGAGGGAGAAGCAGGCTCCCCACTGAGCAGGGAGCCCGATGCGGGGCTCGATCCCAGGACCCTGGGATCATGACCTGAGCCAAAGGCAGACGTTCTACTGATTTAGCCACCCAGGCATCCCAGGAAAGAGTTTTATGTTTAGAGGCAGATGTATTGGAATTCAGGTATAGTGATCACAGCTCTGGATTCTGCCTTCTTTACAGGCATGAGCTTATTATCCATTTCCTGAGTCTTCTCAGGGTTCTTTTCATTTTTTTATCAGATATTCACATATTTGTATTGGAGACTTTTCTCCTGAGATGAAGTTTTGCATCTGTTACTGGCTGGATAAGCAATTAGTGAGCATTACATGAAAAATAGAACTTTGTCAGGAAATTGATTGTTAGAAAATAATTGGCCCTAGAAAGTTAGTATCATTTCACTATACTTCTAACCTATCTTCCCACAGGATAATTTGGTTTATTTTTCTGGGAGTTTGTCATGACCCTGAACATGAGGAGATAATGTCTTTTTTTTTTTTTTTAAAGATTTTATTTATTTATTTGAGAGAGAGAGAATGAGAGACAGAGAGCATGAGAGAGAGGAGGGTCAGAGGGAGAAGCAGACTCCCTGCCGAGCAGGGAGCCCGATGCGGGACTCGATCCCAGGACTCCAGGATCATGACCTGAGCCGAAGGCAGTCTCTTAACCAACTGAGCCACCCAGGCACCCGGAGATAATGTCTTTTACCATAATTTTTCTCTTCCTCCCCACCTCTATCCAATCCGTCATCACGTCCTTTGACTCAACCTTTGAGATAATTTTAAATGAGTCTACTTATTTTCAGCTCTGTCACCACCACTAGAGTTCACACCAATATTACTTTTTACCTGGACAACTACCTTAACTTTCTCACTAGTGTCCCTCTATCATTTCTTATTCCCCTTGAACCCCTTTTTTCCCACAGCCCGAGCAATTTTGTGTCAAATGCTGCTGACCAGTCAGACTGCAAGTTCTCTATTAGACAATCAAGTTTGGATGTCTAGGCAGGTGGGTGTAGACTTTGGAATTCAAGCTGGAGTGGAAAACTTGTGAGTAAAGGTAGACTGATAAAAGAAGGGGTGCAAAGCCTGGGCCCTGGAGTCCCCCTTTGTTTAGATGTTGGGGATATGAGAAGGAACCAGTAAAGTCTGAGAAGTGGTCAGTGAAGTACAAGGTGAGCCAGGAGTGTATGGTGTCCTGGAAGGCAAGTGATAAAAATATATCAAACAGGAGGGAGTGGAGGACCATGTACAATGCAGCTGACAGGGCAAGTGAGAGGAGGATGGAGGACCACTGATTTAGCGTCATGGAGGTCACCGGGGACCTTGACAAGGGTGGATTTGGTGGATTCCTGGGGCCAAGCCAAAGGGTAAAAAGGATAATAGGAGGAGGAAAATTTGAGGCAGCAAATAGGCACAACTCTGTTCAGAAGATTTTCTGGAAGGGAGTGAGTTCCTAACAAGAGGACAGAAGGCACAGGAAATGACATAGAGGCGTTGGCAGGTTCTTTCGCAAGCTCTGTTTAACTTGCTTCTGTTCTGTCAGTGAAATAAGAGGCAAGGTCTCAGCAGGATAAAAGTAAGGACTGGACAGGAGCTGTTGGCATTTGAAGAGGGAGCAGAAAGTTTGAAGGAGTCATCTAGAAGGCTGGAGGAATGAATGGATTAAGAGAACATGTTATGACTGCCACATTCCCTCGAGGTCCAGTAGTCAAGTATTTAGAATGAGACGGGTCAGTGTGGTTTTATATCTTTCTCTAGTACTGTAAGTCAGCAGCACAGGTAGAGAGCAAGC
This sequence comes from Mirounga angustirostris, assembly GCF_029215605.1. Taxonomy (NCBI): domain Eukaryota; kingdom Metazoa; phylum Chordata; class Mammalia; order Carnivora; family Phocidae; genus Mirounga; species Mirounga angustirostris. Next base: position 79,257,867 of record NW_026991713.1, read on the forward strand.
TGAGCATTGGCTTTGACCAGGGTTGGATTTACCAGGTGAATAATACAAAGAGAGAGGACAAAGAGAGTTGAGAATAGTGCATGGAAGAATTATAATGATCAATTCTTTTTTTTTTTTTTAAGATTTTATTTATTTATTTGACAGAGAGAGAGAGAGAGAGTGAGAGAGGGAACACAAGGAGGGGGAGTGGGAGACGGAGAAGGAAGTCCGAGCAGGAAGTCTGATGCAGGGCTCGATCCCAGGACCCTGGGATCATGACCTGAGCCGAAGGCAGACACTTAGTGACTGAGCCACCCAGGCGCCCCTATAATGATCAATTCTAATCCAGCTGAGTAAGACAGGAAAACAGGACATGGGAGAGGCCGGTTGCCATGGAATCATGGTGGATCAGTGTGATTATGGGGATTTAAAGCTGTAGGAGTGAGGGTAGTTAGAAAGATAGGAAGTAGTTGGCAGTAAGTGAGTGAGCTGATTGAGAATGACATTGTGGATTGTAATTATTGGTAACGATAGGATCAATGGCATGCTCGTAGAGTGAGTAGCTGAAGCTGAGAGGAGGACTTGCAGTGAATTATATTGGAGGCCAGGATGTGAGAAAGACCATTTACATAGATATTGAAAGTATTATGAGTTATGTCTGGAGAAGTGTTGGCAAGAGTAATAATGAGCCCAGAGGTAAATCTGCAAGGAATGATTCAGGGGTCTGGTGATGACTGCGACAAGGATGATTAATGCATATTTATAGTCTGATGATATAGAATATTCCAGCCTGGGAGCCATAGAACAATAAAACTCAAACCTTAATGCTGGAATGTAATAGATCTCATAAAAGAGGTACATAGTGCTGTGATAATTGTTCTCAAATTTTAGCATGTATTCTGATACTTCTTAAGTGATTTGTTAACGTACAGATTGCTGACTCCCCTCCCCAAGTTCCTCCTCAGGAGGTCTGGGATAGAGCCCAGCAATTTGCATTTCTTTTCTTTCCTTTTTTTTTTTTAGAGAGAGAGATAGAGAGAGTGCTTATGTACATACAAGCAGGGTTGGGGAGGGGTGGGCAGTGAAGTGCAGAGGGAAAGGGAGAAAATCTTAAGCAGGTTCCATGCTCAGTGCGGAGACCGCCTCTGGGGTCAGTCTCACGACCCTAAAATCATGATCTGAGCCAAAATCAAGAGTCAGACACTTAACTGACTGCACCATCCGGGTGCCCCAACAATTTACATTTCTAACAAGTTCTGAGGTGGCACTGATTCTGATGGTCTAGGGCACCACATTTCAAGAACTGATCTGCTATGAAAATTCAGAAGAGAGATGGATTGCTTCTGGCTGCAGAGATCAAGGAAGGTTCATGGAGAGTATGCTTTATTTCCACTGCAAATGCTTAGAAACAGCAGTTTGACATGATCAAATAGCATATATTGATTAATAAGAGAAGTCGTACTTTTTGGGGTCCCATATTTACTTACTCTGTAAGTCAGAGATGCAGAGGAAATGTAGTTCCTTTATTTCTCTAAAACTTCATTGTATCAAATCAACATATTGTACACCTTAAACTTACACAATACCATGGGCCAATTATATCTCAAAAAAGCTAAAAAGAAAAATAAAACTTAAATTGTCTAAAGTGGATCTGATCTTCATCAAGATTCCACCTGCTGGATGACCAGGAAAAAGCTGACTTCTATTTCTGTTTAAAATTTGATCCTTGGCATAAATTTGAACAATCTCTTTAGGTAAATGTCTAATGTTTGGTCTCTTAGATTTCACCTGGCCGGGTGTGGTTTTGTGACCTTGTGGCTTTGGTGGTGGTGAGGGGATGGTTTCCTTGTTCTGTATTCTGGCTTCTCTGTTCTCTGTGGTAATGTCTCTTGTCTGCCAAGGAGCTGCTTGCTCAGCTGGCATGCTAGGCTGAGGTCTGCCCCGCTGTAACTCATGGTCTGGTCACTTAGCTTGACTGGAGCTCACTGGTTCTCCTTTACTGACTTGGCATTATCTTGCTCACTATGGTTCCCTCCAACTTTCTGCCCTGTTCTCTATCTGGCCACTAGCCTACTGGATCATGGATCATCTCACCCTGCACCAGAATGCAAAGTGATTTGTACAGTGGCCCTGTGGCAACACTACTGGGTCTCAGTTCACATGCCTTTCCATTCTTACCCTTAGAATCAGCACGTTTGGGTCCCATCTACACCACATGGAGTAGAAACAAACTTTGGGGACTTGGTCTCAAACTTCCCTCCCTGTCCATTTACACGGGGTCACTACTTTTTCTCTGATGTGACATCCTGCCTCTCCCATGAGCATGGCGATTGCTTGAGAGGCAGCCTCCTTTTAGAACCCTAACTGGAAGCAGGGCAAGAGCCCTTGTGTGTCCTCAGCGCTGCCCTCAAACTAGCCAATGGGCCTTCTTCCTTCCTCCTGTTTCTAAAGTGAGATTCAGGGTGTCTTGCCTCCCTCGCCTCCTTTCGTATTCCGTCTTTAACTGTATTTCGTGCATTCTGAGATCCACTTTCCACCTCCCTCCCTCATTATCCCTGTTATAATCTCCCCTTCCTTTCTCTTCTGTTCCTTTTGCTTTTCTTCTCCCCCCGAAACAATGCTGATTATTTCTATGAGAATTACATTCCAGTGGTTTCTATTCTATTACATTTTTTAAAAATGCTGCCATCACTGATATCATGACCTAGTAATTGGTCACAGTTTGCAATTTTCTTTCTCTTTCTATAAGTTTTAAGTTTATGGAATTTAAAAAAATCCCACTTTGTCTTATTTAGAATTGATAAAACACATCTATTAAGTGTCAAGATACACCACCAAAATAATATTTAATTATAAGAAATTTAATTATAAGCCACTTTATTGACCTAATATATATATTTTATATACTGAATATACTTTATATATATATATATATATATATATATATATATATATACACATATATACATAAGCTCTATGCCCAGTGTGGGGCTTGAACTCACGACCCCAAGATCAAGAATCACAGGCTCCACTGACTGAGCCAGCCAGGCGTCCCTAATATATTTTTAATGTGAAAATATTTGATATCCCTTAATTGTCATACAAACCATGAAATCTGCCTTTTTATCTTTGAGCATCTCTATAATTAATAATTATCTTAACAATATATGTTTTTAGAATTTTTTAAATGTATGCTTTGGAGGGCATGTACCATTATTCATATTATTCATGGATGATAGCACATGGTTTGATTTTTTTTTAAAAGATTTTATTTATTTATTTGACAGAGAGAGAGACAGCGAGAGAGGGAACACAAGCAGGGGGAGTGGGAGAGGGAGAAGCAGGCTTCCCGCCGAGCAGGGAGCCTGATGCGGGGCTCGATCCCAGGACCCTGAGATCCTGACCTGAGCCGAAGGCAGTCACTCAAACAACTGAGCCACCCAGGCACCACATGGTTTGATTTTTGATTATTTTCCTCAGAGCACCAATTTTCTAAGCTGTCATCCCCTTGCCAAATGATTTCTTAATAACATACATGACAATACATCCCTATCAGAGCTAAGTGGCAGTCCAAGAAGTTCAGAAGCTTAATTTTTTAAAAAGATTTTATTTATTTATTTATTTGAGAGAGACAGAGTGCTTGGGGTGAGGGGCAGAGGGGGAGGAAGAGGGACAAGGAGACTCTGAACTGAATGTGGAGCTGGAAGTGGGGTTTGAGCTCAAGACCCTGAGATCATGATCTGAGCGGAAATCAGGAGTCGGACACTTAGGACATTTAACTAACTGAGGCACCCAGGCGTCCCAGGAGCTTAATTTTTATTGTGAATTTGAAAGATAATACAATTTAACTTAAACTTTAAAATTTTGTTCAAAAAATAAGGAGGAAAATAGCAATTTGAGTAGGAAGTGAGATTTTTGTCTGCCTCTCAGTAGGTGTAGCTCAGTGAGAAGGGAATTGTTCATTTGTTCCTCCCTCTGTTTGAGTGACCTCATACCTTGGAGACCGTGAGCATATGACAGTTCTTGATGAGATTCTAATGCTTAAAGGATAATTTTTTTTTACTTTATTCAAATGTTACCTTAATTCTGATTTTAGAATTCCATCTTCAAGCCTGATGAACTGAACTGTAAAATTGATAAAGTATTTAATATCAATATTTTCTTTTGTCTTAATACCTATCCAATTTTACATATTTTACATGACTTACAAAAATCGGCTGGCACTTTTTTTTTTTTTAAAGATTTTATTTATTTGACAGAGAGACACAGCGAGAGAGGGAACACAAGCAGGGGGAGTGGGAGAGGGAGAAGCAGGCTTCCTGCAGAGCAGAGAGCCCGATGCGGGGCTCGATCTGAGGACCCCGGGATCATGACCTGAGCTGAAGGCAGACGCTTAACGACTGAGCCACCCAGGCGCCCCTGGCACTTTTTTTTTTTAAAAAGATTTATTTATTTGAGAAAGAGAGAGTGTGCGCGACAGAGCATGCGCACTGAGAGGTGCGGCAGAGGGAGAGGAAGTCCCAAGCAGACTTCTGCACTGAACACCGAGCCCAATTCCCAGCTAAAACCAAGAGTTGGTCATTTAATCCACTATGCCACCCAGGTGCCTCTAGGCTGGCACTTTCTTTTTTTAAATATTTTATTTGACAGAGAGATAGAGAGCACAGATAGGCAGAGTGGCAGGCAGAGGGAGAAGCAGGCTCTCCGCTGAGCAGGAGCCTGATGCGGGTTCGATCCCAGGACTCTGGGATCATGACCTGAGTCAAAGTCAGACGCTTAACCGACTGAGCCACTCAGGTGCCCCCTAGGCTGGCACTTTCTGATGCATGTTTAGGTCAAACTCCTTGAGGGCAGAAACAGTTTCTTATCACTCTTGAATAACTACCATTTAGCATAGTTCTTTTGGCACATAGTAGGTACTCAATAAGTATTTGTGGAATAAATAAAATGCCAATATGTCCCATTAACTTTGAACAGACGGTTACATTTATTTTATTTTTTTTTAAAGATTTTATTTATTCATTTGAGAGAGTGAGAATGAGAGAGAGAGCACATGAGAGGGTAGAGGGTCAGAGGGAGAGGCAGACTCCCTGCTGAGCAGGGAGCCCAGTGCGGGTCTCGATCCTGGGACTCCAGGATCATGACCTGAGCCGAAGGCAGTCGCTTAACCAACTGAGCCACCCAGGTGCCCCAAAGGTTACATTTAAAGCATTCAAAATGTTCATGTCTACTTGCTTTATAAGAACATTTTCAGGTGGATGACAACACAATTAGTTTTATTTCCAAATCCTGTGTCTTATTGGGTCTAAGTTGACGTAGTCATGGATGAAGAGAGCACAGAAAGAGTCCGTTTGGGGGGCAGAAATGATAGCGGCTGATACTTCCATCAATTTGGTGGGAAGAAATGAGTAAATATTCAGAACTGGAGCAACATGAAAGCATCTAATGCAACATAAACCTTAACAGGGCTCTTGGGAAAGGACAAAAGCTCTATCAGAAAGAAATATGACCGGTGCCGTGGAGGATGTCACTTGGATTGGTGGGCTGTATTGCAGCAGGGGTGAGAGTAGAGAAAATGAGGTCTCCTCTCTCCCCATATCCCTGTCTTTGGTCTAAGAATAGGGCTGACAACAAGAAAATCTGTGAAGGAAAAAAAAGAAGGTTATGTAAATATTAAGTTGGAAGAAAATACTAATGACTGAAAAACAGATGATAAAACTGAGACTGTAAAGTTAATGTAGATTTGTAATATAGCTGCTGAAAAACCAACATGGTGCAATTTTTCATGGGTATGTGTATGCCGGTGAATTCGGGGAGATGGCATATAATAAATCTTCGTGTTAGACATATGGGAAGGAGATTTCAAATGCCGTGGGAATGGAAGAGTTCTAACCCGTGAGTAAAGTAGCATGTTCATCAGAAGTAAAGGGAACAGATGCTGCTAACAAGTTTTCTCAAACGTTCTACCACTGCTCCCTGGCCACCCTCTGGTCCTACCCACTGCCATTGATACATTCTCTGGCACTTTCTGATGCATGTTTAAGTCAAACTCCTTGAGGGCAGAAACAGTTTCTTATCACTCTTGAATAACTACCATTTAGCATAGTTCTTTTGGCACATGGTAGGTACTCAATAAATATTTGTGGAATAAATAAAATGCCAATATGTCCCATTTATTGTGGAATAAATAAAATGCCACTATGACCCATCGTAGAAATTCTACGATGCCAAGACAGACACTTAAACAGTCTATGAGGAAGTGAGTATGTATTTAAAACCTGGTGTTGTGATATCTTAGTTTACACACAAACATGGGTAGGAAGTGGCGTCTGAGGCAGGTGTCCGGTCCGTCCTTTCAGGGAAATGAAAGTCTGTGTGAAGCAGCTGGGAGGGGTGAGTATTTGAAGGAAAACAGTGTTCTCTAGTGTAAACCTACTTCTGTAGGAAAAATACTAGAGTAGATTAGTACAATCATCTTAAAGCATTCTTAGGAGTGATACAATCTGAGCTGAGTTTAGGCCCATCTATTTGAATATCTGTACAAAACTCCTACTGAAAAGGGTTTAACATTTTATCTATCAATATTTCTGTGTCATTTATTGCAAGGTTTATTCAATATCATGCCTGCTCCAGTTTGATAAGCAGAGATTGCAGCGGTGATCATGGCTTAGCCCAAGGCCCATAGCTAAGGCAAAAATGGTAACAGGTTGAGTCACAACACTTTCCTGGAACATGGCACCCAGAAATAAGCAGACTCCAAACACTGATGAGGTTGTTATGGAGAACTGCATTCTGATCTTAAATCCATTTCTGCCAAGAAGGGTGGATTCGAATTCTACAAGCTTCTTGGATTTTCACTTGGCACCTTATTCTACTGAGATGTTCTGAAAGATGCCAGGAGACTGGCCTAGCCGAAACTGAATTACTAAAATGCCGTGAAGCTGTATGTGCTCTGCTTATGATTTCACTCAAAGAATGTGATAAACATTTTCTTGAAAATATGCATTAGTAGGAAAAGACTAATTAAAACTCCACAATCAAAAGGTTCCAAACATATCTTCTGCACAGCTGAATCTGATGATTCCCTTTTTTTTATTGCCCTGACTTCACTCTGCTGTGTCAACTTAGACTTTCTTTGAAAAATCTTTCCCATAATTTCTTCTCTCGAATTTTTCAACTTAAAAGCAAATGTCATTTATTGCTGTTTTTAAATTTTTTTTCATTTAAAAAATAACATATACTCTCTAAAACATTAGGAAAGTAAAAAAAAATAATACCCATAGTTTTATCATGCAAGTCTTTTTTTTCATATATTTTTTCTACATTTTAGTGACCATACTTAATATAGAACTTTTATCCTGTTTTTGAAGTCATGATATAAATCATTTTATATATTATTACATATGCTTAACGAGAATGATTGGCTACATATCATGTCAGCTGCTACAGTTTACATCACTAATTTGCTATTCAATATTTACTTCATCTCCAATGTTTATTATTATTAATACTATGATAAACACAATTGTAAATAAAGTGTTTTTCAAATATAAGATTATATCCTTAGGATATATTCAATAGTTCCATTTTGCCATTTAAAGTGGTTGTAGAAGATATGAGATTGGTTGTTTCAATATCAGCCTTGGTTATTATAACTAAAAAATATTTTTGCTAATCTGATACGTGAGAAATGGTATCTCACTACTATATGATCTTAATTTCTTGGCTATAATCAACCTTTTGCCTATAACATTTGTTGCAAAGTTTTTAATTTTATTAGAGTTTGGACATAATTCAAAGTTGTATGAATTAAACTTTCTTGATATTTTGCTTTATATTTTTATATTAATGCATATATATTTCTAAGCTAAGAGATCCCTTATTCATAGAGTGCTAAATTTAAATTCAATCTGGGGGAATAGTTTAGAAATATTGAGTGAGGGCGCCTGGGTGGCTCAGATGGTTAAGCGTCTGCCTTCGGCTCAGGTCATGATCCCGGGGTCCTGGGATCGAGTCCCGCATTGGGCTCCCTGCTGGGCGGGGAGCCTGCTTCTCCCTCTGCCTCTGCCTCTCTCTCTCTCTCTCTCTGACTCTCATGAATAAATAAAAATAAAACATTAAAAAAAAAGAAATATTGAGTGATAATATATTCACCTGAATTTATTTTACCTAAAGATAATCATGTGATATCCTAAAACTGTACCAAATTGGTATTCTCCATATAAGTAAATAATCACCTCAGCATCATTTTTTGAGTAATCTTATGCTTTCTCATTGCTTTTTGATGCTTCCTTTATCATCTACTGAGTTCTTACAAATAATCAGGCCTGAAGACTGTGGCTACGCACCGACCTGCACAACTAGCTGGCACCACACACCACCCCCGCTTACCCCCTTCCCCTTCCTCATCCTCACAGGTGTTTGCTCGGAGGCTGGGTAAGTGCAAGTCACATTTCCAGGAGCATTCCTCAGGAGGCCCCACTTCTGACCTCTCTGAAGTTTACTCCTTTAGTGATTTCTAAATGTGCCTATCATTTAAATAAACACTCACCTGGCTCCTCTCAATCCTTCAGATATTTATTTGGCCCACATACCACCAAATGACTTGAAAAGACAGAAAAGCCCATGGAAAGAGCCCATTCCAAGGCATTCATCCTGAGCAGCTCAGGAATGGAAGTATTATAACCAGGATTCGAGAGTATTTCCTGCATTAATGACTTCAGCCCTGTGTGTGGGCATGAGGGGAGATGCAAGAGAAGTACAGGACAGAGTTCTTGCCTTGAACGGGGGTAATCTGGATGTGCATGCCTGAGATAATGCACAGGAGCAAGCCCACGGAGGTACACTTCATACTGTGTATACGAAGGAGAGGAACCACAGCAAATTTGGGGAAAGGGCTGGGGCTGGGAAGAAAGAACTTCCGGAAGTTCTTCCGGAGAATCCTCCCTGGTTTTATCTTTATCCGAGTTATGGTGCTATTTTCTCTTTTCTCTCCAGGTATCTTACTAACTGGGGGACCTTGGGTAGATTCCCTAACTTCTCTAAGTCTCAGTTTCTGCAGCTATAAAATGGGGTTAAGAATAGCAATTATCTCATGGAGGTTATTACATAATGTATGAAGAGTGCTCAGCACAGAGACTCAAACAGGAACGTTGTTAATATATGTTAGTTTCCTTCTTCACAGTCCATGTCTTTCCCCTCCACCAAGACTCGCTCTTAAATCGTTTATTCCCATTAGCATTTACTGTTGGCCAGTTTGGCCTTCCTTATCTGTGTCCCCTCATCAAGACAGTTTAAAATTCTGAAGTAAACATTCAAGAGCCATCCAGAAATCCTGGGGGATCTTGGGTCCTGGACTACACTTTGAGAAATCTCTCTTAATTTGGATTTTAGGACCTTAACAGCCCAAGTTGCCCTTCTTATGATCTCCAGAAGTCTGCAAGAGGTGAGGGATAGTCCAAGTTCTGCATTACATCTTCCCCGTTATTACCCAGGTGACCACAAGCATGACAGTGGTGTTAGATGGTTGTTTTCTCTGTGGGTTTTATCTGTTCCCTTCTGTGAAGAGATAAAAGCTGTCAGCTTGTGGAAGGCAGAGATCCCATCTGACATTCTTGGGTGGTTTTGTAGCACTGGGCTGGAAACTTAGTCACTTTTGTTTCTTTTGTCTCAAAATTTGTGTTCCGTATTATGTCTGAAATTTTCCTCTTAAAAATTAGATTTCTTTCTCTTAAAGACTTTTTAAAAAAATTCAAATATCCCTGAAAGAGATCAAAATCTCAATAATTATCAAGTGTTTACTACTGTTTACTGAAGGGACTGATGTGTAAATGAAAGAGCAATTGACTCAGAGTCTTTGGAGCAGGCTGGTGCTGGCTCAGTCACTAGTGTGTCTTGAACAGGTCACAAGGTCTCTGATGCTTGGTTTTCTTATGACCCTTAATATTGCTTTTCTCTCAGATAATGATAATCATAAAAATAATTAGCATTTATTGAGCACTTACTTTGTGGCAGGTACCATGCCAAGCCCTTTAAGTGTATTTTCTAATTTAAGCCTCACACAGACCATAGAAGGTAGGCACCATGATTGCCCTCATTTTACAGTTAAGGAAAATGAAATCTCAGTGGTTACTTTTTTTTTTTTTTTGTAAAGACTGGGGAAATTAGTACTTAAATCAGTTCTATGTGATGCTTACATTCTTAAAAAATTCTGCTATATAGTTATGAGATCCTCTGAAATGATTGATAAATGCTATCCTGACATATAGATGGAAATATAAAATTGTATTTGGGGAATAATCATTGTAAATTGAAGTAGGCAAGATTCAAAATATTCATATATTTTTCTTTAAAATTTCCATTCTCCTTTGTTATCGCAAGTAGGCCATGAGCAGTTCAATGGCAGGTAGTGTAAATATCTCTAAGCGCTATGACCCTATCACATAAGTTGAAAGAATCTTTTAATAGGATGTTAATTTGGGAATTTCAGCAGAGGCTTCAAAATACAATGAGACCAAGATGCAAATGTTAAAAGGAAATAGTTGAAAACCAGGCTATAAGGCTTAAAACTCTGCTCCCAGATCAAAGATATAAAGCAGTTGAGCTGTTGGAGATAAGAGAGGATTCTGCAATGATGAGGGCTTTGTAGTGAGTTGCTGCTGTGTTCTGAGTCCTGCTCCGCCCCAGTGCATGGGAGAGGACCCTGGTGTGGAGGGGTAGAGGTAGTGATTGACTCTCATATCTAGTCTAGAGAGGAACTTCAAAGCCTCCACTTGGGGAGCCTGGTGTTTGTCCTCTGTAGGGAAATAAAGTAGACTGATGTCAGACTCCACTTTTGGAAATAGAGAGGTTAAGGGTCAGGAGATGGGCTGGACAGCATTCTTGGCAGGAAACTCGGACTTGCTGCTCCTTTGAGACTGGCCTGCATTTCCAGAGCTTTCTCAGTCTAAAGGATTGTTTCTTGTGAACCACGCCTTAAAAAGAGAGCAAGTTTGAGATTATTCCTAAACTCTTGTCTAACAGACAACACTTTGACAGTGATCAAAATTGATATCATCAACAAGAGGGCAGATGGTACCTGGGGAAGAACACATCATCACTTATATAGTGTTCTGGCTGGAAATGCTCCACTTCATCAAATTCTGAAGAAATACAAGACAAATCCAAATTGAGGAACACTCTATAAACAAATGGCCTGTGTTCTTAAAAAATGTCAATGTCATTAAAGACAAAGGATGGCTGAGGAATTGGTATAGATCAAGAGACTAAAGAGATTTGACAACTAAATGTTACATGTGATCCTGAATGGGATTCTGTGCCAGAGGAGCAAACTGCTTTAGATTTTTATTTTATTTTATTTATTTGAGAGAGAGAGAGTGAGTGAGAGAAGAGTGAGAGAAAGTACGAGCAGGGCGGGAGTGGGTGGGTGGGTGGGGGAGCGGCAGAGGGAGAAGCAGACTCTCCGCTGAGCAGGGAGCCAGACTCGGGACTTGATCCCAGGACCCCGGGATCATGACCCAAGCCGAAGGCAGACGCTTAATGGACTGAGCCACCCAGGCGCCCCAGAACAAACTGCTTTAAAGAACACTATTTGGACAGTGGATACATTGGAATATGGGCAATAGATTAGATTCAAGTTTTAGATCAATGTTACATTTTCTGAACTTGATCATTGTACTGTGGATATACTGTAGTCCCTCTGGTTTCATTTTTCCACGACGGTTTTAGTTACCCTCAGTCAACTGTAGTTTAGAAGCAGGTGATCCTCCTGATGAATCATCCAAAGGTCAGTAGCCTAACACTACATCACAATGTCTGTCATTCACCTCACTTATCTGATCACATAGGCATTTTGTCATCTCCCATCATCACGAGAAGAAAAAGAGTGTAAGTACAGGGCGCTAAGACATTTTGGGAGAAAGACACCACATTCACATACATTTATTACAGTATATTGTTATAATTGTTCTTTTTATTAGTTTTGTTGTTAATCTTTTACTTTGACTAACTTATCAATTAAACTTTATCATAGGTATGCATGTATGTGTAGGAAAAACATAGCATATATAGGGTTTGGTACTATCCATGGTTTTAGTCATCCACTGGAGGTCTTGGAATGTATCTGCTGAGGATAAGCAGAGACTACTATATAAGAGAATCTCTTTATTCTTAAAAATGCATGAAGTATTAGGAGGTAAATGGGCATGATGTATTCAACCTATACTTAAGTAATTCTGGAAAATAAATTGTGTGTGTATGTGTATGTGTGTGTATGTAGAGAAAGACAATATAAACAGACATGGCAGGTTATAAAAATGCTAAATATGGGTCAAAGTTGTGTACTCTCTTTGTAATGGTTCTGTATTTGAGATTATTTTAAAATAAGAATGAAAAAGTCATTTTCTCAGCAAGACCTCCCACTAGCCAATGTTTGTTTTAACCTTGCCTCATACAACCTGTGCCCATGCATAGTTCCCCATTCAGAAGTGCTAGTACGCTCCAACCCAGACCTGCTAAATCCAAATCTTTGGGGATGGGGCCCAGGGATCTGTGTTGTAACTCTCCAGATGGTTCTTATACACAAGAGAAGTTTGAGAAGCACTGGTTTCGACTAGTCAGGAGCCATGCCTGGAATTGGGTATGGTGTTAATTCAGGCTGTTAGACGGGGGGAAGGGTGATTGCTCTCAGGGAGGTGACCACAGGATCTAGCTCACAACAATGTGAGGACAGATATGAGATTCTCTTTCTATATCCCCCCCCGATACCATCCACTATTCTTCTTTCAGCTTAGAGACCTCAAGTACACAACATTTTTTAGTCCAAAATTTCACATCAGGAAGTATCAACGACTAATGTATGAGAGAACAAAGGCACAGATTCTCCATAGAGAATATAGATCGATTATAGTGAATCGGCAGAGTTGTCCATCTTCAGCTGAGGTACTGAGAGATAGTAGAGCTTTTTCCTTGTCTCCATGGAGGATATTTTGGAGCGGAACATGCGAAGAGTGGTAGTGCTCATGAGAAAAGGAGCCCTGGCCTTGAATCTCCTAATTGGAGGCAGCTTGGTACTTGGTATGTCAGACTGGATCTGTCTGAGAAGGGAAAAGGAATTAGAGAGAGATGGAATGAGGGGGCCAGCGGAGTATTTTATATGCCCACTCTGGTGCAGTAAGGATGTCTGAAATCAGGGCTGGCTACATAATTTTCAGGGCCCAGTGCAAAAGAAAACGTGGGCCCTCTTGTTCAAAAATAAGAATTTCAAGATGGTGCCAGCAAAATACCAAACCAAGCATGGGGCCCGTCTAAGCCCTGGACCACGTGCTACAGCACAACCATAAAACAGACCCTGCCTGAATCTTCCATGGTCAAAAGGAGACCACACTTGCTAGAACTCCGCCCAAGAGGGTGGTCTGTCTGTGGGGTACACTGTCAGTGGTGTAGCTACAGCGTTTGCAAGAAGTCAGGCCAGGGGTAGTTCTCCCACTTCAAAGAACTGTGGGCTGTGGAAATCCTTCAGAGCTGCTAAAAACATCACCCATGAGCCCAACAGAGAGCTAACATTTGACACCTACCTGAATGAAACCAGTCAGTGTGGGCCAGACAAACAGCAAGAGTCAAGAGGACTGAAATCACATATCCAGTTCAGAATGGTATGTTTGCCCATTTCATCTGGATCCTACTTCCCTATCTCAACATAGAAGGAGCTCAAATGTGAAGATGTATGGGTAGGAGTAAAAGAATAGCTCCACACTCCCTTCCTCATGGCTGCCTCATTAAGGAAGTCTGGAAGAGATGGGACCAAGTTTTAAACTGACCTGGAATGGGGTATGTGTGTATGTTTAATAACTGAAAATAACTACATCCAAGGGCTATTCTTGAAGTATCATTAAAGAACAGAACATACAGATTTGATGTTGCAAGGCAGTGATTTAAAAACTCATATTTTATTTGTACCTAATGAGGCAGACTGCTCAATAAGCCAGTTACATATTAAAAATTATATTTAGTACAAGGAAGGGAATGAGGAGAGCTATTCATGACTCAGTTGATGAATCACAGATTACAAATCCTTTCACTTCTAATCTTGATGTGAGGGTATCCAAGTGAACAGTGAATATAAATCACCCTGAAAATATCTCTGATGGAATAACTTTTTACTGGACACTTATTTTTCTAATATAATCAATCTTTTGGGAGTAAACATTTCAAATATTATGCTATCCTGTATTCATTACCTATCTTGTAGATGTTTTAGGGCAATGATGACTGGGCTTCTGCTGAAGTGATTCATAGTCTCAGCACAGGAGACTCTTTGAATGCCATTTGGTTGAATTGATGTTTGTGACATCTACTGTTGTTCCTAGCAGAGGTAATAAAAATACTTAAGCATTAAAAAATTCCACATCAGGGGTGCCTGGTGGCTCAGTTGGTTAAGCATCCAACTCTTGACTTCGGTTAAGGTCATGATCTGAGGGTGGTTAGATCGAGCCCCGGGTGGGGCTCCTTGCTCAGTGTGGGGTCTGCTTAAGATTCTCTCTCTCCTTCTTTCTCTGTTCCTCTCCCCCTGCCCCCTGCCTCAAGTGTGTGCTCTCTCCCTCTCTCTCAAAAAAAAAAAAAATTCCGCATCAGTTATTTATTGTTACATTAATCTATTAACTCTTTATTGAAGCCCTAAATGAGGACTGCTAGGCCCCATAAGGGATAAAACATGAATTAGGCACTGATCTCATTCTCAGGAGGTAAGGCTCAAGATGTATGGAAATAACAAGAAGGCAAGGTGGAACATATTGAGTGGTACCTGAAAAGAGATGTGCCCTTAGACTGGGCAACTGGGCTCCTGCCCAGGGCTCTGAGTTGTAGAGGGCCCTATTCTGGACCAATGAGACATGCCCACCAGCAGCCCGAGTTTCCTTGCACTTCTAGAATATGTTCTGGGTATCTGAGACCCCAGAATCCCACACATAGATGGCTCCTTACCCATCTTCCCAAGTGTGGACTGCACATCTGGTGTGTGCAGGGGTGACCCAAGAAGTGGGCAAGGGATGACTGCATGCAAGGATGTAGATAGGACGAACTTGGAAATGTAGGCCAATTCTCCCTGTACTACCTATAACAGTTTCATTTGCAACTTTTAATATTCAAACTCTGTTATGAGGGTCTCCAATTACTCTTGCCCTGGAGACCCACAAATGTTAGGGGCAGAGTGGCCTGGCTATGGGAATTCATGTAAAGCGAGAAGTTGGCCTTGGCAGTATCTGAGAAGCCTCACTGGGGAAGTGGAGCTTGAACAGGCAGAGGTAGAAGGGAAGGAGGAGAGGAATTTCTGGCAGAGGGGGACATCACACTCAAAGACATGGAATTAAAAGTGCCAGTTTGTATGTGGGAAGTCTAGCTTTCTGTGAGGATATCAGGAGTGGAAGAGTAGAAACCAAGGTTAGAGAAGAAGGAGGAGATCAGATCATGGACCGCCCGGAATGCTAGGACGTGGTGAAGTGTCTTGTATTCTCAGCACAGGGGATCCATTTACATGGACTAATGATCACAACATCTAATATTCACTCCAGCAGGTTAGGGTCTTTGAACTTCCTGCTGTTCCCCCTGCTTATGCTCACTCTCTGTCAAATAAATAAAATCTAAAAAAAAAAAAAAAAAGGGTGATTGCTAGGGGTGCCTGGCTGGCTCAGTCAGTAGAGCATGCAACTCTTGATCTCCAGTGGTGAGTTTGAGCCCCCACATTGGGGGCAGAGTTCACTTTTTTTTTTTTTTATTTGACACAGAGAGAGAGCACAAGCAGGGGGAGTGGCAGGCAGAGGGAGAGGGAGAAGCAGGCTCTCTGCTGAGCAGGGAGCCCGATGCAGGGCTTGATCCCAGGACCCTGAGATCGTGACCTGAGCCAAAGGCAGATGCTTAACCAACTGAGCCACTCAGGTGCCCTGGTAGAGTTTACTTAAAAAAAAAAAAAAAAAGCAAAAGGTGATTTCTTTTGGAAGCTGGGACACTTTTGACCTTGCATAGTTACATGATTAGTGAGGAATTACTGTTTTACCCTACCTTCAGAATTCTTTTCAGTTCTACTCTAACACATTTTTCTGGTCTGAGCAGCTAGATATGAGGTATGGGATTGCTCAAAGTAGGTGTCAGTTGGGACCAAGAGCACAGAGGTCAAGTTAAAGAAAAAAAATTGCCAAACACAAGTGTAAGTTTGAAGAATACTTTTTGAGTGAGTCTCTTTTAACCTTACATTTTGTTCCTCTCCATCCCCCCACCCTGAGACTGTTTTTTTCCCACTGATTTTTTTTTTTAAAGATTTATTTGAGAGAGAGACAGCGAGAGTGTGAGAGAGCATGAGCAGGGGAGAAGGGAAAAGAGAGGGAGAAGCAGACTCCCTGCTGAGCAGGGAGCCCAAGGTAGGGATCGAGGGGGGGCTCAATCCTAGGATCCTGGGATCATGACCTGAGCCGAAGGCACACACTTAACTGACTGAGCCACCCAAGCATCCCAATAGGTTTTAACATAGTCAGAGTTGTACAACCATCACCACAATTTTAGAACATTTTCATCTCCCCCAAAAGAAAGGCGGTGCGATTTACTTACCTACTCCAAGCCCTTTTTATCTCCATGGATTTGCTTATTCTGGACATTTCATATAAATTGAATCATATATGATCTTTATGTCTGATTTCTTTCAATTAGCAGAATCTTTTTTTAAAATTTTATTTTGTTAATCACCATACATTACATCATTAGTTTTTGATGTAGTGTTCCATGATTCATTGTTTGCGTATAACACCCAGTGCTCCATGCAATGTGTGTCCTCTTTAATACCAATCACCGGGCTAACCCATCCCCCCACTCCCTCCTCTCTAAAACCCTCAGTTTGTTTCTCAGAGTCCATAGTCTCTCATGGTTCATCTCCCGCCTCCGGTTTCCCCCCCTTCATTTTTCCCTTCCTACTATCTTCTTCTTCTTCTTCTTCTTTTTTTTTTTTTTAACATATAATGTATTGTTTCAGAGGTACAGTCTGTGATTTATCAGTCTTACACAATTCACGGCGCTCACCATAGCACATACTCTCCCCAATGTCCATCACCCAGCCACCCCATCCCTCCCATCCCCCACCACTCCAGCAACCCTCAGTTTGTTTCCTGAGATTAAGAGTCTCTTATGGTTTGTCTCCCTCTCTGGTTTCATCTTGTTTCATTTTTTCCCTCTCTTCCCCTATGCTCCTCTGTCTTGTTTCTCAAATTCATCCCATCAGTGAGATCATATGATACTTGTCTTTCTCTGATTGACTTATTTCGCTTGGCATAATACCCTCTACTTCCATACATGTCTTTGCAAATGGCAAGATTTCGTGTGTTTTTTTTTTTTTTTGATGGCTGCATAATATTCCATTGTATATATATATACCACATCTTCTTTATCCATTCATCTGTTGATGGACATCTAGGCTCTTTCCATAGTTTGGCTATTTTGGACATTGCTGCTATGAATATCGGGGTGCACGTACCCCTTTGGATCACTACATTCGTATCTTTGGGGTAAATACCCAGTAGTGCAATTGCTGGGTAATAGGGTAGTTCTATTTTCAACTTTTTGAGGAACCTCCATACTGTTTTCCAGAGTGGCTACACCAGCTTGGATTCCCACCAACAGTGTAGGAGGGTTCCTCTTTCCCCGCATCCTCGCCAACATCTGTCGTTTACTGACTTGTCAATTTTAGCCATTCTGACTGGGGTGAGGTGGTATCTCATTGTGGTTTTGATTTTTATTTCCCTGATGCCGAGTGATGTTGAACACTTTTTCATGTGTCTGTTGGCCATTTGGATGTCTTCTTTGCAGAAATGTGTGTTCATGTCTTCTGCCATTTCTTGATTGGATTATTTGTTCTTTGGGTGTTGAGTTTGATAAGTTCTTTATAGATTTTAGATACTAGCCCTTTATCTGATATGTCATTTGCAAATATCTTCTCCCATTCTAGCAGAATCTTTTTAAGGTTCATCCATGTTGTAGCATGAATCAGTACTTTATTCCTTTTCATGATCAAATAGTGTTCCACTGTGTTTATCTATTCATCAGTTGATGGACATTTGGGAAATTTCCACTTTGGGCTTTTATGAATAAAGCTACTGTGAACATTTGTGTGTGTGTGTATATATATATATATATATTTTTTTTTTCATTTCTCTTGGATATATCCCTAGAGATGGAATTGCTGGGTCAAATGGTAACTCTATTTTCAACTTTTTGAGGAAGTCCTAAACTGTTTCCCAAAGTGCTGTGCCATTTAACATTTCCTCTAGCAGTGTTTGAGAGTTCCAATATCCAAGGAAAAACATTTATGACTTTGAGCAGTAATTGTTGAGCATCCATTACATGTATGGCACAGGACTACACAGTATGAGCAACGATAGAATGTAATAAACAAATGCCCTGGATAAACAGAAACCTCTATTTCCAGGGTCATCATTTTGTTCCATCTGAAGCTTGTAAATAGTTCATGTTCAATGTCTTCGAGGCTTCAAACAGTAATACCATTTGTGTAGACAGAGGAGGGTTTCTATCATGTAACAGCCATTTCTAAGTTGCTAAGTACCCTTTTCCAAAGGAGAACAGAGATCTGTCAGCTGCATGGTAGGAAGATGACTGGGTCCAGTTTATCTCAATACTTACAGGCTTTGCGGGGGGCATTTCCTGGATTCTGGGTCTAACACTCTATTCTTTTCTTTCCTGTAGGCTTTCTAAAACTACACATTTGACTATTAAGCTTATTTTTCTTTCATATTCCATTGTGTGATTATAAGTCTCAACCCAAACCATCTCAGAACTGACTGTAAGACGTGTAAGACGTCTCTGAACTATAATTTAAGTTTTGGTCAGTCGCACAATTTGACATACATCCCTCTACATGCCCCAGCCCCATTCCTCTGCCTTTCTGTAAACCTTGCTCTGTGGAGATTACTCAAGGTCGCAATTCTTTAATCAGTTTGCTAGTGTCATAACCCACGTTCAAAAGAGTTTGCCTTCTCCAGGTCTTCCAGAAAGGTAGGGCTTCTAAAATGATAAGATGAGGGGTACAAAAGCAACAGAGGTGTGGAAACGTGTCCTGCCCCCACTTTCGTGGCTGCTAGAGTTTTAACAGTCAGCAGCTTTAAATGTAAACACAGGAAGATTGTCAGTGAGATGATGACAGTGGGCTCAACCTTGGCTTGGAGTTAAGGAAGCACGGGAGGCGTGTCCTTGGAGACTAGAGAAGGTTCACAGCCACCGGTTGGCCACAAGAATTGCTGGCTCGGCCAAGTGACGTTTACCTCCATGGCGGTTCGCGTCCACCTGGACATCTGCTGACAGGTCAAGTTTCTCTAACGCCATATATTTGAGACAAAATCCAAAACCACATACTCCCAAGTAAATACAGATCCACCCTCACTCTCTCTCTCTCTCTCTCTCTCTCCCTCCCTCCCTCCCTTCCTTCCTTCCTTCCTTCCCCCTCTTTATTTTCTTTCTTTATTATGTATTTATTCTTTATTTCTATTTCCCCCCCTTACTTCAACACCGTCCTTTCCCTCGTCAGCAAATTACCCACCCCCACCCCACCCATGGACTCCGGCTCCACCTTTTCATCTCTCGGCGTTTAGGGGGCTCACTCCACCGCTCGCGTCCTCCGCGTCCTCCGCGCCCGCCTCAAGGCCAATTGTCACCCTCCCTGCCCCCTTAAGAGCTCGGGGAAAACGTCCCGGCCCCGCCATCCTTCGCTTTCCCCGGCGGGGACTGTCGCACGCCAGGTCCGGACGCTCCGGGGCGGCTATGAGGCGCCCTCTCCCCGGCTCGCGGCCCCCGCAGCCCCGCCAGCGCCCGCCGTACACCACAGCGCGCCGCCTCCCGGGTGGCCGGGCCTCCGCTCAGTCGCCCCGCCCGGGTCCAGCTCCGCCCCCGGCCGCCGCTCGCTGATTGGCCTCCCACCCCCTTCACCCGGGCTCCTCTCCACCCCTCAGCCCAATGGGCATCGCCACCTGGTCCAAAAATTCCCCCGAGGGGACCGAGGGGCTCTGCAACCACCAGCAGCCGCCGGGCGCCGGGGACGGCCGCGGTGGGGCGCAGAGCGGGGAGGGGACACGGAGGGGGGAGCGGAGGAGGCGGGAGGAGGAGCAAAGGTGTTGGAGAGAAAACTTCTGAAAGGAACAGGAAACCTGCCGGGGAAGTGGCGGCTGCGGCTCTCGGGGCGCCGGGGCTGCGCACGTCGCGGGGTGTCCGCAGCGGCGGCTTCGCTCCTGGTCAGCTCCCCCGGCGCGGGGGCAGGGCTGAGCCACGACACTCGGTCGCTCAGGCCGTGCCCTTCGCCGCCGCTGTCGGCGCTGCTGCCGAGCGCTCCGTTCCGCCTCTGCCGCGGCGGCTCCCCGGAGAAGGGAAGAGGAGGGACGTCTACTTTGGAGCATGAAGCAGCATGTCTGATAAAATGTCCAGCTTCCTCTACATAGGGGACATCGTGTCCCTGTACGCGGAGGGCTCGGTCAACGGCTTCATCAGCACCCTGGGGTAAGCCGGGGGGCGCGGGCTGGGCAGCGCCCGCGCTCCGTCTCCTGAACGGTCCCTGTCCCTGCTCGCGCCGCAGTGTCCCCCAGCTCCCGCCCGAGGGTGGCCGGGCCGCGCGGCTGGGTCTGCGCCCGCGGACAGCGCCGCGCGCTCGGCTCGCTCGCAGGAAGCTGCCCCGAGCGGCAAGACTTTCTCAGCAACCTCGTAATCTCAAGCTCGGAGACATCAGAAAAGGAGGAAGTGATTCAAAAGCCCCGAGACAGGCCCTGCGAGGGAGTCTTCGCTAGCTTCTCCATGGGTTGTTTTCGTTAAAATGTTTGTTTTCCCTTAAAGATAAAGCAAAACTGCACCTCTCCCCCGGTGTGCTAGCGACCACTCTCAAGCCCCTGTCCCTCGGGGCCGGGTTTGTAAGAGCAGGGGATGAAAGTCTGTGGCCTTGGACGTAAAACTCAAGCGATGTGGTGGTGAGCCCAAGTGTGGCTTTGCCCCTGCGGGGGTTGCTCACCATCCCCTCTCCGCTGAAGTAATTTCCTTTCAGCTTTGCCCATCGGGGACTTGCCCCCCGCTGTCAGGGGCAGCCTAGGTGCGAGCGCAGCGCTGTGACCCTCAGAGGTCTCCGAGGGCTTCCTGGGTTCCAGAACTCAGACGTGCTTTTCTCCTTCCCGGGCCTTAGCCCACTGAAATCCTGAATCTGTCCTGGAACTCGGCCAAGCGCACGGCTCTTGAGATTCGAGTTGATTTATGAATGGGGGAAATATGTATGTAAACATAACATGTGCTAGTTGGTTAAATAACACTTCCTTGATTACTAGCATTTTCTCTCTGTCCTGATTGTGAATACCAGTTAGCAGTTGAAATGCACTTGTGAATACCAGTTAGCAGTTTAAACGCACAAGGCAGTGTATTTTGATGCGCAGGCATTTTTTGGGTTACCTTCTGGTCTCAGTACTTCACACTGCCCCGTCTTCAAGATTTCAGGCTGTGGAACTGGTGTTTCCACTCCTGGCTGGTCACTGTTTTCTGCTTGTAGGTTTTAGGGCACATGACTGACATGCAGTGTCCTTGGACCGTGACTGCGAGCCCTATTATAACGGGGTGGTGCCTACTCGGCAGAGGACGAGGAAGTCACCAGTACTTACACCGTTTGTGTTAATTGTGCATCTCCCCTAATAGGAGAAAGAAGGGAGGGAGATATAATTTAATCCCTTTAAGGTCACTGTTAATTGTGAAACTGAAGTGTGAAAGAAAAATATATCAATGGCAAGTGCCTGTGTTGGGTTTGTAAATCATGAGCTACAGATTGTTCCTGACAGAATTCACAGTATAAGGTCAGTTTTTGCTCCCTCAACAACATTTTGCAGATGAACTCTGCTGCACTTCGCCTTTCCCACCATAGACTCTCTAGGTGGTAGTTAAGCAGGAAATGCTCCAGGGCCAAAATGTTTAGGGTCAAATCCTGGCAAATCCGCCTGTGAATCTTATGACTCTGGGCAAGTTACAGAATTGCTCTGTATCTCAGTTTTCTCATGTCTGAAAATGGGCATAATACTGGTTTCTATCTCATAGGGCTGTGTTGAGGAAGAAGGGAGTTAATATATGTAAAGTGCCTAGCCCAGTACCTGGCACGTAATAAGCACTTATGTGTAATAAGCACTTATGTGTTAGCTATTGTAATTATCACTACCTTTGTGACTGTGGGCAATAGTTACACTTGTAGACAAAATAATAAAAAGGACTAGGAGTAGAGTATAAAACCTGGATAAATAAAGGGCCATGTTTTTGTAGTGTCTTGTTCAGCATAGATATGTGTTTGTGTACCTATACTCACATAAGGCCAGAGATGGTAAATCAGGAAACTAAAACGTTAGTGGAGTCTCTCCTGTTCCTTCTAGAGATCAAGGAACTGAGGGGAAGAGAAATGAAGTGACTTGCCTAAGAAACAGAGGACAGTCATGCCCCAAGCTGGAACTGTAACCCTGTCTCCAGATTCCCAGCAAAATGTGGGTTTCTTCCGTTACACATTATAATCTTTAAGCCTTGAGAAAAGTAAGCTCCACCTTTAACATAGCATATGTTTCTAAAAATATTTATTTGTATTCAATATTTTTTGCTGGTGATTTGAAAGTTGAGTTTCCTTAGAATGTGTGTAGTATTATTTTTCTGTTAACAAACTGAGTGTCGTTGAGGTTAATAGGACAAGACCTCTGTACAGCTTGATTCTGCGGGTACGGAAGGATCTTTAGAAATGCTGCCCTTGGTGAAGCTTGGTGCTTTGATTGGATATTCTTTTCTCTAACTTGTGGAGCTAAAGATTCATCTTAAAGTTTCTGATTTCTGTTTTAGCTTTTTATCTACCTGACACTTTTGATAGCATGATGGTTTTTAAAATTCAGCCTAAGGGAGTAGTTAATGAGAACTTAGTTTACACAGCATTTCAGGGTAATTCTTGGTAAAGATATTTGTCTGCAAATTAACATTTGCTTTTAACATTTAGCACATAAGGAAGTTTTGGAGGATATGCATTATTATCATTTAGCTTTGGGAAGTTTTGCAATCAGGTAATGAATTTTTCTGCTAAAAAAAAATTAGTTTCACTCTATGAGAGTTTAGCAAGCTCCTCTTAGAGGTACTTCCTACTAGAAATGTGGGAGGATTTTCTTGGGCTCTGTGACCCAGCTTCTAAGTTTGATTTTTCAGTCTGTGAGAAATTAGAATGCCCCAGTTGCAAAGATTTGCATTTCCTCTTTTTTTTCTCCAGTTATCCTTTAACCAATAATTACTTGATGTTTCTGAATCTCAAAGTGTTGCTGACTGAGGTCTTGTTCTCCCAGCTTGTGTAGGTGCCAGAGGGGCCTAATTGGTATTTTCTAACTTAACTGTTCATCTAAAGATCTATTTAGGAAACACATATTGATTTAAGGAAAACTTTAAATCCTATAGAATGATGATGGTGCATATATTTTAAGTAAATCTTTTTACTGCTGGTACATTTTAAGGTTGTTATTTTTATTTTTTAGAAAAGAAGGGAGGCAGTAGGGGTGCCTGGGTGCTCAGTCGTTAAGCGTCTGCCTTCGGCTCAGGTCATGATCCCAGGGTCCTGGGATCGAGTCCCATGTCAGGCTCCCTGCTCATTGGGAGGGAGCTCCTCCCTCTCTCTCTGCCTGCAGCTCCCCCTGCTTGTGCTCTCTCTCTGACAAATAAATAAAATCTTAAAAAAAAAAAAAAAAAAGAAGAAGGGAGGGAGTTTTGGGATCTGCTGTACAATTTCAAATGTAGTGGTAATTGTTTTTTCTCCCCTTTAAAATTTTCATTATCCTGAAACTTACTTCCCTGGTCGTTGCCATATGTGACACTTCATATTTCTGGGTCCATCCATTTGACCAATGGTTAGATACCATACAGTGGGAATGAGCACAGCAGAACTTCCAGGACGGGTGGGATAGAATCAGTGAAAAGGTACTGAACTCCTTCATTGTCTATCCTCCACATGGTTGAGAGGTTAGTAAATGACATGTGTGCATAAGTGTATTTGTGTGTGTGTGTGTAAGTGATTGCTTCTTCACAGGGTCTACCAAGATTCAACACCCACTAGTTAAAGTCTCAGGAAACCCTCAGGTGGCATCATGGATGCAGTGATTACAAAGCATCATAATAATCTCTTAGACAGAGTGACAGAAGATTGGACCCCTTATTTTTGTACACTCTCGCTTGATTTTGGCCAATTCAGTGAACTTTTCAGTTCCTTTGTTTCCATGTTCAATGATGGACGTTAGGTAGGGTGGTGGTATGTCACACAGTTTATAATTCTGACTTCATTCCTTGGATGAATAAAACTTTAAATGTGTACCTTTTATTGTTCCCAATTATAGTCCCTTGAATTTCCCTTCCTGATCTTTTACTCTGTTTCATGTTTTGGATTTAAATGTGTGCAGATCTGATTTATTATTATCTTTTCTGTTTGTCATTGAATTATGCTACTCTTATTATAGCTTTAAAAATCTTTCTCTTCCTAGGACTGTCTGATCAGTGAAGAGTTAAGTAGATGAAACAAGGAATGGTTATAGTCAAGTGTTATTTTAGAATAATTTGTAGGTTATCTTTAGTTTTCCAGATAGAACCCTTCAAGTTAGCAGCCAGTATTTCCTGCTAGAACTAGCTATATAAACTTAGCTTTGTTTTGGCTAAGGCATATGTTATTGTGATAAAAATATCTAAAAATCCATTGAATATTTGCATGCGTGTTCAGTGGAGAGGAAGAAGACAGTATAATCTTGAATACTCGGTTGTTTTGGAAAGTCTAAGGGTTAGTCCTGTCACGTTATGGAACTTGAAATCTGCTCAAGTACAAAGACAGTTTCTGAAGTGGTGAACATAAAGCCTATTTTAAGTTAACAGGTCGACTGTTTCTTATACTTAGAAGTCATTCCATAAATAACATTGCAACTTTTAGACACTCTCTTGTGGAGAGAGCTCAGTCAGGTAAACAACCATCCCTCCTCAAATGCCCCTGATGCTTCCTTCTGATTGACTAGAGTTCACAGGCAACTCCTTGGCCTCATTCTAAGTTTAACAGAAGATTTTTTTTTTTTTTTTTGCATAGGTAGCATATTTCATAATCGCATTTTTCCCTTGGAGCTGTTCTTGTACAGATGGAATATAGACAGAATACGATAGACTCATAATTTAAAACTGAAATTCCAGGCACAGGGTGTCTCTTCATATATAAATTTAGAAGAAGTAATAATGGACCTTTCTGATAAATTTATAGCATAATAACAGAATGAATTTTACTCCTTTTTTTTTTTTTTTTTTTTTTTAGAGAGAGAGCATGAGAGGGGGGAGGGTCAGAGGGAGAAGCAGACTCCCTGCTGAGCAGGGAGCCCGATGTGGGACTCGATTCCAGGACTCCAGGATCATGACCTGAGCCAAAGGCAGTCGCTTAACCAACTGAGCCACCCAGGCGCCCCTTACTCCTTTTTTTTTAAACACCATATCTTGGTAGCAGATCATCAGATTATAATGAGAAGTGAAAGTTTAATGATCATTCATTCATTCATTTAATGGATAAAACTGTGCCTTTCAAATGTATTGATGCCTATTTTTTGTGGTTATCTTTCTTCTCCCATGCAGATTTAGATAGGAAAGTTTTCAATATATGCCTTCAGAAAATCATAATTCTAATTAAAAAATACAAAACACTATATACGGAAAATAGTGAAAAAAATAGAATAGCATATTAATGGTGGTGGTACTGCATGGTGAATGGATAGGTGATTTTCATTTTCACTTTTGTATCTCCTGTATTCCCAGATTCTAAATATGTTTCTTTAATTAAATATTCTTTAATTAATTACTGTATTGTCAGAAGAGTTAGCTAAAGTGAAAGTGATATTTTTAAGGATTCTTCAGTTTCTTATTACTGTTGGTCAACAGTATTTATCTTTTTTTTTTTTAAGATTTTATTTATTTATTTGCCAGAGAGAGAGAGACAGAAAGAGAGAGCGTGAGAGAGTGAGCACAAGCAGGGAGAAGCAGACTGCCTGCTGAGCAAGGATCCTGATGCGGCACTCGATCTCAGGACCCTGAGATCATGACCTGAGCTGAAGCCAGACGCTTAACCAACTGAGCCACCCAGGTGTCCCAACAGTATTTATCTTAAAAAGCATAAATAAAGTATTGTCCTGGTCATGCTCAGTGAAGGAAATCTACAAACTAGGACAGTGCATGTTGCTGAAATAGATGGTCATATGTCTACCATAAACCAAATTTGTTCCTTGCTATTATTAGTATTGAAAATGTATTATGGAAAAATGTTTGACCAGTAATGCTGAGCAATTATAAATGATTGATTTAACTTAGGCACTAACTCGATAGTTTGTTTTATTTTAGAAGTCTGTTTATGCATGTAAGACGTATGCACTTTAGCATGGCTGATCTGTCGATGTTTGGAATCTAAGTAGTCACTATACTTTTATATCCTGAATCACCCTCTACAGGCAATAGTTTGTGAAGGATTTCTTTTTGGGTATGTATGATTGAAATGTTTTTATTAAGTATCCTTTTTTTTTTTTTAAAGATTTTATTTATTTATTTGACAGAGAGAGACACAGCGAGAGAGGAAACATAAGCAGGGGGAGTTGGAGAGGGAGAAGCAGGCTTCCTGCTGAGCAGGGAGCCCGATGTGGGGCTCGATCCCAGGACCCTGGGATCATGACCTGAGCCGAAGGCAGACGCTTAACAACTGAGCCACCCAGGCGCCCCTTTATTAAGTATCTTCAAAATGGATGGATTAGCTCTCTCAAAATAAAAAATTAATAATTGGTTAGCAATAGCTATTTTGTAGTTTATACCAACACATACCCACAGAAATCCAACCCAGAATTGAGAATAAGTTAAATGATGAGGTTATTTAGAAAAAAAACTTTAATCATAAAATTGAAGATGTGTTTACATCATGAATCAAGTCCATAACTTTCCTTGTGATGTGGTTTATGCTGGAGCATGCCACAGATGGAGTCATTAATTCATTCAACAAATATTTAATGAACCCTGACTATGTGCTTGGGATACAGTGGGAAGAGATGCTAGATTTTTTTTTTTTAAAGATTTTATTTATTTATTTGACAGACAGAGACACAGCGAGAGAGGGAACACAAGCAGGGGGAGTGGGAGAGGGAGAAGCAGGCTTCCCATGGAGCAGGGAGCCCGATGTGGGGCTCGATCCCAGGACCCTGGGATCATGACCTGAGCTGAAGGCAGACGCTTAACGACTGAGCCACCCAGGTGCCCCTGATCTTTTTTTTTTTTTTAATATTTTATTTATTTATTTGAGAGAGAGAGAATGGATGAGGAAGGGGGAGGGGCTTAGGGAGAGAGAGACTTCCCCGCTGAGCAGGGAGCCCAATGTGGGGCTCAATCCCGGGATCCTGGGATCATGACCTGAGCTGAAGGCAGATGCTTAACCAACTGAGCCACCCAGACACCCCAGAGATGCTAGATCTTATACTGTGTTAAATTATTATCTCAAAAACTAAAACTGTCAGGGCGCCTGGGTGGCTCAGTCAGTTAAGCCTCTGCTTTTGGCTCAGGTCATGATCCCAGGGTCCTGGGATGGAGCCCCACATCTGGCTCAGCAGGGAGTCTGCTTCTCCCTCTGCCTCTCCCCCTGCTCATGCTTGCCTGCTTGCTCTCTCTCTCTCAAATAAATAAATAAATAAAATCTTAAAAAAAACACACAAAAAACTAAAACTATCTTTGAGAATTTATAGTATGACATTCCTTTGAGAACTTGGCTAGGATCTATGGGAGTAAATGTATTGACACCTTCTTTGCTCTTAGTGCTATAAATGCCACAAGGTAAGGAACTGTCATTAAACAATTCCTGTTTAATAAATATTTGTGAACTAACTAGTGGTTACTAGTTACCATTAGTAACTAGTGATGGAGGTAAGACTGATATTGAATAACCACAACATGAGGCAATTCTTTTCAAATGTCATAAGACGATTAAAACCAGTATCATAAAGAAGTCAGAAGAGGATTCGTTGCTTCTGGCTGGTATGATCTGGGGAGGGCTTCGAGGAGGAGGTGGTATTTAAGCCAAACTTTGAAAGATCATGAGGATGGATACTTGTCTCAAATCCATACCCATAATTTGATCATATATTCTTGGTACTTTTTTCTTCCATTGAAAAAGAAGCTTGGTGAAATTTTACTGTCCATTTGATAGCTCCAAAAAAGGACGGAAACAATTTGATATTTTTGAGATATGAAAAGATAGAAGAAATGATCTAAAAACATACTTTATGCTTATTTACCAATTGTGAGAAGTTTAAATTTGGTTCAGACCCTCTAAGTTTTTGCCTCATACTGCCTGTGACTGTTCAACACACACACACACACACACACACACACACACACACACATTCTCACTTGGTATAGAATACCTTTCATAGATTCCCATGAACACAGGGAAAGACTTAGGAAGTGAACAAAGCATAATCTGAATACATGCCTAAATTCTTAGAATTCAAATGTGTTATTGAGGTTCTATCGATTAGTAAGTATTTGATCTACTATTAAAATACCCTCATAAAAAATTTCTTTGTGTGGGGGGTGCCTGAGTGGCTCAGTCAATTAAACGTCTGCCTTCGGCTCAGGTCATGATCCGGGGGTCCTGGGATCGAGCCCCGCATCGGGCTCCCTGTTAGCGGGGAGCCTGCTTCTCCCTTTCCCTTTTCTCCTCCCCTGCTTGTGCTCTCTCTCTCTCTGTCAAATAAATAAAATCTTAAAAAAAATTTCTTTGTGAAAATTACAAAATGCTGGACTTTTATTATGTATTAGTTATCCAAAACACTTCTCAATAGAGTCCTAGAGAAAACTGAAGTTTTTAATTAAGTAATTCCTAGATATCTAGCTCTCCAAGGCCTTGTGATAATGACTAATTTTAAAACAATCACTAAGAGTAGACACTACTCTTCTCCACATCTTATCTCCTATCGAAAAGAGGATTCTTGGGGCACATGGGTGGCTCAGTCGTTAAGCCTCTGCCTTCGGCTCAGGTCATGATCCCAGGATGCTGGGATCAGAGCCCCGCATTAGGCTCCCTGCACAGTGGGAAGCCTGCTTCTCCCTCTCCCACTCCCCCTGCTTGTGTTCCCTCTCTCACTGTGTGTCTCTCTGTCAAATAAGTAAAATCTTAAAAAAAAAAGAAAAAAAAGAAAAGAGGATTCCTCAAATTATGCAAGGATCGTCAGAGCTAAATATAAGAGCATAAACAAACAGAACCCACAACAAGCCAAAAAATAAAACTGGACCATAAAGTTGTTGATTGACTTTTCTAGTGGCAAATCAAAGTGTATTACAGGTGTCTCCTACTATCTGAAAGTTCACTTTATCCCATTTTACACTTACAAAAGACCTACATTAATAACCTGTCTTCACTAATTGAAAGAAATCCAAAGAGGATTTTTGCTTTTATGAAATGGTAATTGCTTCTTTGCTTTATGCCATTTCGGCTTTTGAAAGGTTTCAAAGGAATGCTCTACTTTCCGATGGGGGGTGGGTGGGGAAGCAACCTGTTTTTTGTGAAAATTTCAGAGAATAAAATGATATTCCAACTCACATTTAGTTAAATTATCTACAAACCTTGTATTGAATTGTCTTGGGACTCTTGAAAAAACAATCTATCAGTACCCTTTACTATCTTAATTCTTTCCACCTGATCTCAAAAGCCCAAAAGATTTGGAAAGCAAAATATACGTGTATATCATTTTCCCATATGGATAAAAGCTAAGAATCAAAAGTCTATAATGTATTAGAAATAAGGTTCTTTTGTTTGTAAGGAACAGAAACCATCTCTGCCTAGCTTAAGCAAAGAAGGAAATGTTAATTATAAGGATACTGGAGGAGCTCCAAGAAATTGAATGATGAGCTCAACAACTGAGCAGTAAGAAAGGCAGAAACCCAAGGCTGCTCTGGGAATCTAAATAGCAAAACTTTCTCTGAGTCCTGCCTTTCACATGACTTGGATCCAGCAATTCCTATACTCTGCGTCTTTCTTCTTAAATTTCAGAATATCGAGTGATGGAATTTGGCTCCATTTGGATTATTCGCTTATGTGAATGAAGGAAGTCACAATGGCAGGTTTGATTACCAGAGAAATCACTGAACAGGGCTCTCTGATTTCTGCCGGCTTCTGGGCAGTCCGGTATGGGAGAGAAAGAGCTAAGAGGAGTGTGAGCTTAGATCACTGCTTAGTAGGTAAATTAATAGTAACTTCTTAGTGCCTTTCTAAATAGTAAATGTGGGAAAATATATATAACATACAATTTACCATCTTAACTATTTTAAGTGTAAAATTCAGTGGCATTCATCACATTCACAATGTTGTGCAACCATCACCAGTTTCCATTTGCAGAACTTTTTCATCATCCCAGACAGAAACTCTGTACCCTTTAGACAATCACTCTGTCCACGTCCCCTCCTCCTCTCTGTAACCCCTAGTCTACTTTCTGTCTCTATGAATTTACCCATTCTAGGTGCCCCACATAAGTGGAATCCTCCTTTTGTGTCTGGGCTTATTTACTAAGCATAATGTTTTCAAGAATCATCCATGTCATAGCACGTACCAGCACTCCATTCCTTTTTATTGCCAAACAGTATCCTATTGTAAGGACTTAGCATGTTGTGTCTCTCTATTTATCAGTTGAGGGATCTTTGAGGTTGATTCTACTTTTTAAGTATTATGAATAATACTGCTATGAATAGTCTTGTACAGGTTTTTGTGTGTATGCGTATGTTTAATTCTTTTACTAGGTATATACCTAGCAGTGGAATTGGTGGGTCATTGGTAACATATTTAACATTTTGCCTCAGTCTTTCCTATTCTCCTTATCCTGCTTTACCTTCCCCCCAATACTATCTTATTACATACCATATAATTTACTATTTAAATATCCATTGTTTATCGTCTGGCTATAAACTCTTCGAAGGCAGGGATTTTTTGGTTTTGTCACTGAGTATCTCAAGTGCTTGGCTCCATAAATATTTAGAATATATATATTCTCAAATCTCTAAGTAGCTGTTAACATCAGTCCTTCTCTGGAAAAAAGTCAATGTAATTGTTCTTCTTATTAAATGTTTTGAGAATCCATATAGGTAATTCTTTTAAAACAGATGAAAATTGTCATTAGTTTTATGGTGCCATTAAATCTTATTTTAATAGGTAGTTTAATAATCTCTTGGGTCCTATCTCTGTACTTACTGGCCCAACATGTGATAAAACCTACAGTCTGGAAAAAATAATGTATATAGCCTTATTTAATGGTTTCCGTGTTATAGCCACATTAAAGAAAAGTTGATATTTCTGAAAGTTCAGTTTTGTTTTTAATGTGTGCAAAGGGTGAATTTGTAAGCATTTTATGAGACAATTTCTTACTTTAAATCCGCTCTTTCTCTTTGTGGATATTATATAACACATGCACAGAGACATTTTTTATTTTAACTGCTATTGGCAAAGAAGTTTAGTTGGAAATAATTTGCTAATATGAAACCAGAGAATAGTTGGGGAATTTATTGAACTTAAGAAAAATAAAAGAGAGCATATGACAACTGGTAATTTTTATTTTTGAAATTTAGGAATAAGTTCTGGAAAAGGATAAGCATTTAAATACAGGTTGAAGAGAGCAAGTTGCAGTATTTTTTTTCTTCATTAATTTATATTCCGTCTATTGACTGAGTCTGTTAGAATGTGCTTTGACTCAAGCTTATTCCAATATATACATGTTTGGCCATTCTCTTTAAGAACTTAAAATTCTCCAGTGTTGTTATTTGCTCTTATTCTTGGAATCTTCACTGGTAGCAATGTACAAATAAGAACTTCTTTGAAGTGTATTTGCATATAGGACAGAGAAATAAAGTGAAAAATATAGATATGTACAAATTACAAAATAATTTAAAAAGTAAAACAATGTCATTCTATTTCCTCTCATTGTAATGTGCCATGATCTTCTATGATAGGTGTTTAAATTGTAATATCTTTAGAAAAATACTTTTGAGGTGAAAGATACAAAACATTATTGGGGTTTTGCTGCATTTCTGTAATGTCCAAATTAATTTAGTGGAAGCACATCATACCAATTAAAGACAGTGACTTAAAAAGTATATTACACAAATCACCAACATAGTTACATTAGGGATCCAAAATAAGTTAATGATTTAAGGACTAGTTACTTGTGTTTGGCTAAAGTGTTCAAGGTCATTACTGATATCAGGGACATAACTACTTAAACATTTGCATTTCAAGTAGATTTTTGTTTTCAACCATGTTTTCAAAGAGGCTAATTTCAAACCTGGTGTGTTAAAATAGGCAGGAAATGTAAAGGAAGGAATTTTGTTGTACTAAAGACTCTATAGTTGTGGCTAGAAATGGTAAATATTGTGACATTTTAAGTCAAATTAAGCCTCATTGTCAATGAAAGTTATTTAAAACTTAACTAAATTAATCCATCTCTTCCATCTCTAGGATTAATAACAAATGAGAAAAGGGCCTTTATTTACCTTTCTTCCCTATTTACCTGGCAGGACATGATTTAATAGTTGAGTTCCAATTCTAAACTCATGTGAAGAATGAGCCTCCTTCCCTGATCAGTACAAATGAAGTCATTGTTATCTGTTAGGGTGAAACCCAGTGCTTATTTCCAGTCTTAGCTGCTAAAGAATCTCTCAGAAAGTCTTTTAAAATATCAAATTGCAAGTATAAAAACACTGTTATTATTGAGGAAACTGCATAAAGAACTGTTTAGGTAAATAGTCATGTAGGAGTTTTGAGAGGCAGTAATTACTTTGGGAATAGTATATAAAGTTATACTGTGACAGTTTTCTAAAGAGTAGGTCAACATTCATTTTGCACATTTTTTTTTTTTCTGAAATGGAAGTTGTAATTAATGTGATAAACTCTAAAGAACTGATGCCAACTGCATCATTTAGTTTGAGCTCTGTCCAATTTAGCAAAATGCATTTTTATTTCAATTTCTATATCAGAGACTGCTAGTTACTCCCTCAAATTCATTTTTCCTTTTTTCCATACTAACAGAAGTATTTGAGTTTGTGGGTGCCCAGAATAAAGACCACATTTCCCAGCCTCCCTTGCAGCCAGGGTGATCATGTACTATACTTTGAGGTCAGGCCTTTAAAGGAGGCTTTTGCTGCCATCTCCCCTTCCCTCCCCTCCCCTCCCTCCATTCAGTTAATTGTAATATGAGCAGGTAAGAAGCCATCTTGAATCATGCTGATGTGACCAATATATTGGGAATAATCAAGCATCAATAAATGAACCTGTTCTCTGGACATCCTCAAATCCTGGCTTGACTATATTCTAGCAGAAGATGGAACTGGATAGGAAGACAAAGGCCAGATCATATATTCCCCATTAGGTAATGTGAAGACGTTGAAGGATTTTTAAGGAGAGTGAAATGATCAGGTTTTGCTCTAGAAGGATCAGACAGTGGTAAAGAGAAAGAATAGAATGAGGTTGCAAATGGTAGGCATAGGAGGAATCAGGGTCTAAATGAAGCAGCCTGAACCAGGTCGCTGTACTGGGGATGAAAAGGAACTTGTCTTAGAATCACTGAAGGGACAACATTGTTTCACTTTAGACCCAAAAAGTTTTCCAGATTAAAATATTCATTGTGACTTTTGAACGCTTTATTTTAAAAATGGAACACATAGACTTGAGAGTTTCTCTTTCATTTGCTTATGTATGGATAAAAGGTCATTAAGCCCAGTGCAACTTCAGGCTTTTCTGGACTCTGAGATACAAGCCTCATCTTGTTCCATGCTTTCTTCCCTGGTTTTCTGCTTCGGGCACAATGCCTCTCTCCCCTCCCCCCTGCCCGCCGCCACCTTTTTTAGTTGCATATACATTCTGAGTTCCTTCTTACCACAGGGCCTTTTTATATGTTTTCTCATCTGTCTGGTAGGTTTCCCTGCTTAAACCTTTACCTTTTACCTAATTTATACCTAACCTATTCATCATTCAGATTTCAGCTCACTGACCCTTCTGCAGTGAACTTTTCCTGGTCTCCCAGACTGTGTGAGCTCCTTTTTTGTATGCTCATATAGCACCATATTTTTTCCCTTCAGAAAATTTATCACAGTTGTAGTTTTAATTTTACTTAAACTCTGTAAGGGCAGAGCCCGTCTGGTTTTGTTCACAATTATGTCCCTAATGCTGCATACAGTATCTGTCAGATAATAGGTACTCAAGAAATTCTGAGTTTGGTTCAGACAAACCTGATTTCAAATTACATCTCCAGGCTTCTTGGTATGACCTTAAGAAGTTACTTAATACTGAAACCTCTATTTCTTTATCTGTAAAGTGGGATTATTACTTAGGTTATACTATTGCCATGAGATTAATGGCAATTAACATTGTGAAACACTTAGTAAACATCAAACCCTTAGCATCAGGCACCTAAATTAAATAGGTAGAAACCACTGTTATTACTACTACTATTATTGTTATTACACCCAAAAAATCAGCATGAGTCTCTTTGTGGAAGCTTGGTTGAGTTCATAGTGCATGGATGTTGAAAGTTCTCCTGCATTATGTTTATAAAATTTTGCAGTAAACCAATTTAAGCTGGTATTTGTTTAATAGGCTGTTCAAAGGCACAGTGCCTTATCTATTATTTATTTTGGTTTTGGCTTTTTTTTCTTCCTCACTTTGATAATGCAGGTTACTAAATTGAAGGCACTTATATTTATCTTTTTTTTATTATTTGTTTTTTTTATTATGTTATATTTATCTTTTATTAGTGGTTTGATGCCTGCTATCCTTTTGATGTAATGCAAACACCTGAAGTGTATCAACATTAGTAATAACCTTAGAATTGCTTGGCATATATATGCCCTATCTTCCTTGACTAGAATTTTAAAGACAACCTGTTATTTTAGTTGCTAACATTTCTTCCCTGGTAGAACATAGTGGTAAAAGGAAACAATTCTATTTTATTTATTGAACCAAAAAACAAATGTTTGCTTTGGAGCCATTAGGGTAGAGATTTTGCACAATTTTCCACTGGACAGCTTCTCTAGTTTCCTATTGGCCAAGAACTCCTAATGAACATCTGTGACTGGTAGAGGGATTAGCAAAACCATTGATCTAATTTGGATAATTAATCAGTTTATAAATAAAAAAATTTGCCTAGGATAATCTTGTTAAATTTTGAATAGTGACTAATCAAATGATGATGGTTACTTATCCTGGGAATACTAATGATTTTTAGACAAAATCATAGGGATCTGAAAGGCATGGAGAGTGTTCTTACTGCTGCCTCTTGGATATACCTAATGAACAAAAATATGCAGGCTCTAGCTTTCTTTTAATTATGCCATAAAAGGAGATTTTACTATCACTGGAATCTTAGTGTATATATATGCACACAAACTGTTGAAGAATCCTTGTAAATAAAAGCATTAAAGGAAAACACTTAAAAACCCCCTCTTTATAAACTTTTTTGAAAGTTTCTCTGTGATGCTTCCTTTCAGCTAACATAAATTCCTTTTGTTGCAGTTTATACCAGTTTGCTCTTTCTAGTCCTACTGGAGTAATGGATAAGAGCTCCAAACATGTCACTTTCCTTGTTATGACAGAACTAGTGAATCTGAAGACCCTTTATTAATCAGGGTGCAAGAAACTGAGGACCCAACTGGAACAATTGTCAGCAAAGAGAACTTTGTAATCAAGGTAACCGAAGAGTCTAGGCATAGCACTGTTATAGACTCTATGCCTTGATTCTGTTTTATCATGAGCGTTGTTTCCATCCTCAGGCAAGCTTCCGCCTATGGTGACGGCATGGCTGCTAGCAACTTCTGCCTTACAGTACCCTATCCTCTTACACCCAGAGCTGAAAAGAGTGCCTCATTTCCTCAGACCCCAGAAGGACAGCAGTCATCACTGTTGCTCGACTGGGATAATGGTCCCATCTTCAGCCAAACATTGTGGCTAGGGAATGAGATGCTCTGCTTACAGAGGTGACATCATCATGCTCTGAGTGGGAGAAGAGCCCTTCTCCATTATTCTGTCAGGGTTCTGTTGCCAGAGAAAAGCCATGGACACTGGAAAGGCAAAGACAACACGTGCCCACTGCAGCCAAATAGGATTACCCCTTAACTTCCAGGAAGCCATATTTCCTATGTCCTTTCAATCAGATTTTCTTTTTCTTTTTTTTTTTTAAGATTTTATATATTTATTTGAGAGAGAGAATGAGAGAGAGAGAGAGAGCACATGAGAGGGGGTAGGGTCAGAGGGAGAAGCAGGCTCCCTGCTGAGCGGGGAGCCTGATGCGGGACTCAATCCCGGGACTCCAGGATCATGACCTGAGCCAAAGGCAGTCGCTTAACCAACTGAACCACCCAGGCACCCCTTTCAATCAGATTTTCAAATGAGAAGACTTTAATTACCTTTCGTGCTTCTAGAAGACTATTCTCTTTCCAGTTTAGTACTTTTGGGCTTTTTATACTAGCGCTGTTTCAGGCACAGTTTACTGCTTGATGAAAAGGAGGATTATCTGAATACTTCTACATGCTGTAGTAAAGCCTCAAGTCTGGTCCAGTCTAACCTTTGGCATCAGCTCTTGAAGGAAGGGACTCTGAGGAAATCAAAGGGTGGAGGTCATGGTGTGGGGTCAGAGGGAAGGCAGCAGTTTATTGCACCTAAATAATACTTCAATAATGTTGCTACAAAATAAAAAAAAAGAGGGAGTTTATGAAACAGACTTTTTCAAAATAAGTACATTATTCATTAGCACATGAATAAACATGATTTGAGACCTGAATCTTTTCCATGAAATTATATACATGAGAATCTCTATTTCTTACAGTACATTTAATTGTGAATGTATTTCCTTTTAATGTAGATAGCTTTTGTTTAGGCACGAGTAGCTTATCCACTTGATGGGGTAATTGTGGCACCTAATGTTCACACAGTGTACATGAATTAATTATTATTGTGGAGATGTATAAAAAGCAGGATTTAAAATACAGATTCTGAGATAATAAACCATTAGTTCAGATCTCAAAAATTAGAAAATTTTATTGCAAAAATACTTTCAATTAAAAACTCCCCCGTAAAACAAATGTATTTTGTGCCAGAGCTAGATATGAATTATGATTCCTAATTAATATGTAATATTGAAATGTGATCTTTGTGTAACCATTTCAGAAATGGCACAGTAAATTTTTCTATCTCTTAAAAGTCTGTCTTCAACTCATTTTTTCCCTCCTATTTTAATATTTAAAACTTGGGTCCACTTTGAACTACTGAAGAAATTGGTTAGTTATGATACAATTATCTAGAAATCATATTTAATTTCAAGGTTGAAATCAAATCATTAAGTAAATAGATGTTTGATAATGAGCTTTTAAAGGCAATGTGGATTTTGGAAAAGCTGTTGAAGTGCTCAGGTTTGAATTCTATTCTACCTTGAAGAGGTTCTGAGAACTTGGACAAAGTATTTAATATCTGAATTCGGTTCCCCATCTTTAAATTGGGAGTACTAATTATATGTGTCCTCTGTTCCTCAGTGGTTCTTTGGGGGTATGAAATGATGTTATGTCTGTGTGAATGTTTGGAAAGCTATACAGGTACATGCCAGATATTTTAAAAATTCATATATATTTTCTTTAAATGATAACGTCCTAAGGAGGACACCTAAATCTATTTACTAGCATGAGTTGAATCATGTTACACATTTAAATATCAATGGTTTCTTTTTCCAGATTTGCTATAATTTAAAAAGCCAGAAAATGTTTCGCCTATAAAACATTTCCCAATGTTTTCCCACTATTGTAGCAGTGATGTAAATAAAAAGAAAATGTTGAGTTAGTTACATAACCCAGTATTTTCTTGATTTTATTTTGTGTTTATTGATGAAGGAACATAGAAATAATTTAGTTATACATAAATATAAAACATATATATAATTAAATATCTTGTTTTAGGCAGCAGTTTTATTATTTATTTATTTTTTTAAAACGTTTTATTTATTTGAGAGAGAGAGCAGAAGCAGGGGAAAGAGCAGAGGGAGAGGGAGAAGCAGGCTCCCTGCTGAGCAGGGAGCCCAATGCGGGGCTCGATCCCAGAACCCTGGGATCATGACCTGAGTCCAAGGCAGATGCTTAACGACTGAGCCCCCCAGGTGGGGGCAGCGGTTTTAAAACTACACTCCAAGTATCATCTGACTACAATTCAACAGATCAATCATGGTATTTGGAGTGTCATTAAGGTATACTTTTTTATTAATTTTTTTTTAATGAGACATGAGAGAGGAGATGAGATACGGATTTAGGGTTTATTGATTGTTAAAAAAGACATCTGGTCAAGCTGTTTCTTCTAACTCCAGCGTTCAGGGAAGTTTAAAGGGTGAAATAAAAAATAAATAAATAAATAAAGGGTGAAATACTCAGCACAATTATGTGTGTAAATCAAGATATCCATAAATTAAAGGAAATGTAACATTGAATGAGGGAAAATAAAACATTTCCTATCACATCCTTTCTTTTCCTGTTTTTAAATTCCAAGCCCTTTAAAGAAAACTTTGCTACTTAGCAGTTCTTCAGGCCCTGTTTGGAATGCTAATGAGTCTGGCCTAGTAACAGCCCCAGCACTGCCAAGTTCTTGGAATTTAGATTTTTCTCCAGTCATGGAAGGGGCTTTTGATTGGTGTGTGAAAGGAAGGGAAGTCTGAACATCCCTTGATGCTGTGCTTGGAAAAGGGAAGAATTACAGAGGGTGGACACGGGTAAAGTGGCGATCATGGCTTTCTTATATTTAGAGAGAATTCAGTGGTTTAGAATATTGAATAAGGCAGGGAACCAAAGGGATGTCATTTCATTCACTTAACATTGAAATACAGGACACCATGGGGGGAAAAAAACTCTAAGGATTTTTGGAGACCATTTACTGTAGGGACTATCCGTCCACTTGCTTTGCGAGAGGAAACTGAGAAAGGACCAGGGAGTTCTCTTGGTAATGTGCAATCTCCATTCAGAGTGCATCTTGCGCCTTCCACAGACCTTCTTCTGACAGGACAAGAGCAAGGGCCAAGGGGGACCATGAAGGTTTTTTATTCTTTATGATTTAGGATAATTTCTCCTTATCCTGGCAGAAGACGCCACCATCCTGCACGGATGTGGTCTCTCATGACAAAGCCCTCAGTGTACAACCCAGAAACAACACATAGTTGAAGAATTGTTTCTCTCCTAATGGATGTATTTTTTCCATATGATTTGTTATTGGGCACAGCATTATGACTTAGTGTGCAGATCTAGAGGAACTTGAAAAAGAAAAAGCTGAAAGCTGTATTGGTTTGTGGGAGAGGGTGAGTATATTACAAAATCTACATGTGTTTCTTATCGCATGTCCCGTAAGATAGGGTGACCATGGAGGTTTGTCTTTTCCTTCTTGATTAGGAGTTTGGCTGGAAACCATCAGTTTGGCAAGATAATTGGACCCTAAACACAGTTTCTTAAAAAGATGGTTTAAGGGGCGCCTGGGTGGCGCAGTCGATTAAGCGCCAGATTCTTGATTTCTGCTCAGGTCATGATCTCAGGGTCGTGAGATCAAGCCCCGCTTTGGCGTCCGTGCTCAGGGTGGAGTCTGCTTAAGAGTCTCTCTTCCTTGCTCTCTGCCCTTACCCCCTGTGCACTCTAGCTCTCTCTCTCTCTCGCTCTCTCAAATAAGTAAATAAATCTTAAAAAAAAAAAAGGGTGGTTTAAAGAATATTTTGAGTAAGTTTGAAGCTTGACATCATAGAAGAGAAAGAATGAGAAAATCAGATACAGGTAGATAAGAGCACGTGCTATGGAAAGACAGTAGCTGGTTTTATTCATGGGGCAAAATGGCTGCTGATGACATTGTTCTCTCACCTCCTCCAGGAGGCCAGAGAGTCATACCGTGTGGGAGGGGGTTGGGAAATCTTACTAAAATGTCAGGTGAGATCGTCTCTCCCTAGGGAGACATCTCTTATTGAAGAGTGAAGGTAGTGCGTACCCGGTAAATAGGAATCGGTGAATTATCTGGGCAGGATAAAAAAAAAAAAAAATCATTGTGGACATTTGATTACTTGGTCTTTAGTTTCACTCCCAGGAATGGCAGGAGGTTCAGAAAGAAGTTGTTTTGCCTTGAAAAGCAATCTGCTGTTGGACGTCTCAGAGTAGGAAAAGCCAAGATGAAAGCCACCAAATCAAATTCTTAGAGGAAATTTTTGTGAGAAAATTGTTATAATGAATCAGCCGCTGTTAAAACATCTCCAGAAGACCATTTTTGAGTAAGGAAAAGCAGTGACGCTATTTCCTGTTTTTTTTTTTTACCAGATAGACTCTGATCAATATCAGTTTAGTAGAAAACCATTTTGCTGATGAAAAGGAGATACCTTTCCTTTTGGGTCCAGGAAAGACAAGTGTGAAACAGACAGCCTATATATATATGCTTCAAAAGGAATTGGAAAGTAGGTACTGAGATACTCCCAAACATTCAAATGATGGTCAGACTGCAGAAGATGATACCTTTCTTGAGCTTGTCTTTGTAAAATTATTTGCCTCTGATTTTAAATACTGTAGATGAAGCTTATAGCTTCAAGAGAAGCTTCTCTAATGTTAATTTCCCCTATAACTTTTCAGAATTATTGACATTTTGAATTTTGCAACTTGATTGCTGTTTGGTTCTATTAAATTATAATGAGGAAATGTTCAAATTCAAATTAAGTTGCTAAGGAAAAAAAATAAAGTTGTCTATTGATGATAGTGATGATAGCTGGACCCTTTAAAACTTAATGGTGGGGGAAGTCCTCCCTTTTATTTTTTTAAGATTTTATTTATTTGGCAGAGAGAGACACAGTGAGAGAGGGAACACAAGCAGGGAGAGTGGGACTTCCTGCCGCGCAGGGAGCCTGATGTGGGGCCCGATCCCAGGACCCTGGGACCAGGACCTGAGCCGAAGGCAGACGCTTAATGACTGAGCCACCCAGGCAACTCGGAAGCCCTCCTTTTGAAGAGTGATTTCTTTGCTTCCCATTAGATTTTTAAAAAATCATTGAACTATATGTTGGCCACAAATAGCATCCTAAGAAGACTGTATGTGATCTACAGGAGAGGGTCTAAATCCTCTTCTCTATTCAGCTTTTAAAGCGCTAATATTTGAGATGCTTTCGAACTTATTAGGGGTTAAGGCAACCAGCTATTAGCTATTAGTTTTGTTTCTATAGAAAAAAAGAATTATTAAAGGAGTTAGCCTCATAATATATTTTAAAAGAGAGTGATATTTCTGTGACATGCCTGTTCCATAAAGTGTGTCTTCTCTGAACAAAACTGTGCTAAGGTTAAGGGATGAGAATTTCCATAAAAACTTTGAGGTGTCTCGATCCTAAGGTATGCTTGTGCTCTAAGAGTTTTCCTTAATCTTGTGGGGGTCATATGTCACTTTGAGACTGAGGAAATTCATGTTGCAACTTCAGATGAGTGTACAAAAACACAAGAGTTTACATGCATTTGATGGTGTTCAAGACTCCCTGAAGATCGCCTGTTGGATCCGAGCTTGGCAATGCTTGTGCTAATGTGCAATAATAGCTCTTCATTAAGCTGGAAGCTTTGGGTTTGGTTTATATTGGACTCTGTTGTTTCCTCAATGCCTAGCACAGTGCCTGGCTCATAATCAATGAATATTTGTTGAATGAATCAGTGACAAAATGGACATATTTTATTTTGGACATATTTGGTGTGTGGTTCATCTAATCTGGATTTTCTAGTTGCTTATACTTTACCAGTTCTGTACTTTATAGGACCTTCATTTACTTCTTTTGCAAGGGATAGAAACCCAAGTAGTTTAAGCACAATAGGAGCTCTTTGGTTTGCATTACTGGGGAGTCCAAGAGGGGGTTCTGGCCTCAGGTTCAGCTGGGACCAAGGGTTCACTTGAGGGTACCAGGGGTTCAGTTGAAACTAGGATTTTG
The DNA here is from genome assembly GCF_029215605.1 of Mirounga angustirostris. Classification (NCBI taxonomy): domain Eukaryota; kingdom Metazoa; phylum Chordata; class Mammalia; order Carnivora; family Phocidae; genus Mirounga; species Mirounga angustirostris. Next base: position 79,299,893 of record NW_026991713.1, read on the forward strand.
TCTCTCTTTTTTCACTTCTTTCCTTCTTGTAGGACTTATTCTCTGGCAGACTTTTTCCATTCATGGTGGGGAAAAATGATTTCTGGCAGTTCTAGGCCTACACTTTCTCTCATAATGCTTGATTTTAGAAGGAGATAGAACCCTCCCTTTCCTTTCATTGTTCATATCTGCTTCTGTAGAGGCACTTTGGCCCTGCTTGGGCTATGTTCTCTCCTCTGGACCAAGCACTGTGTCTGGTGTGATGGGAGAGAGAGGGGGCCCGCCTAGGTCTCATACTCTCTCTTGGGTGGTGGAGGGATCCCATTGTTTCTTAACCATGCCATCTTAAGAGTTATTAGGTGGGAAAGAGTTATTAGGTGCCTCTTCTAAAAGAGGCAGGATAAAACATAACAGATGTCCAAGGCACGTTTTATATGTGATAGTTTAATTAAGGTTGATATTGTGGTCTTAGGATGTCAGTGGGTCCATTGAGTGTCCCTTACTGAACAACTGGTTTTCTGGATATTATCATCAAAACATTTAGGTCCTCAAAGGAAGGACCTGTGTCTTTTTGAGAATTAGGAGAATAAATACCAACATTTGTGCAAAGGGAGGAAAAAGTAGGAAAGCATTATAGGAATCTTGTGAAACATATCATAAAGCTGCTTTCTTCAGACTGCAGAGGCAGTAATTTGGATTTACCAAATGTGATGTCAGGTCTAGCTTTAGCTTTTCACTTGCCCTGTGGTGTCTCCAGCAGGACATTGGCATGGGCTGAGCATACCGTCCTTGGTAGGGCTCATAAATGGAACCAGTGCAGGTTAACTTTGGGTGGGGAAGGAAGTACTTTGAAATGTATGGGTATTATTGAAATAACTTTCTATGTACTTTATTACAGGAGAAAACACTCAGTATCGATGACCAAGATTCCAAATGACTGTAATTTCAATTATTCTTTAAGCTCTATTTCATTGGTTTTCTAATAATTCATATATTTTTCTTTAAAAAGAAGAGTATTTTTTTAATAATTATCATGAAGGTTTGAGAATAACACTTAAGACTCAGATACATTCAAAACTTTAAGATATATTTAGATAAGTTAAGATGACTTAATATTTAACGGCATAATGCTCTTAATTTTCCGTTTGGTCCATTGTGGACTCATGCTGAGCAGGAGACTATTAGTTCCTTGATAGAGTGCTAACTTTTGAAACTTAGATCTTTAATATGTTCAGATTCTCACCCTGAACTGTTTTTTTGTTTTGTTTTTTAAAGATTTTTTTATGTATTTATTTGACAGAGAGAGACACAGTGAGAGAGGGAACACAAGCAGGGGGAGTGGGAAGGGGAGAAGCAGGCTTCCCACCGAGCAGGACCCTGGGATCCTGACCTTACGCTTAACGACTGAGCCACCCAGGCGCCCTGCTGAGCTGTTTTTCATGTTCAGTAACTAAATGTGAATTTATCTGGACTATTTCCACACCTTTATTATTGTTTTTTTTTTTCCTTGAAGTCTTAGTTAAGAGACCACAGTAGGTGGCCAGTTGTATTTGTTTAATGAAATGAGTGTAGCGTATATCAGTGTGCCTAATGAGCAGTGGGTCTATGTCATTTTTCCTATTAAATATCATATTTGAATAACATTTCTCACCAAGAAGTTGAGTAAATTTAGATTTACTAAATTAAATAAGTCATTATTATGTGTTTTCTCTGCACCAGGCACTGCTTAGTTTTTTGGCTTTGAAGTACTTATTTATGGTAAATACTATATTGCATGTATAATTCCACCATAAAACCAGTATGGTAGCCCTTAAAGAGAATAGCAATTTTTATCTCTTTTGAATTTCCTTGCTGTTCTTTTCAGTTAGAGTATTGATAGTTTGTATGGAACACATTTATGGATGTGTTTTCTCACTTGGATTTCTGTGCTAGTCTCTAAAGTAGTACCTTCCTCACTCCCACCAGTTTGCTCTCAGCTCGGCCACCAGAGAGATCTTTCTAGAAATAAGCCAGATCACGCTGACCTTTCTCTGCTCCTTCCAGTGGCTCCTGTCTCACTTGGAGTAAAAGCCAGAGTCTTTACTATGACCTAGGAGGCCTATAGGATGTGGCCTTTGAATCCTTGACCTCTCTGACCTCCTTTCCAATAGCTTACCTTCTTCCTCACTGCTATCAGCCACGATGTCTTCCTTGCAGGCTCTCGAATACGCCAAACATGCTCCCACTGGAGAGTCTGCATTTGCGTTCCCTCTGCCTGGAATGCAGATATCTTCCTCATGTCCTTTAAGTCTTTTAGCATGTTTTATGTTTCTTCTTTTTCTATCGCATTTATCCCTTAGCACACTATAAAATTTATGGATTTATTATTGTTTATTATTTGTCTACTCCCTGCTACCCCCAGCAAGAGTGAGTGTTGGTTTTGTTTGTTCTTAGAACAATGCCTTGCACATAGTAACTGCTCAGTAAATATTTGTGGAATGAATTTCCTGATGAAGAGATTTAAATAAATTTTTTCTGAAGTGATTACCTTACTGGTCAACTTCTTTCAGCAATTAAGGGTAATAATAAATAGTAATGTTGATGAATATTATGACAGTTAATAATTACTGAGTATGGGCGCCTGGGTGGTTCAGTTGGTTAAGCGACTGCCTTCGGCTCAGGTCATGGTCCCGGGGTCCTGGGATCGAGTCCCGCATCGGGCTCCCTGCTCTGCGGGGAGCCTGCTTCTCCCTCTCCCACTCCCCCTGCTTGTGTTCCCTCTCTCGCTGTGTCTCTCTCTGTCAAATAAATAAATAAAAAATCTTTAAAAAAAAAATTACTGAGTATGTACTTTGTGCTAGGCATTTATAATGTTCATGATGATGATGGCTAACCTTTAGTGAATGTTAACTTTGTACCAGGCATTTCGCATTATCAGATTAGTTGATTTTCAAATCAACTTTATAAAGTTAATACTAGTATGATCTAAATTTTATAATTAGGCCAGAGAAATAACTTTCCAACATCACGTATTTAGTATGAAATTGGTACAATTGTGATATTAGAATCTTAAAAGGAAACATATATTGTTAAATTTATTACTATCCCATTTTTGTCCTGTTCTAGCAGAAGTCAGTATGTCTCCTTGGGAACTTTTATTTGTGGTTATGATTATCACTGTCTGAAGAATTACTATTAGGATTAAGATTATCCTTGCATTTAGAGATAAATTCATTACCTGGTATTAAATACAACATCTAACTTAAGAGTACCACTATTTCTGTCTGCAGGGATTGGAATTTTTTTTTTTTTGTCTAACCTAGAAACAAGGGAAATAATTCAATGCATGCATGCGTTGCTTTCTTCAGCTGTTAGACTTATCTGCTTCTTTTTTTTTACCTTTGATTTTTGCCTTCACTTGGCTCTGCTTTCAGAGGTCATGTGCGTTGCTTCATTATTTTCAGGTAAGGATTCATTTACTCCATCCCACAGAGGTCTCTACTTTTTAATTAAAACATGCCAAAAGAGGATATATCTCTCATTTCAGCCACATTAGACCCTTGCCAATAACACAAATAAATCTGGGATTATTTTCTTCCTGCACAGAAAAGGCTTAAAAGGGGGTCTTATGCCCATTGATTCCATCCTTACCAATTATAAGTGTGACTTTAAAATGACATCAGTGTGTGTGTGTGTGTGTGTTTTTAACTCCTGTTTATTCACATTTAGCCACTGTAAATTAAATGTTGGAACCTATGTCTCTGGGAGGTTAATTTTTAAGAGTTTTGAGCTCTTCCCTTTCCTGGTAGTTCTTAGAAATGTCCCAGATCCTTATTGACTCAAAACAAGAGTCATCTGCTTGTATTTTTAACAAGGCAATTGTTATACCCTCCAACTTTCTGGAAAAAAAAAATCCAGTTTCTCATGCTAGAATAATTGTGGGAATTGGTCTATAGCTGCCAGAGGTTTTTCTGGCCAGGGAACTTCTCTTGCCAACTGTTTCTTCCTAGATATGTTTCTCTTTTATGTGTGATTAGCCAGAAAGTGGTAGATGGATCTCATATTCATCCTTTTGGAGAAGGTAGCACACTTAAAGGAACAGGGAAGAGGCATGTCCTTATAGCTATAAAACTTAATCACCAATAGCACTGTGCTTTGAAGATTTCCAAAGAAGGAAATATTTTTGGCTAACTTATGTTCTGTTTTGCCTAGGAGCTCTTACTGATTGGCTTACTCTTTAAGGTCTCTTTTAGCCATCCACTTCTAGAATGTATAATTAAATGTTACTGTATGATTTGCTAAGGGGATGAGCCAAGGATGAACAGTTAGTTTTATCATTATCACATATTTATTTAATCTTTCCTGCCTATGATCTTTCATCATCAACCTCATTTTGTCTTTTGCAATTTGGCTTCTTGACCTTCCTGATCCATTCATTCATTGAATTATTTTTTGTGTACTGACTACATGCTAGTCACTGTGCTACATAGTGAGGATGTAAAGATTAAAAATATACTCCTGCAAGGGGCACCTGGCTGGCTGAGTTGGAAGAGCATGCAACTCTTGATCTCGGGGTTATGAGTTTGAGCCCCATGTTGGGTGTATAGATTACTTTCATAAATAAATAAATGAATGTAAAAGAATATACTCCTCTTGCAGTCCTCAAGGATCTCACTGTTTATTAGAGACATTGTATCTTAGAAGTAGAATAGTAATAAATATCAGCTTGTAAGGGTGCATATCAAATATGGTGAGACCATAGAAGGAGACCCTCTGCCTCTGAAGGATGGATGGGTATGGGCTTTTTAGCTAAACATAAGTGCATTATGAGCCAAGAGAATAATATTTTTAAAAACCTGTAAATTTAAGCTATATTTTACAAATATAGTAGAAATATGAAAACCATGTGTAGTAATCTGAAAACAGTTGAGGGACCTGGTATATTAATGTTCCATATATGCTCAAAAGAAAGTACTTTCTCCAATTCTTGAATTTTATATGTTTCCATGAGGAGTTACATGTTTTATATATGCCCATTAGGTCAAGCTTGTTATTTATGGGTTTCAAGGCATGCATTCTTACCAAATTTTGTCTGTTTGCCCTATCAGTAGTTGAGAAGTGTGTTGAAATCTCTTACTATTGTTAATTGCTCCCTGTAGTTCTGTAAGTTTGGTTTGATATAATATGAGGCTATTACCCAGGCACCCCTGTTATGTCTTTTTCTATCCTTATGTTCTAGGATGATTCTTATAATTATGTAGGACATGGTTGGATTTTTTTATCCAGTCCAAAAATCTGCTTTTTTGGGGGGGAAATCTGTCTTTTAAATGATAAGTTAAAAATTTAAATTTATTATGATTATTGTTGACTTATTTATATCCTCTTACTTTGTGCCTTATATTAATCATAATTTTTCCCTGATTTTTCTTTTTTCTTAAATTTTTTTTTGTTCTGCTTATTTTTCTTTTGTTTCTTAAATTTTTTTTGTTTTGCTTATTTTTCTTTTTATTCCTTTCTTCTCTTTCCTTTCCTTCTGTATTTATATACTCTGTTTCTGTTGTTTCAGTAGTTAAAAGAAATTATACTCTACATACTTAAGAAAGTATAAAGGTGGGTGCCTGGGTGGCTCAGTCGTTAAGTGTCTGCCTTCGGCTTGGGTCATGATCCCAGAGTCCTGGGATCGAGCCCCGCATCGGACTCCCTGCTCCATGGGGAGCCTGCTTCTCCCTCTTCCACTCCCCCTGCTTGTGTTCCCTCTCTCACTGTATCTCTGTGTGTCAAATAAATAAATAAAATCTTAAAAAAAAAAGAAAGTATAAAGGTAATTGATATTTTAACTCATTTGTGTATAATTCAGAACCATGGGACTATTTCATTCTGAGGGGCAGAGGGAGAGGGAGAGATAGAATCCTTAAGCAGACTTCCCGCTGAGTGACAAGCCAGATTCAGGGCTCGATCCCAGGACCCTGAGATCATGACCTGAGCTGAAATCAAGAGTCAGACGTTTAACCGACTGAGCCACCCAGGTGCCCCGTTTTGTCTTAAAACATTCATAATAGTTACCTCATATTTTTCAGTTGATAATTACACTATCTATTGTTTTTGCTTATGCATGTTTGTTGCCTTGTCTTATTAGTGATTTAAAAAATTTTTAAGCTCATATTTCTTTGAATTTAATCTACAGCATAACAGTTATACACTCTGGATAAAGTGTAAAAAAAATAACTATGTGAAGGTGTGAATGACCAAAAGCAGTAGAAACCTGGGGTAGGGTAGGTTGTCTATACTTGGAGGAAAAGAGTGTCCCTAGGGTGAGTTTTCCATTTTATGACTTTTTTTCCTGAGAACACCTCCAAAATGGTGCCAAATTGGTCTTGGTGGCCAAAACTTAGAAAGGAATGTCAATCTGATAGGAGTAAACATCTGAACCTGAACTTTGCCTCGTGAGTCACTTTTACCAGTGCCAATGATTTTCTAGCTCTTGGCAGATGACTGAGAACTGATAGTAGTCAAGGTCAACTCAGCATCACTAAATACTTGATCTCAACTGGTAGAGATGCTCATTCATATCCTGAGGAAGGCATTTTGCAAATGCTTTTGACTTTTATGAAAACAGTAATAGGCAGACTAGGAGAAAATGCTGTACAAACTGACTTGCAACATTACTGGATTCCAAGAGGTCAAGGAGAGAGGGGTAGAGAGGGGAGAGAGGATCAAGAAGAGGAAGTTAGATGCAGAACTTAGGAAGATCCGAGAAAAAGTGGGTTAGGACTTGAAGCTTTCAAAATATATGGACAAATCCTCTCTGAAATCATAGTCAGGTACATGTTTCTCTTTGAAAGGCAACATGTAACTTAGTATCTCCCCATCTTCTCCCCCCTCCTTCCAGTTTCATCAGCATCTGTGCTCTGAAGATAATTGTTTCACAAAATGATGGCTTCTTGCAGGGATTTCTAAAAAGGTTAATATGTGCAAGACGTCATTGCCTTCGGAGTCCACATGATACCGCCCTTTTTAAAAGGTCTTTAAGTCACTCAGGCTAAGTGATAGCAATCATTGAAAAACTTAAACACAAGGATTCATCCAGTCTTTTAGGGGTTTCTGTGCAGTAGTACTTCAACATTTAGTGTTGATGCTATAAGTTATATGTGATTTAAATTGATTTGGTCTTTTTCATGGAAAAATAACTGTAGACATTTTAAAGACCTAAGAGTAAGCACAATTTCAACTTTGGAAGAAACCAGTTTTAGAAATATTAGCAGCCACCAACCTGTGTATGATTGAAATACTTCAATATGGAATTAAGCATACTTTTAATATTTAAGCTTAAAATATTTGTGTTAGTAAAAAATGTTACTGTAGTAAGAAATCTAAAAGGAGAAAATAAAAGAAGATACTGTTAAATTTTGTTGGTTCAATTTTTAGAAACCATACATTTTTTTTAAGGAGAACATTAACCTTTTTTTAAAGTTTTTTTTTTTTTTTAAAGATTTTATTTATTTATTTGAGAGAGAGAGAGCATAAGCAGGGGGAGTGGCAGGCAGAGGGAGAAGCAGGCTCCTTGATGAGCAAGGAGCCCGATGTGGGTCTTGATCCCAGGAAGTTGGGATCATGACCCGAGCCAAAGGTAGACGCTTAACTGACTGAGCCACCCAGGTGCCTGGAACCACACATTTCAAATGGCAAACAAAAGTGAAATTAATTCTTCTTTTCATTATAGACAGGCAAAGTAGGAATATAGCTATGAGTGAATTTGGTATGTTGCATCTGTTTTGCATTTATAAAGTAGAACACTTTTTGGCAGAAAGTTTTGGCAATGGTTATTTCTCTCTTTGCATGATTTGAATTGCTTATGGCTTTGTGCAGGGATTATGTTCATGAGACCTATCAGTTATAAGGTATGAAATTGGACATCTGAAGAATTTCCTGTTCAGTTACTCTGAATTATGAGACAAATTAATAGGCATACATACAAACAAGAATCTATAGGCTTGAGGTTGGTTCCTTACTTGGGCAACTTGAGTCCTATAAGTACAAAATGTCCATATTACTAAATGGCAAGATCTTAAGATCTTTTGACACCATGTTCTGAGACAATGATGAGTGAACAGAACAAAATCACATACTTGTACTTTGCTTGGAATGATAAAATAATACATCAACTTAAAAACATTGATACTAAACAGTTAAACATTCACACTACACTGAAAATATTATAAATGTCGGTTTGCTATTAAGGAATGATACCACAAGCCAGCTCTAATAACAAAATAGGAGAAATGAAAAAAACAAAAAACAAAAAACAAAAAACAGAAAAAGAAGGAACTTGTGAGATCACAACTGCCCCATTTAAGAAATAAGGTACAGAGAGGTTAAAGGACCAGTGTAGACACAGCTGGTTTTGTAGTGGCAGACCAAGGATTAAAACTTAGTTTTTTGTTTTTTTTTCTTCTGTTCTAGTGCTGCTTCTAAATGAAGGTGAAAGAGGGAGGTGAATAGGTGCCAGGGTTGTGGGGGCTTTGGGATGGCAGGTGGTGGGGTTTTGTGGGGAGGATGGATAGTTTAGGTAAGACGCCAGAGGACTGCAGAATTTAAGAGAGAAATTTATATGGCCAGCAAAGTGAACCCAGATTTGGGGATAAAGTTATTTGTGGTCAAGTTCAGGTCAAGTACTTTTAGGGCAGTTCCTTTTTTTTTTTTTTAAGGGATTTTATTTATTTATTTGTCATAGAGAGAGCGAGAGCGGGAGAGTGAGGGAGCACAAGCTGGGGGAGTGGCAGGCAGTTGGAGAAGTAGACTCCCCGCTGAGCAGCGAGCCCGATGCCATGTGGGACTTGATCCCAGGATCCTGAGATCATGACCTGAGCCGAAGGCAGACGCTTAAAGGACTGAGCCACCTCGGCATCCTGAGGGCAATTCCATCATGCTTATGAACTTAGCCACAATCCTAACCCCCTTTCTTAGTACACGTTTTTGATAATATCCATTGTGGATTCCCCACTTTCTCTTTCTCCCTAAATTCCTTTTGTTTAAATGTGCTTCAGAGTGGATTTCATTAGAAATGAACTATATCACTTAATGGTACAAGGATCAGATACACATGGTAGGCCAACATCAGGAAAGTAATATACTTATTTTACAAAGTATTCAAACTAGAAATAGTTTCTTTTGTGGTTTCTGAAGGAAAAAGATAACGATTGTTAACTTTAAAAATAAAAGTTTTTTTATCAGCAAAATTGGGTTTATTTGGGAATAACAGAATTGCAATTTGGGTCATGCAGGCTGTGGCAAAACCATAGGCAAGTCCAACAAACAAAAGAGAGGACCATTATTTTATGGAGAAGGAGGAAGAAGTTGAGAGGGATGGTTTTGAAGGAAAGTCCATTGGAGAAAAACATGAGTCCAGGGTGATGATAGTTTCTCAATGGCTGAGTTTCAAGGGTGGTTGATTTCTTATAGAAGACGCAGTATATACATCTTTCCTTTTGGGGGCCTGTAACTGATGATTCTTCTTGTTGATGTTTTTTTTTTGTTGGAGTCTGTACTTGACAATTCTTCATGTAATTGACCGTGAGTGGTATGGCCTCCTCTTCCAATCTCCCCTTCTATCCTCCCTACTCCATTTTTGTAAGATTTCCCTTTATTCACATGACTAACATATTTTACCTACTATGTGACATTTTTCTTCGCAGTTGGTGGAATAATAAGGGACTAGAGATCAAAGGATAATTTGCTTTCTTTTGGAAATCTTTTAAAAAATCTGGTAGCCATGTATTTTTATACAATAATTTGTTTATACTCCATGCATATTTCTGAAATAGCTACTATTTAGTCTTGCCAATTTATGCCTTCTATATCAATGGAATTATATAGCATTTACTAGTTTGGGACTTGCTTCTTTTAAGCTCAACTTTATGTCTTTGAGATTTTTTTTATTGGGTTGAAAGGGGCTATATGAGTTATAGTTATTTAAAATAGGCTATCTTGGCCTCTTTCAGGATTTGATATTTTTGATAATTTTCTGAAATTTCTGATAGGAAATGTTACCCACCCCTTCCTTATATCTACTTTTAGGCAACTGTTTATTGGTTCCAGTTATTTTTACTGTTTCTATGACTTACCAAAATAACATTATTGACTTATTCAGTGATTCAAAAAGACACCCATTCACTCAATTAATAATTATTTAGCACCTTCCATGTTTGAGGTCTAATGCTTAAAGTTGGGCATATTATGGTGAGCAAAACAGAAATGATCTCTCTTGGAACTTATCATTTATAGCATTAGAGACCTATGTATAAAAAAAATTATGATGGAGTGTGATAAGTTTTATTGATAGAGGATAGCCTAGAGTACTATGGGAATGCTGAACAGGTACTCCTGATCCATTTAAGGAAGGTGAGAGATTTTAAAGAGATTTATTTATTTATTTGAGAGAGAGAGAGAGAGAAAGAGAGAGAGAGTGCAGGAGGGGCAGAGGGAGAGAGAATCTCAAGATTCTCTCAAGATTCTCAGGAGAGAATCTCTGCAAGGAGCGTGGAGCCCCACCTGGGGCTCGATCTCATGACCCTGAGATCACGACCTGAACCAAAACCAAGAGTCCGATGCTTAACCGAGTGTGCCACCTAGGCGCCCCTGGAGAGATTTTTTAAAAATACAGAATCTTGGTCTTGATCCCCAGAAGTTTTGATTCTGTAGATCTGGACCAAAGAAACTCATTGTTGTTGTTAGTGTTATGGTAATGATTATTATTTTAACTCCCCACATGGTCTAGCCAATTAGCCAAGTTTAGAAAATACTGTGTATGAGCGATTAACATGGGCAGTAATCACGGCAGGGTCTCTTAATGAACTAGCTAGGGATGGGATAATGGTTTTTAGATAATTTCTGCCCATAGGCCAAAGGTTGAACTTTGTATTAATCCCTATTCAATTGTAAATTCTTGTCCTTAGGTCATAAAAGTTAACTGCTCCAGTGGTGGGTGAGCCTGCAGGTGGGTGAGCCTGCATGGCAGGATGCATGGAAAGGACCTGGGATTGTTGTGTAGCTATAAACCCAGTGAGAGTCAGAGGTGGGCCTGACTGCCACGGAAGCTGCCATGACCTGAGGACACATAACTGTAAGCATTGTATCAGAAGGAAGGAGGCAAGATTCCCTTGTGGAGCACTCATTGGAGGGCCTATCTGGAATCATGCGGATAGTCTAGGATCATATTTAAGGGGGATGTTGACACTTGGGGTGTATGAAAAGATGTTGAGCTCCCTGATAAATATCCATGTGAGAAAGAATTGGAGAGAAATAGTCTTATTCATCCCAGAAAAAGAAAACTTAGTGTACATAGTTCCAGAGGAAAGAACTGGGACTAAAAAGAGAAGGTTATTTGGGAAGCAAGTCTCATTTTACTCACTGACTAATTTATTCATGTAACAGATATTTAATATCTACTATAACTCATGCTCGAAGTTGCCAAAGATAAAATAGTAAACAAGATGGATTCAGTTCCTGACTTCATGAAGCTGTAATTTATTGGAAGATCCAGACAATTAAGCAGGCAGTTTAATGAAAATGTGATAAGTGCAGTAACGGGAAACACAGGTTGCTATTTCCCCTCCATATAAAACACCTCTCTGATATTCATGCTATCAGAAAGATGGTAAATGATGGCTACTCTGACCTTGGAGGTATTCAAGAAGAGGCTGTGGGAGTAATGAAGACGTTGTGCCAATAACTGCCATTAAAATCCTATTTAGCTTTTAGCATCAGTGATGGTCTATGTCTTTGTAACAGACTCACACTCCTTGCTTTTTTCCCCCTTCCTATCCCGTCCTTCCTTTTCTTCCATTTTCATTTGCAATTATTTAAGTCTGTATGATGGAATGATTTTGTGATTTTCACAGATGTTTGTCTATAAAGAATAGGACCAATTCTTAGAACTGAAGTCATTCTTAGTTATTATGTTTTAATCTGGGCTATCATGTAATTGAGGAGAGGTATAAGTGTTTACATGAATGCACTGTGATCTGATTTATAGCTTCAGTTTTTCTCATTCCTCTTGATGATTAACCCATGCAGGTAGGGACTCTTAGTGGGCTTTATAGTGGGGGTCTATATTTCTGGGGGATGGGTAGGCACAAAGAATGAGTAGAACATCAATGCTGCTTTTCATATAATATTTATGTGTTCTAAAAAAGATTATGGTTGTTTTGATCGTTATATTTTGAATTCTTAACACGTCTTAAATAATTAGAAGAGCTTTTAATTCGTAGCACTTAAGAAAAATTAAGTATTATGTTGTGACATTCTCAGGACTCTCTGAGCCTTTCACATTCAGTGTTTTAGGCTGAAGCTGGATATTGTGGAGGTTTGGGTTTACTTTCTCTTGACCCAATATGACTTCCTGTTTCTAAGAAAAACAGTTTTAAAGACTTTTAAAAGGAATATCTTGCATGCTTGGCAACTCTTGTAAAACCACATGTTAGTAAACCAGTGTGAATGAAGTATATATGAAAAAAAAATCAAAGAAAGAACCATATTGCTCGACCAAGTTAGCATTTTGTTTTGTGGAAATTGGACGCCATAGAAAAATTTGGTGATTTAGGAAGTGTCTGCTTTTGGTCCAGACAAATCAGGAACCAAAAGTTTCATTTTGATTTAGTTAGTCATCCTAATTCAAGGGGACAATTGATCACAAATTGGGGTTTACTCAGTGCTGAGTTGATGCATACTAGTGATTCTGGTTATATGGGTTTTTGTTTGCTTGTTTTTTTTTTGTTTGTTTGTTTGTTGCAACTCGGGCACCTCCTTTCAAATGAATTCATAAATTTAATTCACATGCATTCTCACAATATCCTGGGAAAAAAATCCAGTTATTCCTACCACTTAGCCAATGAAGAAAATGAATATTAGTGAATAAGGTTTGGTAGTTAGATAATTCTCTTTGAACAGGAGGTTCACGTCTCCTGGCTCTCAGGTCAGAGATTGAGCTTCTCTCTTGGTATTGTCCTAGAAATTGGCTTCTAATGAATATTTTAATAGGAATTAAATATGTTTTTGTAACTATAAGGGTGATTTATTCATTTGATTAATATTCACTGAGTACCTAGTATGTGTCAGGCATTCTTCTAGAAGCAGACTGTATGGTAAGGAATAAGGCAGGCAAGTTCTTTGATTTTATTTTTAAAGATTTTATTTATTTGAGAGAAACAGAGAGACAGAGAATGAGGAGAGGGAAGAGAGAGAAGCAGGCTCCCCTCTGAGCAGGGAGGCAGACGTGGGGCTCGATCCCAGGACCCTGAGATCATGACCTGAGCTGAAGGCAGATGCTTAACCAACTGAGCCACCTAGGTGCCCCACGTTCCTTGATTTTTATTTATCTATTAAACACTTATTTAAAGGCTTACTATGTGCCAGAAACCATACTAGGTTCTTCAGAGATATTAGGTCATTTAATTGTCCTAGCAATGCTATGAGGTAGGTATCTTTATTATACCGGTATAAAGAAAGAGGCTCAAAGTCACCTAGGTAGGAAGCGGCTGACCCAGGGTTTGAATGCAGGATATCTCATTACCACCCATTTTATGGTCCTTCTGTGAGCCCGATCTCCTGAGCGCACACGTTCCTTGTTAAAAAACAAACAAACAAACAAAATATCCCACCAAACACACACACAGGAAAAAAATAAAGGAAAATCAAAACTATGTAATCTGACCACTGTTAATATTTTGGTGTCTGTGTTCCGTTCCTTATATGTGTATGTTTAGAGGGTGTGTGGGTGTGTGTTTAAATATATATGATATCTTGTTGGTTTGTTACCACTTATTTTCATAAACATATTATAAATATTTTGCAGGCCAGTACATTTTAAAAATAAACTTTTAAATAGCTTTACAGTGTTCCATCATTTGTCTATATCATGATTTACCTAACGTATTTCCTTCCCCTTAACCAAAATTTTCAATTTCATAAACCCTGCTTTAATTAGTATCTTTATAACAAAATCTTTTTACAAATTTATGATTGTTAAAAAGTTTTTTGGTGAAAAATGGTATTCATACTTTTTGTAAATATTTATACAGTAGCCACATGAAGTCTGTGCTTTATGAACATGATGAGGTTATCAACGTCAACATGCTTTGTCTTCTAGGTTAGTGGATGACAGATGTGTCGTGCACCCGGAGGCAGGAGACCTCGCCAACCCTCCCAAAAAATTCAGAGGTAAGAAATAAATATATATATTTTTATTATGTGACATAAGGGCATGAGACTATTTTTGTGTCTTAAAATAAGTCATGTTAAAACTTTATTCAGTATGACACTTTCACGTATAAATATGTCCACTGAAAAGTCTTTCAAAAATTTCTTCATTGTTTTTCTTCTTTTACACATTGAAGGATTTACAAGGAAAGAGTAATTTCAATTTTTGTTTTGCTGGACAATAGTCAGTCTCTTGAAGGGAAATCTTGATGATGAACTCTGAAAGGCTACTTTCCAAACCAATAAATACAGCCAAATATTTATTTATGTATTCCTGGGACAATTATACTATAAATGTTTGTGTTTCATTATCAGCTCTTTATCTTAAATCTCCAGGAGGGTAACAGTGATTTGTTCTTGTAGCTTTTAAAATGTCACTTTGGATGGCATGTAATAACAGATAATTGTCTTAGAACTCCTTTCTAAGTATAATTTTAGAGTTAGCTTGATAATATCAACTGAGACATGGGCCATAATAGGAGACCGATTGTAACTGGACTGTTACGAAGGAAGGATTAATGGAATCTGCAAAGAATCATAGACAAACTAAAATCAGCAGTTAAAAGCTTGCTCAAATCAATTTTGTAGTTTGTGTGTACTTACAATAATAAAAATAATTTTAAAGCAGCATTCACTTTGAACACACTGTGGAAGCATTCCTTCTCATACTGGTGAAAAGCAGCTTTAATGTGGGATAAAATTCCAGAGAGAGAAAGTGGAAGGGATTCCCCAGAGTCCCAGACCCAAGTCAGGATGTTCACATTCGGCAAATGTTTCCCTTGTTTCACTCCCTGTGACAGACACTTTTCCACCCAATTCTCATTATAAGAATATCATATATATTTCATTTTCTCTATACTCAGAATCTTGCGGAGTGACAAGCCCAATAAATATTTTTTTGAATTAGATCGGTCACTTTGAAGGAGAACTCCCATTTTTTCCTCCATGTGGAGAAATGAACATAAAACCCGCCGTGGGAGAGACACTGCCCATTAGAAGCACCCACGAAACTAGTCAGTAGGGACTCTCCCCTCACTCTGGGCAAGTGAGGTGTTCCCTCAACGGCCCTCACTGAGGACAGACTCACCATAAAACTGCCAGCGAGGAGAGTCAGCAGTGCGACTGATGAGTAAATAGTGCTGTGGCGTTTCTAAGGCAAACGGGGAAAACAAATCTGTCTCTGTAACGGGAAAAAGCATGGGGTTCAGGTTTTGATGGTGCTGCTCACTGGCTGTGTCATTTTAAGTAGGTCGCCTAACCACTTTGAGCCTCAAAGGGCATTTGTCGTTGGCTGGTGAGAGCAAGGGTGGGTCATAACAAGAACAATGTCCCCCCGCCCCCGCCAGAGCTTTGTGAGGCTCGAAATCTTCCCAGAGAATAAAAGTGAAGTGTTTTAAATCATTATAGAAAAGATGGTTAACTTATCATCGAAAGGCATAATGTATTTCCTTTTAACATATTTGACTCTGCTCTTATGTTGTACTCTCTTCGAGGACAGGATTCTACTTTTTCCTTGTTTTCCAGGCACTTGCCCATCCTAGACATCCCAAAAGCTAGACATTAGATGCTTTTGGATGAGAGACCCAAACGTTCCCTGGGGTCACATGATAGAACTTGGTTCCCAGGGTCGCTCCACACATCACCGCCATGCGATCGGGTAGTCTTACTCCTCTGGCGGTCAGGGGAGATTAATCTTTCAAAGATAACCTTCAAGGTTTGTGGCCACCTCTTCTTTCTTTTCCTCTTTCCCAGTGAAGCGAATTGTTTTAAAGCGTGAAGATTATTTTAGTGTATTTGAGGGAGCCCTGTGGTAACACTCTGTACCCAGGAGGTAATTATATACAGATGCTTGGTGTCATGTTATTTGGTGGGCACTGGTTCAAAGTATGAATCACTCAGGTGCTCCATCCTGCCCTTGGAAGGCCGGCTTTTCCTGTAATCTAATACTCTCCGTCATTGTCCTTGCTAGTTTGCTCTGATTTTCTACCTCTAGTTGAAGACTAAACCATTTTTCTTATGCCATTCATCATCAGAGAAGGAGAGTCCTTTTTTCTTCTTCTGGGGATTGAGGGTTTCCTTTTATCTTAAAGCTCTGACTCTTCTCTGATGATTCTTGGAACCCCGTCATGACAGAGTCCCAGCGGATAATGCCCTGAGATGGGCTTGCCTTGGTCTTCAGACTGCTCAGCAGCCGTAAGTGTGCCTTCTTGTCCCAGATGCCTTGTCTTTTCACATAGCTCGTCCTTTTACAGCTCTTGCATCTCACCATTCTCTGCCTGCGCGTATTCCCCCTGTGCCCTCTGGCTTTGAAAATCATCATTCTTTTTCATAGACTGGCCTCCCAGCATCGCCACCCCTGCCTTTCCAGACTCCTCAGCCAAGTTTCCAGCGCACCCTCCCTCGTTGTTACTTTTTAGATAAGGTGAAGAAACAATAGCATATTGTGGTTCCGCTACACCTCAGTTCCTCTTGCCTCAGCCATACAAATGATAGTCTCAAATTAATTTGAAAAGATTTTTGTTTCTCAGTATATTATTTGTCCGAGTGAACCATACAATTTTAGAGCTTCTAGGCGATTAAGTTAATCTAGTGCAACTCCCCCAGTTTTTGGAATGAGGAACCAGAGCTCCAAAAGGGATAAAGTGATTCTCTCCAATACACACAACGATGCAGCAAAACATTCTTTTGACTGTGTCACATTGCCTCATGTATGAAAAGAGGAAACTGAGTTTTTTTTTTTTTTAAGATTTTATTTATTTGAGAAAGAGAGAGAGAGCACAAGCAGGGGGAGCGGCAGGGGGAGAGGGAGAATCAGACTCCCTGCTGAACAGGGAGCCCGATGTGGGGCTTGATCCCAGGACTCCAGGATCATGACCCAAGCCGAAGGCAGACGCTTAACTGACTGAGCCACCCAGGCTCCCTGAGGAAACTGAGTTTTAACAATAACTTCCCAAAGGCTATTTAAAACCTGACTGACAGTTGTTTTTCAGTAGAAACCACGTAATCAGACTAATATTAACAGAAGCACAGTGGCTTTCTCTTGTCAGTGCATAATTCCTCTCATGGTTAAATACTGCCTATTTTCTTAAGAGATAAACCTTAAACTGTGGAATAAATTCAGATGTACAGAGGAGTTATAAAAGTAGTACAGAGGGTTCCTCTTCACCCAGTTGCCCCTTGTGTTAGCATCTTCCATAACCACGGTGCATTTGTCAAAACTAAGAAATTACCATTTGTACATTACTATTGACTAAGTTCCAGACTTCCTTTGGATTTCACCAGTTTTTTGACTGCTCTCCCCTCCTCATCCCTGATCCCATCCAGGACCCCACGGGGCATTTAGTCATCCTGCTCCTTAGTCTAATCTGGTCTCTGACATTTTCTCAGTCTTTCCATGTTTCATGACCTTGATACTTTTGAAGAATACTGGCCAGGTATTTTGTAGAATGTCCCCTCATTTGGGGTCTGCCTGATGTTTTTCTCATGATTAGACTGGGGTTAAATTTTTGAGAAGAATACCACTGAGGGGGGCACCTGGGTCACTCAGTTGGTTAAGCATCTGCCTTTGGCTCAGGTGATGATCCCAGGGTCCTGGGATCAAGTCCTGCATCGGGCTCCCTGCTCCGCGGGAAGCCTGCTTCTCCCTCTCTCACTCCCCCTGCTTGTATTCCCTCTCTCACTGTCTCTCTCTCTGTCTGTCAAATAAATAAATAAATAAATAAAGTTGATTTTTTTTTTTTTAATAAATTTATCTTTTGGGGGCGCCTGGGTGGCTCAGTCGTTAAGCGTCTGCCTTCGGCTCAGGTCATGATCCCAGGGTCCTGGGATCGAGTCCTGCATCGGGCTCCCTGCTCCGCGGGAAGCCTGCTTCTCCCTCTCCCACTCCCCCTGCATATGTTCCCTCTCTCGCTGTGTCTCTCTCTGTCAAATAAATAAATAAAATCTTAAAAAAAAATAACCCTATAAAGTGGAAATTGTTGCTATTCCCAGTTTTGCAGTTGACAGAGTTAAGTATAAAGAAGTTATGTAGCCATCTTTAGGTCACTGACTCCAGAGCTTTTTGTTTTTAATCACTCTACCATACTATTTATTGAATTATCCCCTCCTATAAGTTTTACTTAGTGGTTCTGTATACCCACATAGATTAAATCTAATCCCTCTTCCACACAACAGCCCTTTGAAGTATTGTTTAGAATGATCACATTTCTGCAGATCTTTCCTTCTACAGGCTTACTTTTTAAAAGTCTTTCACTTGTGGCCATTCACAAATTCCTCACAGTGATTTCTCTAGTTTTCATTATACTGTTTTGTTTGTTTTCTGGTTAGGCTCCCGTTTGTCAATGTAATCCTTAGAGGTGTAGAAAGAAGAGAACATAGTACATTTGGTTGCAGTATGATGAGGATTTTCCTCTGTTTGGGATCTTATGCTTGTGGCCCAAGAGTCCTGGGCAGGACTCCCTAACTCACCTCCAGCTGTTAGTCAACCCAGACTCCTGACGCTTTTCATTTGTATCTCTGAATCCTCATTTTCCTCCTCCTGTGCTGTGTAATTGGTACGTTAGAAGCAAGTAGAGAATCTGTTACATTTCATTTTATTAGCATTGATTGGCTTATTATTCTAGCCTGCCACTCACTCTGTCTCTCACTCTAGCTCTCTCTCTCTCTCTCAGATCCTAACTCTTATCCAAATTATTTATTCAAATTCCCAGCCTTACAACACCTTGAAATTTGTTAAGTTGGTAAAAGGTAGATGTGTGATCCTCTGAATCCATGTGTTATTCCAGTGTTATTGAATATCTCTGAGGAGAAATAGAGTATGATTGTGTTAGAGTCTCTACAAATCAGACTTTGGAAGACATGGGAGGTGATCTCTGGAAGCACAGATGAAGAAATGGGGGGAAGTGAGCCTAGGGAAAGAAAAGGCAACAAATTGTCCATTACCGTCCATCACTGTGGCAACTGGAACTCAGTGCTGCTGGGGCCCTCTGAGACTCCATGAGGACCATGCCTCAGAATCTCCTGCCCAAGGACAGAAAAGCTGGGGCCAACTTCCATCCTCTGTAGGTTACGGGTTGCCCCTAAAAAGGCATTATCACCCTCTTCCATAACATACATCTGGGCTACTCCTGCTTGTAGCTGAGCCAGTTCTCCAAGAGTCAGGGAAAGCTTTCATGAAGAGAAGAGAGATGGGGGAATTGGAGGTTGGAGGCTGTTAGCATGCTGGAAACTGTCCACTGTAGTTGTCAGTGAACTTGGGCCTGAAGACACATAGTCACATTACTTGTGCATGCTCAGAAATTGCACCTGTTTCTTTATTTGAAAGCCCTGCAGTTAGGCTATAAACTGTATGAGGGTAAAGACTGTGATAGCCTTGCCTTCTGGGGCATTATCAAGATTAAGAACAGTGCTTTGCATATTGTCGGTGCTGAATTAATTTTTGTTGAATGAATGAATAAAGTTCTAGAAAAAATTGTAATTCTTTTATTTTTATTATGTTATGTTAATCACCATACATCATTAGTTTTTGATGTAGTGTTCCATGATTCATTGTTTATGTATAACACCCAGTGCTCCCTTCAGTACGTGCCCTCTTTAATACCCATCACCAGGCTAACCCATCCCCCTACACCCCTCCCCTCTAGAACCCTCAGTTTGTTTCTCAGAGTCCACAGTCTCTCATGGTTCGTCTCCCCCTCCGATTTCCCCCCCTTCATTCTTCCCCTCCTGCTATCTTCTTCTTCTTCTTTTTTTTTTAACATATGATGTATCATTTGTTTCAGAGGTACAGGTCTGTGATTCAACAGTCTTTCTTAAAGACAATATAATTTCAGGTCTGTCGTCAGATCCTTTTTTGGGATCTTAACACCACCCAGCATATAACAAAGTCGCTGGCTGATTAGTTGTTTTATAATAAAGCAATGTGTAGACATGTTATTTTGTTATAGTCTTAAAATCTAGTCCTCTAGATTTAAGTTCACTGGTGTCAAGGGTGCATTCTAACATATTAATCTGTAGGGTGAATAGCAGAAGATGAAAACTTCTTCATGTATCAAGTGAAGTTTTTTTAGGTTATAGCATTTTGTAGTTTCCTACAAAGAAGTCTAGAAAATTCCAATGGATTTCTAAGCCAAAAATTACATGATTAATACAAAAAAAACCCCCTTTAAAACCTCCAGTTGAATGTTACTGCTGCACCGACCCTGTGTATATGTGGTAAGTCATCATACTAAGAACCTTCTACAGCTAAGTCCATGTTATTAAACTCTAAGAAGCAGTGGAAACTGGATAATAAGTTTACTCTTCTCAGTGAGGTTTCAGAGAAGGGCCAAAGGATGAAATGAAAATAGATTGCTTTTCCTCTTTGCTGCTTCCTTAGGAGCTGGTCAGGATTGTAAAAGTGCTCGTGCTGTAAGATGCTTCAGTCTGTATTGGATGGAGGCAGTTGCTGTGGTTCTGAATGGTCAAATAGGACTACTTTTGAAGTCTCACGAATCGCTATTTAGGGCAACAATCACACAATTAATTATGTATCTAAAATGTATATGGCACACGGACTTTGATTTGTGGCTCTAAGCTGTGAAGTTTAGTTCTCTCCTTTAAGAGCAAGAAGTGACAGGCAGAAAACGAACACTTGTGATGTGCGTGTTTCATGGCGTTAGGACAGCGGTGACTCCCCCACTTTCTAATCATCTCTCAAGGGGCCGATTTTCCTGTGCTGCTAGCGCTCGTGTAAAAGTCTCCCTTCCAGTATTGAGTATGAAGTTAGTTACGTGTCTACATTCCCTGTAAATATTGAGTAAGTACCCTTTGTTAGAATTTTAATAGCCAAGACTACTCTTTCTGAGATAGAAAGTTCTAAATGTTGAATTTCTTTTTTTTTTTAAAAGATTTTATTTATTTATTTGACAGAGAAAGACACAGCGAGAGAGGGAACACATGCAGGGGGAGTGGGAGAGAGAGAGGGAGAAGCAGGCTCCTCACTGAGCAGGGAGCCGAATGCGGGGCTCGATCCCAGGACCCTGAGATCATGATCTGAGCCGAAGGCAGACGCTTAATGACTGAGCCACCCAGACGCCCCTAAATGTTGAATTTCTTAACTTTGAGTGCTTATGTTGGCCTTTATCCATGTTACCTTGTTTAATTCTCAATAGCCCCATTTTACAAATGTGGAAACTACACTTTAGAGAAGTGGAGTAACATGTTTAAGGTCACACAGCTACCAGCTAGGAGGTGAGGCAAGTTTGTTTCAAGCTGGTGTTCTTCAACATTATCGGGTCTTGGGATACTTTTTAGTAGAGATTTATTCAACATCCATTGTGTGCAATGCAGTATGTGAACTTGTTGGTATGGTTCAAACGAGTCAGAAATGAATGCTGCGCTCAAGGAATTTATAATCTAATGAGGGAGATAAGATGTATATAAATAATTACAGCACAAGGTGGAAGCGATAAAGGCTAAATAAAAAAGTGTGGTGAAGGTATTGTAGGAGGATGGAGATTTTAATTTCCTGTTTTGAGAGATGAAGAAAGCTTCTTAATAAAGATAGCATTTGACCTGTAGCTTAAAAAATTTGTACCCACAAGGAAGGGAGATCTAGGTTTTTCAGGCTGAGGATGAACGTTTTCATAAAAGTAGTTCCTAGGGTAATAGTATGCAAAGCTGAACTGCATCTTTTTTTCAAACAGTGACAGAACACTTGGCATTCTTTCAAGTATAATGCGAAGAAGAAAGCACTCAGCCATTTACCCCAATACATTTGGTCTTCTAGGAGATAGACAAGTTAGCCAATGATACTGAAATGTGACCAAGCCTACTCTCCTGCTACCACTGCGGATGTCACATTTATTTAGTTTTCACTATATGTCAGGTAATGCTTCATATTCTGTTAATCCATGTGATCCTTACATAACCCTAAGAGGTATGTATTATTACTGACACAGTATATGTGCATGAATTAGATAGGTGCTACACCAGAAGTAAAACAACCACCACCACCAATGGCTTATATAAGATAGAAGTTATTTCTCTCTCATTTCATAGTTCCTAGGTGAGTGGATCAGAACCATCTTGGCAACCCTACCATCCTCAACACATGGCTCCCAAATTTGTTCCATTTGTCACCATTTCCCAGTCAGTGGAAAGGGGGGAGGAGCACCTGGGTGGCTCAGTTGGTTAAGCGTCTGCCTTCAGCTCAGGTTGGGATCTTAGCATCCTGGGATCGAGCCCCACACTGGGCTCCCTGCTCAGCGGGGAGTCTGCTTCTGCCTCTCCCTCTGCCTCTGTTGCTCTCTCTCCTTGCTCACTTTCTCTCTCACTCTGTCTCTCAAATAAATAAAATCTTAAAAAAAAAAAAAGGAGATAAAAGGAATCCAGGGCAAGTAGATTTTTCTTTCAGGAACATCTGGAACCTCATGTATCACTCCCATTCATACTTTATTGTCACATGGCATATTGGGTTGAATGGTGGCCCCCAAAGGTAAGTCCATGTCCTAATACCTGGATCCTGTGAATGTTATCTTATTAGTGAGGAAAAAAGAGTCTTTGCAAATATAATTACATTAAGAATCTTGAGATGAGATCATCTTGGATTACCCAGGTGGGCTCCATATCCAATGACAAGTGTCCATGTAAGAGACAGAAGAAGAGAAGACACACACACAGAGGAGAAGGCCATGCAAAGACAGACACAGAGCATGCAGTTATGTTGCCACAGGCCAAGGAGTACCTGGGGCCACCGGAAGGTGGAAGAGACAAGAGAGGATTGTTTCCTAGACCCTTCAGAGGGAACATGGCTCTGTCGACACCTTGACTTTGGACTTACGACCTTCAGAATGACAGGAGAATAAATTTCTGTTGTTTTTAGCTGCCAAGTTTGTAGCCATTTAGTCTGGCAGCCACAGGAAACAAATACATACGGCCACATTTTGCTGTAAGGAGGCTGAGGAATGTGGTGGTTAGTGGGCTGGCCACGTGCCTACCTAATAGGAGTTCTGTTACTGAAAGGAAGAAGGGAATGGATATTGGGGGTGAGGGGTAACATTCTCTGGCACATACCATTTTATAGCTGAGGAAATTGAGGTTGGAGAAGTTAAGTAACTTGCTCAAGGTTATACAATGAAAAGGAAGCAAAACTTTGATTGAAATCCAGACCCTTAACCATTAACTGTACTGCTTTTAAGCCCAGCGGGCTTTGGAAGCACAGAGAAGAGGACTGTAATTTGTTTAGGAATTCAGAAGAATGGAGGTGAGCTGGAGCTGTGGAAGAAGGAGCGGTTGTTAACCAAGTAGAATGAAGGGGGTGGAGGAGAAAGAAGCATTTCTGGCTGAGGTGCAGAGGAGTGCAGTGGCATGACCCATGTGTGTTTGTGGCTTTTAAGAATGTTTAAAGCTTAGGAGAATGTGGAAGAGTGGCAGAGATGAGCTTGGAGGAGGGTCAGATGCCTCATGGCCTTGTATGCCGCGCTGAGGCATTTGCTATTTATGTTAAGACAGTGGAGGACTATTAAAGAATTTTAAGCTGATCTGAGACATGATCAGAATTGAAATTTTGAAAGACTGTTCTCTTGCATGGAGAGGTTGGAAATATAGGATGGGATATCAACTAGGAGACTATTAAAAATAGTCTAGAAAATTTGGTAATGGAATAAGCTAGTAGCTATGGATGGTGGGAAGGGGATGTATTTGACCATATTAGGGCTTGATGACTAATTGTATGTAGAAGTGGGGTGGGAGGTGGAGGTGAGGGGAGCGTGTGTCCCAGAATTCTCCCAGGTTTCAGATTTGGGCAATGTAGTATATGGTAGTAGCATGTATTGAAATATGGAATACAAAAGAAACTACTTGATAGGGGAAGGTAATTATATCAGCTCTTTCTATCTTACTGTCTGTCAAAACACCCCCAAACTGAGTGGCTCACTTAGCATCCATTTATTTAATTCATGAATCTGTGGTTCGTTGGCTGATTCTTTTTTTTTCTTTTAAAGATTTTATTTATTTATTTGACAGAGAGAGACACAGCGAGAGAGGGAACACAAGCAGGGGGGGTGGGAGAGGGAGAAGCAGGCTCCCTGCTGAGCAGGGATCCCGATGCGGGACTCGATCCCAGGACCCTGGGATCATGACCTGAGCCGAAGGCAGACACTTAACGACTGAGCCACCCAGGCACCCAAGAGAGGTAGATTTAGAAGACTGCTGGATATATTGACCTGTAGACTCAGAAATCTAGATGGAAAAATAGAGATTTGAAATTGATTGAAATATGGATTGACTCTAAAGCTGTGAGAGTGAGAAGAAAAGAGTAGCCTAATTGGAATCTTGGGGAATATCAACATTTAAGGTGCCAGAAGAAAACATCACAATATCAAGAGCCACCATGAAGTACCACTACAAAAATGGCTAAAATTAAAAAAAGGGGCACCTGGGTGGCTCAGTCGTTAAGCATCTGCCTTCGGCTCAGGTCATGATCCCAGGGTCCTGGGATTGAGCCCCACATTGGGCTCCCTGCTCAGCGGGAAGCCTGCTTCTCCGTCTCCCGCTCCCCTTGCTTGTGTTCCTTCTCTCGATTTGTCTCTCTCTGTCAAATAAATAAATAAAATCTTAAAAAAAAAATACTGAAAATACTAAGTGTTGACAAGGATGCAGGTCAACTAGGACTCTCATACATTGCTGGGGGTGTACAAGATTCTACAGCCATTTTGGAAAAGATTTTGGCACTTTCTTATAAAGTTAAATATGCACATACTATATGACCCCCAAATTTCACTCTTGGGTGTTAACTGAAAGCAGTGAAAAATTAAGTTCACACAAAGATTTGTACATGAATGTTTATAGCAAAATCTGGAAACAATCAAAATCTCAACTGGTCAATGGATAATTAATACATGCAATGGTATATCCACATAAAGGAACATTACTCAATAGTAACAAGAAATGAAGGACTGATATACCCAACAACACAAATGAATCTCAAAAGTGTTATCTAAGTGAAAGAGGCCAGTCTCAAAGAACTATGTAATGTATGATTGCATTAATATGCCATTTTGGAAAAGGTTGAGGCAGGAGGGATGAATTTAGCCAACTCAAGATAGAATAGCCCTGAGGTGGTTCAAAGTTCTGTTGACTCAGATGTACTCTCTTGACTTCACTGAAAAAAAAGAAATGAAGTCTCCCCACTTTACACTTGTGTGACTGTTTTTTTTTTTGCCTCTGTGGCTGGCTGTGTGAGAAGATGGAGAAATAACTTATTCATTCAGATGTCTTTGCCTGTCCTTGGTGAGGTCTTCAGATATTTACATGATACAGTATTAATTTTGGGGAAAAGAATGATCCTTATGGTAACTATTTTATTTATTTATTTATTTAATTTTTAAAAAAAGATTTTATTTATTTATTTGACAGAGACACAGCGAGAGAGGGAACACAAGCAGGGGGAGTGGGAGGGGGAGAAACAGGCCTCCCACAGAGCAGGGAGCCCAACCCGGGGCTCGGTCCCAGGACCCTGGGATCATGACCTGAGCTGAAGGCAGACACTTAATGACTGAGCCACCTAGGCACCCCTATGGTAACTATTTTAATCACTTTTATAGGATGTTTGCTCTTCTAAATGATCTGGAGGGTTAGACGTTTCCTCCTATGTAATATTTATTATTAACTTTGTATTCCTTAGGAAAGTAATCCAATTATTTTATTCCAGTGGAATTTCCTATAGAAAGTGCATTCTTTTTATAATGTAGTTTCCAGGAACACATTATGGTAAGAAGCACGGACTGTTTCTAGAACTGAAACTATGGCTCACTCAAAAACTCTTCAGGGAAGTAAATAGTAGTGATTTTTTTAAAAAGATTTATTTATTTCTTTGAGAGAGAGAAAAAGTGTGTTTTGTAGGGGGAGGGCAGAGGGGGGGAATCTCAAGAAGATCCCCCGCCCACCACAGAGCCCTATGCAGGGCCCATCTCATGATCCTGAGATCATGACCTGAGCAGAAATCAAGAGTCGGTCTCTTAGCAGACTGAGCCACCCAGGTGCCCCGATAGTCGTGATTTTTAAGCCATTTCTCTTGTCCTCTCTTATCTTGTCATATAGTAGGCATATTAAAAGGCATGTTAAAAAGTCAAATCACTTCAGTTTTCTCATGCTCTATAGCATAAAGTATCTACATGTGGGAGAATGTCATATATGTATTTGTTAAGTGGAAGTATATGTGAATTAAGATTGTACTTTTATGGTTTGTGGTAGGTGGGCCATACTTGTTTCACTCTCTTATGAGTATTAAATAAATTAATACAAGTTATATTTTGTGTATGGAAGTCTCTGTGTATCTCCATAAAGCTTACTAATCATTAACTTATTTAAGCTACCACTGAGATAAAAGATTGATTTGTACATTGTGTATTCAAGTTCAAGTAAACTGCCTCTCCTTCCCAGGTGTTGATTTAGTGAGTAAGCCATTTGAAGATCTTCTCTGATCAGGTGCACTTGTTTACAGTTTGTGGTTTTCTAGGTAAATACAGCAATTTCAGAATAAAGCAAACAGGTGCAGGCAGGTGGCATTGTTTGTTTTACAAATGCATGGAAGTAGTTTGGAAACTCTGTCTTTTAGAGAATAAAGTAGGTAAAAACCTAAGAAAGCAGCCCTCAAAAGTAGAGAGCCAGCCTCACTTGGCAATGCACCACTGACTCACCCTTGTTCTTCTTGAGCCTTGCTTGCCCTTTTTCAACTGGGGACCCCTACAAAGAGAGATAGATGTCCTGAAAATGAAAGTGGTGGCTCCCCAGGAACTCGCTGAGTCTTGGTACTTCTCTGATGTTTTGCTACATGGCTGGCTGCTGTGTGCGTGTGTGTGTGTGTGTGCGCGTGTGCATGTGTGTGTCAGTCTTCCACTGGATGGACTTAGAGGTGGTTAAACTTAAATTTCCGGAGGCTCTCAAGGGACATGTGGAACTGGAAGATAATAGGCTTTTTAAATAAAAATTTTTTATTGTTATGTTAATCACCACACATTACATCTAAGAGTGTCCTATCTTGAAATCATAGGTATAGGGAGGCTAAAACTGGCTTTTAAACTAGCATTTTCTAAATGCCAGAAGTTTCAGTTCCTGTTTAGAAACGGGGCTGCTGAATTCGTCCCTCTGATTCTATTTAGAATACTTAACGAAGCACAAGTACAGCTATGGTTGTTGTAGAAAGCTTCACAGTTATGCAACTTTCCTTCTGATTGTATCTGCATAATTAAATACCTCGATGTGGGTAAATATTAGAAGGAACGGAGTTAAACTAAGTTAATTGTGGGGCACCTGGGTGGCTCAGTCAGTTAAGTGTCTGCCTTCAGCTCAGGTCAAGATCCCAGGGTCCTGGGATCGAGCCCCCCACATTGGGCTCCTTGCTCAGCGGGGAGCCTGCTTCTCCCTTTGCCTGTGGCTCCCCCCTGCTTGTGCTCTCTCTCTGACCAATAAATAAAAAATAAAATCTTTGAAAAATAAACAGTTAATTGTGTGGCTAGGTTGGGAGTTATGTTCTGTAATGTTATCATATAAAAGAAAAAATTCAATACCTGAAATGTCATGTTAAAAAAAAAAGTGTGACTG
This sequence comes from Mirounga angustirostris, assembly GCF_029215605.1. Classification (NCBI taxonomy): domain Eukaryota; kingdom Metazoa; phylum Chordata; class Mammalia; order Carnivora; family Phocidae; genus Mirounga; species Mirounga angustirostris. The sequence continues at coordinate 79,327,688 of NW_026991713.1, forward strand.
TCCAGGGGGCAAACATAAAAACAAAGCAAAAACCACCCGATTCAGTGTAACTAATATTTTGACTTAAGACATTAACGATGGAAGTTCTTTAATTCCTATTTCTTTCTCACCTTATTTTCTTTCTATATATTTGGCCAACATCGCTAGTAAAATGAAAGGCTGGTATTGCCATTAATTGGCTTATGCATATGTAAACCAGGAGAACAAGATAGTTCCCTACTTTGATCCTAACACAAGGGACTGGTAGCACTGTTCTAGAGTCTTATTTGGATATATTACCTGTCCCTTCCTTGCCCTCCTAAGTAAAATTTATTCAACAACCTGGAATTCAAGGTTTCATCACTTAAATAGCCTAGAACTTATAAATAGCCTAGAAACACTGACTTAGTTGAATAAAACCTTTGGGATTTGGAAACTAATCACTTTTTACAGAGAAAGCAAAGGCAACCAGGAACACTTAACACGTGCCCTGTGAGCCATGCCATCACGGTGTATAGCAACCAGGCTAGCTGGAGACAGTCCCCTTGTGGTTGCCACAGGCCATAGGAGATGGTCAATGCACAGTGTGAATCAGGTAACAGAAGAGATCGAAGAACAAAGGCCTTCTTGTGGTTCGGTAGCTTGGGGTCCTCAAGGTCCTTTCAGGATGATCTGTAAGATCAAACATTTTTCATAATGAGACTAAGACATTATTTGCCTTTTTCATTCTCATTCTTTCTTGAGTGGATAGTGGAGCTTTCCAGAGGCTACATGAAGTGTGGTGGTTGTCACCTCTCTGTTGGCCAATGAAATATGTGCTGGTGTTTTACTGCATTGTAAAGTTCTTAATTTGTCATACAATAAACATAGGTAGAAATGGCCCACAAAAGGAAATCTCTTTGGGGTTCTGAGTAATTTTTAAGAATGTAAAGGCGTCTTGAGACCAACAAGTTTGAAAACTGTTTGCTAAAGGAATAGTCAGGTAGCAAGAATTAGGAATCAATTTCAGTAAGCTATGGGAAAAGACATGCGTTAAGAGCAGTGGATAGACAGGGAATAGGCAAGAACTGTGGTCAGGAAAAGTAATTAGAAATCAGGATGCCAGCAGGTATACCAAGGAGGCAGAACAAAATGAGGGGACAGGAGAAATACCTATTTTCTGTGTGCTTGTCAAGGTTCAGCTTAGTATCCCTAGCACTGTGCCTACAGTAGGATAGGCCTGTGATGAATATTTGTGAAAGATTGAATTTTTAAGTATAAAGATTGTAGAACCAAATAAAAATTTGAGAAACATATGAGATGCAGTGTTTAACACAGTACTACTTTTAATGGAGGGAATAAATATACAAAAGGGGGAAAAAGATTTTTACATCATTATGTGTCCTAAGTGGGAATTTAATGTTTTCAAGGTAATATTTAATGACATTAGAAGATGTGAAGTGTAAAAAAGTTTTATGTAAACTGTATATATTTATATATACAGTTTATATAAATGCATTTCCAGTTACTAAAATATGATATGCCTATATAAGTGTGTATTTTGGTCAATTTCTCTAACTGCCTGTCTCTCTAAGGATATACACCAAAATGATAAACGTGGTTATCCTTGGGGTATGAAAACAGGTGGAATTTTTTTTTCTTTATACTCTTTATATTTCCCCACTTTTTTCCAGTGGTCATTTATCAGTTTTATATTCAGAAAAACCCATGTTTTTTTATACACACAGACATACGCACACATTTTTTTAGGCCACTAGAAAAAAAAAAACTAGAGTTGTTTCATATCATCATAGCTTTATATCCCAGGCTCAGAATTTTTTTTTTTTTAATTTTTTCACTGTCTATGTGAGGCTCTTGAATGTCTGGAGGCAGCATGGGCAGGTGAGAATTCCAGGGGGTGCACTGGAAGCCAAATATTGCGGATACCAGAGAGAAAGCATGAATTCAAGAAGTTGCTTTAAAACGAAATCCAACAATACATGAAAAAATCATTCACGATTAAGTGGGATTTATCCCCAGGATGCAAATGTGGTTCAAGATTTATAAATCAATCAGTGTGATACATCACATCAACAAGAGAAAGGATAAAAATCATATGATCATTTAAATAGATGCAGAAAAAGCATTTGACAAAGTATAACATCCATTCATGATAAAAACCCTTAACAAAGTAGGTTTAGAGGGAACACACCTCAACATAATAAAGCCCATATATGAAAAACCCACACCTAGTATCATCCCTAATGGGGAAAAACTGAGAGATTTTCCCCTAAGATCAGGAACAAAACAAGATGTCCACTCTCACCACTTTGATTCAACATAGTACTGGAAGTCCTAGCCACAGGAATCAGACAAGGAAAAGAAATAAAAGGCATCCAAATTGATAAGGAAGAAGTAAACTTTCACTGATGACATGAAACTGTATATAGAAGACCCTGAAGATTCCACCAAAAAAATACTCAAACTGGTAAGATTATTCAGTAAAGTTATAAGATACAAAATCAATATACAGAAATCTGTTGCATTTCTATACACTATAGTGAAGTAACAGAAAGTAAGAAAACAATCCCTTTTACAATTGTATCAAAAATAATAAAATACTTAGAAATAAACTTAACCAAAGATGAAAAGTTTTCTGTACTCTGAAAACTATAAAAGATTGATGAAAGAAATTGAAGATGACACAAACAAATGGAAAGATATTCCGTGCTCATGGATTGGAAGAACAAGTATTGTCAAAGTGTCCATACTACCCAAAGCAGTCTACAGATTTAATGCAATCCCTATCAAAATACCAACAGCATTTTTCAAAGAACTAGAACAAATAATCTTAAAATTTGTATGGAGCAACAAAAGATCTTGAATAGCCAAAGCAATCTTGAAAAAGCTAAATAAAACTGGAGGTATAACAATTTCAGATTTCAAGTTATACTATAAAGCTGTAATAATCAGAACAGTATGTTACTTGCACAAAAATAGACACATAGATCAATGGAACAGAATAGAGGGCTCGGAAATAGACCCATGATTATATGGTCAATTAATCTTCAACAAAAGAGAGAGCCATGTGCAACAGGACAAAGTCTCTTCAACAAATGGTGTTGGAAAAACTGGACAGCAACATGCAAAAGAATGAAACTGGACCACTTTCTCACACCATACACAAAAGTAAACTCAAAATGGATTAAAGACCTAAATGTGAGACCTGAAACCATAAAAATCCTAGAAAAGAGCACAGGTAGTAATTTTTCTGACATCAGCTGTAGCAACATTTTTCTAGATTTGTCTCCTGAGGCAAGGGAAATAAAAGCAAAAATAAACTATTGGGACTACATCAAAATAAGCTTCTGCAAAGCAAAGGAAATGATCAATTAAACTAAAAGACAACCTACTGAATGGGAGAAGATTTTTGCAAATGATATCCAATAAAGAGTTAGTGTCCAAAATATATAAAGAACTTATACAACTCAACACCCAAAAAACTCAAATAATCCAAGAAAAAAATGGGCAGAAGACATGAACAGACATTTCTCCAAAGAGAAATGGCCAATAGACACATGAAAAGGTGCTCAACATCATTCATCATTGGAGAAATGGAAATCAAAACCACAATGAGATATCACCTCGCACCTATCAGAATGGCTAAAATCAAAATCACAAGAAATAACAAGTGTTGGTGAAGATGTGAAGAAAAGGGACCCTTTTGCACTGTTGGTGGGAATGTAAATTGATGCAACCATTGTGGAAAACAGTATGAAGGTTCCTCAAAAAATTAAAAACATAACTACCCTATGATCCGGTAATCACACTACTGGGTATTTACCCCCCAAAATACAAAAACACTAATTCAGAGAGATACAGGGACCCTTATGTTTACTGCAGCATTATTTACAATAGCCAAGATATGGTAGCAACCCATGTATTCATTGATGGATGAATGGATAAAGAAGATGTGGTATATACACATACAATGGAATGTTATTCAGCCATAAAAAAGAACGAAATCTTGCCATTTACCACAACATGGATAGAGCCAGAGAGTATAAATGCTAAGTGAAATAAGTCAGACAGGGAAAGACAACTACCATATGATTTCACTCATATATGGAATTTGAGAAACAAAACAAAGCAGCAAAGGAAAAGAGAGAGAGAGACAAAAACAAAATCAGACTCTTAACTATAGAGAACAAACTGATGGTTATCAGAGGGGAGGTGGGTGGGGGAATGGGGGAAGTAGGGAATGGGGACTAAAGAGTACACTTATCATGATGAAAAAAATTAAATGAAATGATAAAAAAAGGTGAAACGCCCATACACAAAAACTAACTCAAAGAACATCATAGAGTTTAAATATAAGAGTTAAAACTATTAAACTATTAGAGGCAAACATAGGAGTAAATCTTCGTGACCTTGGGTTCTTTAATGATTTTTTAGTTCTGACATCAAAAGCACAAGCCACAACAACAACAACAAAAAATAGATAAACTGGACTTCATCAAATTAAAAACTTTAAAAACTTCTGTGTTTCAAAGGACAACATCAAGGAAGGGTAAAGACAACTCACAGTCTGGAAGAAAATACTTACACATCATGTATCTGGTAAAGAACTTATATCTAGAATATATAAACATCTCTTACAACTCAATAATAAAAAGATAAATAACCCAATTGAAAAATGGGCAAAGAATCTGAATAGATATATCTTCAAAACTTAATAGATATTAAAATGGTCATTAAGCACATGAAACGATGTTAAATATCATTAGTCATCAGGGAAATGCAAATAAAACCCACAACAAATATCACTTCACACTTGCAAAGATGACTGAAATCAAAAGGCAGATAATAACGTGAATTGATGAGGATGTGGAGATCTTAGAACCCTTATACACTGCTGGTGGGAATGTAAAATAGTGCCTGTTTTACATTTGGACTTTGGAAAAGAATCCAGGAGGTCCTCAGAAAGCTAAAATAGAGTTACTGTGTGACCTAGCAAATCCATCTGTAGGTGTATACCCAAGAGAGATGAAAACATATCCACACAAAAACTTGTATACAGATGTTCATAGTAGCATTATTTATAATAGCCCAAAGTGGAAACAACCCAAGGGCCCATCAATTGATGAATGGGTAAACACAACAAGATACATCCCTTCAGTGAAATATTTTAGCCATAAAAAGCCATTTATTTATCCATAAAAACTAATGAAATACTTATACATGCTATAACATGGATAAACTTTGAAAACATTATGCTAAATGAAACAAGCCAGTCACAAAAGACATTGTGGGATCCCATTTATATGAAATATCTAGAATAGGCAAATATGTAGAGATAGAAAGTAGATCAGTGATTGCCTAGGGATGGGGAAAAAGGACATGGGGTTGATGGTGTTGAGTACAAGATTTCTTTTGGAAGTGATGAAATATTTTTAAATTAGTTTATGGGAATGTTAGCACAACTCTACGAATACACCAAAACCACTGAATTGTACACTTTGTTTTTTTTATTTTTTATTTTTTTTAAATTTTATTTTATAATGTTATGTTAGTCACATACAATACATCATTAGTTTTTGATGTAGTGATCCACACTTCATTGTTTTCGTATAACACCCAGTGCTCCATGCACTACATGCCCTCCTTAATACCCATCACCAGGCTAAACCATCCCCCCACCCCTCTCCCCTCTAACACACTCAGTTTGTTTCTCAGAGTCCATAGTCTCTCATGGTTCATCTCTCCCTCTGATTTCCCCCGCTTCATTTTTCCCTTCCTTCTCCTAATGGCCTCCATGCCATTCCTTATATTCCACAAATAAGTGAAATCATATAATTGACTTTCTCTGCTTGACTTATTTCACTTAGCATAATCTCCTCCAGTCCCATCCATGTTGATGTAAAAGTTGGGTATTTATCCTTTCTGATGGCTGAGTAATATTCCATTTTATATATGGACCACATCTTCTTTATCCATTCATCTGTTGAAGGGCATCTCGGCTCTTTCCATGGTTTGGCTATTGTGGACATTGCTGCTATGAACATTGGGGTGCATATGGCCCTTCTTTTCACTACATCTCTGTCTTTGGGGTAAATACCCAGTAGTGCAATTGCTGGGTCATAGGGTAGCTCTATTTTTAACTTTTTGAGGCACCTTCACACTGTTTTCCAAAGCGGCTATAGCAACTTGCATTCCCACCAACAGTGTAGGAGGATTCCCCTTTCTCCACAACCTCTCCAACATTTGTTGTTTCTTGCCTTGTCAATTTTTGCCATTCTAACTGGTGTAAGGTAGTATCTCAATGTGGTTTTGATTTGAATTTCCCTGATGGCTAATGATGATGAACATTTTTTCATGTGTCTGTTAACCATTTGTATGTCTTTTTTGGAGAAGTGTCTGTTCATGTCTTCTGCCCATTTTTTGACTGGATTATTTGTTTTTTGGGTGTTGAGTTTGAGAAGTTCTTTATAGATCTTGGGTACCAGCCCTTTATCTGTAGTGTCATTTGCAAATACTTTCTCCCATTCTGTGGGTTGCCTCTTTGTTTTGTTGACTGTTCCCTTTGCTGTGCAGAAGCTTTTTATCTTGATGATGTCCCAAAAGTTCATTTTTGCTTTTGTTTCCCTTGCCTTTGGAGATATATCTTTTTTTTTTTTTTTTTTTTTCTTTTTTTTTTTAAGATTTTATTTATTTATTTGAGAGAGAGAATGAGATAGAGAGAGAACATGAGAGGGGGGAGGGTCAGAAGGAGAAGCAGACTCCCTGCTGAGCAGGGAGCCCGATGCGGGACTCGATCCCGGGACTCCAGGATCATGACCTGAGCCGAAGGCAGTCGCTTAACCAACTGAGCCACCCAGGCACCCTGGAGATATATCTTGAAGGAAGTTGCTGTGGGCGATGTCAAAGAGGTTACTGCCTATGTTCTCCTCTAGGATTTTGATGGATTCCTGTCTCACATTGAGGTCTTTCATCCATTTTGAGTTTATCTTTGTGTATGGTGTTAAGAGAATGGTCGAATTTCATTCTTCTGCATGTGGCTGTCCAATTTTCCCAGCACCATTTATTAAAGAGACTGTCTTTTTTCCATTGCATATTTTTTCCTGCTTTGTCGAAGATTATTTGACCATAGAGTTGAGGGTCCATATCTGGGCTCTCTATTCTGTTCCATTGGTCTATATGTCTGTTTTTGTGCCAGTACCATGCTGTCTTGGTGATCACAGCTTTGTAATATAGCTTGAAATCGGGCAACGTGATGCCCCCAGCTTTGTTTTTCTTTTTCAACATTTCCTTGGTGATTCGGGGTCTTTTCTGATTCCATACAAATTTTAGGATTGTTTGTTCCAGCACTTTGAAAATGTCATTGGAATTTTGATCAGGATGGCATTGATGGTATAGATTGCTCTGGGCAGCATAGACATTTTAACAATGTTTATTCTTCTGATCCATGAGCATGGAATATTTTTCCATCTTTTTGTGTCTTCTTCAATTTCTTTCATGAGTGTTCTGTAGTTCCTAGAGTATAGATCCTTTCCTCTTTGGTTAGGTTTATTCTGAGGTATCTTATGGTTTTTAGTGCTATTGTAAATGGAATCGTTTCTCTAATTTCTCTTTCTACAGTTGTGTTGTTAGTGTATAAGAAAGCAACTGATTTCTGTGCATTGATTTTGTATCCTGCCACATTACTGAATTGCTGTATGAGTTCTAGTAATTTGGGGGTGGAGTCTTTTGGACTTTACACATAAAGTATCATGTCATCTGGGAAGAGAGAGTTTGACTTCTTTGCCAATTTGAATACGTTCTATTTCTTTTTGTTGTCTGGATTGCTGTTGCTAGGACTTCTAGTACTATGTTGAACAATAGTGGTGAGAGTGGGCATCCTTGTCGTGTTCCTGATCTTAAGGGAGAGGCTCTTAGTTTTTCCCCATTGAAGATGATATTCACTGTGGGTTCTTCATAGGTGGATTTTATGAACTTGAGGAATGTTCCCTCTATCCTTACACTCTGAAGAGTTTTAATCAGGAAAGGATGCTGTATTTTGTCAAATGCTTTTTCTCCATCAATTGAGAGGACCATATTGTTCTTCTCTCTCCTCTTATTAATGTGTTCTATCACATTGATTGATTTGCAAATGTTGAATCACACTTGCATCCCAGGGATAAATCCCATTTAGTCGTGGTGGATGATCCTTTTAATGTATTGTTGGATCCTATTAGCTAGGATTTTGTTGAGGATTTTGGAATCCACGTTCATCAGGGATATCGGTCTGAAATTCTTTTTGTTGGGGTCTTTGTCTGGTTTGGGGATTAAGGTAATGCTGGCTTCACAGAATGAGTCTGGAAGCTTTCCTTCTGTTTCTATATTTTGAAATAGCTTCAAGAGAATAGGTATTATTTCTTTGAATGTTTGGTAGAATTCCCCAGGGAATCCATCAGGCCCTGGACTCTTGTTTTTTGGGAGGTTTTTGATCACTGCTTCAATTTCATTACTGGTTATTGGCCTATTCAGGTTGTCAATTTCTTCCTGTTTCAGTCTTGGGAGTTTATAGGTTTCCAAGAAGGCATCCATTTCATCCAGGTTGCTCAATTTATTGGCATATAGTTGTTGATCATAATTTCTAATAATTGTTTCTATTTCCTTGGTGTTAGTCGTGATCTCTCCCCTTTCATTCATAATTTTATTAATTTGGGTCCTTTCTCTTTTCTTTTGGATAAGTCTGGTCAGTGGTTTATTGATCTTATTAATTCTTTCAAAGAACCAGCTTCTAGTTTTGTTGATCTGATCTACTGTGTTTCTGGTTTCTAATTCATTGATCTCTGCTGTAATCTTAATTATTTCTCTTCTAATGCATGGCTTAGGCATCATTTGTTGTTTTTTCTGTAGTTCTTTAAGGTGTAAAGTTAGTTGGTGAATTCAGGATTTTTCTATTTTTTTAAGTGAGGCTTGGATGGCTATGTATTTCCTCCTTAGGGTGGCCTTTGCAGTATCCTGTAGGTTTTGGACCGATGTGTTTTCATTCTCATTGGTTTCCATGAATTGTTTAAGTTCTTCTTTGATTTCCTGTTTGACCCAAACATTCTTGATCAGAGTGGTCTTTAGCTTCCAAGTGTTTGAATTTCTTCCAAATTTTTTCTTGTGATTGAGTTCCATTTTTAAAGCATTATGGTCTGAGAATATGCAGGGAATAATCTCAGTCTTTTGGTATCGGTTGAGACCTGATTTGTGACCCAGTATGTGGTCTATTCTGGAGAAAGTTCTGTGTGCGCTCGAGAAGAATGAGTATTCTGTTGTTTTAGGGTGGAATTTTCTGTATATATCTTTGAGGTCCATCTGGTCCAGTGTGTCATTCAAAGCTCTCGTTTCTTTGTTGATTTTCTGCTTAGATGATCTGTCTATTGCTGAGAGTAGAGTATTGAGGTCTCCTACAATTAACGTATTGTTATCAATATGACTCTTTATTTTGGTTAATCGTTGGCTTATGTAGATGGCTGCTCCCATATTGGGGGTGTAGATATTTACAATCGTTAGATCTTCTTGTTGGATAGACCCTTTAAGAATGATAAAGTGTCCTTCTGTGTCTCTAACTACAATCTTTAGTTTAAAATCTAATTTGTCTGGGTGCCTGGGTGGCTCAGTTGGTTAAGCAACTGCCTTCGGCTCGGGTCATGATCCTGGAGTCCCGGGATCGAGTCCTGCATCGGGCTCCCTGCTCAGCAAGGAGCCTGCTTCTCCCTCTGACCCTCCCCCATCTCATGGACTCTCTCTCATTCTCACTCTCTCAAATAAATAAATAAAAATTCTTAAAAAAAAATCTAATTTGTCTGACATAAAAATTCCTACCCCAGCTTTCTTTTGAGGTCCACTGGTGTGGAAGATGGATTTCCATCTGTTCACTTTTAGTCTGCATGTATCTTATGTTCAAAATGAGTCTCTTGTAGATAGCATATGGATAGGTCCTGTCTTTTTATCCAGTCTGCAACCCTGTGCTGTTTTATGGGAGCATTTAGGCCGTTTACATTGAGAGTGATTATTGAAAGATATGAATTTATTGTCATCATGTTGCCTGTGAAGACCTTGTTTTTATAGATTGTCCCTGTAAATTTCTGTTGTATATCGCTCTTGGGGCCTTTCTCCTTTTATAGAACCCCCCCTAAATATGGGGGGGTTCTTGCAGGGCTGGCTTTGTGGTCACATATTCTTTCAGTTTCTGCTGGTCTTGGAAGCTCTGCATCTCTCCATCCATTCTAAATGATAGCCTTGCTGGATAAAGTATTCTTGGATGCATTTTCTTCTCGTTTAGTACCCTAAATATGTCTTGCCAGGTCTCTGTGGATAGGTCTGATGTTATTCTGATGTTCCTCCCTCTGTACGTAAGGAATCTCTTCCTCCTAACTGCCCTTAAGATGGTTTCCTTTGTTCTAAGATTTGCGGGTTTTACTATTACATGCCGGGGTGTTGGCCTGTTTTCCTTGATCTTGGGAGGGGTCCTCTCTGCCTCTAGGACATGAATGTTTGTTTCATTCCCCAGATTAGGGAAGTTCTCAGCTACGATTTGCTCAAATACATCTTCTAGTCATCTCTCTCTCTCCACCCCCTCAGGGATCCCAATAATTCTGACATTGGAACCTTTCATGGTGTCACTTATTTCTCTGATTCTATTTTCATGGATTCCAAGTTGTTTTTCCCTGGCCTCTTCTTTTCCCTTCTTATTTTTTTTTTTAAGATTTTATTTATTTATTTGACAGAGACAGTGAGAGAGCACAAGCAGGGGGAACAGTAGAGGGAGAGGGAGAAGCAGGCTCCCTGCCAAGCAGGGAGCCCGACACGGGGCTTGATACCAGGACCCTGAGATCATGACCTGAGCTGAAGGCAGACACTTAACCATCTGAGCTACCCAGGAGCCCCTCCCTTCTTATTTATTAATTGGTCTTCTAAATCACTAACTCATTCTTCTGCCTCAATTTACCCTAGCTGTTAGATTATCTAGATTAGATTGGATCTCACTGATAACATTTTTAAATTCTGCCATTTCGGCTTTCCTTTCTGCCCTTAGAGACTCTATGTTGCCATTAATCGATTTCTCCATTCTAGCTATCGTCTTCACAATTGCTATCCTGAATTCCATCTCTGACATCTTGGTTATATCTAAATCCATTTGTAAATCTGTGGCATAAGTCATAGTCTCTGAGTCTTTCCTATTTTGGGGGTTCCTCCTCCTACTCATTCTGTTGAGGGGTGGTTGAGGGAATGTATAAAGTCCAAATTATTGACCACAACCCAAGCAAGATGCACCTGTTTTATAGGGACCTTAAGGTTGCTGGCCTCTTCTTTTCCCAGCCTGTCTTCTGGGGGAGGGGCCTGGCATGCTGTTACTCAGGCAACCCTGTTGGGCAGAGTTGCCCTGCCCCTGTGATGGGGGATGGGCTCAGTGGAAACCGCTTTTTTGGGGCTTTTGTTCTCTGGTGGCTTTCCCTGGTGGCTTTCTGCATCTCTTCGGAGAGTCAGAGCAAAAGTGATTGTTTCCAACCCTCTGCCTCAGAGCAGAGATCACAGTCTGTTCTTCCGTGAGCTCTGCAGGCCACACTATCTGCGTTTCTGTCTGTGCTGCTATAAACTGCAGTGTCCTGGGTTGTGTGCCCCTCAGCAGTGCTCCCAGTCCTTGCCTCCAGGTTGGGGCACATCTCTGCTCTTTGTGCTTCTAAAACTGAGCCCCACCACTCTGGGTTTCTGTCAGGGGGACTGCCCTAAAGTCCTTTGCCTGTCACTACCGGTCTGCAAATCTGTGCCCCGTCCCCAGTGCAGGAGGCTATTGCTCACCGGTGGTGTAGGATCCCCATGGATCCCTCCCCTGCCGTTTATCTCTGATATCTGCCCACGGAATCACGGCTCCCTGCTTCATACCTTGAAACCAAACACCTGCGATATTCTGTTTGTCGAGATCCAGATCTATCTTCTTACATCTCAGGCTGATTTTGTGTGTGTTTAGAGTGGTCTGTTAGATATCCAGCTCAATTCTGGGGACTGGTTGGAATAGTGTCCCCTACTCCTCTGCCATCTTTTCCCTCTCTCCTGAATTGTACACTTTAAAGGAATGAATTTAATGATAATTAAATTATATATGAATAAAACTGTTATAAAAGCAGAAAGTATGGAGCTAACATGTGATAAAATGTTAAAACTCACAAATAATTACCAAGTTGAAAGAATTTGGTGTACCATTATGTCTGTCCAGGCAGCCAAAATATGTAAAAACTATAGGCTTTAAGAAAGGCTATGCTTTGTGGAACTAGGCACTCTCACACTGAATGAGAATCTATAAATTGGCACAGACTTTCTGGAAAGCTGTTAGATGAACCAGACATAGTTTATAAGGCTTGGCTAAGGGAGGAAAATATAAAATAACCAGTAAGCAAAGAATTCTGATCTTAAATATTAAATAATAAAGTTCCATTTCTACATGCTCATGAGTACAAGTTCAATGATGAACTAGCCCATAAAATGTATTACTAGCTCATAAAATGTATAATTAACATAGTTTGTTGAGTCAATACAGAATAGGAGAAATTTTAGGACAATTTTGATGTGCTTCCCACAGAAAATACTGGCTATTTTGTTGGGTTTTCACACAAAATTCTTGGTTATTGCTTAAGTTCCATTTACACAAAGAGGTGTTCTAAGTTCAGTCAGAGTTTCCTTACGGTCCGATCTGACAACAGATCTAGATGGAAAGACCTGATAATCTTAGTCAAAACCTCTGTTCCAGTTGGGTTTTAGAGTTGTCTGGAAGTGGCCAAAGAATTGGCAGAAAAATTTTTAAAACTGTGTTTCTCATAATCGCTAACAAGGGAAAACAATAAAAATATTCAACAACTTAGGGATGGGTTAGTTAGTAAAGTAAACCATGAAGTATCAATGCCATTAAAAAGAACCGTATACTTTTGTATACACGTTCATGGGTATAAATTTCTTCTACTAAAAGAAAAGCTTCACAATGGGAGAAAATATAACTGTCTTGTTCATTTTTCATCCCCAGCAAATATAGTGTTTGGCACATACTAGATACTCAGTAACTCACTAATAAATAAGTCTGGAATATTTTATTTTTTGTTAACAATTTTTCTATATATTTGAAGTATTTCATCATTAAAAATTAAAAAAAAACCCCAACAATGTACCTACCTTTATTGTTACTATATAACATTTTGTTTTTAATAAGGACTCATTGTTTTATGTTTTTTTTATTATTTTTTGAAATATTTTCCTTTAAATTTGTTAGGCTATCTCAAGTAAAAAAAATAAAATTGTTAGTACAATGAAAAAAATAAGAGCAGCACATACTTTTTGTCATCATAGAATATTAGGAGCTACTATTTGGTGCAGATTCTAGTTGTTCAATCAGTGTCCCAATCCACAATTCACAATCCAGGCCCCATGATCAGTCTTTCTGCTTTCTGGTGGAAGGGCAGAATTAGGGCTTTAGGACTTTTTTGTGGGGGGGGAGGAGAGAAGGAGGGGTAGAGGGAGAGAGAGAGAATCTTAAGATAACTCCATGCCCAGTGCTGAGCCCAATCTCACAATCCTGAGATCATGACCTGAGCTGAAATCAAGAGAGGGATGCTCAACCTACTGAGCCACCCAGGTGCCCTGGGTATTAATATCATTTTACAGTTGAAAGAAAAAGGTGGAGGAGTAAGAAAGCAAGAGTGCAAAGGTAACTACTCCTCTTGCTTGATAATTACCACTTGGAAGAGTAGAAAGGGACGAGGAAAGACAAGAGCTGCCAGTATTAGACCAGCATCAGCTTCCTCCTGTTTGTCTCCTCCCTGTAGTTGTCCTTGCTGCACTTTGGGCTCTGCCACTTATAAAAGGCTCACTTCAGTCCTTGGGGACATTTTCCAAGGCTAATTCCATTCTTCTTAAGGCTTAACAGATTTTTATTCTGCTTTTTTCATTTAATTTTATAAGTTCTTTCCCATATTGCTATAAATTCATTATAATTATCATTTATCTTTGAAGTCACGATATCCTAACTTTTAAAAAACTTCTATTGTGAAGTAAAGCATGCAAAGATATAATGTATACCTTTGTGTGTATGTGTATAGATATGTGTGCCAATATATGGACATAAATTTTATAGATATAGTAACAGAACTAACTGGGCAGAGCCCAAAAGTAGCCCTGCTCTCTCTCTCTTAATAGACACCATTTTTAGAGCAGTTTTAGGTTCATGGCAAAATTGAGTGCAAAGTACAGAGAAGTCCCATTATACCCCTTGCTCCCTCACATGCATAGCATCCCCCACTGTCAGCATCCACTACCAAGAGTGGTACACTTGTTACAATTCATGAATCTATATTGACATATCATTATCACCCAAAGTCCACACTTTACACTAAGGTTCACTCTTGCAGGTGTATGTTCGGTGGGGTTTGACAAATGTATAGTGATGTGTATCTACCATTATACTATTGCACAGTAGTTTCTGTGCCCTAAAAATCTTCTGTGCTCTACTTACTCATCCTTCCTTCCATTATAAACCTGTCAACCCCTGATCCTTTTCTGCTCAGTTTTATTAAGATGTAACTGACATACAACATTGCATTAGTTTAAGGTGTACAACATAATGATTGGATGTGTGTATATATATATATCAAAATGATTACCATAGTAAGTTTAGTTAACATTCATTATCTCACAGTTACAATTTTTTTTTCTTGTGATGAGAACTTTTTTTAAAAGATTTTTTTAAAAGATTTTATTTATTTGAGAGAGAGAGCAAGTGCAAGTTGGGGGAGGGGCAGAGGGAGAGGGACAGAGAGTATCTCAAGCAGGCTTCACGCTGAGCATGGAGCCTAGTGTGGGGCTCGATCCCACGACCCTGAGATCATGACCTGAGCTGAAACCAAGAGTCGGACACTCAACTGACTGAGCCACCCAGGTGCCCCAAGATTTTGTCCTTTTAAGTGGGGCTTGTACTTATAACCCTGAGATCAAGAGTCACGTACTCCACCAACTGGGCCAGCCAGGTGACCCTCTTGTCATGAGCACTTTTAAGATTTACTTTCTTAGCAACTTTCAAATATACAATACATATTGTTAACTATAGTCATCATGCTGTACATTACATGTAGAGAACTTACTTATCTTATAACTGGAAGTTTGTGCCTTTTGACTGACTTCATGTACTCTCCCTAACCCCCTCCCAGCACAGCCACCACAAATCTGTTTTCTGTTTCTATGGGTTCAGTGTTTTTAAACTTCACATGTAAGTGAGATTGTACAGTATTTGTTTTTCTCTGTCTCACTTATTTCACTTAGCATAACGTCCTCAAAGTTCATCCTTATTACCACAAATGTCAAGATTCCCTTCCTTTTTAATGGTTGAATAATACTCCATCATATATGCCATTAATGCTCCATTTCAATAACATTCCATTGTATGTGATATATATCACATTTTTAAAATCTGTTCATCTGTTGATAGACAGGTTGTTTCCATTTCTTGTATATTATAAATAATGCAGTGAATGGGAGTGCAGATATCTCTTAAAGAGTGATTTTGTTTCTTACAGATATATATCCAGAAGTGAGATTGCTGGATCACATATGGTAGTTCTATTTTATTTTTAAAGATTTATTTACTATTCTATATATAGAGAGAGGGAGAGCATGCGTGGGGTTGGGGGAAGGGCAGAGGGAGAGGGAGAGAGAATCTCAGGCAGATGCCCCGCTGAGTGCAAGGTCTGAGGGCAGGGCTCCATCCCACGACCCTGAGATCATGACCTGAGCTGAGAGTTGGACACTTAACCAATTGAGTGACACAGACACCCTGGTAGTTCTATTTTTAATTTTTTGAGGAACCTACAAACTGTTTTACATAGTGGCTGCACCAATTTACATTCCTACCAATGGTGCACAATGGTTCCTTTTCTCCACATCCTCACCAACACTTGTTATTGCTTGTGTTTTTGGTAGCCATCTAACAGGTGTGAGGTGATACTTCATTGTGGTTTTGATTTGCATTTCCCTGATGACTAGTGATGTGGAGCACCTTTTCATGTGCCTTTTGGCCATTTATGTGTCTTCTTTGGGAAAATGTCTATTCAGATTCTCTGCTCGTTTTTTTCAATCAGATTGGTTTTTTTTCTTTTCTCTTTTTGCTATTGAGTTGCATGAGTTCCTTATATATTTTGGATATTACTCTCTTGTTAGATACATGATTTGCAAATATTTTCTCCCATTCTAGCCTCTTGCCTTTTTCAGAGTGCCATGTAATTGAAGTCATACAGTATATAGCCTTTTCAGATTGACTTCTTTTACTTAGTATATGCAATTAAGGGTCCTTCAAGTCTTTTCATGGCTTGAGAGCTCATTTCTTTTTAGTGCTGAATAACAGTGCATTGTCTGGATGTGCCACAGTTTCTTTATCCATTCATCTACCGAAGGACATATTGGTTGCTTCCAAATGTTGGCAATTATAAATAGAGCTGCCATACTCTGGTTTCTCTTCAGATCGCATAAATCTTTCGCCTTTTAATAAATAGAGCTGCCATAGACATTGGTGTGCAGATTTTGTGTGGACATAGATTTTCAATTCATTTGGGTAAATACCAAGGAACATGATTTCAGGATCAGATGTTAAGGGTATGTTTAGTTTTGTAAGAAACCACCAAATGGTCTTTTAAAGTGGCTGTACCATTTTGCATTCCCTAGCAATTAATGAGAGTTCCTGTTGCTCCACATTCTTGTCAGCATTTGATAGTGTTAGTGTTTTGGATTTGGGGCATTCTCATATGTAGTTGTATCTCATTGTTGTTTTAATTTGCATATTTCATATGAAGTTGCGCATCCTTTCATATGATTATAATACCATCTGTGAATCTTTTTTGGTGAGGCATCTGCTTAGGTCTTTTGCCCAGTTTTTAATTGGGCCATTTGCTTTCTTATTGTTGAGTTTTATGAGTTTTTTTGTGTATTTTGGATAATAGTCCCTTATCAGATATGGTTTTTTTTGGGCAAATATTTTCTCTCATTTTGTAACTTGTCTTCCCATTCTCCTGACAGTGTCTTTTGCAGAGCAGAAATTGTTAATTTTCATGAAGTTTAGCTTATCAATTCTGTCTTTCATGGATTGTGCCTTTGGTATTGTATCTAAAAAGTTATCACTATTCTCAAGGTCATTGAGGTTTTCTCCTATGCTATCACCTAGGAGTTTTATAGTTTTGCATTTTCATTTAGGTCTGTGATCCATTTTGAGTTAATTTTTGTGAAGGATGTAAGGTCTGTGTCTAGATTTTTTTTTCTTGCTTGTGGATGTCCCAGCACCATTTGTTGAAAAGACTGTCTTTTCTCCATGTACTGCCTTTGCTCCTTTGTCAAAGGTACAGTTGACTATATGCATGTAGGTCTATTTCTGAGCTCTCTGTTTTGTTCCATTAATCTATTTTCTAATTTTCACAAATATCATACTATCTTGATTACTATAGCTTTATACTAAGTTTTGAAAGTTGGATAGCCCTTCTCTTTCCTCACTAAGGACAAATTGAGCTGAGGGCAGGAAGTTGGATACCAAAATTTCACCTTTTATATAATAGAGGCTAGGTTTGAAGTTTTGGCTTTAAGTATTTTGGCCCAGTGGGTGTGTTAATTCTGAATTTAGAATCAAGCAGAACTCTCTACCCAGTCATAGGCAGCATTCAGGTACTCAGGAAGCCTCTTCACTTCCGCAGGCACGGGTAAACACAAGGGTGGAAAAATGCCACAGTTTCACTATTCGACTTCCTGTCACCAGAAAGAAACAATAAAAGTGGGGAAGAAAGTCTTCACTAATGGTACTATAAGAAAAACACCAACATGAGTGCCTGCCAACCAGCTTAAGAACTAGAACCTACAAGTACCTTGGAAGCCCCCTCTGTGCCCCTTACTTTACTGTGTCCGTCCCCCCTTTCTTCTCCCACAAAGGTAACTGCTATCCTGACTTTTGTGTTAATCATTCCCTTTCTTTGGTTTTATTATTTATGGCCTATCCATGTATTCCTAAATTACATGGACACATCTTATTGTTTTCTGAGTCCATGAACTTGGACAGAGAAAAATTCCATCTTATTTTCACCAGCCTTTTTTTTCATGAGTTTCATTTTTTTGCCAGTTTATTGCCTTTGATTATGGATGTAGGTAATAAAATATTATTGTGAGAAAAGGACTTTACTAGATTGTCAAAGGCCCATGGCACATTCTTGCTAGGGTATTTCCCGAGGAGTAGCATTGCTGGATCTTGGAAAACATGTTTTCACACAATTACTAGGAACTCGGCACACACTCCATTCTCTCCTTTCTCACCAGGATTCCCCATCTGTCACCGAACACAGATAATGTGAGTGCCTGTTTTCTCAGTTCTCCAAAGGATGGTACCTAATCAGCCCATTCTAGATACAGAGGAGAGGTTAATTTGTTATATACAATGAATTCCTTAAGGTATTAGGGCTTCTGTTCTGGAACCACAGTTTTGGCATTCAGGTTTTGGTGGGGATCTTTTTTTTACTGCATTGGTGTAATAGAATCAGACCCTGGCTCTGCCACTTACTAGGAACTTGGCTTTGAGGGGCTCCTTCATCCCACTCCGTGTCAGTATACACACTGTAAAATGATGGTGATACAGACATTCAGGGGTTATCTGAAAATGAAATAAAATAATTTGTGTAAAGTAACTAGCATGGTTGCTGGCAAGGGTCGGATCAGTGAGGGTTGTTTTTTTCTTAACCCCCATCCCCTATATTATAAGAAATCAGAGATACAGATGTTTAGATATACTTAAAATGTCCTTTTCTTTCTTTCTTCTTTGAAATGCTGACAGTTGTTTTTAATTTCCTACTTATTATTTCAATGTAATCATATTTGATTCTGGTGACCTCTATCTTGCTATGGGTTTCTTTAGTTCAGACTTCATTGGGCTTAGTGGGAAGAGTTCACAGTAATAACTGGCAGCTCTAGAAAAGATGGCGTGGAAGTGACATACTGTGTTCCTGGGCTTGCCAGAAGCTGCTAGTCCAGTGTCTTGCGCACTCTCCTTTAGTCTTGCTTCACCACCTGTGATTATGTGGTAGTCTTTGAAGGCATTGTTCTCACCTTTCATGAGGTAGTTTGTGTGTGCCAGCTCATAGTATTAGTAATTTTGTACTTAATTTGTCTAGATTTGCCTGGTGTTTGCAAAGCGAGGGTAATTTCCTTAGGTAAGATATAATTTACAACAGAATGACACCTCACAATTTAAATAGCAGCTGTTAAGGGAAGGCAGACGGTTACAAACTACTCCTTGCTGCCCTTTTGAAAAAGAGGTATGCAGTGATGAAATGAATAATGTATTTTAGAACATACCCGGGTTTCCTACTGTGGCTTGATTTACATGGATGAAGGGAAAAAACCCTCCTCATTTGAATTTGTTTTCAAACGTAACACAAGTTAGATTTCTGCTAGGGAGTTTTGAAAGAATATCTGTCTTGTTACTAAGAGAAGGAAATTCTTTCAGCTAGTTCATGTAATGCATATGGCCCACTACCCACTTCTTGTGAGGGGTATTTCTTTTGAAAGGTGAGAATTTATATGTCTGCATCATTCATTGATTTGTAAAGTATTTATTGAACACTTCTTAAGTGTTAGGTATTTTGATAGATACTGGAGGTCTTATTGTAAAATAATACAGATACTGTTTCTGCCTTTCTGCCCTCATGGTGCAAATGGCCTTCGATGTCCAGAGTTTAAATTTGGCCTCCTGAACTTGATCACAGAGAAGACTATATGCAGGATTGGATGTGGCCCACAGAATATCAACAACCTGTTGTTTGAAAAGCCAGAGGTTTTGTAAATATTTCCTTTGATAGTTCCCTTGGCATTTAATAAGAACATTAAAAAAGAATGCTGGCTGATTTCCTTTGAGCTAAGGAGGATGTAGAAAATCCCTCTTCCCATCCATGTGTCTGGGTCAAAAGATGGACATGTGGGTTGCAGCTGGAGAAACAACCATAATGGAACCTGAAACTCAATAGGATAGTCCAACTACTGGATCAGATATCTTGTTCTCCCTGGAGCTTCCTTCACAGTCTGGTCTGTGGATTTTTTAGGAGCCATCATGGCTAGAAAGACTGTGGGGAAAGGCTAGTGTTAAGGTGGGGAATCCTTTCTTCTTCATTTAGGGCAATTGATCTTGACAAATCAGTCAAGTAAGGGCCAGTTGCAAGGCAAAAACAACACACAAAGGGGGGAAGTTAATGTGAACTAACGTTAATAATCATCTATTATGTACTGGGTAGTATTTGGTTATTTCTAAGTTTTCATGTTCAGCTTATATATATATACACACACACACACATATATATATATTTAAAAATTTTATTTATTTATTAGAGAGAGAGAGCACAAGCAGGGGGAGCTGCAGGCAGAGGGAGAGGGAGAAGCAGGCTTCCTGCTGAGCAGGGAGCCCGATGCGGGGCTCAATCCCAAGACCCTGGGATCATGACCTGAGCCGAAGGCAGACACTTAACCAACTGAGCCACTCAGGTGCCCCTCAACTTATATTTTTAAATTGAGAAAAGAAGACATCAATATATATTAAGTGGATATTTAAAATACAGATTTATATCCTGTGTTTAGTTAATGAAGAAAGAAGATTAGAAGTGGGGAGATAGAGGGTGAGAAAGGCAAGAGAGGATGAGGAAGAGATTGGCTCTCCATGACCCAAGGAAAGAGATGGAAGAGAGAGCCATGTGGAAGGGAAAGCGGGCAGGAGAGGTTCTCAGCTGGACTGTTAATTTGGGCATTTTTCTTCAGAATCAAATTTTAGTAACTACTATTGTCCTTTGGATTCTAATTAATTCATAAGTAATTATAGTCGACACTTCTAGAACTGTCTTTGAGTTTCTACAAATTCTTAAGTAGGAGAGTCCTGGCAGCTGCCTCCTACCCTCATTTTACCATTTGCGCTTTTGAAAGAGGTATTTTTTTTTAAGGATTCTGCTTAAAGCATTATCATAACATAGAGTAATTCCGAAGAGCCACATAAAGTCAGAGATGAATTTGGATCAATTAGAGAAAGAAGAACAGTTGCGTTAAAGAAACAGTTTCATGTATTTGAAAGTTATTATGCCTATGTGAAAACTAGTCATTATCTCAACTCAGATGCAACAGGAGAAATTAGCTTAACCATTCTGAGGAACTTAGCAAAGGCAAGAAGCACTTTATTACAAAAAAGAGGGCTGTTGAAGTTAAGATGAGTTTTTAGATGTCTAAAGAGAAATCTTCTAAATTTTTTTTTAAAGGAGGGAAGTTCACCCATGATAGTTAATTAATCCTGCTTATGCATTTGAGTTTCCAGACTGTTAAAAGGTAAACTGAGGCACATTAAATTTTGAAGTTTATTTGGGCAAACATCAATTGGAATTGGGCAGTCGTACACCAGAGTGGTTAGGAGTGTTCCAATGATGGGAGCTAGGGGCGAGGTTTTTATAGAGAAGGTGCAAAAGCAAAGCAATTATGTGATTGTTTATAATTTACAGTGTTATGCAATTTGGGAAAGCCTAGTTGGCTGTTTGTGATTGGTTTCACTTTCTTGGATTCCAGGGCATGGACTCTGGCTTAGGTTTTGGTTTGCTTATGTAGGCTACCAAGCCACGGGAGCCTACTCAGTCTCATGGCCTCCCTGTTTAAATATTTTAACAAGACTGTAGACACATAGCTGTATAATTCTGTGGGATTATGCATGTAGTAAAAATAATTTTATGTCTGGGCTTGAAAGCATATTATTTTGTAGTGTTGATTTAGGACCTTTAAAACTTCTAGTATAAGATGATGCTTTTGACATTTCAAGCTCAGTTAATTGAACTGATGGGAGTTTGTTGTTCGAGCCTGTAATAGAAAAGGGAGGGAGAACACAAATCAGTCCGGGTCACCACCACCTGGGCCTCGTGGCTGCACGCCTGGCTCTAGTAGTTTGAGATTAGTCTTGGTGATGCCACAGTGACTGTGGGAACTGTCCCTTCAGAAGTGGCATCCATTGCTCTGAACTCTAGGGCAGTGGTCTTTCAACATTTTGATCATATGCCCCATCAGAAAGAAAGTGAGTGTAACAGTCATAAATTGACTTACAAATTATATATGTTTATTACTATCATACTGAGTTGTGTATATTATTGAACATACACGAAAATAAATTTTAAAATAGAAGATAAAAAATGTAAATTTAATTTCTAGCATTTTCTTCCACACTCTACTACTTTGTTTGGGCACTCCTCTGGAATGTGCATACCATTTTTAGAACTTTTGCCCTGGTATTTTGCCATTATGATGACTCAGCTGTTTTTGTTACCTGGGCGATTTTAACTAGCTGCCTGATCTTGAGCAGATATCCTCACTTAACTAAAGTGGAAGGTGATTCATAGCTATCTCATAGAATTGCTTTGGAGATTAAATGCAACAAGATATCTAAAGTTGTTAGCACAGTGTCTGAGATATTAACCACTTCTCCTGATGTCATTGACAAGTTTTTCTCCATTTCTGTCTGTCTCACCTCTTCTTTTCATTCATGATTACCTACTTCCTTTTCTTCTGCCTCAGGACTTTTGCTTGCTGCTTTCACTCTGTGTGTTTCTGCTGGCTTTCTTCTCTCATGTATAGAGAGAATATCTCTTTGGGCTAATTGGTTATAACCACATGTTCTATTTTTCTGAGACAGTCCTGGTTTTCACCTATTATCCTGATGTAATACAAGGTTCTTTTAACTTTAAAGGTGTCTTGGTTTGGAAATAAAGGTAAAGCACATGGTCACCATATTAATCAGTCACCATCAAGTACAGTGGACCTCTGTGGAGTGGATCTCTTGAATGAAAGGCCACCTCCTTGGTACTGTACAGCCTAGTGATGGTTCTCTTCAGATGAGGTATGAATCTCTAGTTTCCCCGAGCTGTTACCCAAAGAGAGAGGTCCCATAATTTACTATCTAAGGAGATGACAATGGGAGTGGTGAATATGGCACACCTCAGAGATGTCTAGTGTAAGAGGTAACTATAAATTACATACAACAATATATTACTTTATGGAACAGCAGGGCAGTTGGAGTCTATAGCCTTGATTGCCCAGATTGCACAATGAAAATCAAGGATTTATTGGATATTGAACTTGGAAATCTAAACCCGCCACCTGAAGCTTAACATTATGGTGAATATTTTTCCAAACCGAGAAAAAATTCTTTTGGTTTGGAATGAAATGTGCTACTATTATATAAGGTCACACTAAAGTTCATAATAGGAGTTAGAAATAGGCCATCTTATTCCTCACCAGGCTGTCTGGAAGGTGTCGGACAAGTTTCTTGTTCTCTAGTGGTTCATATTATCTCCTAATGTTGTTCCTTGTCTGGCTCCATGTTTTACCCCTGTTGGACATTCAGCAAATATTAATTAGCAATTGTGAAGGTTATTCTAACAGTGTCAATGGTGGGGGAGGGGTGGGTGGGCGGGGGAATACATGATTAATAAATTATGTACATCTTCAGTTTCAAGTGATTCCTATAACTGTGTTCCTGAGGCATAGTATTTAAAATTATTAGTTATTTAGGGAGTCATAGATAGAGGACATATGTCATAATAAAGAAAATGAAATTTTTGGTGTTTATTCCTACTTTGATGACACTTATGGGAATTGATAATACTAGAAACAGATGGACAAATTAACTTTTGCATTTCCTGAGAACTACAGGCTTGGTTTCCTAAAATGAACATGGTATTTGGTTGTGATTTTTAGAATCCTTACAATCCTGGCACAATACTTGAGAACAAGGGTCTTTATTTCCTCTCACAGAATCAAGTGCAGGTAGTGAACGTGGTGGAACATAATCAGTATTTCATTGTTTCCCAGGAGAAGAGAAAATAGGAATTGAAACTGTATGATTACCCCACTTAGGAAATCTGCTGACTAAAGTATGGCTGCAATACAGATTTTTCCACTAATGCTTGACATTTTACATTATGAAATAAGCAGTAATTTTCCTGCAGAAATTTTCATGAGTACTATGTCTGAATGATTGCTGCTTTGGATCACAGTCCATTTTTAATTCCCTGACCTGGACATTCATAAGTCAACGCCAATGCATCCTGAGTTTAGTTTCTTCTTCTAGTTTCCTATCTTGAAACAGAGGAGTAGGTGTAACAACCTATAGAAACTTAATAGGGAATCAAGCTAATCCTGTTAGAGAAGGGCTGGAGTTATGTGAGTGCTGTGTGACTCCTTACAGTCAGATCCCAGCAATGAATCTTACTTGTTTTTGTCCCTCAACATGTACTTAAAGTGATGGATTTCCTCAGGTTTTGCCCCTTCCCTTTGCATTCCTTTACTTCCATTTTTAAATTTCATCTATTCCTATAGTTTAAATAGTTATCTTTGTGTTAATAGATTCTAAAATTTGTATTTTAGATACTAAAATACTGCTACTTGTGATTTTCCTAGTCTATCCAGTGACTCGTCACCCATGGGTTTCCTGAGGGAAATGGTATTTTAGAATCTCAAATACTCTCTTGCAATTTAAAAAATAACTTACCCATGGGGCACCTGGCTGGCTCAGTTGGTGGAGCATGCAACTCTTGATCTCAGGGTTGTGAGTTCGAACCCCACGTTGGGTGTAGAGATTAATTAAAAAAAATAAAAATAAGGGGCACCTGGGTGGCTCAGTCATTTAAGTGTCCAACTCTTGATTTTGGCTCAGGGCATGATCTCAGGGTCTTGAGATTGGGCCCTGTGTCAGGCTCCACGCTCAGTCTGCTTAAGATTCTCTCTTCTTCTCCCTGCTTGCATGCTTGCTTGCTCTCTATTAAAAAAAAAACAACACAAATATCAAGGAATGACCATCATAACTGCCACTAAGATTAAAAGGAAGGTCTTATCTCCTATGGAAAATGGGACACCCTAGTGGATATATTCTGCAGATGTTTTGGAAATCATGTTACTGAAGTTTTAGTGAGAAGATGGTTTGGAGATAATATATCTAAAATTCAGGTAGGAACAAATGTGAAAACAATGAAAAATAATGATTTCTTTGTAATATTATAGCATTAATTGAGTGTTTAAAAGTTAATTAGGGAAGGCTTCCCAGAGAAAGTGTTTCTTCAGGGCTTTGAAATTAGAAGGGACTTGAATTGATAGACTGAATTATTCAGATGACAGACTAAGCCACATAAGTCTCTTATGAAGGCCAAAGAGGCTATGGGTTTGTGATAGGGTATTTTCTTGCCTAGGATAGATAATCTGTTGCAGGATAATGAGAAAGGTTAATGAAGTAATGGCATGAGATAGATGACTTGGTGGAGGACACTCAAGATGAGGTAAATACATTTTTATTTGATGCAGAATTCTTGAACAGGAAATATGTTCAAAGCAGTGTTGGAAGAAATTCGTCCAGTGGTCTTGAGACTGACTTGGAAGTGGAGATATGAATGATGTAGAGACATGCATGGATATAGTTATAATTGTCCTGCTGAGAGGTGGTGAGCTCCACATTCCAGTGCAATTTAGCAAATGGACAATGATCGCTATGAAAGTGGAATAAGAGATATATGAGATAAACCTTATGGAATTTGAGTGGACAAAACTTCATATTTGAATGAGTAGCATGAAGAAGAGAGGAGTTGAAGATGTTTTTAAGCATATATTAGGTTTGAGCTGTATGAAATTACCAAATTCAAACTTCTTAAATCTACCAAAGTGGTAGTTTTATATGGGTCCTTGTATACACAACTAGTTGGAGGTGACTACTCTCAAAAATGGGTAATGTTTGGGCACCTGGGTGGCTCAGTCTATTGAGTATCCGACTCTTGGTTTCAGCTCAGGTCATAGTCTTGGGGTTGAGGGATCGGCCTGTAGGGCTCCATGCTCAAAAAGGAGTCTGCTTGAGATTCTCCTCCTTTCCCTCTGCCCCTCCCCTGTGTGCATGCACATACACACACACACACACACACTCTCCCTCTCTCTCAAATAAATAAAGAAATCTTTACCAAAAAAAAAAAGTGGGTAATGGCATCAATGAGGAACCAAGAATTGCAAGGGTAGCAATACTACCAATGATGTGAGAACAAAAATTTTAAGTGATTGGGGGTATCTTCAGAGCTCTGAGCTGGGAGCAAAGTAAATTGTAGAATTGAGAACTAACTAACTAAATGCAAATTTCATGAATAATTTTTTTTTGAATTTTAAACATGTACACTTATATGTACTAACTGAAGGACCAGTAGACGAACTTTGGAAGATTGGTTACCTCTTTGGAGTTTGGTTCTGACCTGGGCAACTACTCAATTTTGAATTATTTGGCTATTTAGTAAGAAAAAGTAATTTTGTGAATTTGAAAGGGAATCTAGAAGCATGTTTTTCTCACTTTTATTTAATTAATTAATTAATTAATTAATTTGTTTGTTTGTTTTTTAAAAGATTTTATTTATTTGACAGAGAGAGATAGTGAGAGCAGGAACACAAGCAGGGGGAGTGGGAGAGGGAGAAGCAGGCTTCCTGCCGAGCAGAGAGCCCGATGAGGGACTCGATCCCGGGACCCCGGGATCATGACCTGAGCCGAAGGCAGACGCTTAACGACTGAGCCACCCAGGTGCCCTTTTTCTCACTTTTATAGTCATTCTTATGTAGCCACTAAGAGAATTAGATTCAACTAAAAAATGAAACAAAATAATTCTCTGTTTCTTTTTCTCACTTACGCACGCACACTCACACACACCCTGTTAAGAGAATACGTGAGATCTTTGAAGGAAAAAGCAGGTACATACAACAATGTACTATTTGTTTATTGAGATATAATTGGCATACAACATTATATTAGTTTCAGGTATAATGATTCAGTATTTGTATATATTGTGAAAGACCACCTCAATAAGTCTAGTTAACATATGTCACCATATTTTTTCTTGTGATCAGAACTTTTAAGATTTACTCTCTTAGCAACCTGCAAGTATACAATACAGTATTACTCACTATAGTCACCATGCTGTAGATTACTTCTCAATGACTTATTAATTTTAAAATTGGAAGTTTGTACCTTTTGACCCCTTCACCTGTTTTGCCCATCCCTAGCCCCCTGCCTCTGACAACCACCAGTCTATTCTTTGTATCTCTGAGTTTGTTTGTTTATTTTTTGATTCTACGTGTAAAAGATCATATGGTATTTGTCTTTCTCTGTCTGACTTAATTCCTTTAGCATAATGCCCTCTCAAGATTCATCCATGTTATCACAAAAGGCAAGATTCATTCTTTTTTATGGTTAACTAAAATTCCACTAACTAATACATAATATATATATGTGCCACATTTTCTTTAATCATTCATCTGTTGACAGACACTTAGGTTGTTTCCATATCTCGTCTATTGTAAATGTTGCAATGAACGTGGGAGTGCATATATCTTTTTGAGTTACTCTTTTTTGTTTTCTTTGTATAAATACCCAGAAGTGGAATTGCTGGATCATATGATAGCTCTATCTTTACTTTTCTGAGGAACCTCCATACTGTTTTCCATTTGTAGTTGCACCAATTTACATTCCAACCAACAGTGCACAAGGATTCCTTTTTCTCCACATCCTTGCCAACTCTTTGTCTTGTCTTTTTGATAATAGACATTCTAATAGGTATGAGCTGATATCTCATTGAACAATGCACTGTTTCCAAATATTGAACTAGGCTGAATTGCCTTGATAATCCTCTACTTTTCTTCATGCTGGTCTTATTGGTGAGTATTATTCATAAATGGCTCATGTTTGCTTCAGTAATAAAGAAGATAACAGCATTGTTAGATGAAGTTTGTCATTTTCTCAGCAAACCAAGGTGGTGTGAGTCTCCGGAGGAAATCTCCCACAGACTCCTTTAAAAAAGATGTGTCAGTAGACCAGCCAGCTCTCCAAGGAGGCATGCCACATTAAATAGGAACAAGTAGCAGCGAAGGAAAGAAGGTTACATCTTTAAGAGTGGCAAATTGTCAGGTTGTTTCTTCTCATTTCTTATTCAGACTCACGTCCAGTGCTTCCTAAATACCACAGAAACACTAGCCCTGTCTTCTCTAAGCTCAGTGAATGTGGGGCATGGGGCTCAGTAGAATGGGCTCATTCTCCAGGTTCCCTCCATTTGCATGCATATTTTATTGGGTCTTCAAAGAAGCAGCTCATGAAGAGCCATGCAAGAACGTGTGTGTGTGTGTGTGTGTGTGTGCGTGCGTGAGAGAGAAAGAGAGAGAGAGAGAGAGCAAGAGATGAGAGAGTGAGAACCAGTGATTATGTTTTGAGCTGTTTGTGCTCACTTAGGGTGAAAGAGGTAAGATGTTTCATATTTAATGTTTCCTCATGGTTAGGTACTGTTGGGTTATTCAAAAGAAATTTAATGCTCAGTCTCTGAATTTGAGGGAGTTGGGAGATAAGTTGGGGAGATTAGCATGTATGTATAAAATAAAGAACAACAATAAACCATTTGTAATCATTATTGGGTGGTAAGTATTATACGGGTCTGAGGAGGGGTTTTTTTGTGAGGTGATTTAGTCAGGAAGCCTTCTTGAAGAATGAGGTTTATATTTTAGAATTGAATTTCAGTTAAGTTAGCATTTATTGAATATCTACTATGGCAGTCTCTGTTTTCAGTAATGGGACTAAAATTTGAATTCTGAGTGAAAAAACACTCAGGTGTGATTCTCTTTGTATAGTTTAGGTAGAGCCACTTAAATGTTTTTCTATAATTGTGTTCCACAAGACAACATTATGAGTGCCACATTATTGTCTTTTTTCTCTCTTTTTAAAGCAGAGATTTCTTAATTTTTGCTTGGTTAAATTGTGATTTTCCTATAGACTTCTAGATGTTCTCGAAGTGAGGATTTTGTTCAGGAATTTCTTCCTTCCCGAGCCCGGGGAAGGCATTCAAGGGTGCTTCTTCAAACAGCATGAGTCAGCTATCTCAGTAGCAATTGTTCTAACAAGCAGACAGTTCCACTTTGCAGTTGGGGTTATCAAAAAATAATCCTGTACCATTTCCCTGGATTGTTAGCATATCCAGAACTTATGCCTCAAATCAACTTTTATGTCTGTGGTGCAGAGTCTTCTGCCTGGATTCAGTCACACAGAGTGTGAACATCACAATGTGTATTCCTTAGAAGTGCAATCAAAACTGTGCATCAGTTGAACCAGCTCATATTTAGTGAAGTCACATCTGCTTTGTGTCTGTGTTTGTTCAAGGATGAAAGGAAAGAAGCGCCAGGGCTCCTTTATGTTCTCATGTTTTCATCTAGCAGGCAAGGAGCACGGGAGGTCTGTTGTTCATCATTCCTGGTTAAGATCAAAGCCCGCCTGTTCTGGCAAAGCCGTTGCTAATCTGCAGGCAGGATAGGCCTCGATGACCCTTGAGAACATTTATAATGCTGCTACCTGGGAAATATCTCTCACTTTCGCAAAACATTTTATCTGCAAAAAGTTGCACCTGCCATCATTTGCCTAATTTTAACAGAGAACTTCTGACAATCTAGAAATGAATAACATTTGGCCTGCAAAATTACTTTTCTCCATACTCACACTTTCTTAATAAGGCCAAGTAGGTGGTAAGACACTCAAGAAAGAGCATGTTTTCTCTTGCTTTATTGTTTTCTTTTACTTTTTAGGCATATCACGAACAAGATCCAGTAAATTGCTGGCTCCTATGTCTGTGTCCTGTGTCAAAATAATTCATACTTATGACAAAAGATATAGATTGTACCCAAGGTTGTGGGATTTTTTTCGACATCCAAGAATTGATGTAACTGACATCATTCATTTCTTGTACTCAGTTATTCATGTGTGTGTTCATTCATTTAGGACCCATCCTCTGAGTGCCTACTAAGTGCCAGGCATCCATCAGGTGGTGCTGTGCTATGTAGAAAACTAAAGCAAGGTAACAGAGTGTGGCTGGAAAGGGGTTGCTGGTTCTGCAGTGCCCAGGCAGGCCTCACTGATGTTTGAGAAGAGGCCTAAGTAGGAGGCAGGATCAACTCTGCAAAAATCTTGGGGACAAGACAAAGGTGGCATCCAGGTCAGAGGCCCCAAGGTAGGGGTGTCCTGAGTAAGTGCCAATAATAGCACGCAGGTGGGGTGGCTGGGGTGAGCTAGCGAGTGTAGCAGATGAACTCAGGAAGGTCGTTGGGGGTGGCGGGGGCAGAGGGCCATTGTCGTCGCATTTTGAGCAGAAGCTGACTGGACCTGGCTTGTGTGTTAATAGGATTGCCCACCCCCCCCACCCCCCCCGCCCTGCCATGTGGAGAGTTAACAGGCAGAGGGGCAGGGGTGGAAGCAAGGAGACTGGTTAGGAGGATTTTGCCATAGCCAGGGGAGAAATTATGGCAATTTGAATTAGGTTGACGAGTCAGTGAGAAATCAGATTCTAGATATATTTGAAAGGTAGGTCTTACAGGGATTTGCTTATTTTGGACTTGAGGTACAGGAAATGGGATGAGTACCAAGCTGGCCCTCAAGTTGATAATTGGGGCGCCTGGGTGGCTCAGATGGTTAAGCGTCTGCCTTCAGCCCAGGTCATGATCCCAGGGTCTTGAGATCGAGCCTCGCATCGGGTTCCCTGCTCAGTGGGGAGTCTGCTCCTCCCCCTCCCTCTGCTTCCTCTCCTTCTCCCCCGGCTCATGTGCTCTCTCTCTCTCTCTCTGTATCTGTGTCTTGAATGAATGAATGAATCAATCAATCAATCCTCAAGTTGATAATCAAAGTGACTGTTCACCATTGTGCCTGTGTGATTTATGTTGTTGCATGTGGGAGCAGTTCATCCTTTTCATTACTTTTTTAGGACTCTGTTCTATGAATATACCACAATTTGTCCATTCTCCGATTGATGGTCTTTTGAGTTGTTTCCAGTCTGGGGGGCTTTGATGAATAATACTGCTGTGAATATTCTTTATGTGTTTTTCGGTGGGTAAAAGCAGTCCTTTCCCCTGGGTAGATACACAGAAGTGGAGTTGCTATGTTGTTCTTTCTCTGACTTTCCACATCATCCAGGCACTCCCTTAGATTCTTGTGGACCTGCCCTAGGAGTTCTTCCCTGCCTGGGCACACGTTTGGGACTGACTTTTCTTTTTTTTTCTGTTCCCTCTAAAGCATCTTGTAACAATCCTCTTTCTTTATGCGTTTTTGCTTCCATTGATTAGCAAAGTAGAGTTTAGCTCATGCCTGCCTACAACTCACTATGTTTGTACAGTTACCAGCATGGCAGCCTAACATGATTTGCAATGGCACATTTTCTTACAGTTGCAGCTGCTACAGGTTTTTGAGGGACCTAGATCCCTCCCTCTCAGAATGTGATAAAAGCTGTTGGCTCTCTGATAGAAAATGCACCTTTGGGGGTCACCTGGGTGTCTCAGTCCGTTACACGTCTGACTCTTGATCTCAGCTCAGGTCTTGATCTCAGGGTGGTGAGTTCAAGCCCCGTGTTGGGTTCCAAGCTGGGTGTGGAGCCTACATTAAAAAAAAAAAGAGAGAGAGAGAGAATGCACCTGTGAACACACACACTTTTTCTTACACTTTTGGGGGATCTGTGGACCTCCAGGAATCCCACTGAACTCTGGGTTCATGGTTCCTGGATTAAGAATCTTCTCTATTTTGTAATGCCTTAAAAATGGGTCAGTATTCTTTCGTCTACCCTGACTCTTTAAGATCTTCCACTCAGAGCTGACACTGTCAACAGATGTGGACATACAAAGGACCACATATGCATAAATAGAAGACTAACTAATAGAGAGACTCTGACATAGCTGGCCGGAGAGGTAAGAATTACTAGCACTCAGAAAACTCATTGTAATTCTCGTGGAATCCTCATTCTGTTCAGTTCTGCAACCATTTGAGAACTTTTCTAATTGTATCCTTCACCACTCTTGTTAAACTGCATAACTAGAGATTAAAAGAAATTGCAGTTCACCTGGACCCTCCCAGGCTGAGAAGGCCTCGCCTTGGCCTCAGGGACAGCTGGCCTGCGATGGGGATGTGCCCGCCTGCTGTTCCCACCCTCACTAGGAACCTGCCCCTCCTCAGCCTGGGCACGTTTCCTGTCTCCTATTTTCATAGTGGGTGAATAATTGGGTGCTGCTCCATCACAGAGGTCATGGAAAAGAATGGGAAAGGACTCAGTGAAGCACACAATTAAACAGTCCGTAATTAATGAGATCCTTTTCTTGAAAAATGAACGTGTTTTTGGTTTAAAAATTTATTGGTTTGAAATATTTACAAAGGTAAGAGGACAAAGTGAAGATCCTTTCTCCTTGTCTGCCATGCCCATTTCCACTCTGCAAGGAGAGCCGCTGTTCATAGTTTGTCTTCCCAGAGTTTTTATCAAGCATATGGAAGCATCGTATAGATTTGTTTGTTTTTCCTGGGCTGGGATCACGTTACATAGAATTGTGCTGCCTGTGTCTTCTACTTCGCGGGGTGGCACAGACACACTTTTGTGCATGTGCTGTGTTTGCGCCGACTTACCTTCCTCTTACCTTGTCCTTCTTTTGAAATGTGCCTATTCTCCTTTACTTGTTTTTAGAGTAATGAGCTGGGACCCTAACCTTCAAAGGAGACCAAAAAGTATTTTTTTTATACCTATGAACTCTTGGATTTTAACCTGTTTGATGTGCGTTAGTCCAATAGTCAGTCATTAATCTGGATGCTTGGATAGTCTCATCTTTGTTCACTGTGAGCCTTTTCAAGTGTTGTTGATGTGACTCAGGGGTCTGAGCTGAATTCCTCACTTTCACATATGGCAAGGTGTTCTAGCCTATTCTTTCCCCCAAATTAAAATTACATTTTGGAATAAGGCTCCATTTTATTTTGTGCTGTGTTTAGGAAAGTCTGTCTCACAAGGTTTAGCAGATCTACCTGCTGCACCCCTGCGTATGCCTTATCAGTCAATCACCAAATACTTTTGAAAGCCGCCATGTGCAGGGAAGCCAGCTAAATCCTGTTATGTAGCAAACAAGCCACCCAGTCTTCTTGCTCCCATAACAAACAAACCACGACCTAAACAACAAAAACGAGTCCTTATTATGTCTTTAAAGTTTATTTTTTATCTTAAGAATATTTTTGGGAAACCACTGATCCATAGAAAGGTAAGCAGTTAAAAGCCACATACAAATATAATAATTTTTTTTCAGTTTTATTGTACAGTAATTGACATACAGTAAAATCCACTCATTTTAAGTGCTTAGTTCAATGAGTTTTGTAAATGCATACAGTTGTGCAGCCAACACTACAATCATTACAATCATACTTTCATGACCCCAAAAAGTGTCTTCTTTTCTTTGTAGTCATTCCTTGTCCCCACCCCATTTCCAGGCAACCACTGATCTTTGGATGCTATAGTTTTGCCATTTCTAGAATTTCCTATAAATGGCATCCCGTAATATGTAGTTTTTTTGTGTTTAGCTTCTTAAAATTAGTAAGATGTTTTTGAGACTCATCCACGCTGTTGCATATGTCAGTAGTTCAGTCTTTTTTTTTTTTTTTTGCTGAGTAGTATTCCACTGTTCAGACATACTATCACATTAAAAGTTGGGTTCCCCTCCCCCTTTGGGCTGTTATGAATAATGCTGATATGAACATTGCATACAAAGCTTTGTGTGGACATATTTTCTTTTTTAAAGATTTTATTTATTTATTTGAGAGAGAGAGAGAATGAGAGAGAGCACATGAAGGGGGGGGAGGTTCAGAGGGAGAAGCAGACTCCCTGCCGAGCAGGGAGCCCAGATGCGGGACTCGATCCAGGGACTCCAGGATCATGACCTGAGCCAAAGGCAGTCGCTTAACCAACTGAGCCACCCAGGTGCCCCGTGGACATATGTTTTAATTCTCCTGAGTAGATACTTTGGAATGGGATTGCTGGATCATATATATATATTTTAAAGATTTTATTTGTTTATTTAGAGAGTGTGCAAGCTGGGGGAGGGACAGAGGGAGAGGGAGAGGGAGAGAGAGAGAATCTCAAGCAGACTCCCTGAGGGAGCTCGGAGCTGATGAAGGTTCGATCTCACAACCCCAAGATCATGACCGGAGCCAAAACCAGGAGTCCAATGCTCAACCAGCTAAGCCATCTAGGTGCCCTGGGATTTCTGGATCATATATTAAGTACATGTTTAACTTTTCAAGAAATCACCAGTATATTTTTCTAAGTCTTTGAACCATTTTGCATTCATACCATAGTTGAGGATATGATTATATGTATGTATCATATATGAAGGTTCCAATTGCCCTGCATCCTCGCCAACACATGGTATTATCATTCTTTTTAATTGTAGCCTTTTTAGCAGGTATGTAGAAGTAAGTAATCAGAGTTTTGATATGCATTTCCCTAATCAGCAAAGACGTTGAGCATCTTTTCATGTGCTTGTTGGTCTTCCATATATCTTTCCTTTGTGGTGTCTGTTCATATCTTATTGGGTTGTATGTGTTCTTTATTGAGTTGTAAGAGTACTTTCTATATTCCAAATCCAAGGCCCCTTTAGATATATGTATATGTTTTGCTTTTGCAACTTAATTTTAAGTTCAATTTTGATAAGAAAATGTCTAATTCATCTACATTTTTATTTGAGGTACAAAACATATAATCTTATCCAAACAAAATCATAATACATTTTAAGCACACTTTTTAA
Organism: Mirounga angustirostris; assembly: GCF_029215605.1. Classification (NCBI taxonomy): domain Eukaryota; kingdom Metazoa; phylum Chordata; class Mammalia; order Carnivora; family Phocidae; genus Mirounga; species Mirounga angustirostris. Next base: position 79,362,338 of record NW_026991713.1, read on the forward strand.
AAAAATTTTTATTTAAAAAAAATTTTTTTAAAGATTTTATTTATTTATTTGACAGAGAGAGAGACAGTGAGAGAGGGAACACAAGCAGGGGGAGTGGGAGAGGGAGAAGCAGGCTCCCCGCGGAGCAGGGAGCCCGATGAGGGGCTCGATCCCAGGACCCTGAGATCATGACCTGAGCTGAAGGCAGATGCTTAATGACTGAGCCACCCAGGCTCCCCTTAAGCACAATTTTATAATCATGTAAGGAAGAGAAAGAAAGAGAAGTCAAGAGAAAGTTCAGAGAAGAGATAAAGGAAATATTGGGGAAAGAGCAAAATAAGAGAGAGTAAAAGGAAGAACATGATTAGGAAAAAAGAAAGAACTAAGATAAAATGAAAAAGAGAGATGGAATGAGAGAGACTCTAAGAAACAGATGAAGAGAACAGCACACACATTTGAAGTTATGGGGGAAAAAGGAGAAATAGATATGAAAGGAGAAGACAAAAAAATGCAGGGAGAAGAAAATGCCACAACTGTTTCTTCTAGTTCCCTTGTCCTGTCTCCTGCATCTGCTACTCTGATACTTCATCTCTCTGTTTCTGACTTCTCACATCTAGCCTGCTTTCTGGAAGTCTCACTTTTCCTCCCACTTCCCAATTCTTCAATATTTTACTATTCTGACTTCCAGACATGCAAAATAGCTGGGTTGTGTGTGTCCTTTCCATCTTCAGAGTATAAAAGCACAGACTCTGCGGGCGCCTGGGTGGCTCAGTCTGTTAAGTGTCTGACTCTTGATTTCTGCTCAGGTCATGATCTCAGGGTTTTGGTATCGAGCCCCACATTGGGCTCTGCACTCAGTCCAGAGTCTGCTTGAGTTTCCCTCTCCCTTTCCTTCTGCCCTTCCCCCTGCTCTATCTCTCTCAAATAAGTAAATAAATAAAATCTTAAAAAGAAAAAAAAAAAGCACTGACTCTGAACTTAGGTGTTTGGGTTTGAATCGTACCTCTGCTACTTGCTAACTCTGTGACCCTGGGCAGAACCTAACATTCAAGGTCCAGTTTCACCATCTGCAAAGTGGGAATGGTGGTGCTACCTGTCTCACATTTTTCTATGAAGATTAAACAATGCATGTGAAGCTCTTACCATAGTGCTTGGTATGTATGTAGTGCTTGGTTATTGAATGGTAGCTGCTAGTGGTGTGTGTATGTGTTGAGGGAGGAGGTGTTTCTTGGTTATCATTCTCTTTAACTTTGGTTCTTTGTTCATCCTCTTTTAATCTGGGAGTATCTTACCAAACTAAAATATTTATGTGACAGAATATCACAAGCATCATGCTTCCGGAACTCCAAGATATAAACACAACTGTATTTGTTCATCTGGAATGTAAAGTTGAAGTAATAATAATGAATATTTATGTAGTGCTTTAACTTGGAGCATTTTAATGTAGTACTGACAGATGTTTAGTCAACTTACAGAGTCCAGGGCTGGAATTTCCTGGTGTCTGTAATAGGGAGATGCCAAACCAAACCATGGTGTGACAAATATAGCTGAGGAAGGTGAGAGGTCTGAGCTTTTTATCAGTAAATACTGGACATGAACTCTATCCTTTCATGCCAGTCACCTCAGCCACAATTGGCATTGTTAAACGGAAGGTCGTATTTGGAAGGGGCTCCTTCCCAAGGCAAGATCCCCTCTGTAGCATTTCTCATCCACCTCTGCCTGAACATTATTGTAAAAGTTTACTTGCTGATTAATTTGTATTTTTTGGATTTTTCCAATTGCTAGCAAGATTTTCTTTATACTTATAAATACACTGACACCCTTAGAAATTTTGCTTTGATCCTGGATCAATATGGAAAAAAAATGTCTTCCTTCTATTACACGTAGACCATCAGTTATATAAAGTGAGATTATGCCTACTCTTCATTTTCTCTGTTAGACATTTCCCAGTTTCTATTTTTGTTCCTCAAATAATATGACTAATATATTTTGCTTGCTTTCCTACTTGCCTAACTTTGGATCCAGGTAATCTGTTACACCTTTTAAGTGGCATCCATAATTGCGCCTAATATTCTGTCTATGTGTAATTGAGCCCAATGATCTGGATGTATTCCTACTTCCTCTGGTTATGATCCCATTCTTCTGTTAGTGAGCCCAAAATGGCTGCATCAGCTTTCAGCTCTCACATCACCAGTATTCATTTATTATATTTGGGACGATCATATACTTTATCATCTAAGCCAGGGCACTGAAAGTGAAAGGGGACACAGTTAATAATTAGGTTCAGGCAACAGGCATAAACCAGAGTTGTCCTGGGGAGGGATGTATGGCCGTTGTAATTATATTAATTTGAATTCAAGCCTAAGATCTAGGCTTTTTTTTTTTTTTTTTTTTTTTAAGATTTGTTACTAATAGCCCTTTGGCTCCCCTCTATCATGTAATTAAGCAGTTGAAATTTTTTGAACATAAATACAGAACGTTATATTTAGGCTTGTTTCAAATTTAATTATGTTAATGTTTGCCCTGTAGAGATTATAAAATCTAGATTTTGATCTGTCAGATTAGCTATTGCTTCCCAATCTGCGTCGTCTGAAAATCCGATAAACAACTTTCCTGTATTTCCTTCCCAGTCATTGGCAATGGGAAAGGTGTCTTACCCACACCTGCAGCGCCCATCCCCCTCACCCGCAGGCAGCGCTCTGGCAGTAGGGGTCAACTGAGAACCAAGAGCTCAGTCGTTCTCTTCTCAGGTATTTGCATTTTAACAGGAGACAAAAGAGACCATTAAACCTTTCTGAGCAGAAAGAAGAGTTTCTAATGATTGCTTCTCAGGTATCTTGCCAGGAGTTTCCTTCTGCAGATTCTGAGCATTTTCTATATACCAGATAATAGGTGCTGAATGTAGAGTTGGGTGCAAATGTGTTAACTAATGCAAGATACCATCTGATAGATCGGTGCTCCAGTAAAGGTCGAGGTTAACCAGAGTGGGGGTGAGAAGGAGGAAGAGTTTTAACACAGCATCTTCCTGTTCCATTGTAATTGCCTATATAAAAACTTGATGCAGCAATTAATAAAAGGATAGTTTTTGTAGATTTCCAAAGTCATTCATAGAGCAAAAAATTTCCTTTGGTGCTCTCCTCTCCGCTCCTCTTGACCACAGGATTTCTTTCTGTTTCTCTCTCCCTATTATATCTATAACATATCTATTATAAGTACATTATGTATCTATCTAATGTGGATATTATACATCTCTACTAACTTGTATAATATGTATACTTTTAATTTGTATTTATATAATACATATAGATATGAATATAATACATTTGTGTATATGTTATATGTATTTTTTAAATTTTCAGTTCTGTTAACCCTAGCTGGTGCACATGAGTAGTCCTTTAGAATAGTGACTTTCAAACACTTTTTAATGCAACTGTCAGTAAGAGATATATTTTACATTGTAATCAAGCGCACATACACACACACACACCAGAAACAAGTTTCTTGAAAGAGTACTTGCTAGTTGTAGTGTCCTCTATTTCTTTTCCCTCCCCGCCCCTCCCCTCTGCCCTCCCCACCCCTTCACGTTCCATTCCATTTCAATCCATTCAAAAAGGGCTAATTGAAACCATATAAATTAATTTCAAACCTGGTTTGCACAATGACAGTTTGTAAACACTGTTGTAAACTTATTTTTTAAAAGATTTATTTATTTATTTGAGAGAGGGACAGAGAGCAGGGAGAGGGGCAGAGGGAGAGGGAGAGATTGAACCTCAAGCAAACTCCCCACTGAGCGCGTGGAGCCTGACCCTGGGCTGGATCTCATGACCCCGAGATCATGACCTGAGCGGAAATCAAGAGCCTGAGGCTTAACTGAATGAGCCACCCAGGTGCCCCAACTGTTGTAAACTTATTGTCCATTGACTCCTAAATTGTCTGTAGTGATAGATTAATTATGGTGGTAATCAATAGAAAGCTTGTCTCACTTGGGCATAAATCAACAATGATAATGATGATTAGGACTCTATGATCTTTTTTGTTCATATGGATACATCCGCTGCCCGTAAAAGACCTAGTACAATGAACTGATTTTGTTTTAGGTTTTCCATATGAGAATAGCAGTTAATTCAGTATCTAGACAATGAACAGCATGCAATTCTTTAATCTAGATATTTCTATTACATAACTATATTGGCATAAAATACCCTGTTAGACTTAAAAAGGTTTTTTTTTCTTATGCCAGGAGTTATTATTGCCATGCTAAAATTGATTTAAAAAGGCGAGCCTACCTCTATAAAGTTAATTTATCTGTATTAACAGTTTAATTGTTCAGCTATTTGAAAATTGTTACTTTCCAAGTGGAGGGCACGAAGCTGTAACGTTCTCTGCCCAGGTATTTCTAGCTTGCTACTTTGCTATTTCTCTTAGGTCAGAGTTACAGGTACTTAAATACTCTTAAATATTTTTGGTCCTTATAGAAGGTCAGCATTTCTTGGAGTATGAAACCAGGGAAAGATAGAATATCATATTGTGTGTTTTAATTTGAGAAATACAGAATGCCTTCGATTAAATTGTGGTGGGCTTTGGAGACAGATTGATGTGGATTAGGTCTAAAAACTCGTTTTGAGACTTAAGGATAAATCTCTAAAATGTGCCAAATTTCTCTTTCTTCATTCATAATACTAATGCTTTTCTTAAAAGGTTTTTAGAATTAAATGAGGGAATGTATGTGATAACCTCTGATATATAGGAGACACCATAACAATATATTATCCACATAAATAAGAATACAAATAAACATATAAAACATACTGCATAAAAAACTATTATATATATATGTATGTATATATATACATACACGCACACACATTTATGTATGTATAAATTCACTTTTTTTTTCAGACTTGATATTTGTGTAATTGGGTTCAGAAACTTCCATTTAGGGGCACCTGGGTGGCTTAATTGGTTGAGCATCTGCCTTTGGCTTAGGTTGTGATCTTAGGGTCCCGAGATCGAGCCCCATGTCAGGCTCCCTGCTTAGTGGGGAGTCTGCTTCTCCCTCTCCCTCTGCCCTCTCCTCCCCCTCCGCTCATGTTCTCTCTCTCAAATAAACAAAATCTTTAAAAAAAAATAAAGAAAAGAAAAGAAACTTGCATTTGGATTTCTGAATCAGTCTGTTTATGACACTCTTGATTATCAGTGGTAATATGATATTTTGAGAATGGGATAATTGATTGCAAAATTATACATTATGATTTTTTGAAAAAATTCCACTTATATGTAGTATAATGGTCTGCTAATGCTCAAATTTAAACCTTGACTAGAATGAAAATTAACATTGATGCATTTGAATTTTATTTTTCTCCCCACTCCAAATGAAGCAAAATAGAAGTTTCATTTGTTTTTGAATATTTACCCATTAATGTATGAATTAGTTAATGTTTTTGAGACTAAGATTTTTGTAACATTCCTATTTTAGTTTTAAAAGATTTATTTAATTATATATGCCTATATGGCATATTTCCCATGAAAAACTATTCATTAGTTTCTTTTGAGGTATTATGACTCTTGTAGAGATTTATGTATATATATATATATATATACACACATATATAATATATGTATTATTTCAGAATATTTCTCTAGAAGTTGTATTATGTTGCAGGACTGTGGTAGCATGGAAACCGAGGCACATCTCACTCTCTGACCAGTGTTTTTACTATTGCATATACTTGATAAATACATTAATAACTGCTTTAATAAATGCCTTAACAAGTCAATGTTTAATTGGCTAAAATCTCATCTATTGTGAGGAAGTATTCTTCATATTTTATAATAAAAATGGAATTTTGTGAGGAGACCCCTCTGTGGTAATCAAACCAAAGATGAGCTCGGGATGTCAGATGGATGGTGACTTCAAATATTTAGGACCATTGTGTAGAAGTCAGATTAGATTTGTCTAATTGGTCTCGAGGTGTACATGTAAAATTTTAACAGCTTTTCAAGTGAGACAGATTTTGCCTCTGTATTGACATACCTGCTTCCAAATGGTGACAGAATATTGGGTTGGGTTCAGAGGATCTCAGTTCAAATTCCAGCTCGATTCCTTACCAACTGTGTGGTCTTAAGAAAAGTCTCCATTTCCTTCTCTGGGATAGGCGGAAAATAATCCTGATTAACTCTCAAGGTCTCAAATGATCTTGACTATCAATGTGTGGTACTCTTGACAGTTTACAAAGTGTTCCACAGGAGTAAATTGGAATGAGCAAACCAAGTGTGGTCTTGCCATCACTCCCTACCACCAAGAGGCCAGTCACTTGTGAAGGCATTCAAGCATCCTATGTGTGGTTGTACTTCTTCATATTTGTAATTTATTTTGATCTAGAGATTCTATCATGAACGACCTAGGCAGCTTACTCTGAGTTTTTACTTCTTCATCTCAAAGAAGGAAAAGGTTAGATTTTATCTGAAGCCCCTTGGAGTTCTAACATTTTAGCTGTCTAGAAGTCTGTAACTACAAAAGGCTATTTCTCTCTCTCTTTGGTAGTAAAATAGCTGACTTTTGCCTAGAGGAAGTTATCTTGCATCTTCCTGGTTGCCCATCCAGGGGTTGTGATAAACTTTAATGTTTGCTAATCCCTGTAATAAATTTTCTACAGGACTCTTTCCCTCTTACACACCCTCTCTACCCTTGCCTTAGGCTATGACCGAGGGAGGTAGAAGTTTTGTTTGCAAAACAAAACACACTCCTTTTATTTATTTTATTTTATTTTTTTGAAGATTTTATTTATTTGTCAGAGAGAGAAGAGAGAGAGCACAAGCAGGCGGACCTGCAGACAGAGGGAGAAGCAGGCTCCCTGCTGAACAAGGAGCTGGATACGGGACTCAATCCCTGGACCCTGGGATCATGACCTGAGTGGAATGCAGACGCTTAACCGACTGAGCCACCCAGGCGTCCCCAAACACACTCCTTTTAAAAAACACACTCTAACCATAAAGAGTTTTATACAAACACTGTATTTCATGATGCTTTCTTAGAGAAACTGAAAGACAAAAGAGAGCTACAGTTACATTTTCAGTTAATGAATGTGTACCTGTCTTCTGACCAACTCTGAATTCTAATTACGAGTATCCAATGGCCCCTTGTGTGCCTATCCCTTACCCTAGGGAGAGTTTTCTTACAACTTTCCACTTTATCATTGGGAAGGTCCCGTAACATTCACTGAGTGCTGCTGCGTCCTGTTTATATCATAAAGAGAAAAAGGAAGGCTCCAGACGCCCTCCCTCCCTACCTTTCTCCACGTGGAAATAATAAAGCCCTTGGCAACCATGTTCCCTGTAATCAGTATGAGGTAATTTTACAAGCTACCGTGAAAGAACCATTTGTTGAATGCCTGCTTTGTGACAGGCATTTGCTGATGGTTTCATATGTCTTGTGTCATTTAAATCTTACAATATCTTTAGGAGGGAAGAGAAATGAAACAGAAAGTTTTCTTTCCACCATTACCAAAGGAAGTTGTTGGCCATTACATAACTTTGCATCTAGTAGCCTAAATGGAGTCCTATGGACAGTTTCTGGGGGACAGAAACTGCCTTAGATGCAAATATTTAGTACAGATACAAAGCAAAACATTTCAAAACTATTTAGATAGGTGTTGTTAAGTGGAGGTTTAGACTGGTTTCCTGCCAGATTTAGATGGAATCATGTGGGAAAGGTAGTTCTTTGGTATCCACATTATGTGCTCTACACTGTTTGAATGGCTTTCATATTTTTTCCTCCACTAGTGTTTATAAGCAGCCAAAAAATGCTACCAATTCTTTCAGTTAAAAGTGAACACTTTTGGGAGGCTTATTTTCCTTCCAGAGTTGTAAAAAAAAAAGTTATAATTCTAAGGCATTGTTCTTATAATATTGCCTGACTGAATATATCATGCTTTGTAGGATTACTCACATTTCCTGAACTTCTGTAATTCTGCAAAATTATTGGCCTTAGGTCTTCAGGTTAAGCTTTTTAAAAAAAACTAACTTAAGTTACTTTCTTTAATTTGTGCTTTTAGTGTTGGCCCTATGAGGCAAAACTTTCCTTTTTAAAAATTATTCTTTGAGTCTTGAAATGCTGACGAGAATGTTCTTACCTAATTAACAGATGACACTGAGCTGCTTTCTGATTGGACAACCTTTTTCTTTTTTTTAAATTAACTTATTAAAAAAAGATTTTATTTATTTATTTGACAGGGAGAGAGAGAGAGAGAGAGAGAGAGAGAGCACAAGCAGGGGGAGAGGCAGAGGGAGAAGGAGAAGCAGGATCCTCGCTGAGCAGGGAGCCCGATGCGGGGCTCGATCCCAGGACCCTGGGATCATGACCTGAGCCGCAGGCAGACGCTTAACCAGCTGAGCCACCCAGGTGCCCCGGAAAACCTTTTTCTTATATACCTTTGAATTTAGAGAATGAGCAGACCAAGAAATACTAGAGGGCACGGTGAGGAGGGCAGATAAGAGAGGATAGCTCTGAAAGAGCAAGATTCCTACTGGCAGAGGGGGGAGAATGTGGGACTTTTGTGGAAGACTCCACCTGTGCTGGTGTGAGAGATTGTGTCTGCATATGTTAAAGGTAGTAGAGATTGCCTCCTCTGCTCACTGCCATGCTGTTTCAGGGAATTTGAGAATTTTATACGATAACACACTGTGGCATCTTAAACCACAGGTGCAAACACCTTGTTGTGAATTGAGTGTTTTTGGTTTGTGTTCAGGTTCAACCCGAGGACTCTGCTTCTTGTTGCTCTTTGCTGGGAGCTCTGTAAGGGTTTGGTCATCTCTTAATCTTAGGGAAGCGATTGCTGAATGAATGAAGCAATATTAATAATAATATCTTACATTTATAATAAGGCTTTACAGTTCACAGAGTACTTTCACACAGATTTCCTTTGCGAATCTCAGTAGTCCTGTGAATGAGGCGTGGCAGGTATCATTAACACTTTTATTATGCAGTAATTTAGAATCAGACAAAATATGTGAGTAGCCCAAGACCAGTAGACTTTTTTTTATGTTTTCTAAAAGAGGAAGAGAGAATTAAACACCCCCCTACACACACCCATCACCATCAGCACCATCAACAAGAAAAGCATTTTTACAGACATCTGTGTATGCCCCACATTCTTTCCCATCAACCAAAATAGTCCTGTGATACTAGTTCCCACACAGAAATGGATTGGTTATTTATTTACTGTAGTACGAAATGAGATGTGGCCAGTGGGAGGCTGCTGAGGATGACCACAGAACCAAGGCCCTGACAATGGAAAGGCTTTTGAAATCCGAGGCTTTGCATCTCAGACACAAGTTGGTGGACGCTTATTCATCTGGCCATCTTCACTTTCCCTCCTTCTCACCTCTCCCCACCCCACATCTCATAGGTTATTAAGCCTGTTGGTTCTGCTGCTTTCTTTGAAATCTATGGCTATCCCCTAAGTACCATATAGCCCACATTCAAATCCTTGCTGTCCCCCAGCATGCTGGCAGGGGGCTTTCTGCTGGTCTCCTTGCCTATCGGTCACATCTTCTTTCACACACTGTGAAGAACTTAGAATCCTTTAAGAGTTCGACGTTTTCCAGGGAATAAAGTCCATTCTTCTAATCTAGCACAGAGTACTCTACTGACCCCTACTTTGGCCAACTGCTCCATTCTCATTTCACAGCCTAGGCTGTAGTTTCTTGTATGGTTAGTAGGTTCCTTGGCACTCTCCTTCTCTGCCTCTGTACCCACCATTGGCTCTGTGTGGCATACCCCTCCCCTCTGTGCATTCGAACCCCCTTGCCAATGTGCTGAATTAATGTTGGTTCTTTCAAACTTGGATTGTGTCTTCTCCTTTGGGAGGACTATTCTGACCTCCCCTGGTGAAGTGGGCCACATGCATCTTTGTGTCCCATGGTACCTTCTCAAGAGCCCCAGTGTGAAACTTCCAACACACGGTAGACGCAGTTCTCATCCACTCAACTGTGAACTTTTTGGGGACAGGACCTGATTCTTAGCACCTAGCAGCACAACCAGACCAGTAAACATGGGTTGGCTGAGTGTTTGGCTTCACTTCACAATAACCTCAGCCACAACATTCAGGACCATGACACACACAGTCTGCTTGCTAGCTACCCAAAGATACCACTAATTAGGAGTGCTACCGAGGTGATCTAGAATTTAGCAAAAGTATTTTCTTCTTTAAAGGACCGTTTCCTAATGAACTTAGTTAGGAATTTGAAGTCATGGAGAGGGACACATTTTTCTCTTCTCTTTTCATGTGTGGATGAAGTCAGAAGTATAGGTTGCAGATGATGGAGTTCAGTTCCACTTGAATATGGATTTGTGTTTTTGCTACACTAAGACAATGTAGAATTCAGTCACTGGCCTAATACAGGATAGTCAGAATAGTCTGCTGCATTACATTAGGAGCATTTTTTTGGTGATATTAACAGCCTGTATATTGGTGCTTGAAAAAAATTTGTATATTCTCTTTGTAGTTACTAATATGTAGGAAGTAATTTCTAGGGCTTATAACATATGTTGCCGAGGGAAACAGTTTTCGGGTCTAGTTATTTGGTTTTCACACACATGTGCCAAGTGGAGATACCAATATCATACTATAATTGTGGTGGTCTCTCAGCCTACTTTTAGCTGGCAGAAGGTGTCTGTTTCCTGCTATGTATGAAATATTTACTCACCGAATAACTTTTAAACCAGAAATTAACAATTAGTTTTCTACAGCCTGTGTGTACCTTGAATGGGAGGACAATCAATAGAATTTGTTTATAATTACAAACTATAGAAAGAGTCATTATTTCTTCTGTGTTTTTAAAATTTCTTTAAAAATGTATAGTCATATTTCTTGATCATTTATGCCATTAGAACCGTAAGAGATTTGAAAAGAGATCAAGTCCATCATTTAATTTTATAGTTTTTTTAAAAAGATTTAGCTTATTTACTTGAGAGAGAGAAAGAGAGAGAGAGAGCACACATGAGCAGAGGAAGGGGCAGAGGGAGAGGGAGAGGTAGGCTCCCTGCTCAGCAGGGAGCCCAAAGCGGGGCTTGATCCCAGGACCCTGATATCATGATGTGAGCCGAAGGCAGACGCTTAACCAACCCAGCCACCCAGGCACCCCAATTTTATAAATATTTTTAAAGAAAATAGAATGAGTATATATATAATGTAGTCAATAATGTAGTGAAATTGACTGAATTTTATTTTATTTTATTTTTTAAAAGATTTTGTTTATTTATTTGAGAGAGAGAGAGAGAGAGCTTGAACGGGGTAAGGGGCAGAGGGAGAAGCAGACTCCCCACTGAGCAGGGAGCCTGATGCAGGGCTCGATCCCAGGACTCCAGGATCATGACCTGAGCCAAAGGCAAACACTCAACCGACTGAGCCACCAAGGCGCCCCCTGAATTTTATTTTTGTGATACATATTTAAAAAATGAGAATGATCCTAAATATTAACACATCAACCAAAATAAATTTATTATATTAAATTAATAGTTTTTTGTGAAAAAAAAATGAAGATAATGTTTGGATTTTCTGCATCACTATTCCTTTATCATAGAATGTTGGGAGTTGAGGGGCTCCTGGGTGGCTCAGATGGTTAAGCATCTGCCTTTGGCTCAGGTCATGATCCCAGGATCCTGGAATCGAGCCCCACATCGGGCTCCTGGCTCAGCGAGGAGCCTGCTTCTCCCTCTCCCTCTGCCCATCTCCCTGCTCATGCTTTCTCTCTCTCTCTCTCTGTATCTCTGTGTCTCAAATGAATAAATAAAATCTTAAAAAAAGAATAAAAAAAAAAGAATGTTGGGAGTTGATCTTTATTCTGGATTGTAGTCCATTTCACAAACATACAAAATCATTAGCATATGGAAGGATTGTTTAGTCAAATTTACAATTTCCTCATTAAAAAGAAAAAATATATTTAACTTTTGATTTAGAGATATCATTACCTGTATTATTCCACTATGATTTCCCATCTTGATATTTATTACAGGTACATGGAAACTTGGGGAATAGATGACAGAAATGTGATTTATTTATTTATTTTAAGAAAGATTTATTTATTTATTTGCGAGGGAGAGAGAGTGAGCATGAGCAGGGAGAGAGGCAGAGGGAGAGTGAGAGAGAGAGAATCTCAAGCATAGCTCAGAGCCTGATGTGGGGCTTGATCTCATGACCCTGAGATCATGACCTGAGCTGAAATCAAGAGTCAGACGCTCAGTGACTGAGCTGCCCAGGCACCCCTGAAATGTAATTGTTGTGACTGATTGTTTCTACTTTTGTATCACTTTGGCTGTCAAAGATACATACCATGAATAAATAATTGTGCAAGGTGAGGGAAGGTAGTGAAAGTCACTAATCTCATTCTCTTCACTTTCTAAGACCAGGTACCCCATTATCTTTAAGAAGTACCTTATAATGGAATGATTACATTGACTTGATTTTTTAATAAATTACAATAACTATGGTAGCCTTTCAAAAACCTAAACTAATGAACCAGAAGGTATTTTAACAGTCTAAGTAATTATTTGGAAAGGATGTTATGGGGGAGTTGAGTTGACTGGGAGATGGGCTCAATGTTCTTTCTGCTCAGGGATTACGAGATGCCAGGGCTAGGCTCTAAAGAAAATCTAAGAAATGCTGGTTGCCTTAGTTACAGTGTTTTTGTTTGTTGCTTTGTTTTAGACTGCCTCTTTAAGGTGTGCCCTATGAACCGATATTCTGCCCAGAAACAATATTGGAAAGCTAAGCAAGCCAAACAGGGGAACCACACAGAGGCAGCCTTGCTGAAGAAATTACAGGTAAGGGCCAGGCTTCCATTGGTCTGGCTTAGGCTAGACCTAGAACAGCAATAACAAACCATCTATTTTGTATCTTAGTGATTTCACTCAATACATAGAGATTTAGAATAGATGTAGCAACACATTAAAAGTGGAAGGGACTTTTAAGTTATAGGGTGTGACCCCTCATTTCCTGGCATGGAGTTAATACATTCCTGCTGCTAATTTTTAGGGTGTGCCAGACTAATTCAAAGATTCACATCAAACTAGAAACAATTCAGAATCTCTGTAGGAATCTCAAATCCAGTGATATTTTACTTGGCATATTACTTAATTTTTTTTTTGAAAGACTAAAAAAAATTGAAAGTCTGTTGCTTCTGGTTTGGGCTGAATGTAAATTCGATAGAACTTAAATTTTGTGTTACTAAAATTCCTGTTACTTTCAGAACTGAAACTATTTTTAGTCTTTTGAAATTCACCTTCTATTTTTATATTGTTTGGTTTGTCTAACAATATTCCTTCTGAAACTAATTTTGTAAGACCAAACAGCCTAGTACTTTTCTGAGATTTTTAACATAAAAGCATCCCGAGATATTTTTGGCCACATTTCAGCATCAAATTGAGACAATGATCATACTATATTATAGTCATTTATTTAATTGTTGGTCCCCCTACCCCTAGCACCAAGAGTAAAGCAGCCAGCCTATTTTATTCATGGTTATAGTCTTTGTTCCTAAAATAACCTTGTTTCTTTGTTAATTATTGTACTCTGCTTACTATGTTTCCATGCTGAGTATTTGATAATCATTTTACAGCATGCTGCAGAACTGGAACAAAAACAAAATGAATCAGAGAATAAGAAACTGTTGGGAGAAATTGTGAAATACAGTAATGTTATACAAGTAAGTCTATTTACTTTCTCTTAAAAAAGGTCAATATCTTATGGATAATTTGCATTTGCATAGGAATGTCAAGCTGCATTAAAATTGGGGATACAATAGTTTGTTCTTTGATGGCAATTATGGATATTGTGATATTTTCAGGTGATGTTCAGCACAGTATTCTATATGTTTGTGAATAAGTCTGATGTATACACGTAAGAAAGTGAGTTAATCTAGATGTATGCACAGGTCATTACATCAAAAGGAGGAAGATGGGGAAACATAATTTCTAAAGGCCTGTAGTAAAATCTTCCTTTAGAATTAATGGGACTACCATGTAACACACGAAGCTTAATTTTTTCATTTTGTAGAGAGAGGAAAGTTTTCATATTGTACTTTTATATGGAAATTGTCCTTGAGTTGTTATTAAATGATTTATTTCAATGAGTATGCACACTGATTTATCTCAGCTGCATTCCTCTCTTGTGTTTCACTTAGATCTTTTAACTTTTTACTTGGTTTATTTGTTAATATATGCCCCACCTTGTTCCAAAAAGAATGTAAGGCATTTTCAAAAATACATACCACATAAGATAAAATAGAAATAAATAAGGCAACTGGGTCAAAGGGAAAAGAGTGGTTAAATGAATAAGGTGAAGTCAGAGCGGAGGCGTGTTTATAAAATCCATGTTGTAAAGTCCGGTCAGCTTTGCTTGGAAGCCTTTTCGTTGCTCACCTTGCTGTAAAGGAAGTATAATATATTATAGCACTCCCCTAGGAGGTCCTTAACATAGAACTAAGTCAAAGGTCTAGAAGTGCAAATGTTCCCAGGAAGACCAGAGAAGTTTTCCTCCAGTGAGCTCTCATAAAGGGGACACTGTTTAATAGAGTAAATAATAGCCTTAACAACTTCCTTACAGTAAACACTACAATGAGGTGTTTCATAGAGCTGTTTTAAAAAATAATATCGCCTGATGTTTTGTTATTGGCCAATGGCAAAATGCTAGTGCACAGGACTGTCAAAGCAGCCCTCTCCTGGGGCATGATGAGAGTGCCTGGATCTGCAGCAACCAGAATGTAGGACTTCATCTAATGAAATTATATGATACCTGTGGCATGGGTGGGTTGCATGTCCCTTGAGCAATCCTCCATAAATAGAGTTTTTCTTAACCAAGGTTTGATTAATGTGAAGTGTCAGCAAGAGGAGCTTATGTTTCTTGTCAAGAACCGGAAGCACAAATGTTTGCATGGTCAGTTAGGGACCGAGCCATGTGCTCTATCAAGGTAGATTTCAAAGGAGTGGGGTTGGGCCAGGGGGGTTTCATTGGCTCATGAGATAATTTCTTTCTTATATTGTGGATATTAAAATGACCATTCTGTTTTGAAATGATTGTCATAATAGACAGGAAAGGTTATTTGTTTTAGCTTTCCTACTCGGTAGAATAATATCTTGGAAAGGTTTTGTCCATGGCGTCCAAAAAGTCTGAGAAATGGTGCATCTTTGCTCATCTGAGAAGGGAGTAGGATCCTCCTGCAGGAATTATTTGGGATGCAAAGCCCGCCTCTTTACAGAGGAAGAAGTAGGGCTGTCCATGGCAAGGATAGTTCATGATACTAAGAGGTTTGGTGCATTATTTTAGTTTCTTGGTTATTTTTTAGCATATTCTGGTTTTGTGTCTGTGCAAGAAATGAAGAAAATGTGATTTTGGGGCATTTCCTGGTCTCCTTTGGGAAGCCTGGTTTTATCTTATTATTTATCAGTAGATGAAAATTTTCAGATGTGTGCTCTTGTTTGATTTCTCCATGTGCCTGGTTCATTGTGGGGTAGAGGTGAGGAGGAACCCAAAGAAAGTCAGCTTGGAAAGATGGTGAGTGTGAAGTTTGAAGTGTGCCTTTGTTTAACCTGCACATCAAGCAGGATTATGTGAGCACAAGATATATGTACAAACACATACATGTAATTAACAGAGGACATCAAAGAATAAAGGTGGTAATGTCTTTTTCCCCACAGCTGCTGCATATAAAAAGCAACAAGTATCTGACTGTCAACAAGAGATTACCTGCTTTACTGGAGAAGAATGCCATGCGTGTGTCCTTGGATGTTGCAGGAAATGAAGGGTCTTGGTTTTATATTCATCCCTTCTGGAAGCTGAGAAGTGAGGGTGACAATGTATGTAAAAACAAAATTAAGAGGGAAACAGCGTGTTCCTAAGGACAATAATTTTTAATAAGTGAGAGAATCCAGATAGCACAAAGAAAGAACATGTAGTTTTCAATCAACACATTATTTTTATGGTGATCTCTTGAATAGGCTAGAACTATTTATTTATAGTGCACATTGTGCTTGGGAATCATAAAAAGACAAAACTGAGATTAATTAAAAAATCATCTTCCAGCTGGAATTCATATGAAAGAATTTAAGTAATGTTAACATTGGCTGAACCTTTTAAAGGAGAGGTAGAATTTGTTTCCTTTCCTAATCAGAAGGGAGCACGGTTGTAAGGAGAAAGCTATGCTTAGGAAATGTTGTTTATCCCTTTGAATTAATAGAGTAACAGTGAATTATGACAATATTTCATTTACTGGCTCTATGGTCAGCTGTTTACAGTCTATAAATCTTAAAGACGTATAGAGTATGAGGAGCTATATAGATAGGCACTTGCTTGTTGATGACAATATTTAAAATATGTTTTGGAATACAGGTATGTTGTATCGTGTAAATTTTAGTAGTTGCTAAAGTATTTTCTGCTAGTTTATGGAGTAGGGAAAATAAAAATTATGTGAAATGATTCAACAGGATCAATTGTTGGATATTTTTGTTTGTAATAAAGTAGCAAATGACAGTTCCTAACACATGGAAAATGCTCGATAAATGCTAAATAACTTTCTTAAATAGAACACCTTACAAGTATTGGGTCAGGTGATCAAGAAAAATAGTTGAGATTTAAAAAAATTAATGTTATAAATTCAAAGCAATATAAAAGTATAATTATTCTGACAGTGTTCTCAATAGTTTGATTACATTTTAAATATGTTTTGGATATTTCTTGTCCTATAAGTGTCCTCTTTTATAATGAATCTATATTTTCAGCGAATTTTGAAATACAAATTCAATTCCACAGGATGCAAGCTTCATGGTTTAATTTGGTTAATAAATTATCTGATGATATCCTCCTTAGGTAAGGTTTGGGAGATGCATGGCATGCAGGAATGTAATGCACCTTAAGTCTTGTGTTGGATTCCTTTAAAAAAAAAAAAAGTTCTACTTGTTTATTATTTGGCATCAAGTGATGTGTGCTGTGAGCATGATATATATGTTAATTTCAGTAGGTAGTTAATTACAATCAACTCTCAATTATATAGGGACTGATTATGCAGTTTATGAACTCCCCATGTCTTCTGGTGCCCTTTCTTGTAATGCTTTTTTCCCCTCTCCAGTCTCCCATGGAACAGTGTCCCAGTCTGTAAGTGGTAATGAAAATCAGACTTGAAAATGAGTAAAACCCGAGCTAAAGTTCTGAGGGAATACGAGGAAATGATTGGATAAATTAGGGCCTTTAGATTAGCTGTGGATTTTATTCATTCTATCTATTCCTTTCCCTGCTCCCAAATGCCTTTTATAGGATCAACTGAGAGTTGAATGTAATGAACTATTTCAAATAATTAGTTGTACTGGGGTCGGGGGGCCTCCCACCCAAACATTCCGTCTTGGTAAAATGGACAATGTAATTGTTAAGTGCAATATTGGAATCCTCCTTCTATAGATGTGCTCCATAAAGCATGGCTAAAACAACCTTCCACATTGCTTTTTGCTGGAACATCTCACGATTTTTGCTCACCACTATATAGCTGTTGTATGTGATTAAGGTTGCTGTGAAAACAAGCACACCCACATCCCCTGTTTGGCGCATAGATAATTGTCTTGTAATGCTCATTTTCTTCCCTAGAAATAGGTAGCATTCCCTAGCAATAAGTATCATTCTAAAATTCCAAAATGTATTTTATTGAAGGCAGTTGCAAATACTGTCACTTCATAACAAGTGATTTAATTACTACTGATTTTCTTTAAAAGTATAGTAAGCTAGGAAGAAGAAATTGTAAAGTTCAAAGGATTTTTAAACTTATATTTTACTATTAAGCAATTAGTAAGTTGTGATTCAGGTTGTAAGTATCCAATAAGATGTTCAGTGACAGAAATGAAATGTAAGAATGAGGCTGATGATAGTTTGGGGAGAAAAATGCGCATATCCTCAAAAATCAGTGGTTTCTACCATTTATAGAAGGGTCAGTTGGGTAGTTTTTGGGGGAAAATAGATTCATGGATCCCTCAACTTTCCAGCTGTAAAGAGGCCCTTGTTTGCTGTTGTTTAGTTAGAAAGTCATTGGGGATAGCAGAGTACATAAATATTTCATTTTCATTTATTTTCCCATGACTGAGTGGTTAATTTTTTATTTTCAACTTTAATGAAGGAAGACATTAGTTCTTTACCTTGATGGTAGATTTTTTTTTTTAAGATTTTATTTATTTATTTGACAGAGAGACACAGCGAGAGAAGGAACACAAGCAGGGGGAGTGGGAGAGGGAGAAGCAGGCTTCCCGTGGAGCAGGGAGCTCAATGCTGGGCTCGATCCCAGGACCCTGGGATCATGACCTGAGCCGAAGGCAGATGCTTAACGACTGAGCCACCCAGGCGCCCCAGTGGTAGATTTTAAAAAGGAGGAAAGCCCAGATATTCTTTCAGTGAAAAGAAAAATTCAACTCTTAGGCAAAGAGCCCCTTCAAATAGCAAGTCGATTTTCTTATTTTGCAAAACTAATTCTCTTGGAATTCTAGGCAGGACTAGATAGATCCCTGGTATGTTGGCTTCTACTGCAATGTCATGCCAGGTGTCACTTCCAAAGAAAGGTAGCTGCCAGTGGCATTATATTACTCTTTATTTTCAGTAAAATCTCAGCTTGGATCTTCATGGCTGTTGCATAGAATCAACAGAAGTGCTTTTGGAATTGGAATTTTTAAAAGATGCTTGTGTACTAGGATGAGCGTGACATGGCAGAAAATGATTGTATCCTCAAGTTCCTTATTTTAAATACACAGCTTCTCAGAAGGTATCAGACCACATCAGTGGACCAGCCCCGTGCTATGTTCTTCAGAGCATATTACCAAGTTCCATATTTACCAAGTTATCTAATTAGGTGTGAATTCCCTGAGGACAGGGACTGTTTGTCACACTTTGTATTCTTTTTGGCACCTCTAATGTTCTTTTTATTTCTTTTGATTAGCATCTTGTCCATTCCATCTGCAAGATTTTTTTTCACCTTGGTTAGTCAAAGTAACTGTTGTCAAGAACAAGACTGAGGACTTGGAAATTAGTGAGTTAATGTTAGATCCTCTTTGTGAATACCATTCTTATTCTTGGTGTTTAGAGCATTTTGGCTATATGGCTGATCTCTTAAAAATACACAGTAGAAGACTTTTTGGGCGGTGTTTTGAAATAAATATGACATATGAATTGACCCAAAGCTTACAGAAAACTATAGTAAAATAGTAAGATGTAGTGGATATAGGTGCAAACAAAAATATTCTTTTAATTAGAAGGACATAGCTAGAATATATCATTATATTTAGAAGCTTATTGGCTAATATTTTACGATGCAGACAAGAATGACATTGTAGACCAAATCCAATTGTCCTTTAAGAAATTGGAAGATCAGACGCAGCACGGGCAGGATGTGTATTAAGTCCCAGTATTTGTAGTATGAATGGCTACGTAGACTTCTGTCTGGCCCTGAGAGTTGGAGCTGCCTTGGTGTCATGTGCAATAAGTGTGTGTGTGTGTGTGTGTGTTTTGGAAGGGGATGTTGGAAATACGTTTATGTCATGGTGAGTTTATATGTTTTTGCTTATATTTAATTTTTAAAAATACTTACCAATTTTGGTTCAAAGAAAACAATATAAAGATGTATTGCTTAAAGTCTCTTATCCTTTTTTCCATTTCCCCATTTTCTGTCCCCTGTACCACAGTAAACCCCTGGAAAGATTTCTGATGCATGTACTCTTACTCCCTCCCTCCCTCCCTTTTTTACACAAAGAGAGCCTGGCTCTGCCCCCTCACCCTCTCACTTCATGTTTCTTGATGATATTCCCTTATCTGTGCATAGAGAGCTTCTATGATGGCTTTGGTGAGTCACGGCCCCAGCAACCGACTGATGATGGACTTGAAAGGCAGGTGATGAATAGAGACCAATCCTGTAAGCAGTAGAAGCTACTTCTGCAAACCTAAGAACAACTTCCCTTTGCTCGAATAGTGAGCTTGAGGCTTCTTTATCATAGTTTGTGACAACAGTACTTTGTGTAAATGTAGACTCCTGTATATAACCCATAAAGGCTTAATTTATATTGGAAATATGAAATTATGTTCCTGAAAGTCTAGGTCTAGGTTAAGGGAGGAGAAGTTTTGTTTATTCTTATTTTCTGAGGCCTAATTTTTCAGTTATCTGGCAAACTAATGTACTCTAATACTCAGTAAGAAATATGCAAAGAGAAGGTATTAGTTTTCATTTCTGAGATGGTGAGCAATTCTATATGAGAATTGAGAATGTAGGTCTTATATAGTAATAAGTCTTTTTTTAAAAAAGATTTTATTTATTTATTTGAGAGAGAGAGAGGGAGTGCAAAGAAAAACAGAGGGAGAGGGACAAGCAGGCTCTGTGATCAGCATGGACCCCAGTGTAGGACTCAATCCTAGGACCTTGATATCATGACCTGGGCTGAAATCAAGAGTCGGAGGCTTAAGCGACTGAGCCACCTAGGCACCCCATACAGTAATAAGTCTTCTAATGGGTTGTAACAAGAGAAACTTTAGTAACTCTAAAATTAAACTGTTCATTATTACCATTAAGAAAGCATAACTTAGGGACGCCTGGGTGGCTCAGGCAGTTAGGCGTCTACCTTCAGCTCAGGTCATGATGCCAGGGTCCTGGGATCGAGTTCTGCAAGGGGCTCCTTGTCAGTGAGGAACCTGCTTCTCCCTCTGCCTGCCACTCCCCCTGCTTGTGCTCTCTCTCTCTGACAAATACATAAATAAAATCTTTTTTTTTTTAAAAAAGAAAACATAACTTCATTTCCCACAATTTGAGTTATGAATATAAATTCTTGAAGATAAAATGGACATTGTTAATGATAACATAAATGAAAAATCAACTTCGACTTACTTCTCTGGAGCATTTCTCCCAAAGCCAACTAAAAAAATTTTTATATATATTTTATTTTATTTTTTTTCCGTAATCTCTACTCCTCTGAGATCAAGAGTTGCATGCTTTACCACCTGAGCCAGCCAGGCACCTCCTAATTAAAAAAATTTTAAGTTAAATTTTTTTTTAATTTAAAACTGAACATCAAAGTTTAAAGAGCAATATTAGTTTGGGATGTTTAAAATAAGAGTGAACCAGATGCTCAAGGACCAAACAATAAGCATATTTCTACAAGGTCATTCCTAATTGGGCATTTCCTGGATCCAGGTGACATTAGAATGTTTAATGCATTTCTGGGATGATGGGAAATTTCAAATTTAACAGACTTGTTTTTAATCCCATAGATAATACAAATGAGTAACACTTTCTGCTTGCACTTGATGTGCTTCTACTATTTAGGCAGATTGATTGTGGCAGATGTATTCACTTGCTCTGCTGCTGCGCTCACGGCATAAGACCCGGGGTGCAGGGGTAACGTCCTATTTATTGACATTGAAAAAGTTCTTACTGAAATGGGAGACTAATAAGAAAAGGGTCCACACTAGTTTTATGAATCCAGGCTGCTAGGCACTCTGAAACATGACTACATGATCATTTATCAGAAAATATTTTATTCAAAGAGAAAAAGAATTGAGCTAAGATTTGTGTGGAAGCCAGACCAGGTGTTAGGTCAATGACTGACTTCCCTGCAGTTATTTCTAGCTTCAGGTATAGCACCACAGATGTGCTCGGTGTCTCAGTTGCAACTTATTTCTGATTCCTAGATTGTCGTGGGTGATAAAGTTGTTTTGATGCCTGTGAACGCAGGACAACCACTGCATGCCAGCAACATAGAGCTTCTCGATAATCCGGGATGTAAGGAGGTGAGTTCAGGAGGAAAGAAAATGAATTTGTTTATTTTTATCATGAGAGGGAAAAAAAAGTCACAGCTTCATTCATTGTTGTCATGAACGTGATTATGCTAATTAATATTCCTAAGATCTGTGTAGATAGTGATTACTATTTTTGGATGGTGTTTGTGTTGAGGTACATACTTCGTTGTCCAGAGTTATCTTTTTTCTCTTTTTTACTAGTTGGAGGAATAATTTCTGGTATAAAATGGAATCAGTTTTACAATTTCACATTCTTCATTAATAGGTGAATGCCGTTAATTGCAACACTAGCTGGAAAATCACTTTATTCATGAAATATAGTTCCTATCGAGAGGATGTACTAAAAGGAGTAAGTATGTGCTACAGGGAACATTTGCTAGAAGAATTGAAAGTAGTCTTACTAAACTTCTGGATGCAAAACTTGTGTATTCAGTAGTATTCATAGTTCAGAAGATGATTATAAACCTTAACATAGTCACTATGAATGTTTCATTGAGTTTTCTTCTCTATAGTTTGACATGTATAGATAATCATTAAAAGCCAAGTAAGTAGCAGAAGGGCCCAGAGTATCAAAACCAGGAGACATCTGCTTCTTATGTCTATTTGTTCAGACTTCTCTTGGAAATACAGTGTTCTCTTCCTGCTTTCCTAGGGTGATGTTGTTAGATTGTTTCATGCGGAACAAGAGAAGTTTCTGACTTGTGACGAATATGAGAAAAAACAGCACATCTTCCTTCGGACAACCTTGCGTCAGTCAGCTACTTCTGCTACCAGTTCTAAAGCGCTCTGGGAAATAGAGGTGTGCAAATATTTTTTGGATTTTAATTAATATTTATATAAAAAAGACAAGATTTACTAGGCTGATTATTTTATTGTTATATGCATCATTTATGATAAACCCATAACACAATAGTATTTGTGGACTAACTTGTACCTCTTTGTTACTGTGATCAATTTGAAATGTTGCTACTTCCTTTACCTATCCTCTCTGGGGTATGTCTTTTCCTGTCTCTTTCTTTCTCATCTAATAAGGGAATATATAGAGGTTGCTTTTTTAAAAAATTTTTGTTATGTTAATCACCGTACATTACATCATTAGTTTTTGATGTAGTGTTCCATGATTCATTGTTTGTGCACAACACCCAGTGCTCCATGCGGAACGTGCCCTCTTTAATACCCATCACCAGGCTAACCCATCCCCCCACCCCCCTCCCCTCTAGAACTCTCAGTTTGTTTCTCAGAGTCCATAGTCTCTCATGGTTCGTCTACCCCTCCAATTTCCCCCCCTTCATTCTTCCCCTCCTGCTATCTTCTTTTTTTTTTCTTCTCAACATATATTGCATTATTTGTTTCAGAGGTACAGATCTGGGATTCAACAGTCTTGCACAATTCACAGTGCTCACCATAGCACATACCCTCCCCAGTGTCTATCACCCAGTCACCCCATCCCTCCTACCCGCCACCACTCCAGCAACCCTCAGTTTGGAAGTTGCTTTTTAAAAAATCCATCGTGAAATGTTGTCAGGACTGACCGGACTGCAGGTGATGTGCCTCAAATGGCATTGGAGTTACGATGGAACTTCCACGCACTTTAGGTAGAGACAGATATCAGAACTGTACAGTCATGGAGAAAAACACTTGTTTCTTTTGGGGAGCACCATTTTTATTGGATGAGGAGACCCATAGTTAAGAATTCATCCATCCCAGGGGCGCCTGGGTGGCTCAATCGTTAAGCGTCTGCCTTCGGCTCAGGTCATGATCCCAGGGTCCTGGGATCGAGCCCCACATCGGGCTCCCTGCTCCATGGGAAGCCTGCTTCTCCCTCTCCCACTCCCCCTGCTTGTGTTCCCTCTCTCGCTGTGTCTCTCTCTGTCAAATAAATAAATAAAATCTTTAAAAAAAAAAAAAAAAAGAATTCATCCATCCTTTATTTTTATTTATTTATTTTTTTTAAAGATTTATTTATTTATTTATTTATTTATTTATCTGAGAGAGAGAATGGGAGACAGAGAGCATGAGAGGGAGGAGGGTCAGAGGGAGAAGCAGACTCCCTGCCGAGCAGGGAGCCCGATGCGGGACTCGATCCCGGGACTCCAGGATCATGACCTGAGCCGAAGGCAGTCGCTTAACCAACTGAGCCACCCAGGCGCCCCTCATCCATCCTTTAAAAAGCGTTTCTTAAATGTTGCCAATATGGTAGAGTAATTAAGAAAATGTAAGGTATGGATTTTTCTTTAAAGGATCTTTCTGTATAGTGGAGGAGATAAGATGGACATAATTACCTATGAACAAGCCGACATTTGATAAGTTCCATCCTGATTTAATGGACATCCAGGCTGATAGTGGTGGTTCTCAACCATTTTAAACCCATCACTTCCCTTTTACAGCATATATTTCGTGACACTTCTTTAATATCTTAAAATGAAATTCATAGGTAATATTATTTATAGATTTACATGATTAAAAATTAATGACATCCCTAAATTCCAATTTAGAAAAAACAAAAGGAAAATAATTTATAATAAATAATTGATAATAAAATAATATGTATTTCAACATGTAAATAATTACTCTAGAAGGTGTAATATTTGTACCTATCTTGA
The DNA here is from genome assembly GCF_029215605.1 of Mirounga angustirostris. Classification (NCBI taxonomy): domain Eukaryota; kingdom Metazoa; phylum Chordata; class Mammalia; order Carnivora; family Phocidae; genus Mirounga; species Mirounga angustirostris. The sequence continues at coordinate 79,386,726 of NW_026991713.1, forward strand.
ATGAATACATTTGGATTTGAAAGAAGTGGTAGAAGATGAGAGGATCAGAAGACATTCAATACAGGGGCGCCTGGATGGCTCAGTCGGTTAAGCGTCTGCTTTCAGCTCGGATCATGATCTCGGGGTCCTGGGACTGAGCCCCGCCTTGGGTTCCCTGCTCAACAGGAGCCTGCTTCTCCCTCTCCCTCTGCCTCTGCTTTTGCTGCTCCCCCTGCTTGTGCTCTCTCTCTCTCGCTGTCTCTCTCTCTCAAATAAATAAATAAAATCTTAAAAAAAAAAGACATTCTATACAAGTACAGGGAAATGAAAGAGCAGGGGTAAATGTGGGCCCTTGACTATCTCGTGATCTTGTGTTAAGGGAAGTAATAACAGAACACATTTATTTGTCCGTGGTTAAAAAAAAAAGAAGGAAATAAACATATTGAAATAGGGATAACAACAGAAATTACAGACTATTGAAACAGAAAATGAGGAAGTATGATGTTTATGCCAATGAGCTGAGCCTTAATTATAAATGTAACATCACAACAATTCTCTAAGTTATGACATGGTTTAGAATAGAGATGAACTAGTACAAAAAGCATGTTTTCTTTCTTGAAACCCCAGTACATATTGAGGCATACTTTCAGTCTCTAGCATTCAGAAGAGACCTTATCCTTCAACAGGATAGGTTTACAGGGAATTGAGAAAGTCTCAGGAAAAACAACCATCATTCTTCCATGAAGTCTACCTGACAATGTCTTTTATCGGGCTAAGCCTGAAAGATAACAGGCAGCCCCCCAAATAAATACATAATTGAAATATGTATTTTTCACACCGTAGACTTCTTATCATTGTGCTCTAAAGAATTTTTTTTTAAAGATTTTATTTATTTGTTGGACAGAGCACAAGCAGGGGGAGTGGCAGGCAGTCGGAGAGGGAGAAGCAGGCTTCCCGCGGAGCAGGGAGCCCGATGCGGGGCTGGATCCCAGGACCCTGGGATCATGACCTGAGCCGAAGGCAGATGCTTAACAGCTGAGCCACCCAGGCGCCCCTCATTGTGCTCTAAAGAATTAAAGAAATATAGGGATAGCAATAATGTGAGGTATAATTTTAAAGCTTTATTAATGAAATAGTCATAAAAAAGTCACATAGTGACTTCCCCATACAGTGAGTTTCCCTCATTTCATGTGTCTCCGCCTATGTGATATTTGGCTCTAAGTCTTTTAAAGGAATTGTGAATCTTCTCTCTTATCTATTTACTATTAGTTTTATAGATTTTGCTGTAACTGTATCACTGCATCGTAATCCTTTCCAACAACACGTGTAGTTGAAAATACCGAGCAGTCAACATGGAGAGAATGAATCCATTATTTAATAATTCTGAAACAATGTCTTACACTCAGTTAAGCTTCGTAGTGAATTTCTCTTCAGTTACTGGACTTGTCATCTGACTTGATATGAAAACTTTTTAATATGATTGTATGTTAAAGTATTACCAATTTCTGTTTGTGGTAGGTTCGTTTCTGCAGGAGGTTTGAACGAGGTGGGCTGTGGGACATTTCTCTATCGTGCGCTGTGTCAGTCAGCGTGGTTGAGGTTGTTTCAAGCAAAGAGGTATCTGGTGTAGGAAATGAGGTTTCAGTGTTACTGGAAGGACCGGATGGGGGAAAACTAGGGTAGGGAACGTGGTCTTATTTGAAGATCAGGCAATGCCGAGAATCACCACTGCTCCTCCTCTGAGCCCTCAGCCCTCTCCCCCTTGCTTCAGGAGGTGCCCACATCACCTTGCAGGAGGCTGCACTAGGCAGCTGCCGCCCCTTCACCGGACCCCGAAGGGGAAGCTTTCGTCTACTTTTCTCTGCTTTCCATCCTAATGGAATGACTCCAGAACCCTGCTGGTGGGGCTTTCCACCCTCACAGAGACACCGAGAGAGGAGCGCTTGGAAGGATGGGATGGGACCCGAGTGCCACACGCAATATCTAGCCTGTGCTCAACTCCCCTGAGACTTGCAGCATATATATATATATATATATATATATATATATATATATATATATATATATAGTATCTTAGCCAACGCCCGATGATGCCAGTAGCATCCCTCCAAAATCACTGTGATGAATGAAAATGTGTTCTGTATCTCCAGTTGTCCCCTAGGGCCTCATACTGGTGTTGCTAGACCTACTACTGTCTGGGATAGGAGTTCTTAGTCTGGGATCCGTGGTGAGCCTCAGGTTATTCGTGAACCTCTAGCAGCTGTATACAAATGTGTGTGTATGTTCGCGAGACCACCAATAGATTTGATCAGAGTGTCAAAGGTGTCTATGCCTTCGCCAAAGGAGTTCGATGGTAGCCGGTGTGATTGCAAAGGATTTGTGGAAGAAGTTTGATTTGAGAACTTAGAACTTAGCCTTGGAGGATGGGTAGGTATTTGGTCACAGGGACAGTGGTTTTTTTTTTAAGACTTCCTCCACTTTGAAGTCTTTTCATAATTATTATCTTATTTGAACTATCCGAGTAGGGGAAGAGCTAGAAGCTAGAGTCTAGCAAAAGCATTAGGAGGTTATATACAGCAGCACGCAGAATCTGAGGCTGTGCAGGAGTCCGGGGGGGTGGGCGGGGGGTCAGTATTAACAAAAAGAAGGTAACCTGTTGGGGGAGAATAATGAAAAGTTCCCTAGTACTTAATCTTCAAAACAATCCTATGAATTAAAATCATTTTGTACATGATGGAACTGGCTTAAAGATATTAAATTACTTGCTGCGATCATACCATAGGAACTGGCAGAGCTGGGACTCAAACACAGTCATCTTCAGGCTGCAAAATGTAGGCTTTGTGACTGCCCCAAGGCACCTGCTTCAGAGCATCTACTTTTATTCTCAGCGAGCCTAGTGGCTCAGCATCTGGGGCAACGCCAATTCCAAGGACAGGTATCAAAGGCCATGGTATTAATAAAAAAGCACATGTGGAAAGGGCCAAGAATTAAGTTCGTTGAGAGCTCCAGGCCTTGGCATTTGTGGTTCTCTCTGCCTGGAATGCTATCTTCCGATCTCTCTACGTGACTGTTCGTTCTGATCCTGCAGGTTTCAGCTCACATGTCATGTCAGACAGGCCTGGGCTAATCGCCGCATCTCAAGAAGCCTTCCCTAATTATTCAGTCATGCGCTCTGCTTATTTCCTCCTGGCACTTGCCAAATCTTATTTATTGAAAGCTCTAGTCTCATTCATTGCTGTGACCCTATTGCCCAGAAGAGTACCTGGTGTATAGTAAGCTTTTAATATGATTTGTTGAATGAATATTTGAATAACAAATGGGGGAGAACCCCTCAGCGTTTCCAGTTTTGGCCTGGGAAACCTGTCTCTTGGAGGAATACCATATTTACACATTTAAGGCACGAACATCACGCATGCACACAGTGAGCGAACTGTTATGCCTCTTGCTTATTTGCGGGGAATTTTGTTTTTCTGCCATGTTGTCCTCTCATGAAAACATATATTGGATTTGACAAGTTAGCATTAACAGGCGAACGCTTTGTATAAACTGTGGGCACCTGCTTGCCAGCAACATGAATATCTTTTAGGCTTTATTGTTGTTGCTCTTTTTGTCTGTAGGTCGTTCACCATGACCCATGCCGCGGGGGTGCTGGACAATGGAACAGCTTGTTCAGATTTAAACACCTTGCAACTGGGAACTATTTAGCTGCAGAGGTAAGACTAATGGATACAGTGCTATTAAATCTCTGACTCTGAAATGGTGAAATAAGCAATTAGGTTCTCCAAAAGATGTTGTATTTATAGGAACAGTCATTATACCAAATTTGATTATTGTCTGTCATGATCTGGATTGGCATATAAATGATTCTTAAAATGTGAATATTAATCGAAGCCTTGCAATAATCTTTGTCTTAAAAATTAAAACAACAAGGGGGGCCTCGGGGGCTCAGCCAGTTAAGCGTGTGATTGTGATTTCGGCTCAGGTCATGATCTCAGGGCGTTGGAATCGGCCCTGCATTGGGCTCCGTGCTCAGCCCAGAGTCTGCTTGAGATTCTTTCTCTCCCTCTCCCCCGCCCCTCCCCACATTTGCGTGCGTGTGCGCATGCTCTCTCTCTCTCTAAAATAAATAAATAAAAAAGATTTATTTTTTTATAAATAAATAAAACAACAATAACAACAGAACACTGGTTGTTGGTTTACTTTAAGGTCAAGGATGGTAGAGTATCTAAATTGCATATGTATGTGATTTGTTCTGGACTTTTTTATTAGCTTAACTCTTTCAGAAGTCCGGGGGCGGGGGGTCAGTATTAACAAAAAGAAGGTAACCTGTTGGGGGAGAATAATGCACAATGCACTGGAGACACGATCAACTCATTGTTGGTGTAGTAGAACCTTGATAGTTTCAGGTCATCTTCACTGAAACTGGTTTCACTGGTGGATGGCTTTTATTGTTCAAACCGTTGGAGAGGAAAGGTGTTTCTTCCTGAGACACTGAACTGTCCTGAAGCTGTTAATAAAAATGGTCAAAACAAATAAAGGTCTTTTCTTTCTCCACTAAAAGCATGCTGACAGTCAGGTAGCTATGAAGGGTGGCTAGAAGTAACAGCATTGAAGTTTTAGAAATGACTTAATTAAAGTTTGGTTATCCAATGTAAAAGTAATTTTGAAAATACTTGTTTTTTAGATGCATGAAAATACCCGTTCATTCTACTCTCCTCAACTCTGTTTCTATTTTTCAAGATAGGGTTTCTTCTGGGATTTGAAACCAGAGTTTGGCCTTAGAATTTTTCGTATTACTTATCCAACTTTTGGTTTTGGATGTGAGGGAGGATAAGGAACTGGGGATGCAGAAGGGATGAGGAAAAGGTGTGGGAAACAGGAAGTTTCTGTAAACATGCTGAGCCCTGTCTAAACCACACTCAACAGCATTACCTTCTACCTCCTATTAATCTGCCATAATTGTCTTCATAGTACTCGCCACTATCTGACTTACGGTACATTTTATTTTCTCAACATTCTCTGTCAAAATGTATGCTCTCTGAAGGCAGGGATTATTATTATTATTTTTTTTTAACATCACCACTGTGTCCCCAGCATCGAGGGCAGTGCCTGGTACTTAGAAAGGATTGGATTTGATGAATATTTTTTGAATGAATGAATGAATATAAGGAAGCTATTCAGGCTTCTGTAAGCTTAGAGGATGGAAAGATTTTGGGATTTGTATCTGAGTGGCATTTGGAGCCATATTTGGGCAAATTAATCTCTCTAAGCCCCAATTTTTTCCTCTGGAAAATGGGGATAATCACAACATTTGTATAATATGAGTATTAAGATAATTAAATGAGGTAAAGTGCTTGGCCTGACGTGTGGCTCATGGTAAGCATCCAGTAAGTGATGCTGGCATGGTTATTAATGAGAAATAGGGATTACTCTTACTTTTATAAATATCTGACTTATTATATATGAATCTGTTCAAATAAATGAAATATAGCTTTGCAATTTATGGACTGTTTACACCATGAATGATTTGAAGTAACTTTTTTGAAAAATAACACTTTGATGCAAAATGAAGCAATAAGGTAGAGAATCTTGTCTAAAATAAGAATTAGAAAAGTCTATTAGATGTCCTGTAAAAGATAAGAAATTAGTATCAAAATTCTCTTGGATCTTATGTTAGTGACTCTTCTTCCTTAATTTACTTCAATCAATGGCTATATCAACTACTGACATTCTATAGAAAACTGATATGATTATACATTATTAGTTTTCTTAGTTAATTTCTGCAATTAAAACTTGTATCATTGACACATTCAAATGACTAGATTATTAAGAATTAAATTGTTTATTAACTTTAATGAAGATCTAAGACCTTAATAGAAATAGAAAGTAGTTCATTCCTTGAAAAGACTTTGAAAGACTCTTTATTCTGTCTTTAGAGAATATGACTTTAAATGCCAGATGCTATTTTGTTCATTCAAGAGTCTGGTGTACTTGGAGGATCTCTTCTTTGACCTTTAGTACTTGAGATAACGTCTTTTTTTTTTATGGCAAGGTGAAAGAAAGAGGATTAAGCATTAAATACATCTCTGAAAATTGAAAGCTAGGAATTTATTTTCTACTGATTTTAACTAGTAAAATAGAATGGGTGCTTCTGTGTAGTATTCTACCATCAAAAGAGAAATCTTAGCCTCAAAATACTGTCATCCATAGGTTAGGGTTTTATATTTCATTTGTCAACTAAGGTCAGGTAAGATCCTGGTATAGTCACATCTCAGGATGTATGTGTCTTACTGGTGTGAAAGTGTCTACAGGTGTGGCAAAATCACAGTTATTGTAGTCATTGTCACTTGCCAAAAAATTGATTTCCAGTTCCAATTCTACAACAGGTGGAAATTAGCCTCTGACAGTATTTAAAACACAATGCTTATCCTTTTATTATTTTGCTTTTTAAAAATGCCTAGGTCTTTAGTTTTAAATCATTCCCAACATATGGATTTGTAACTTCCTAGTCTTACTCATTTTCTTATATTATACTTTTATTCATAGGAGAGGAGGTCTCCATGGCTTTTATTTTACTTTTTTAATTATATCTTTAATATCTAGATACTTCTTAAAAAAATAAGACACACATCATAGGATGTTGAAAATGCAAGAGTTGGGAATAATTATTTTTGGAATTCACAGCAGCAACAGACATCCTGTTTAAGATTTCATACCGTCTTTAATATATGCTTTTTAAGTGACTGATAAATGCATAGCATGGTGGAGTATGCTGTAGAGAAGGAAGCAGAGGAATAAGTCTCTGCCCTCAAAGAATTGACTTCCTACTTTGGAAGACAGTCTACAAGGTAATGGCCACAGGATGGTCAACAGGCAGGGTCATGTCAGGCTGATTATGTGTGCAGGTGGAGTAAGGCCAGCAGGAAATTAGCCAAAGAAGGCCCTTGCTTGGGTGAACTTTTCCCTGGTTCACCAAGAAAGGAATACACACAGATTGGTAGAGAAACAAAAGGACAATCATTGTAGAAGTTGCCTGGGAGACACAGATAGGGTTGTGCAATGTCCAAATCATAGGCAGATGATGAAAAAAGGGAGGCCTGGCTCAAGGAAAGGGGTTCTAAAAAGAATTATTGAGTGACAGATCCCTTTGCTTGAAGATTTTGATTGAAAGGTTTGGATTTGATCTAATTCGTAAGAGGAATAACGTTTGAAGTAGTTACCTTAGAGGCTGAGGCTGGATAGCTATTTGTAAACATTTGGTAGACACCAGTGATATCCCTAGAAAATCTAATTTCTGCCCTTGAGGCGCTCTCAGTACAGTGTAATAAGTGTATTATAGCAATAGGAATAGTGGCGTGCTTATGGGGAGGTACTAAGATGCCAGGGGGGTACAAGGAATGGTGAGGAGGCCGGAGGAGGTGCTGCTTGGTGGATGGGTAAGGCAGGTGGGGAAGGGGGAGAAACCATGTTCAGGCGGTGAGGATGGCTTTTACACAGGCAAGGAGGTGTGTGGTATTGTACAAACTGGTTTTATGTCGATAATACATATGTGTATCACACATAGGCTGTGTGTGAGTTTGGAAGTGGTGCTAGACGGTGGGAGGGGAGTAGTAGGGCCAGACATGTAGGGCAGCTGATTTTTTCAGGCCATATCTATTAAGCTAAGGAGAATTGGTTTTATTTTTAAAGTATAAAGAACAGTGTTCTAAATAAATTTGTGTTTAAAGAGGACCGCTCTAGAATTTGCAATGGCTAATGTGGTAGCCACATGTTGGCTATTTAAATGAAAATAAATGCTATTAAAATTAAAATTAAGAAGTCAGTTTGTCAGTTACACTAGCCACATTTCAGGTGGCTCAATAACTACAGGGTATTGGATAGCGCAGATATAGAACCTTTCCATCATCACAGGGGAAGTTCCAGTAGACAGAGCTGCTGTGGAGCCTTAGCAACTGGAAGGGATCACCTCAGAGACAGGGAGCCCAGATAGGAGACAAAAGTCTGATACTTTCAGGGAACTTTGAGGATTTGAACCAAGGGAGTGGCATTGGTAATGGCAAGAAGGGGAAGGGGAGAAGACATTTTTAGGACATGGAGGCAATGGAGCTGTAATCCACAGAATGTTAAAGGTTAGGGAGTTGGAGGATTCTGGCTTTGGAGCGCTGGTGATGTCATTCATCAATTTAGGGAAAATGGGAAAGGGGTGCAGCACTGATGAGGAAATAATCCATTCAGTTTGGACTCGGTCTAATTGGAGGTGCTGTAAAATGTCCAGGTGAAAATGCCTGATAGGCACAGGGTTCACGTCTTCTAGAAGTTTGGGGATTGGCTTGACAGGTCAGCATCAGCATGGATGAGATCATGAGGCAATATGAAGAGAGTGAGAAGGTGTTTGAAGGTGGACCTCAGGGGAACATCATCTTTCAAGGGTGGACAACAGATGGGGTGCCTGAGAAGTCAAGAGAGGCAGCTGGAAAGTCCAATGGGTTGAAATTCGCAAATGTCAAGCAAGGGAGGCTAGAGTTTCAAAAAGGAGTGAGTGCTACCGAAAAAGCTCAGGAACAAAATGTATTTACAGCATTTGGCAAGAATACAGCCATTTGTGATTGAGAGCATTTTTAGTGGAAACCAGAATCCAGGGGATGGAGGAACGACAAGGATGCTGGGAAGCGGAAGTAGGGGTGGACTGACTTTTCATATCAGGGCTGTGAAGGAGCAGGAACAGTAATAAAAGGAAAACAGTCCTCTGAGATAGGCTTTTAAAGGTATATTTAAAAAAATAAGATGAGGGCACCTGGGTGGCTTAGTCGTTGGGCGTCTGCCTTCAGCACGGGTCATGGTCCCAGGATCCTGGGATCGAGGCCCGCATGGGGCTCCCTGCTCGGCGGGAAGCCTGATTCTCCTTCTCCCACTCCCCCCGCTTGTGTTCCCACTCTCGCTGTGTCTCTGTCAAGTAAATAAATAAAATCTTTAAAAAAAAATAAAAAAAATAAGATGAGAACAGAGCCGTTTTCGCATTAAGGGGAAGCTCCTGTCAGAGAAGCAGGACCTGGCAGGGCATTACTCTTTTCCCTCAGCCTTTCCATTCTCAACACACATATTGATAATTTGAAATATTACTTTAATGTGCTTGAGGCATTTCTGGTAAATTGGATTATGTAATTCTTGAATTGCTTTTGAGTATGTCATGTTTATATTGGCCTGTGTGGCAAAGAGAGCCTAGTGTAGTGGGGAAAATATCCCATGTATACTGCTCACAGTCTATCTGACTTAAAGCAGATATTTAACCTCTCTGAATCTCAGTTCCCTTTTGTGTAAAAAAGATGATAGTATATATTCCATGGGATTATTTTGGAATTAAGGAAGATACGGAAGGTTCAGCACCTTGCATATAAAATATATTCAGCAACTATGAAGTCCCCTCACTTCCATTGAGAAGGGGACAAAAAAATATGGAGTAGTGTTATTATTACTATCACTACTTCTACTGTTATTATGATTACAATTTTTATCCAGCACTGGTATTTTTTTGTAAGCCAGGTAACTGAAGGTTGGGGGGGCGTGGAATCTTGGGGCTCACCACTGGATACCTTGTACACGGAATTTATGTTCAGTAAATACTAGATAATCCAATGGATGAATCAGAGAGAGAGACTGAGGCCGTGAATCCAATCATTTCACTTCCCAGAAGAGGAAACCCAGGTTCAGAGAGGTGATGTACTTTGTCCAAAGTTCAAAAACAAGGTCATGACAGTCTTCGGGTTCAATGGCAGACTTGCGTTGCTTCATCTATAGCAGTTCTCGCCTAGGGTGATCCTGTCGCCCAGGGGCTATCTGACAATGTCTGGAGGCACTTTTATTGTCAGGCTTGCGAAGAAGGAGCTACTGGCCTCTAGTGGGTAGAGGCCAGGGATGCAGCTAAGCATCTGTGCACAGGACGGCCACTGCAACAGAGATTTATCTGGCCCCAGATGCCGGTAGTGCCGACATTGAGAAACCCTGACTGCTGTTACACCAACAGTACACAGTCGTTTATTGACTGCCTCCCAGGTGGAAGCACTGTGTTGATACTGTGAAGAAAACCAAGGCGATCAACCCTTTGTCCTTGTCCTTTGGGAGTTTGCAGGGTAGAGGAGAAGGACATTAATTCAGTCGCTGGGACATCTCCTTTCCAATTATTTCCAGCATGCATACACATCTGAGATCATCAGTTTTGTGTAATGTTTAAATTATTAACATCCAGAGATGACCACGTTAAATCTCAAAGTGAGTTTAAGGGGCTGCAATCTTAAATCTAAGCACAAATGAGAGAAAAAAAAAAACACCTCAAAATTGTACTTATACTTCCTACTTATACATATACTTCTGATATTCTATTTTAACCAGTACTTACAGGGAGGCCAAGTTTTCCAGAAAACTGTAATGAAGCTATTGCTTGGGGAGAAATGAAAGGTCTCATCTGCCTTGAGACCATTTCGTATGCTGAAGCTTCTGTAGTCTAATTATAGAGACAAAGCACATAAACTGCAAGCTATTTAAGAATAGCACTATAAATATAGTGCTATTTTGTTTTAGGGAGTTCAAAATTTATTTATTTATTTTTTAAAGATTTTATTTATTTATTTGAGAGGGAGAGAGAGCATGAGAGTGGGGAGGGTCAGAGAGAGAAGCAGATTCCCTGCTGAGCAGGGAGTCTGATGCGGGACTTGATCCCGGGACTCCAGGATCATGATCTGAGCCGAAGGCAGTCGCTTAACCAACTGAGCCACCCAGGCGCCCCAAAATTTATTTTTGAGAAATATGCAATGCTAGAAGCTCATGGACAAAATGTGGAACAAAGTATTTAATTGTGAATTAGAGAACGAAGCCATTTGTGGCTTTGTCAGATAAAGCCTTCCGGAACATTTACAGTACTGTATTGTTAGGCTGTCTTCCTGTGATGTCAGTTTCTGTGGGCCATGCAAGAGAGAAGGTAACATGAGGGGAAGGAACGCAAACAGCCATGTATTTTTGCATTTAATACACAGCACAGTTGTAAGCACGCTCATGGCCATTTGCCCTGGATCTTTTACTTGTATCACCTTATTGGTGCAGGAGAGTTCACAACCATATCAGTGGGGGAGAAAGTGATTTTATTATATTTTGAATGGGATATATGGGAGCCTCAGGAAACCATTCTTCCATTGTCATGGGAGCAATTATAAATCAAGTATTACAATTTCTGATCTGCTACTTCTACATTTTCTTTCTTGGGATATTATTAAAGCCATAAGGATCCTTTCCAGAACGATAGATCGCGTAGTTCAAATAATTTTATTTGTTAAAGATTTTATCATCGTGCTTTCAAATAAGCAAGCAATAGCTTATTTGTTTGTAGATAGGCCAGACTTCCACCAGATGGCAGTAAACTCTTATTTCCTAACTGTGCAACAGACTTTGGATTTAATTAATTAGTTAAAAACTTAGTACTCAAGAACCTGTACATCAGCATAGAATCTTACGAATATTAGGGTTATAGTTTTAAATATCTCTGTGTTTAGTTTTCTATTAACTATATCAGCCATAGTTTATGGTTTGTATGTTTGTGTATGTATAGGTATATATAAATAAATATGACAGAAGAATATATATACCAGGTCCTCCATACACAACACACACACACACACACACACACACACACACACGTAAATGTTATATATCAAAATATAAATTGTGTCTGGCACATATAAGCATTTAATAAAGGTTATTTTTTCCCTTCTTTTCTTTTCTAGACTTGTCAGTCAGAATAATAGATTGTCTCTGAAATGCCAGGCATTGGAAAAAAAAAACATATAGATATATAATTATTTAAAAATATACAAGCGATGATTTTAATGTTATATATCATAAAAATTGATCAAAACACATTTCCTCATAGAAAACTAACATTTTTGTTTTAAGAAAATGAGCATATATTGTGGACTTAGAAGGGTTCTGTCTGCTTCTTGATATTGTGTTAGGTGGAAAGTTGCAGTTGTCTTTCACTTGACTGTGGTACAATCATGGTTTTCATTGCCTAAGTGTTCATGATATTTCTCTGTCTCTCTCTCTTTCTCTGCCACTTCTCTATTCTGACTTGTGACATTCTCTACCTGACTCCTTTCCAGCTCTCTTTGGCCATTCGAATGAGAACTCCCTTCAAGGGTTCATACTGGGTCTTTGCTCTTCACAGTCTCCCTGTTACTCACCCCCATGGAGTCAGTGGGCCAGGAATTTGATCTCGGATATCCCACTGCCATTGAAGCTCAATAAATATATCTAAGATTGAATTGTTTCCCCATGAAACAGTGCATTTTCTTAGTGCAGTGTTAAAAACCTGAGAGTCATGACAAACATTTTTCTGTCTCAGTTTACACATTCCAATTCTACTGACTCGGTTTCCATAACATCTTCTGCATCTGCTTTTTCCTTTACATTCAGCATGATTATTTTTGTCAGGCCTCTGCTACCTCTTACTAGAACCACCATGCTTGGTTTCTTTGCCTCTTTCATCCCCTGTCTCCATCTTCTACTGACCATGGCCGGTTGAGGATTTTTAACGTAGTGTTTTTGCAAACACTTCCCCAGTGATATTCAAAACCTTTCTGAAGATGTAAACCCATTAGCCTATGGTTTAAAAGCCCCATTGGTCTGGGCTGGCTTGGATCCTACCTTGGATCATGCCCCTCCTCTTTATGGAGGCAGGAGGGAAGTAACATGGTATCGTAATTAAAGGATGGAGCTTTGGAATCATCAGACCTGTGCTTCCAAGTGGTGTGACTTTGCACAGAAGACTTCACTTGATGTGCCCCACTGGGGCCTCATCTGTAAAGTGGGGTGAAGAATTCCTCCTAATAGGGGGCACCTGGGTGGCTCAGTTGATTGAGCATCCAACTTGGATTTTGGCTCAGGTCACGATCTCAGGGTCGTGAGATCGAGCCCCGAGTGGAGCCCTGCGCTCCAAGCTCAGCAGGGGAGTCTGCTTGAGATTCTCTCTCTCCCTCTTGCCACCCCCCCCCAATTGCCCACTCTTTCTCTCTCTAAAACAAATAAACTTTTTTTTTTAAAAGAAAAGAATCCCTTCTAATAGGATAATTATAAGAGGAAATGAATTAACCTTTAAAAACATGTAAAAAGTATTCCATAAATGACATTTCTGGGTCTTCTCTGAACAGTCTCATTTTCTTATCTTGAATGATCTATGAATTATCTATGAATGAATGCCAGTTCATTTCCCCTGTACTGCCTTTCTTCTTCACTCTTTTCTTTCTCTGCCAGTTATGATTCAATCCATCCTTCAAGGCTTATCTTGGATGCTACCTTCTCTATGAATAATCCTTTTTTTTGAGATTTTATTTTTTTATTTGAGAGAGAGAGAGCAGGAGTGGGGGTGGAGCAGCCGACGGAGAAGGAGAAGCAGGTTCACTGCTGAGCAGGAGCCCGATGTGGGGCTCGATCCCAGGACCCTGAGATCATGGCCTGAGCCGAAGGCAGATGCTTAACTGACTGAGCCACCCAGGAGCCCCTCTATGAATAATTCTTGGCTAAATTTGCCCACCACAGATCCCTCCTTCCTCTGACCTATATTATTTATAAATTATTCATTCTTGTCTGGTATCTCTTGTCACGTTCTATTTTATATTACAGCTAACTGTATTTATGTCTTATTTTCCTTCCTAGATTGTAACGTCTCATGGTCAGCGACCATATTCTCTTTGTCTTTGCTAAAATACCATATGCCATAATGCTTTGCCCATTATAGATGTTCTATTAATGTTTGTTGAATAAATGATTGAAAAGCATATTAGGTCTTCCCAAGGGAAAAAAAAAGTTCTCTCTCTCTAATGCCAGGTTTATAATTTATTTTTAACATAAAGAAATATTTCCTTTAAAGTCCTAAAAGATTCCGGAATCTTCACATGACCATGTCTTTTTACCCCTTCTTTAGAAATAATATATTTTTGATTCATCGTTAGTCTAATTACTTTAATAATTGCTGCTCTTATATTCAGAGAAGGAAAGCAGCACTATAATTAAAACACACATTAAAGCATATATTTATTTGGTCTTCAGTTAATATTGGTGAATTTATATAGGCATAGATATATTTGGGTGGCTTCCCCTCCTCTTCCTCCTCTTTCTCCTCATTATTATTATCACTTTAATGAATTTACTGAAGCAATAACTCCATATTAATTATTAAAAAAAAAAACACATTATAGCCAGAGAGACACAAGATGAGGCAAAATCTAACTGATCAGCAAGCACCATCTTTAGTATTGTTGCCAAAGACATGAATAAATAAAATTTAATGACATATAATTAGTACAATTAAGCTTTGGTCATAGACTTTTCTCATTTAACAGCTGAGGACCCTGAGTTCCAAGGTTAGGTGAACTTTCCTAAAGCTCATGGGTATCTCTTCCCAGGGCAGAGCCTGGAGTCCAGTTTCCAGACTTCCCTGAGGGATTGACCTTGGGGATTGAAATGGGTGACCCCGAGTCGGTGAAATGTATGAAGACTGAATTTCAGAAAGTAGCGTTGTCTTTGGGTTGGAATATAGCTTACATTTTAGAGGGCATACATGATTTTGTGTTTGACCTAAGTATGTTAATTCCCGTTCCTTTACACATTTTATTTAGGATACATCATGGTTTCCAGCATGAATTCCCTCCACAGTGTCTGTGGCCAAACTACTCTTAACGCTTATTGAATGAACGCTTTGACCATGAGATCTATCCACGGCTAAACATGCTGCATATCTTTTGGAAATAATTTAGCTATAATTTTAGTATGGCTATTTTTTTAACTTGAAAAAACATCTGAATTCTTCAAATTGAAAACAAATTAAAAAATGCAAAACAGTAATGCGTGACTAAAATAGCTGGATAAACCCCTCCTGGGCACTATGCTGGAACTATCATTACTACCAAGGAAAAGTGTGTCGTTTTGTGTTTGATTAATCAGTACACAGGAGGCCAGTTAATTCCCTATCTTTTTGGCTTTCTACCTTTCACTCTTGGATTCCAAAAGCAAGAATAAGCCTGTTTTGGAATAATTCAAGGGAATTTAAGGAGCCTGAGATACGTATCTCCAAAGAAAAAGAAAAGTTCTGCCTCAGGTCTCCCCAGTTGCTGGCCTAGCACTAAGGGGCAACTTGTAACTGGATTCCCCTTTTCTTGCCCTCTCCCCTGCCTCCCATTGTTAGTTCTAAAACCTGAGAGACTCCTGTCATGTGACTCTTGGGCTGGGTTCTGCTTTCTATCCACTCCCCTCCCTTGTACCTCCCCACTCCAGCCCTCAATTTCTGGTTTGTTTAACCACAGTTTAGTTTTCTCTGACCTTAGAATTGGTGTAAATGGAGTCATACAGTGTCAGGCTTCTTCCACTTAAGATATTTTAAAAAATTAATATGTAATTGACATATAACCTTTTATTAGTTTAGACGTAAAACATAATGATTTGGTGTGTGTATATATTGTGAAATGATTACTGCAGTTAAGTCTAGATAACATCCATCACCACATGTAATTATTGGATGAGAACTTTAAGACCTACTGTCTTGGCAACGTTCACACATGCAGTACAGTATTGTTAACTATAGTCGCCATGCTGGACATTGTACCTTCAGGACATATTTTCTTATAACTGGAAGTATGTACCTTTTGACTCCCTTCACCCATTGCACTCATGCCCCATCTTCCACCTCTGGCAACCCACCACTCTGTTCTCTGTACCTATGAGCTCAGTTTATTTTAGATTCCACAGATAAGTGAGATCTTACACTATTTGTCTTTCTCAGATTTATTTCAGTTAGCACAGTGTTGTCAAGGTCCATCCATATTGTGGCAAATGACAGGATTTTGTTCTTTTTTTATAGCTGAACAATATTCTGTTGTCTATATTTTTGACATCCAGCCTTGTTGCTATATCAGCAGCTCATCATGTTTATTACTGAGTAGTACTCCATTGTTTGAATATGCCCCATTTTTATTTATCCATTCTCCTGTTACATGGTAAGCATTTTTGTCTAAACCTAATTTCTGGCTCTATTTTATGTCCCTACCATTGTTTTCCCTTTTGTCGCCCCTGCTCATTGTCCTTAAAGAATGTGTCTGTCCATTTTAGTTGATTTTCCTGGGGTATGGTAACCTCTGCATACCCAGTTCTTCAGCTGAGCAAAGCTTTGTTTTGTATTATCTTTGATCATTGCTTGTATTCCACTAATTTTCTCTTCCTCTTCAGTACACCCATCATCTGTTAATTGATAGGCCCTTCTCTGGTCCTCCATGACTACTTGCTTTTTCCTCATTTTTATTTCTTTATACCCTTCCTCTGTATTGAGAGATGGCTGTTCAATTCTTTTATGCTTTGCATCACTCATTTCCTGCAGCATCAAATGTGCTTTTTATTGCTGCCAACATGGAGTTTAATTTTGTATTCGTGTTTTCATTTTTAGTGAAATCCTTCTTCACTTTTTTTATAATTATTTATATTTGTATATTATTATTTATGTCATTATTTTTGTATTGTATTTTCAGCTGTTCATTTTATTCTGTTGTCTTTACATAGAGGAAATGTTTACTTACACTTTCTTGAATATGTCAAACCATTTCCTGAAAGTCGATTCTTCATCATACCATAGAAAATATTCAGAAAGACTCTGAGAAAAGAATTTCCCCTTATAATATGCTTTTTAATCAGTCCCATGTTGTTTCTTCCTTCCTTCCTTCCTTCCTTCCTTCCTTCCTTCCTTCCTTCCTTCCTTCCTTCCTTCCTTCCTTCCTTCCTTCCTATCCTCAGACAAGTGGGCTCTGTGCAGAGCCAGATGGGTTGAGTGGATGGTCATTTTGTTCTATTTGTTAAAATTCTTGATCCTTTTTCTCAGTCTTCAGCCGTAGGGCCCACTGTAGGTCCCAGGTCCCGCAGATGGCGACTCTGCCTACCTGGGCTCTGTGGCCCTTACTTCTCTCTTCTACCCCTTTGCTATTTCTACAATGTTAGGCAGTCTAATTCCCATATACGAAGCCACTGTTCTTGCTCTTCTCTTTCTTCAGGAAGTGCTTCTCAGAAAGCCCTCTGCTATTATCTGCCCCCTTGACTCTCTGCCCATTTGTTTTCTGAGCTTTGTTGCATTTCTGTGGTCATGAGAAGACAGAGGTAGTGGGACAGTGGATGGGAGTCCCGGGGAGACAGGTTTCTGCTTAGTCTAACAAGGGCTCCTCAGCGACACACACTTCTGTGTGGGTTTCTGGTGGGCAAATACTCGGGGTCTGTGAGAGAATGGACAAACTGTGGCAGCCACAGCAAGTATCTTAACTGTGCTCTAAAGGCTGTTAGCTTAAAGTGAGGTGTGGGTATGCCGGGAGGGAAAAACTGGGGACGTGTCTGCTTCTCCCCCAGCACCAGCTGCTTTGGGAAGACTGACAGTTCATTGTAGATTTGGGTTTAGGTTGTTTTTCAGTCTTAGTTTTCAATGAGATTCAGACTTTTTTTTGTTTTGTTCTGTTTTGCTTTTGATCCTTTGCAGCACCTTCACTGATATTTAGTAATAAGTTGAGAGGACATTCCTCAGAGCTACTAGCCAAGTGTCGTTCTGAGAAAGACTCTTGACCTTACATTTTAAATATTTTTTATTTCTCCTCCCTACAATCTTGAATTTTCAGTCTTTATTTTATTTTATTTTTTTTTAAAGATTTTATTTATTTATTTGAGACAGAGAGAATGAGAGAGAGAGAGCACATGAGAGGGGGGAGGGTTAGAGGGAGAAGCAGGTTCCTTGCTGAGCAGGGAGCCCGATGCGGGACTCGAACCCGGGACTCCAGGATCATGACCTGAGCCGAAGGCAGTCGCTTAACCAACTGAGCCACCCAGGCGCCCTTGACCTTACATTTTAAATGGTGACTTTCATACCTGGGGTTACATATTATAGACACCAACTGATTCATATTAAAATAGTAAAAATCAAGTGAACAACTCATTATTTAGAGAAAAACACCTTACTCATAAGTCTGTTGCTTTACAAATTATGAACTAGTTGTTTCAGTACAATGCAGACATCTTTTTGGGACTGTGTCATCAGGCGGGAGTCGGGAGGTATGGATTCTGGCCAGCTGGAAATGTGCGGGCCAACACTCAGCATATCCAGAGCTCATCCATCTTTGTTGGAATGACCCCCAAACCCCACAACACTCATGCATTAACCCTCATATCTGATACAGATATCTGATAGATAGCTCTTCTTTTGCTTGATTTTTCTTTTCTTGTGTATATAGCATGTGGAACATGATCTTGAATCGTTGTTACAAAGACTCTCCTTTGGTCTAATTTTAAAAATTGAGTTATTGATGAATAGCAGATTTTGTGGTGGGCAACATGACGAATTCTCTTGAAGGCTTCCTCGGAGGATGTGAGATTGTCAGCTCTCACTTGTTCAAAGATGTAAACTGTTCTAATATAAACAAAAGCAATAAACATGGCATTTTAGCTCATGTCTCCTGCAATTAGAGTTTGAAAGTAGTGTTTTAAATTGTACTATTTAGTAATGGTTTCTTCCTTAGGTTTTTTTTTTTAATATTGAATTTAGTTAAGGATACAATAGTGAACTGAATTAAAGATCATTGGTCTTGTTAATGTGCTTTTCATAGAGATTCAAAACTGGTTTTGTTTTGTTTTTTAGCTTAATCCTGATTATCGAGATGCTCAAAATGAAGGAAAAAATGTGGTGAGTGAAATTGTTTTCTCCCCAACAAACTCCAAATATATTGTTTATATTTTATATGAACAAATTGAGAAGTTAATAGAAAATTTGAAGACTAGGGATTCTGAGAGAGATTCTCAGACTAGAGGCTATGGATCACAGATAAAAAGTAAAAGATGACATGGCTTACATTATAAAAAGATGTCCAGTAGTGGGTATTTAGGGAGATTTCTAGCACCTTGGAGGCCATTTATGATAGAGCACTGAAGGCAGTGGGCATCTGGGAGATATGGTGGCTCTAGGTATAGTTTTCAGAGTGCATAGAAGTTAGGAAGGAGAAATTGAATTATGGTATGATATTAAAAGAGGACAACAGGACAATCCTTTCTGACTGAAAATAATTTGGGTTCTGTTTATGGGGAGAAATTGAGGCATCAAACAATTGTATGACTGATTTTTCTGATATTCTAAAACATGCTATTCAGAAAATCTCAATCTTATTTTAAAGCCAACTTTCATTAAGATATTTATTATTATTCAGTCTGATCTTTTAAATATTATTATTTCAGTTGTTTGTAAAGAAGATGACTGTCTGACAACAACATGACTTAATTCAATAGAAAATTCTGAAATTGAGGATATTTGATGTAATATAGACAAAAGCTGGTTGATGGGCTGGATTTATATACATATCTATATATCTACATATTTTAGCAATTTAGCTAGATATTTTAAAGTAAAATAGACACAGTCTATAATTTAATTTTCTTAGGAGTTTAGCAGTCTCTTTTGGAATTGCTAAGAATTATTACTGCATCGTCCAAAATTCTACCCTTTGACAGAATGGGTTGGACTATTTAATTGAAATGACTTCTGTCTTTGCATTGGCTCTCAGCTTTATGTTTTATGAGGATATTGATATGGGGGAGGTGAATCAAATCAGAATTTCTGGACCTGAGTCAATCCTGTTTGACTTCTTTCTCCATCTATCAGGTTTACAATAGAAATAAAGCTGAAGTATCAAGTCATTGGCCCAATGAAAACTTTAATTTGTATCAAAATGTCCCTAAACACAGTAGTAGGCTTGTTAGATCAGTTGGATCACTCATTTCTAATTCAGTTTTATGTCCCTGTGGGGACTCTTCTCTCCTCGGTTTTCAAATAGCTAGCCCAGGATTGTTGTGTTCTTATTTTCCTTTGATTTAGAAAAATGCCATCTGTAACCATGTTTAAAAGCTGAGTCTTTGGTTCTTGCTATAAGCTGATCAATGGTCTCTGGCCAAAGACCACCAGGAACACACCTGTTCTTAAACAAGTGGAATTAATTACACATTGCACTTACACCCCTGGGAACTGTGGGGCCTCTCAGAGGGTGTTAGAAAGAACCTGTGGTAGGATTTGGGCTTGTATAAGATGGTTTTGGGGAGGATTTAAGGCAGGGGGGCTTACTGTAGATAGGAATGAATGCTGTCAGGAAGAGGAAGTATCTTAATACAGTTTATCTATAGGGAGGGCAAAAGATGAGAGCCAGGCTAAGGTTCTAAGTGCTAAAGAAGCAGCACTCATTTTAGGGGAGAGGGATCTTAGATAGTTTTTATGGCTTGGACAACCTCCACATTTTGTTGGTGTTCAGACATGACTATGGAGCAGCCGTGTCTGATGTCAGTGTTCTGTGGAATCGCTCATGTTCACGGGAGGACAGTGTGGCCCATCCGTGAGCGTCGGGGTGCCCTTGGCCACACTGAGCCTGCCTGGTCATACCAGGCCAACCATCGGATGTCAGGGGTTGCTTTTTCTCTTTCTCGAGGTCTTTATTTATGATATTCTACATGACTTCTGCGTTGTATAGAACCAGGGGAGTTCTACTTCTTGCACCACCATTGACTTGTGTGGCCTTGGACATGTCAGATAGCCTTCCTGAGACTCCGCTTTCTACCCGAATGATGGGATGAGGATGTTTGCCCTGTGTTCGTCACCTATATGCCATGAGGTTAACATTCAATCAGATAAAAGGAAACTTTGAATGAAAGATGTTGGTAGGCTAAAAATGTACGTTGTTTCTGTTAGAAGGGCATCACCCCAAAGCTTCAAATTGTGCAATTGAATTATATCTCTTTGCTTACGTCCTTCCAGCTACATACTATTTGGTGATGCTGCTGATGCTTCTGGGCAGAACTGAGTGGGAGATAGAGTAGGAAGGTTTATGAAGCAGCACAGGGAATACAAGTAAAGAATCCATGAAGTTTGCTGTTCGTGTCCATCGAGCTTTTAGTTAGACTTCTTTCCTTTATGTTCTGAAATACAAGTTCTTCATCCACCTCTAAAAGTGAGAAAGAGCACTCTTCTGTGAGGCTGTTACCAGCAGTACTTTAATTGCATATAACACAGGTGGGTCTGCTTTGCCTTAGAAGTTTATGGCTGGATCTCGTCTGCCATCTCAGAGAGAGATCCAACTGGAGACATTTGATTTCATTTTTTTTTTCCCTATCCTTAATCCCTAGCTTGAAAGTAAATAAAACTGAAAATATGGAACAGTAAAGCTAACAATATGGCTTCTTATTTTATAGACCATTTGCCACCTAGCAATAATTATGTTTCTGTCTAAAAAAGAAAACAAAGGGGGCGCCTGGGTGGCTCAGTCGTTAAGCGTCTGCCTTCGGCTCAGGTCATGATCCCAGGGTCATGGGATCGAGCCCCGCATCGGGCTCCCTGCTCAGCGGGAAGCCTGCTTCTCCCTCTCCCACTCCTCCTGCTTGTGTTTCCTCTCTCGCTGTCTCTCTGTCAGATAAATAAATAAAATCTTTAAAAAATAAAAAAATTAAAAAAAGAAAAAAAAATAAAAAAGAAAACAAAGGAGCAGTTAGAGCTTAGCCTGTGAAAAGTGAAATCAATTTCCCCAAACAGAATGCTATCTCACCTCAGATCTGGGTTTCAGTAACACTGAGTTCACTGTGACCATGCTAATTATTTTTCTTTCCAAATTTTCCTTTATGTTGTCTATTTAATATCCAGTTAATATTTTTCCTGTAATTGAGAAACCTTTATCAAAATGTTGCCTTCCAGTTTTGAAGTCTCAAAGGTCAATGCATGGTGCTAGTGAAATGAGGCGGTGTGTGTCAGAGCTCCCATTAAGACCCAAATTGCTGTATTTATTCTACAAAGGAGCCTATTATTTCCAATCTTACAAATGTACAGCATCCACAGGGACCGTGTAAACATTGGAACTGTGTCAAGCCCAGCTGGGAACCTGACAGTCATTAGTTTTCTTCTCCTTGAAAGGCTGCATCTTTTCAAATGGCTCTTTGAAGGGGATTTTTTTTTTTTTTGGAATAACACCACCCATTTTCACATTACCATATTGATGTGGAATGTGATCGGATTTTTCAAGGGAGTGTCTTTGTCTATGCTGGGGATTCTCAAGCTCAGCAATACCGATAGATTGGCCCGGAGAATTCTTTTTTGTGGGGTGCTGTCCTTGGCACTGTCGGAGGTCGAGCACATCCATGGACTCTGCTCACTGGATGCCAGTTGTTGTCCACCCTGCTCTCAGTTGCGGCAACTAAAAATGCATCTGGAAATTGCCAAAGGCCCCCCCTGGGGTCCAGACTCTCTGCCCATTGAGAACCACCAGTCTTTGCGTATAGACATACATAAATAGCAGTGTTCTAGGAACCATGATACTTGGCTGAAATGTACTGGAAGATTCTATTTTATAGACTTTTTTGGGGGAGAGTGGTGGTGGGGGACCAGATTTTGAACAAAGACCCCCAAATTTCCTTGAGTTTATATTCATCAGTGGTAAGGTGATAAGGAAAAGAACGGAAAAAGGGTCATAGTAGGAATGAGTTTAAGAGTAACAGAATCTTGGGCGCCTGGGTGGCTCAGTCGTTAAGCGTCTGCCTTCGGCTCAGGTCATGATCCCAGGGTCCTGGGATCAAGCCCCGCATCCGGCTCCCTGCTCCGCGGGAAGCCTGCTTCCCCTCTCCCACTCCCCCTGCTTGTGTTTCCTCTCTCGCTGTGTCTCTGTCAAATAAATAAATAAAATCTTAAAAAAAAAGAATAACAGAATCGTAAGGAACCAGGCAAGAGAAGAAGCGTCTGCAGCTTTAAATAGCAGGGTTATGTCTGTTACATAAAGTCAGCCGTGAGGCCCTGGAGGGTCTGACCAAAAACACAGATGCCTGCACGTCATGATGCTGCCGTGCTGTGGCCGCACGCGGGTCTGCATCAGCCCCGAAAATGCATATACATTCTTTCTTACAGAATGTCTCTGGCTCCGAGCAACAGAATTGCAACGTGATGTCTCTGCTAAAAATTCGGTGACTCACAAATGAGTCAACAGAGAAGGTGTTACAGGAGGCTAAGGGCTGTGCCTCCACCAGCAGGGCCCAGGACAGGCGGGAGAAGCGAGGAGAAGCCGGGAGAAGCCGGGAGAGCCATTCGTTTACTCGGCTGTTTCTTCATAAGGGGATTTTTGACTTGTATAACCCGAGAGGCTGTGTGCCTTTGTTTCCAAGAGAAAACGCCAGTTTTATAAGAGCCCAGCAGACTAGGTTAACATTCTGAGGCACTGCATTCCCTAAGTGGAGGGTTTTGGATAGCTAGCTGATATTAAATCTAACACCTGCTTAAGCTTTCTTGGACCTTAAATGTATTTTCAAGATGTGAGAAGGGAGGCATTTCGCTTCTGTAATTCTGTGTGTCTTGTTTCTTTCTTTCTTTCTTTCTTTCTTTCTTTCTTTCTTTCTTTCTTTCTTTCTTTCTTTCTTTCTTTCTTTCTTTCTTTCTTCTTTCTTTCTTTCTTTCTTTCTTTCTTTTTTAGTTTTTGTGTGTGTCTTGTTTCTTACTTAAAAAAAAGATATGGGTTTACAAACAAAAGCCACAGGCACACAATTTTGAACAGAACTGCCTTCATATTATAGGAATACAATATTGGTTTTTCTTATGGATTGAAGCTTGATCCATACATTTAAAAATTATATATTTATATATATAAATATATATTTATATATTTATAACTCATCATTCATGTTTTATTGTTCACAAATTTTGAGGGGCTGTCTTGAAATTTACTGTGGAACTGTTTATGAAGGGGAGTTTGTTAAGCAAATTAGCGGAGTATAAGAGATTAAAAGCAAAATGTATAGCACTGCTTTAAAAAACTGCAAAAGATGTTAGAAACTCTTTTCACCCATAAATAATTGTTATACTATTTATAAATGGAATTTATCTATTCATTAAATCTTCTTCCTCCCCCTCCTCCCCCGGGGACCTAAGCAAATTATTTAGGGGTGTAGTGGTACATTCCACTTATCCTATGTAATTAAAATTAAACCATAGGTCTTAAATAGTATGAGTAATTCAGAGTGACCTCTTTTAATTAGCCCTAATAAACGAGTTTTCTTTCTGTGTTTGGAAAAGAATGTTATTGTTCATTATAAGAGTGTCAAAACAGAGAGGTTCCTGACTACTTTAGTTGGGAACCCACGTATTACCAAAGGGGGTGGAGTAGGAGGACAATCTAGGATTCTGGATCTGCTTTCTTTTTGTAAGGCTAGAAAATTTATTTTATGAGCATTTCAAAAAGAGAGTATATACAGTAGGATTGACTTGTACTAAATGAACTCACAAGTGACTGATGTATAAACCACAATGCCAACTTTCAATTGCTAAGTAAATCTAAATTGTTGGGTTAGTTAGTGCATTTTCCTTGAAGTAAAATCTATAGGAAAAGCTGTTATAATTAGAAGATTTGTGTGCGGGAGGCTCAGGAAAGTAGATGGCACATATTCTTTTTAGGGATATGGTATTCCTCCGAAAAGACCAGAATATTAATTTTTTGCATCTGCACTAGCAATGATGAGAGAAACTGCCAAATCCTGCTCACCGAATCTCTATTTATTTAGGTTACATGTTCATCTCTGTTAATAAAGCCTTTCTTCAAACATGGTTCAATATAATTGATTAAATTTTATTTTCCTTAATTAAAGTCATATTTTATTTGTGCCTTTCTAATAATCCACTGAAGCCACTTGTTCTCAAATCCCTTTGCCTACCTATTCAAAAAATCCTTTGGGTTATTTCTACAATTGACTGATCTTGTCCATTATTTCTGTGTTCCTATGTTATGAAGCAGTCTTCTCTCACATGTATTAATTAATATTAATTATGTTGGTGGTTCTTTCTTTTGGCTGCAGTAGCACTGTAGAGTCTAAAAACCAGTTCTTTTATGGTATTTCTTTGTGACTGTAATTCTTCTGGTCTGTTTCTCCTCAAGTTTTCATCTTATGAGGATTATAACGAAAGCAAACTTCCTCTTCTTTCTTTCAGAATTATCACTTCCTCTTCTTCTTTTTTATTTATTTATTTATTTATTTGAGAGAGAGAGAATGAGAGAGAGAGAACACATGAGAGGGGATAGGGTCAGAGGACGAAGCAGACTCCCTGCCGAGCAGGGAGCCTGATGTGGGACTCGATCCAGGGACTTCAGGATCCTGACCTGAGCCGAAGGCAGTCGCTCAACCAACTGAGCCACCCAGGCGCCCTATCACTTCCTCTTCTTAAACCTTCTCCTTCCTCCTCTCTTGGTTTTCTTCTTCATCATAGTCATTATCATTTTCAATATCAGATGGCACCACCATTTTTACCATTGAGAAGGAATTCCTAGGTGCAAATGGTATTCTCCAGGGCCGCGTATAAGAGGATTCTGTAGAACTTCTTGAGGCTTTCTTGGCGTTAGCTATTTGCACCCAGGCAGAAGTGTGGTTCTTGCGTCACCATTATGTTCCAGGCAAAATGCTTCTTTGCCATCCATATCTTAGTATAACCCCTGAATTTTCATATCGACCTACATGGCAGACATCAATGAAACAGCATCCTTTGGAGTTAGTTTGTTCATTTGTTCCTTCCTTCCTTCCTACCTTCCTTTCTTCCTTCCACAAGGAGAAAGCCTAAATCCGTTAACAGTCACTTGCCCTCCTCCCCTCCCCCAGGCCCTGGCAGACATGAATCTATTCTCTCTAAGGATTTGCCTATTCTGGACATTTCGTATATGGGCTTATAGAATATGTGGACTTCTGTGTCTGACTTCTTTCACTTAGCATAATGTTTTCAAAGTTCATGCATATGCTATAGCATGTATCTGTACTTCATTCCTTTTTATGACCAGATAATATTCCATTATGTGCATATACTGCATTTTGTTAATCCATTCATTATTTGATGGGCATTTGGATTGTGTCCACATCTTGGCTTTTATAAATGCTGCTGTGAACATCCATGGACGAGTTTTGGTGTGGAAATATATTTTCATTTTTCTTGGATAGGTACCTAGACTCAGAATTGTTGGTCATATGTTTAACATTCTGACAAACTGCCAGACTTTTCTGAAATGGCCACACCATTTTATGTTCCCCCAGCAATATATGACTGTTACAATTTCTCTGCATTCTCACTAACACTTGTTACTGTCTGTCTCTTTGGTTATAGCTGTCCTAGTTCATTTTACTAATTAGTAATGATGTTGACCATCTTTGCATGTGTTTATTGGCCATTTGACTATCTTCTAGGAGAAATGTCTCTTCAAATCTTTTGCTCAATTTTTAGTTGGGTTGTCCTTATTATTGAGTTGTAAGTGTTCTTTATACCTTATCAGGTATATGACTTACAAATATTTTCTCTCATCCTGTTTTTTTTTAAATAGACACTATTTTTAGGGCAGTTTTAGGTTCAGAGCAAAATTCAGTGGAAAGTACATGTTTCCATATACCCCTGCCACCACACAAGCACGACGTATCAACATTTGACACCAGAGTGGTACATCTGTTACACTGATTAACCTACTTAACATATTATTACCACCCCAAATCTGTAGTTTACATTAGAGTTCACTCTTGGCATTGTACATTCTCTGAATTTTGATAAAAGTAGCCATCATTTGACGTGCATCCAGTATTATAATATCATACACAATAGTCTCACTGCTCTAAAAATCTTATGTGCTCTGTCTTTTCATTCCTTTTCCCCCTCTACTCCCTGGCAACCGTCGATCTTTTTATTGTCTTCACAGTTTTGCCTTTTTTGGAATGTCATATGGTTGGAATCATACAGTAGGTAGCCTTTTCAGACTGGCTTCTTTCACTTGGCAATATACATTTTAAGGTTCTGACGTGTCTTTGTAGCTGGATAGCTCATTTCTTTTTAGCACTGAATAATATTCCATTGTCTGGATGTCCCATAGTTTGTTTATCCATTTGCCTCCTGCAGGACATCTGGTTCCTTCCATGTTTTGGCAATGACAAGTAGAGCTGTTATAGACATCTATTTCCAAGTTTTTGTGTGCATATTTTGGTAAATACTAAGGAGCATGATAGCTGGGTCATATGGTACAGTGTATGTTTTGTTTTGTGGGAAGCCACCAAACAGTCTTCCAATGTAGCTGTATCATTTTGCATTCCCACCAGCAATGAGTGAGTTTCTGTTGCACCACATCCTTGTCAGCATTTGGAGTCCTCAGTGTTTTGGATTTATTCATTCTAATAGGTGTGTGTGTGTGTGTGTGTGTGTGTGTGTGTGTGTGTGTGGTTAGCTCATTGTTGTGAGTGGCATCTCATTATGTAATTTGCAACTCCCTAATGACATGATGCTGAGCATCTTTTCATATGTTTATTCGCCACCTGTATGTCTTTTTCAGTGAGATGTCTGTTCAGGTCTTTCACCCATTTTTAAATTGGGGAATTTGTTTTATTAATGCTGAAGTTTGAGAGTTCTTTGTATATTTTGGGTAACAGTCCTTTATTAGATAAGTATTTCTGCAAATATTTTCTCCTTGTTTGTCGCTTGTCTTTTCATTCTCTTGACAGTGTCTTTCACAGAGCAGAAGAAACTGGTTTTCATGAAAACCAATTTATTAGCTGTTTCTTTCAGGGGTGGTGCCCTTAGTGTTGTATTTCTCTTGTATACTCCTGTTTTTCTTCTAGAGTATCACATTCATTTCCCTTTCCTTTGCCCTGTTTCTACCTTTCCATTCCCTCTTTCCTTGAGGATCTTCCTCCTAATCCATTTTGAGGGTTGAAATGCAGGAAATAAACAGAACTGTACAAAGACTCTCCAAATTTCAGTAGGGAATAACTAAAATGAAACCAAATGTTTTCAAGACCCAGAAGAATAAATTCCAAATGATAGAATTTCACTTGAGTAGCTACTGTCAGAAATTTATTTGGGAAGAACTCTTAGCTCACAGATGGTCTTTAAAGACCCTTCCCAATCTCAAGATTCAGGAGCCTAATTTTATGTTACCTGAGCAGTCATCTCCCCCAACTCATTTGTCTGACCAGGCTACTCTTATTGGGTTATTTAAAGACATTTAGATTTTCTTTTCTCAGGATATGAGGGTGTTTTTGTCCCTCACAGATTTTGTCTTCAATTCAGACTTCATTCCCTCAACTCAGATCACTGTGAAAATTCGTCTCATGACCCATGAAAATTTTTTCAGAAGCCCTAAGGAAGGTTCTTAGTTGTGAGTTCTTTCCTACCCTTTGAGGAGTAACTTAGTGAGTGTTGGAGGGCTCAGGCCAGGCCACTGGCTTTGGTTCACTTGGATTAAGGGGTGGCTAGTTGAATTTGGCGTTGAGCATTCACTACCACAAACCACTGCTCCCTTCTCCTTCTTTCCTTCTCCTCCTTCTTTTTTCTCTCCTTTTTCCCTCTCTTCCCCTTTCCTCATCCTTCATCAACTGTAGGTAACTGCACTCATCTCTTTGTCTGAAGGAAATGATAATATTCATCTTCCTGTCTTTCAAATTTTTGTTGTAAGATTAGTGAGAACAGCAATGACTTTGGTATCATGAGAAGCTTTGTGTAAATTGAAAAATATGGTTTGCTTACTGTTTCTGCATTTTTTTCCCCTATATCTCTACATTCCCTTATAATATGCTGTAAGTTAGTTAAGTGTGCTTTTTTCCTGATCAATAAGTATAGTTT
Source organism: Mirounga angustirostris (assembly GCF_029215605.1). NCBI lineage: Eukaryota > Metazoa > Chordata > Mammalia > Carnivora > Phocidae > Mirounga > Mirounga angustirostris. Next base: position 79,415,404 of record NW_026991713.1, read on the forward strand.
ATACTTACTGATTAGAAACAACTATTGTGGGGGTCAAACTACCTGGGGACAGTTTGCCAGACTTCTGCTTTCATTTAACTCTGAATTTTGGTCTCTGTAGAAGACATATAAGTCAAAGATGTCAGGAGCTACCAGTGCTTCTGGATTATGTGAGGCTTAGCACCTAACAGTTTTGCTCCTGCTTAGGAGCCCTGGGGTTCCTTTGCCCATTCACAGTTCAGTGGTGCTACCAATTTGCACACCATTTTCAGAAGACATCACAATGAAACCGCAAAGGAAATGATATTCCCAATCTTGGGATGGAACTTCAAGTGAATGTTTTGGAATGATTGGGTGTAATATCTCGTTGTCATAGTGGCCATTAAACACCTGCTTGTCGTTGGGGCATGGACTGCTTTCATCTACCTTTCAAACACTCCTTCTCTTCCCTACTTCAATTCAACTTCTTGTGATGGTACAGTGACACTCACTTTCTCTCTCTCTCTACTTCTTTTATTTAAAAATTTCATTTCTGGGGAGCCTGGGTGGCTCAGATGTTGGGTGTCTGCCTTCGGCTCAGGTCATGGTCCCGGGATCCTGGGATCGAGCCCCGCATCGGGCTCACTGCTTGGCAGGAAGCCTGCTTCTCCCTCTTCCACTCCTCCTGCTTGTGTTCCCACTCTCGCTGTGTCTCTCTCTATCAAATAAATAAATAAAATCTTAAAAATAAATAAAAATAAAAATTTCATTTCTTTCAATAAATATGTGTAAGTAATTATATTTATGTATGTAATTACCAATCTTATATTACTTTTGCTGTATCACTTTTTGGTTTCTTGTGCATCATATTCTTCCACAGGGATTGAGACTTGGTTCAAGTAAAAATATATAATTACCAATCTTATGTGGTTGCCAGCTTAAAATGGGGTGTTTCTCTCTCCCAATTATGTTCTGTCTCCCAATTATGTTCTGGGAGTTAGTTAGGAACTCTGAGACACTGCCATGTTGATTCTTGAATTTATGAAATCTAGATGATTCTACACACTATTTCTTCTCTCTGTTTTTTTAAATGTGGCATGATCAAAACTACTATGTAAATAGTTTTAAGTTTTAAGACAAGGTAAGGGAACACAACTATTATGACTGTTAGTGCTTTGATAATTTGCCCAGATCAAGCTGTCCCTCCAGGAGTGTGTGACTTATCACTATTGATAATAATTACCTTCAGGGCTGTCAGGCCTGACCTGCTTTCTCTGGATGATGTGAAACAGACATCTCCACGATCCAATGAAGAAATGATGGACAGATTTAAACCTTATCTCCTGATTAATTGGAGAATTTGATAAGAAACCTGCTAAAAGTAAATAACTTTGTACCTCCTCAATAGAGAGATGGAGATCTTCCAACTTCAAAGAAGAAACGCCAGGCCGGGGAGAAGATTATGTATACTTTAGTGTCAGTCCCACATGGAAATGACATTGCGTCCCTTTTTGAACTGGATGCCACAACTCTTCAGAGAGCTGACTGCCTGGTTCCAAGGTAAAAAAAAAAAAAAAAAAAAATATATATATATATATATATATGTACACACACACATAAATATATTGTTTAGCCATATATACAATAAACAATATACAATATACAATAAATAATAAGATTTCTTTGAGTAATTATAATGGTAGGTAAGGAATTAACATATAATGTTAATAGAATTTTTGTGATATCAAAGGAGCAAGCGTAAGTAAAGAACCACTGTGTAAAAATCATGCCTCTTTTGTGAGAAGATTCACATAGTTTGTTTTATTCTCATAAATAATTAAAATGTGCAGGATCAAAGAAATTCTGAAAAATTCATAAGAATTATTTATTCTTATTACTTGTAAGGCCTTTGGTTACTAACATGAAAAATGATCTAGGAGCGTTTCTATCAATACTTATATCATTTATTTCTATTATGTCAAATTCCAGCTTTCATTTATGCATTCATCCATTTGTTCATTTATTTAGTCATTCAGCCAATAAATTTTTATTGAACTTAACAGACATTGCCCTTGGCATTGGGAAGAGAACTGAACAAACTTAAATTCAAATGAGGCTGTAAGGCAATAGACAAACATAAAATAGGAGGCCAGGTAATATAAATGCTTTAAAAAAAAAAATTGCAGAGAGAGTTGTATTAGGTATGACTGTTCAGAAACAGCCTCTCTGATTTAGGACATTTGAGAAAAGACCTGAATGTTTTGAGAGATCAAGGCCTCTCCATCAGAAATGTTTCAAGCAGCAGGAACACGAAACAGAAAAATCTTAAAATTTATCAGGTGTGCTGAAGGACCAGCTAGGAAACCAATTGGACCTAAGTGAGTGATGGGTGAGAAAGTCGAACTGGTAATGAGGTAGCCAGGACTTACTGTCAGAGAATGTCTTACATTCTTTTGCTTGGATTCGATTATTTTAATTAAGCTCTTTTTGCCCCGCAACTGTCTATCTCCCAACAGTTGTGCTATGATGCACTATGATGCAGTCTCTAGGTGTTATCGAGGAGTCTTGCCCATATCATTAGATCTAGTGGGATGGTTCTAAATTGTCCTTGATAAGGCGCCTGGGTGGCTCATTCATTAAGCGTGTGCCTTCGGCTCAGGTCATGATCCCAGGGTCCTGGGATCCAGCCCCACATCAGGCTTCTGGCTCAGTGGGGAGCCTGCTTCTCCCTCTCCCACTCCCCCTGCTTGTGTTCCCTCTCTCGCTGTGTCTCTCTCTGTCAAATGAATAAATAAAATCTTTCAAAAAAAATAAATTGTCCTTGATAGAGCATTATTGTACTTGGCCTTGGGAAGATGGCAGTGGTTATACTGAAGGTACGTACAAGATGCAGACACCGTTGTGTAGGTGACTTCCAGGGAGCACTGCTGCATTAGCACTATCAATAAACTTTGCTTCCCAAGGTGTTACCTGGTTATGCTCGTTCATGGGAAATGCTGCCCAGTCTTGGCTTTATATCAGCCATCGCTCATGCTTTCCTGTTCCACTGTTATAAGCCTATAAAGAGATCCCATCTGAGGGTTTTCCCTGATCCAGGTTGCTGGCCTTCTCTTCTGAGTACTGGAATCTTCATCAATCCTTACTGTAACTTTAATCATTTTAGATTTTAACTCAGTAAAAATGGCGTCCCCCTTGAACTCTAACCAAGAAAGTTTACATAAGAAAATGATAAAAGAATCTCACTAGAGAGTGCACAGACCCATGATAAGTGGTTGATTAAAGGTAAATTTAGTGGCAAATGAGAGGTAAATTAGTGGTAAATTTCTGATTATTTGTACAAGGATTGGTTTGTGCTATTTTATATTTTTGAAATTCAGTTTTTATTGTATCTACCTTTATGAAGGAGCAGAACCATGATGCTGAGTGACTCGCTCTTTCCCGGAGGCCCTTGTTTTATTTGGTTCTGTCTTATTGACCTTAATGCTTTTTACCTCATGTTATATGATTTATTTATGCCTTATATTTCCTACCTAACTCTCAGCAACTTGGAGGCACAGAACTTACCACAATGCTTTTGTTTGAACAGATATTTTTACACATATTTGTTAAAGAAATGATGTTAATAAAAGATTCACTAAAATGATAATGTTTGAGTTGGATGAAGTTCTAGCTGTCCTTTCTCGGGTATTTCCTCACAGTTCACATACAGTTGATTCTTGTTTTCCCCAGTACATTGAATTAGCAAATACTGAGCCATTGTTCCTAGAAGAAATACGGGGTTAGGTTCCTGTGAGCCTCTGGTCACAATATTTTCATCAGTCAGTACCACATAACCTTGTGTTATGTGTATTTTTGTTTAAAGACACCTTATTTAATATGTATTGTTGATTCATTAACATCGAACTTACAGCCATCAGCACTATAACTCATGCCTGAATGAAGCTTATCTAACACGAGCATTTTCTCCATAAGGCACATTGCAGCCTTGTTCTTAGGATCACTGGACAGCACTTCAGCCCTGTGCTTGGGACTGTTTTAAGCAGCAAGCTCATCAGCAAAAAGCACAGAAATGTGGAGAAACGTACTAACTAGACCATGAAAAGGACGCTTGTTTATAGTATAAGCAGAAACGAGAAGGCAGAGCATTGCCTTGTTCAGCCTCACTGGGAATGTGCACAGTGGGGACTCAAATTTTTTGCCACTCTGTCCATGTCCGAGAAGATTGCAAAAATGCCCTGTTGATTTTGGGGTTACGAATCCATTTTAGTGAATAGGTGAATTCACAAGTACAGAATTGGCAAATAATGAAAATTGGCTGTACATACTTTTACATGCAGATGATTAAGCCGCAGAAGGGCCTATGATCAGACTCAGTGTTAGCTGAGGTGGCTACTCAGTCAGTGGTTCTCACATCGGCATTGCCTGGAGAGGCTGCTGAAAGACTCACTGTTGGCCCTACCTTCAGAGTTTCTGATTCAGAGAACTGGGATGAAGCCTCAGAATTTGCATATTTTTTTTTTTTTTTAAGATTTATTTATTTACTCCAGAGAGAGAGAGAGCATCTGAGAGAGCAGGGGAACAGAAGGGATAGAGAGAGAGAAACCCAAGCAGACTCCATGCCAAAGCATGAAGCCTAACACAGGGCTGGATCTCATGACCTTGAGATCACGACCTCAGCCAAAACCAAGAGTTGGTACTTAACCGACTGTGCCACCCAAGCGCCCTGAATCTGCATTTCTAATAAGTTCCCAGGTGATGCTGATCCTGCTGGGCTGGGACCACACTTTGAGAACTACCGGTCTAGGTAATAATACCACATGCTTTGAAATAGTCTTTGACTCAGAACTTTTTCTTAAACTAGACTGATCTATACTTGAGTCAATTACTAGTCTGAAATACATTCATATCATTTATGAAACTGTTAAAATATGTTAATATGTAAGTGTGCTAATTTTTTATAATCTGTTTTTTTGTATTTTGCTTTTAGGAACTCATATGTCCGGTTGAGGCATTTATGTACCAACACATGGGTAACAAGTACTAGTATCCCCATAGACACAGATGAAGAGAGACCTGTTATGTTGAAGGTAAATGTTCTTGAGTGGTTTAATTTTTAGCCATATGTTGTGTGATTAGGATCAGGGGGTGATTGACATGGTGCTTACAATCCATCTTTACCAATATTAGAGATTGTTGCAATTAATTTCATCACGTATTCATTCTGCCAGTTGCTTAGGTTGCTGAACTAAGTGGCTTGGCTGCTGGAAGGCTGTGATTCTGGAGGATGCAGCACACATACCCAAGTCATAGGAGCAGCATGTAGAGGGGCGCCTGGGTGGCTCAGTTGGTTAAGCGACTGCCTTCGGCTCAGATCATGATCCTGGAGTCCCAGGATCGAGTCCCGCATCGGGCTCCCTGCTTGGCAGGGGGTCTGCTTCCCCCTCTGACCCTCCTCCCTCTCATGCTCTCTGTCTCTCATTCTCTCTGTCTCTCAAATAAATAAATAAAATCTTTAAAAAAAAAAAAGGAGCAGCATGTAGAAGGGGGGGGAAGATTTCAGGAGTACATTCTCTCTACTCTGTTGACACTGAAGCAAAGGGCAAGTGTGAGAGGATATGGTTCTAGGTGGGCTTTGGGAACAAGGCAGGAAATGGGTGTAGAAAATCTGTGTATCCCTACAGTCTTTCATAGTGGAAGATGCATGTGGGAATTATTGTGTGTGGATGAGCTATTCCTGTCTTATACAACTGATCTGAATGGAAAAAACACATTGCAGATTGGAACTTGCCAAACAAAAGAAGATAAAGAAGCATTTGCCATTGTGTCTGTCCCGTTGTCTGAGGTCCGAGACTTAGACTTTGCCAATGATGCAAATAAAGTGCTGGCGACCACAGTTAAAAAGCTGGAAAATGGTACAATAACTCAGAATGAAAGGAGGTTAGTAACTTTTTAAATGGCTCTTAAATCATCAAGAGTCAGTTGTCAACTCTTGTGGTAAACCTCAAGTGAATGAATGACTCTAAGGGAATATTTAGAATGGTCTCCATAGCAGTACACCTGCTTCCGAATGAGCGGATCATGGTGAGTGAATGAAAATGGTGACATTAAAATCTGGTGGAATATTCACTTTTTCCATTTTAGCTTGGCTTGAAGACAGTTGTTTTTTTACTCGCCAATCTTTCCTTTTAAATGTTTCATAAATGACTTGCACTTCATTTAATATTTGGATTTAAGAGTTATAAAAGTCCTAAAAGAAGTTTTATGTTTTTGTATTCTTATTTATTCAAGACACATTGTCTGCTCCTGTACCACAAAATAAATATACTAGAAAACAATCTGCAAGGTATAGCACCCTGCCCTTATAACTCCCACAGAGAAACTGGATCCTCGATTCTTCAACTTTGGTTCTAGAGATAGTTGAGAAAGAGAATGCTACTGAGAGCTGTCAATTATATCATTCCTACTTTGTGTTGGTACTGTAAATATATTTTATCTACTCCTTCATATAGTCCTGAGATGAACATTATTCTCATTTTATGTAAGTGGGGGATTTGATCATGTGTGGTTTTAAAGCCTACATGTTTTCAGTGCACCAGAACACAAGCACTCTCTATATTTCCCTACTTGATGGTCTGCCACATACCTTTACATTTGAACAAGAAAAAGCTATTTGCCAATTTCCCAGGCATTCCTACATTGGAACTCTCATCACAGCTGGGGAGATGATAACTGGTATAAACACTTTGGAAAATAGTTTGACAGTAACTTGCAAAGTTAAAGCAATCACTCCTCATATAAGCAGAAGCATGCAATGCATGTTCTGGGACTAGCTCATTTCACATAGTGTAATGTCTTCTAGGTTCACCCATGTTGTCGCATGTGACAGGATTTCCTTCTTTTTTAAAGCTGAATAACATTCCGATGTATATGTGGGAAGGGGGGAATGAAGAGTTCTTGTTTAATAGGTATAAACTTTCATTTATACAAGGTAATCTGTTGTACGGCATTGTACCTGTAATTAACAATACTGTATTGTGCGCTTAAACATTTGTTAAGAGGGTAGATATCATAAGCGTTCTTACCACACACACACGCACACATACACACACTCCGTGACTCACCAATTCTTCTCCTAGGCTGCACGTTTTTGAACATCTGTCCAAAAGAAGCTCCTACATGTATGCACCAGGACACATGTTTAAGAATGTTCAGCCTTATTATCAACAACCCCATACTTAAAAATACATCCAATGTTCATCACCAGTTGAATAGGTGAATACAATTTTGGTAAGTTCATGTGATGGACTATAGTATAGCAATGACAATAAATGAACTACATCTATGTGTAACAACATGGATAAATCCAGTAAAATTCAGATTGAGCAAGAATTAGACATGGTTACATGCACTGTGATACTATTTGTACAATTCAAAAGCGAGCAAAATCAAATTCTATTTCTTTGGAGTGCTTAACTGCACTCCAAAGAAATAGAATGGCAGAACTCTAAAGAAATGCAAGAAAATAATTGTCACAAAAATCAGGATGGTGTTCCCCTTAGAGGGAAAAGATTCAAGGAGGCTTCTGCTGTGTTCCATTTCCTGCTCTGGGTGGTGGCTTTATGGGGTCCCCTTAGAAGTATTCCACAACTAAACATTTATGTTTTATGAACTTTTAGATGTATCTTATAATACAAAGGAACAAAAATGCAACTTGCCTTTTCCCACCCCTATCTGTAGAAAAACATCACAAATAGGCAAACAAATGGAATAGCTGTTTCTCAGCTTACTTTCTGTTCTTACCTCTGTTTTGCCCCTCACAAACGTGAATTTGAAAATAATTATTGTATATTCAATTGTACCCCAAACCTTATTGGAGAAAATAAATGAAGGCCAGAAGCTGAAACAACAGCCCTGCTCTTCTGGACTATAGACAATTAGATATCTGAGCTGGATCACAACGTGTGATGGAATCCAATGTGCAAATAGCACTTTTTATCTGCCTGTTATTTGTCAATGCTTCCTTTGGATGAATCCATTTCTTCGTCTCTGTCACTCACATATGCACAGAAATTTACTCAGCCTCACTTAAAAACTCTCCCTTGCTAATAGTAAGGTGTTTCTTGAAGAAAAGGACAAGTGAAGAGCAGATACGAGCCCTCCCCCGTTGCTGGTTGTAACCCCGAGCAAGTTGTTTGTCACTTTCTGCCAGAGAGAATCTTGACCCTCTCATGATTCTTAAAGGATGGTGTGCTGGACCCAGGGCTGACCAGGGTTCATGCATTTTTGTTTCTCCTGTTTCTTTCCCCATGTTTTAGAGTGAGAAACATCAAAGTGAAGAGAAATATGCCTGAGAAATACGAAGTTGCAATTATTGATCTTCATTTAGTAATTTTAGGAAAGTCATCTCCCATCAAAATTCATTCAAAGCTGCCTGTCAGTACAGTGGAACTTATTGGCATACTTGAATGCATTTACGTTATTTTCTCTGTTTTAGAATTCAGTATAAAATTCTTTCTGAAAATACCTCACAACTGTGACTTTTTTCTCCTCTGGAGAATGAGGTTATTATTAGATCTTCTTTTACTCAAAACCAGAAAGAATGAGACAAGGTCAGAGGGAAGGCGTTAGAATATTGCAGATCTAGCTCAAAATGTCTGTGTTGTTTGAATTCTCTCTCCTGGCTCCCCCTCTGCTCGCCCCAGGAATGGCCTCTGGAGGCGCAAGCTCCTATGCTATGCTCCAAGATCCTCAACCTCAGATATTTTTCAGTGGAATTTTCTGATCTTACCGTGCATAGTTGCACCAACAAAATAGAGAGTGTTGGGAACATATTAGGGGGTGGGAGAGGAGGTAGAATGAATGGGGGTTAACTGCTGTTCAGAGCTGGAAGAAGTGATGCATGCAATCATAAACCAGATTTTCTGCACCATGTTTTACCTCTGAGGGTCCAGAGAAAGATGTGGGCTTCCTCAGCAGCATTTATAGTTCAGAGCTGTAATTAATTCATGTTTCATGAACTCCTGGTATATGCCAGGCACGGGGACATGCAGCATGCACACACACTCATAATGAGGTAGTGAACAGCACAGACTATGGCCATGTTTTTATGCAGTTTACTGGTTTGAGGTTGGTTCTAATTCCTTGAGATAGAAACTCTCAGGATCTAGAATAGTGGTCATCTCACATGGAATCACCAGTTTGTTCATTTGTTTTTTTCAGATCAGATATCCTTGTAATTCAAAGTTAATATCTTCCTTAGCAACGTCATTTTTCCTTAAATTTTATTTGCCTGGTAGTACTATTGCTACAGTAGCTATCTTTTGTTGAGTATTTGTCTAAAGCCTCTTTTCGAATATCAGCTTATTTCAGATTTCCTGGTCATTTTGTTTTAGTAATGTCTCTCGTGAGCGGCAGAGAGCTAGATTTTATTTTTATTTTTTTATTCTTTTTAAATTTTTTTTTTAAAAGGTTTTATTTATTTATTTGACAGAGAGAGAGAGAGAGGGAACACAAGCAGGGGGGGTGGGATAGGGAGAAGCAGGCTTCCTGCAGATCAGGAAGCCCGATGCGGGGCTCGATCCCAGGACCCTGGATCATGACCGGAGCCAAAGGCCGATGCTTAACAACTGAGCCATCCAGGTGCCCCATATTTTTAAATTTTTTTAAAGATTTATTTATTTATTTGAGAGAGAGAGAGAAAGAGAGGAAGTGAGTGCACGGTGGGGGAAAGGGCAGAGGAAAATGGAGAGAGAGAGAGAATCTCAAGCAGACTCCCCGCTGAGCACAGAGCCCAATGTGGGGCTCCATCTTATGACCCTGAGATGATGACCTAAGCTGAATTCAAGAGTTGGATGCTCAATTGACCGAGCCCCCCAGGCACCCCCAGAGAGCTAGATTTTAAAAATCTAATCTGATCCCTTTCTTTTCTCCTTCTAGGTGGGCAGTTTGTTCTTTCAGTCCTCAGATTGATTTCTTGGGTCTTCAGAATGATTTGGTACTGATCTAGATGTGTTCAAGGGATAAGACAAGCATAGGGTCCCCCTACTACTCCACCATTTTAACTCCTCACCTAATTTGATCCCTTTCATCTGGAGCCCCCATCTTCCAGTAATTCTCCAAAAAGACCAACACAAAGGGAAAGAGGAGGGGTACCTGCTATATTCTCTAGCCTTTTAGAGAACACAGAGTGCTTCCTTTGGCCACGTACATGCAAATCTACAAGAAAGGTGATATTGTGAACATCGAGGGAATGGGCACTGTTCAAAAAGAAACGCCCACACATGTTACCGTGGCAAAACTGCAAGAGTCTACAACGTTACCCAGCATGCTATTGGCATTGTTGTAGACAAACAAGGGCAAGACTCTTGCCAAGAGGATTAATGCATATTAAGCACTCAAGTAGAGATAGCTTCCTGCACAGTGTGAAGGAAAATGATCAGAAAAAGAAGGAAGCAGAAGAGAAAGGTTCTTGGGTTCAACTGAAGCTCCAGGCTGTTCTGCCCAGAGAAACACCCTTTGTGAGAACCAATGGAAGGGAGCCTGAGCTGCTGGAACCCATTTCCTATGAATTCACGGCATGATAAGTATAAAAAAATAGAAGGCTTGAGGACAATAAGTAAATAAAAAAATAAAAAATCTAATCTGATAGCCTTTAAATTATTTTGCATTTAAGAAATAATGTGTTTAGGGGAGCTTGGGTGGCTCAGTCGGTTAAGCATCTGCCTTCGGCTCAGGTCATGATCTCAGGGTCCTGGGATCGAGCCCCAAGTCTGCCTCCCTACTCAGCGGGGAGTCTGCTTCTCCCTCCCCCTTCCCCTTGCTCCTTCTCTCTCTGGCTTACTCTTTCTCTCTCTCTCTCTCAAATAAATAAATAAATAAATAAAATCTTTCTCTTTAAAAGAAATAATGTGTTTGTATTTAGTCTAATTTTTTTCTTTAGTATAGCTTTTTTTCTTTTCCCTCTACTTTCTTGCTTTCTGTTAGATTGATAAAGTTTATATTTTCTCTCCATTTTTCCTTTTCCTCTACTGGTTTAAAAGCTTTAGGTCATGTTGCTAATCTTTAGCAATTGCCTTTAAGTTCTTGTCATACATTTTAACTGCATAACTGCATATTCTTTCCTATAAAATTTGAAGCTATTAGATATTTATTTCTTCTGCTCATGAGAGAAAAGCACCTTCTGCTCATGGGAGAAAATGCACTGATACTGTCTCATCTTCCTTGGAATATTTGTCTAGAACCATAGTTCTGTGTTATTTTTTTTCATTTAAAATTTTTATTTTATAATAGTTGATATCTACAAAGGAGTATATGTATCCTATAAATTATGATATATTATCTTTTTAAAATTTTTATTTCTAATAATTATTTTTACTATGAATTGTATTTCTTGATTCTCTTCTGCTTGCTATCTTCTGCTTGTTTTTATTTCTTGCTTCTCATTTCTTCTCTCTGGGTTCATTTTTCTTTTTGTTGAAATTTATTTAAAGTCATTCAGTAGGGTCTATGGGTTATAAATCTTCTGAATTTTTAAATATATGAAAATATATTTATTTTACTGCCACTCTTAAGTGCTACTTTAACTACATATAGAATGTTAGCTTGACAGTTATTTTCCTTTAGGATTTTAAAGTTATAATGTAATTATTTTCAGACATATTTTGTATTCATTAAGAAGTCTTTTGCTGATAGACTTTTTACTTTTTTGACCTTTTTTCTTTGCTTTTTGTTAATTTTGTACATTTTTTCTTTGTGTTTGATGCCCTGAAGTTTTACTCCGGTGTGTTTACAAGGAAATTTTTAATGCATTTTTTAAAAAATTGAGGTATGGTTGGCATACAACATTATATTAGTTTCAGGTGTACAACATAATTATTTGATATTTGTGTATATCATGAATGATCACCGCATTAAGTCTAGTTAACATCTGTCACCGTACAGACTTAGGGAAATTTTTTTTCTTGTGATGACAGCTTTAAAGATTTACTCTCATAGCAACTTCCAGATATATCATACAGTATTATTAACTATTGCTGCTATCTGTACATTACACCCACAGGACATTTTTTTATAACTGGAAGTTTGTACCTTTTGACTTTCTTCACCCATTGCACTCGCTCCCTACCCTTCACCTCTGGCAACCACCAATCTGTTCTCTGTATCTATGAGTTCATTAAAAAAAAATTTTTTTTAACGTAAGGAAGTTTAATTTTTTTTCCACCTGACTTTTAGGTATGCTTTTACTCTGTATACTTATATCTTTCTTTAATTCTGAAAAATTTTCAGCCATTTCCTTTCAAATGCTACCTCTTTATCTTTTCCCTCTTTGCTCTCTCTCTTAGAACTCCTATTAAATGTATGTTGGACCCTCTTAATTCATCCTCCTAATCCCTTAACTTTCTTTTTATAATTTTCCTTTTTAAATCTCTCTGTGCTCCTTTCTGGATTGACTTTTTTGATACTGTCTTACAAATCACTAATTTTTCTTAGAATGCGTGAAGAATAGTTTACCTCCATGAATTAGATTTTTATTTAAATGATTATAATTTTATTTCTCAGGTTTCTCTTGGTTCTTTTGTGTATCCACCTGTTCATTTGTATCTGCCTTTTTAAGATATGTTTGTCTTTTTCGTATATAAATACAAACTTTCTTTATCTCTTTGGTGATTGAAAAAGCTTATTTAAAAGTTATTTTGAAATTGTTCTGTTACTTGCATTTTGTTGGTAATGAATTGGCCTCTTGATATTTTTTTTTTAAGATTTTGTTTATTTATTTGACAGAGAGATAGAGAGAGAGCACAAGTAGGCAGAGAGGCAGGCAGAGGGAGAGGGAGAAGCAGGCTCTCCGCTGAGCAGGGGGCCCGATGTGGGGCTCAATCCCTGGACCCTGGGATCATGACCTGAGCCAAAGGCAGCTGCTTAACCAACTGAGCCACTCAGGCACCCCTCTTGATTTTTTTTAAAAGATTTATTTATTTATTTGAGAGAGAGAGCCCACAAGAGAGCACAAGTTGGGAGAGGGGCCGAGGGAGAGAATCTTCAAGCAGACTCCCCACTGAGCACAGAGCCCAACACGGGGCTCGGTCCATGACCCATGAGATCATGACCTGAGCCAAAATCATGAGTCGGACACTTAACTGACTGAACCACCCAGGCACCCTGGCCTCTTGATTTTTACATATGATGGGTCTGGCTTCACGTCCATTTTCATCATGTGCTTTGGAATTTGAATATGCAGGCTCTTCTTAGGTGGGTGGTTTTTGCTTTTCCTTTCTCTACATTTGCTTATCTCCTCTATCAGTTTCGTGGTTGCCTCCACTTGGCACGTCTCAGCTAGTTCAAAGCCAGATCTGAAATTGAGGACTAAGAGTCCATGTCTTATGGTAATTTGATGCTCAGCAGGTGGTGAGGTCCAGTCCTGTCTTGAGTTTTCTCTCTTCCTCCTACCACCGCATAGCCAGAGCTGAAAAGAGGCCACCAAGGTTTTAAGGTTCTTTTAAGAGGTGGAAAATCCCTGCTTTAATATCTGCTTTTATATCTTCAGCTTAGTTCCCTACCATGTGCTTTCAGTCCCAGTTATCTTACAAGGATTGAACAGTATCCTTGCTTATCGCCATGTTTTTCTTATTTTGTTCCTAATCCACAAAGCGTCTTATTTTCTTAGGTATATCTTTTAAAAAATGTATTTTATTTGTCATTGCTGCATATGACAAAGTCTCACAAAAAGGTTTTAGTACAAGCAAATTAATAAGATTGAGTGAATTAGTAGGACCAAACCACTTCTGAGTATAGAAGTGGAGTTTGATCTAAACTGAAAAAACCCAGTTGCTTTGCCACAGATGGGGTGCTTGAGGTGAAAAGCGGGGGGGAAAGGGTTTCAACAGTTTCAGAGGTTAAGAGACAAGACTGGTTTTCTTGCCTTCCATTGCCCAATCAGAGGAGCCAGGTGGTGTAAGCAGGGCTAATGTATAGTGATCCTCCATTAAGACTGTTAATTGTCTTGATCATCATTCCAGTAACTGTCCCCCATTTCAGGGCATTTGGAAGACTTTGAAGCAGAGTGATTTGTAGTTGTCCCACAGTTGTGCTTTCTTAGATGTCTAATCATCGGAACACACTTAACTTGAAACAGGAGAAAGAGAATATTAATAATTTTAAAAGAAAATACATATATTTATGGACTTAGAGACTGGACTTAGAGACTGAACAGATAGCAACTGAAGTTCAACTTCATTTCAATTGGTTGAAGAAACCTGAGCTCAAAATAATTTTTATTTTTAGGAATACCAGAATGACTTGGAAGATATTAAGTCACAATTTCAAAAGAAATTCACACCACATTTCAATGCACATGAATCATAGTTGACATTTCTGTGGTTGCCCCGAAAGGTTATGTGAGTGAATCCTACACAGGCACATTTTCAAAAAGACACAGATTGGGTTAAAATTTAAAATAGGTACCCCAAGAAAACATAGAATCTCTGGAATGTTGGAGTGGAATTTATGATTCCTGGAAATAGGCTGAAATTTGGCTGTAGGTGGCTAAATTCTGGATTAGGCCTTGTCCACTTGGTTCCAAGAAAGTTACATTCTCTTTTAGGAGGTAAATCTGGAGACAGATCCTCCATGTAATGTGCTTCTCTTCTCTCCATGCTGCCAATAAGCCAAATCAAAAGCTGTGAAAAAAAAAAAAAAGTGCTCAAGAAGGTGTGTAGATGAGAAAGTGATTTATTTCCAGGTCAGTCTCTGTTTCATGAAGCTACCAAACTTTAAAAAGAATGTCACTTTTTTTTCCCTTTGTTATGGAACCCAGAGATTGTAAAAAGAAAAAAGTTTTTGTTGCATTTTTGATGCTGGCACGAGGTTTTTGTCCACTTTTTTTCATGTATCTGTGTATAAAAAATTCTGTCCATTGTTTACTGTGAAATTAAGTATTACATTTTGAGGTAAACAAAAGAATTTGTATTGCTTGATAAACTATTAGCTTGTAAATTTAAAAGGTTTCTTTTCCTCAATTAACTTAATGGACCAATAAACCTATGAAAGATGCTTTCTTTAAAAAAAAAAAAATCTGGAGACAGATCAAAATGTTCCCTAACTGAATACATTCTACACTTTTCTGGATATGTTGAATCTCTTATAGTGTAATTTTCTTATTGATGTGATCATGATTGATCGTGCTAATAATAGTGAATGATTGTGCTGAGCTATATGGATACATATATGTATACATATTTGCTGGACAAAATTTTTCAAAAAATTAAAACAAATTTAAAAATTCATATAGAACATGATAAAGAGCAGACAGGAAGGAGGAAGAAGGTAGCTAAGGGAGGAAGGGTTTTCAAGATACTTCAGGTTCTAAATGCCACTGAAGTTCAAGTAATAGTTAAAATAATAACTAAAATGTAGAGTTAAAGGTGAATGTGTGTATGATTTTTGAATGCTATTTTTATAGATCAGGTAATAGTTCAAGAACAGTTCATTTTTTTATTATTTAAAACAATTCTTTAAGATTTTATTTATTGGGGCTCCTGGGTGACTCATTCGGTTAAGCATCTGCCTTTGGCTTGGGTCATGATCCCAGGGTCCTCGGATCCAGCCCCATGTCGGGCTCCTTGCTCAGTGGGGAGCCTGCTTCTCCCCTGCCTGCCGTCCCCCCTGCTTGTGCTTGCTCTCTCCCTCTCTCTCTCTGTCTGTGTCAAATAAATAAATAAAATTTTTTTTTAAAGATTTTTATTTATTTGACAGAGAGCGAGCACAAGCAGGAAGAGTGGCAGGCAGAGGGAGAAGCAGGCTTCCCGCTGAGCAAGGAGCCCCATGAGGGACTCGATCCCAGGATCCTGGGATCATGATCCGAGCCGAAGGCAGTCGCTTAACCTTAACCAAACTGAGCCACGCAGGCGTCCCTAGCTTAAGAATAGTTTAGAGCAGCTGATTGCTTGTGCTGAATCTGCTCACAGATAATTTAGGTTTTTCCTATTCTGTTCATTGGAGATGTAGAAGTGTGGTAAGGATTAGGAAATGTAGTTTGAGCCAATAATAGAAAAATAATTTGAATTTAGAAATTTAGAAATTGCGCTGTTCTCCCTTAAGCAGAAATACTCTTCTTTGCTGCTCAGTCATAGAAAAGGATCTGGTGGTGTTAGCCTATCAACTCATCTCCTCTTGGGGCTCATGTGGCTTTATCTCATAATTGTCTTTGCAAATACTTGATTAGAAACTCGAGGCAGGAGTGGGGGCTGGAGGAGCTGGAGAAGGCATGTTCTTTGTAAAGATTTAGGTAAATGTTAACTGAATTAGATATTTTGTCGATGAAAGAATTTCTATTACAAAATACTCTCTGTGTTCCAATATTTCAGTCCTTAGTGTTTATTGAAAAAAAAACCATTTTCTAAAATTAGAGTAAAATTTCCTCTTCGTTTTATGACAGGTTTGTAACCAAATTATTGGAAGACCTCATCTTCTTTGTGGCTGATGTACTTAATAATGGACAAGAAGTTCTGGATGTGGTTATCACTAAGCCAAACCGAGAACGTCAAAAATTAATGAGGGAACAAAACATACTGTCACAGGTGAATGTTTTCATGTAGTACATTTGCATATTTAATTTTTTTGAATTATAGCATCAGAAAGTCCTTGTGTTCGTTAACTGTTGCTGTGTAACAAATTACCCCAAGACTTTCATGGCTGAAAACAGCAGATACTTGTCTCACAGTTTCTGTGGATTAGGAATCTGGGAGTGGCTCAGGTGGGTGGTTCTTGCTCCGAGTCTTTCACAAGGTTGCAGTCAAGGTGCTGGCTGGGGCTGCAGTCATCTCAGGCTTGAATGGGAAATGATTCACTTCCCAGTGCACTCCCCACCCCCCTCAGTAAGACTTGCCTCAAGACTCAGAAGCTTCTCTCCTTAGAAATGCGGGGTCCAAGAGAGAACGAGGGAGGCCACCTAGATGGAAGCCACAGTCTCTTTTATAACTTAATCTGAGAAGTAACACCTCATTAGTTCTCCTGTGTTCTATTAGAAGGGAGTCAGTAGACCCAGCCCACGCTCAAGGAGACAGGATTGCATAAGGGTGTGAATCCTAGGAGGCCGGGATCCCTGGGGCCATCTCAGAGACAGCCTCCCGCAGATCTCTCACAAAACCTGCAGGGTCAGACTATCTCCAGGAAATGTGTTGGAATAATTTTCTAGGTAGAATTTCCAGGATAACTTGGGAAGTGCCATCTCCATCTATTTCCTACTTCTGTCGCTCTCTTCCCTAGGAAAGTAGGGCAGTCTATCCATCAGCTCACAAGTGCTCTATATAATATTCTAGTTTTTTTCCTGGAAGTTTAGAGCTGTACCTATACTATGTCTTTCTGAAATTGTTCATAACATACCAGTAAATTAATTCACTTCCTGATAATATGCGTATATGGGCATGCCTACCTTTATGTGTTTTTTTTATTCAGTTAATTGCTGTACAAAGTAATGGTCTTCTGCATTAATTGTGAACTCAAGAGAGATACTTAAAAAATAAAAAATCGTGTTATTAATATACGTGTTCTTGTGGAGTTGGGAAAGGAGAACAGTAGACATATTACCAATTAATATTCTATAGCTGATTGTCTGAAAATATAAAATCAACATTTCTCTCAAAAGAAAATAAAGGTTGCAAATCTAATGAGACAGAGGCTTTTCTGACGTTAGCATTCTTTTGTATAAAACATTTGATTTCAAGGACTTTTAGGACCTTGAATGATTTATTAATATTATTTTAACCAACATATGCCTAATCTTTCAGTATTATAAATATAAAAGTATAAAATACAAAATTCAAGGTGTAGTGAATATAAAATTATTGAAGTAACGTCAATTTGTCTTGCATTTCAGGAGCTACAAAAGATGATTCCTTTCTATTTTGCTTTCTTGTATTAATACCCATGCCCTTGTATGGGTGCTCTTTCATAGACAATTTACTCATCCTACCAGCTCATCCCTGGATGACCTTACCTGCTGTCCTGCTGCCTAAAAGATTTAGATTCCTCAATGCTTTTTAAATATTTCCCAGCTGCTAACCTTGGTATAATGTGAGTCATTACGTACCACCAGTTGCCCATGTTGCTCTCGATTTATTTGAATCCTGATACATTCATTGATTTGGCGACATCTTTATGTACCAAGAACAATAAATGAACTCTTTCCGAAAGAGGTTTAGAAGCAGTACTTGGAGGTGATTTTCTGATGTCAATTTCAGATGAAAAGTAAACGTTTTCTTTATATTATTTTGATTTTAGAAAGTTATGGAACACAGTAGAAGTAATTATAAAGCCTACAGAAATGAAACTATTTTTAGTTCATTTGAATATGTTCATGTAATTTGGTACAACCGACATCTTTATATTTTTTAATTTATTTTATTTTTTTAAAGATTTTATTTATTTGAGAGAGAGAGAAAGAGAGAGCACGAGCAGGGGGAGGAGCAGAGGGAGAGGGAGAAGCAGACTCCTTGATGAACAGGGAGCCTGACGCGGGCCGACCCCTAAGATCATGACTTGAGCCGAAGGCAGATGCCCAACTGACTGAGCCACCCAGGCATCCCTATATTTCTTATTTTAATAAAATGTAATTTCTAAACAAAATTAAGTATTTTATTTAAATGTTTTTGTCAATTTAGTGAATCCTTTAAATGGTATTTTTTTGTTTCTTAATATGTTGGTTCTGTATTCTAAATCTCCTTTTTCCTTTATATGAATTCTACTCAAATATTACAGAAGTGCTTTTGAGTCAATGTACTTATTTGTAAAACATACACCTCCATTCATCAGAATAGGTGGTTGTTTTTTTTTTTCCTGATAGGTATTTGGTATTCTTAAAGCACCCTTTAAGGAGAAGGCAGGAGAAGGCTCAATGCTGAGACTTGAAGATCTGGGGGACCAAAGATACGCTCCCTACAAATATATGCTGAGGCTGTGTTACCGTGTGCTGAGACATTCACAGCAGGACTACCGGAAAAATCAGGTTGGAGGCCACCATCTGTGTCTCTGCTTAACATTTTTGTTAAACATCTTTGCCTCTGTTTAGCATTTCAAGTAAGGGCAAGGTTCTTTGGTTACTGTTCTAAAATACATAAAGTAGGAATGGGAATTTCCACTCTGTAATGAAATATGCAAAAACGACCTGTAAGTATTTTGTGCTGACATATGTATTTATTCTTCCGTGTACAATTAGAATCTTTGAGGGAAGATGTCTGAGGTCTTCGTGCATGGTATTAGCTTTTGCTAGGCAGGAGGCATGCTGGATGTGTTATATAAAGAGGAGGGAGATATTCCTTGATATTTCTAGGAACATGTGAGGTTCTGCATCGTCACGTGTAGGCCAAAGAGTTCCTTGTCTGGTGGTGAAGATTGGCAGGTACTATCTGAAACATAAGGGAGAGGCAAAATGGGGACATGAGAGAGAAAAGGCAGCATTATGGGAATTCAGAAGAGACAGAGCTCAGTGTGGCTGGGGGAGCCCAAGGAGGGTGCTTGGAGCGGGAAGCATTTGAGGAGGATGAGACTTTTTCTTTCTTTTTTTTTTTTTAGATTTTATTTATTTATTTGACAGAGAGAGAGAGAGAGACGCAGCAAGAGAGCAGGGGGGAGTGGGAGAAGGAGAAGCAGGCTTCCCGCTGAGCAGGGAGCCCGATGTGGGACTTGATCCCAGGACCCTGGGATCATGATCTGAGCCGAAGGCAGATGCTTAATGACTGAGCCACCCAGGCGCCCCGAGACTCACTTTCATAAATTGTATGGGAACAGGAATTTCAGTGAAGAAGGGTCTATGAAGAGAGTGCTGGATGCTAGAAAGGGCACTTTTGTCCCAAGATAGTCCTAACTGTAGAGGACAGGAAACCTAGGGCTATAGCTAAAAGTTGCCAACGGCAAGTGAAATTTCTTTTAAATCTCCTTTTTATCTTAAAAATACACAGCATTTTGCAGTGTGTTTAATAATATACATTTGTTTAATATAAAATTGTTTAAAACTAATTATCGTATCCTAAATTAGCATCCTGTGTTTCTCTTAGCCAGTTTGAGAGAAGAGTGTGGACTCAGTAAGTTTTGTTGATTAGTTTAGTGGGAGAGAGGGTGGTTGAGGCAGGTCGGGCTGAACCACATAGGCCAGGATGTCAGGCCTAGAGAGTGGCATTTATTTGGGAGTAGTCAGTAGTGTTTACTGAGTGCTTACTTCCTACCAGCCTCAGTTCTAAGCACTTTTCATAACTTAACTCAGATAATACTGAGTTAAGATGAGGAACTGAGGCACAGAGAGGTTAAATAACTCGCCGAAGATTACACAGTGCTAACTGACACTGGAGCCAGGATTCAAACCCAGACTCTTAATCATCACACTGTGCCTCTTGGTAGTTTGAAAGTCTTTCGACAAGAAAAAAGAATCCGCTTTAAGAAAAATCTGTTAAAATATATTGGCTTTGAAATTCTATTTCAAGATTGAAAAAAGGTCTAAAAAGAATATGTAAAACAGACTCGTGAGAAGATAAATAATATGGCAAGGAGCAAAAGAGTGAGGAAGGGCACAATATAAACAAATCCTTAAAGACTTTTGAATATAATCCTATTATAAACAGCCTTCCTTGCAATTGGAAATACTGCCATTGGAATTCTTTCCCCCAGCTTCCCTGCATTCCATTAAAATGGAAGAAGAATCACGTTCCAGGACATTAAATGGTGGACCTTCAAGCACTCGGAGAATCAACGTTCCAGAAGCCGCCCAGTATTAAGGCTCATGTTATTCTGTGGGGGTCTGAGGTGGAGATGGGGGCTAGAGGTTGCTCAGTGTATGCCACCTAGCCTCATCTGTCTTCTTGGGTCTGGAAATATCTACTTTGCTAGATAGGCCACCACTCCACACACACAAGCAGTACCATGTTAGAGAGATTGAATCAACTGAAAAAACCAACAAGTCTACAGAATTTACCTGGTTCTCTGAGTCCCACGGGCTCACATTGTATGCCATTCTTTTTTTTTTTTTTTTTTAAGATTTTATTTATTTATTTGACACAGAGAGAGAGATAGCGAGAGCAGGAACACAAGCAGGGGGAGTGGGAGGGGGAGAATCAGGCTTCCTGCTGAGCAGGGAGCCCGATGCGGGGCTCGATCCCAGGACCCTGGGATCATGACCTGAGCCGAAGGCAGACGCTTAACGACTGAGCCACCCAGGCGCCCCTTGTATGCCGTTCTTAATTGTGCTCAGCCTCTGGAGGGGTCCCAGGGCCCTCCTTTCTATAGCACTGCCCTGGCTTCAGTGCCTGATCTCCTTGGGTTTGGTTGTTCAGCTAGTCCTTGGTAGATTCCCTGGGCAGCACATCTTAACTGATGTCCTTTCTTCATCTGGCACACCAAAATTTTCTCACTCCTTTTAGTTTTAGCTGAGGACTCCTGTGCCTAGTGTGCTGAGATGTGTGCAATTTCTCCTCTGAAAACATTCATCCTTCTGATAAGTGGAAACACACACACACACACACACACATTCAGCTCCTATAATTATTCCTCTTCTTTGTTCTTAGTTCACCTGACCCAGGCACATCACTACTCTGGGTAAATGATTATTCACTTTAGGGGACCTGCTTTTTGGTTTCTTTAGAGCATATGACTGTGGCGGGCACTCTTTCTCTCTTTTGGGATGTCTTCCCAAGGCATAGATAATTGAGCTGACAAAAGAGTAGAAGAATCACCAGCATCCACTGAGGGTTAGATTTTGTTTTCCCTTATGTTCTCATGCATGCTCCAGTTCAATCTCAGTGAGGGTTGAATAATGTTTTTCTCATTTCTTTTGAATCAGGAATGCTTTTGTTAAGCATAGAGTAGCTTTCTGATATTTTTAGAGCATGATTTTAAAATATAAGTAGAAATACTTTCTACTTTTTGCATAATTACCTTGTTTTCCTTCAGCCTCATCTATATTGTATAGAGTCCTAAGAGGGAGTTCTTTTGTGATTTAGTGCTAACCCAAGTCTTTAAGGTTGAGTGTCTGCTTATTATTATTTATAGAATTTGGTGACAACCTCTAAATTGATTTGATTTTTTATCAGTATCTTGATCTATTTATCAAACACCTTGGAGGTTTGCCTTATACTGGGGTATGATTACAATAGTCATAAAAGAGTGTAAATCAATACATGTCTTTAAAGTGATACACTAACAGAAGACATTTACTTTACTTAAATGGATACCCAATATAAAGGTATCATTTTGAGAGGCCACAAAATCACTGCTTAGAATATAATTAGATTTGTGCAACCTGTATCATTTTCAAGGAGTAGCTAGGTTCCAGTATATTTTACCTAAGGCAAAAAATACTTTCTAATCAGTAAGTTTGTCCATCATAGAACCAGAGATACATTCCCAAGGAGAATCCCCAAGAAGCTGAAGTGAGAACTATGGATTGTGGAAGGGGTTAGTTAAGCTTACCAGGTCTATCTATGGTTGTGTGGGATTCTTGCTTGTACACAGAATACAGGACATGAGCAATAGTGGCTTGGAATATAGGAGAGTCAGTGTGAAGAATGAGGAGCAGATTAAATCATGCATGATTGAAACTCCCAGTGGCTTTTTCTTGCTCTCAGAATAACATTTTGCTCCTTTACCCTCGCTCGCAAGGACCTACCTCTCCAACTTCAGCTCTTGTTTTCTTTTTACTTACTACCCTGTAGCTACACTGGCCACCTTTGTCTATAGAACACAAAGAGTGTGGTTCCACTGCCTACCTAGATTTTTCTCCTCCTCATGGCTGCCTTCTTTTGATCATTCCCTTCTTTTTCATCCCAGCTCAAATATCACTTCTTTAGTGTCTACCCCATATGAAGTTGCCACCTTTCCCCATCCCTTTGTTTCATTTCACTTATTAACATATAAAAGGATCATATTTATTATCTAATTTACTGCCTTTTTTTTCACACTGGGAGGTAGGCTTCATGAGAACTCACCTATCTTGTTTACCACCGTATGTCTAGTCTCTCAAACAGCCTGGAATGTAGTAGGCTTTCAAGAAGTATTTATGGGATGAATGATCTGGTCAATAAAGTGATTGATTAATCATATTATCTTGTTTGATAGCTTTTTAGGATAAAGAGTGGTATGGAATTTTATCTTTATTTTTAAAAAGAAGATTTAACAGATTGGGACATGTACAAAAAAGAAATCGCTTCAAGTCAGCCTGGGATCTTCATGCGACTGTATAGCTCTCATGCCTCATGAACAAAATTTCAGAGAGTCATTTTCTTTCTGTAATTATGATACAGTCAGTGGTTATAACTTTTAGTGTGAGTTAGAAGAAGGGCCTCTGTTAGGCTGGTAAAATTTACCATGTCGAAAGAAATTATTATTTTAACTAGGTTTATTTTTGTTTTTCCCACTTATGCTTTCAGAGTATAAGCACCCACATTGAATATTTCTAGGTATATAATTTTCTATTATAATTTAAATTAGGCATATGCTCATATGTTTTAATTTCCTTTCTCAAAAAGCCATATTTCTTGAAGGATTATTGCTTTTCTTTTGACAATGCATTTGAGTTTTTCTGTTATGAATAAATTAATCGATGTTGCTGACTCTAATAGAACCTGTTATTTCTAAGCTGTTTGGCAGCACATTCTGACAGTCTTTCTTCTTTGCAGGAATATATTGCTAAGAATTTCTGTGTCATGCAGTCCCAGATTGGCTATGATATTTTGGCAGAAGATACCATCACAGCTTTGTTGCACAACAACAGAAAACTACTAGAGAAACATATCACAGCAAAAGAAATAGAAACATTTGTCAGTTTACTCAGGAGAAATCGTGAGCCAAGGTTTGAAGTGGTTCATGTAGTATTCTTTACTAGTGGGAATATTGTGCTTTATTTTTTGTTTTTTTTTTTGCAAAAAAGCTTTTTGCTTTATTTTTAGAATGTTTTAAAAGTTGGAATTCTTTTTCTTTAAGATTTATTTATTTAAAGGAGAGAGAGAGTGAGAAGAGTGAGAAAGAGAGAGAGAGAGAGACCGCTTGAGTGGGGGGGGGAGGGGCAGAGGGAGAGAGAGAGAGACTTCAAGCCGACTCCCTGCTGAGGATGGAGCCCGATGCAGGGTTTGATCCCATGACCCTGAGATCATGACCTGAGACGAAATCAAGAGATGGACCCTTAACTGACTGAGCCACCCAGGTGCCCCATAAAAGTTGAAATTCTTTCATATCACTAACTTTCATGGACAAAACTATATTGGGTTTGCTGTTACAATAATTATGTATCATAGAGTTATTACCTCACAGGAAATGAAAACCTTTTATAGACATATTTAAATATAAGTGACTTTCATTCTGATCATTTATGTTTTTATAGTACTTCTAGTTTTTCAAAATCTATTCATGTACATTGTCTCATTTAAGCCCTTGTACATTTCCATGAGGTAAGCTGGTTGCATATTATTATTTTGTTATCAATATATTATATTATTGTAAATTATTATCCACATTTTTAGAGATGAGAAAACAGAAGCCTAGATAGCAACTTGTCCAAGAATACCCCAATAGTAAGGAATATTACTATAATATCATAATTACTTATTACTAATATTATGGTAATATTCCTTACTATTGGGGTATCCCATCAAATTTACTTTCTATTGCACCATGCTGCTTTATCTGGGAGAAATGAATATAGAAAAGTCAAGCAGACTGACAGTTTTCTTTACTAATTAGCACAGCAAATGAATGTTAGAAGGTTGAAATGGGCCTTTGACTCAACTAGGCCATGCTCACTTTTGTTGACTGTGTGCTGTTTTCCTATTTTACGCGGTACAACATTAGCTTTCATCTGCTTTTGTTTTGTTATGTGTTCTTGGATAGTCTCATTTTAAGGCAGATAAATGATTTTCTAAACATAATAAGTCACAGTGCTATGGGAGGAATATCACCAAATAAATAGAAGCAAACTTATCTCCTTTTTTGAAACAAGGTTTGTATTAAACACAAATAATTGGATGTTTAATTTGCTTCTAATGATGCAGTAGATAAGCAACATATTAAAAAATGTTGCGTGGAGGTATTAGAAATAAATCTAAAAACTTACTTGCATTATATCCCCAAGGATATTTTTATTGTGATATTGTATGAAGTGCCTTTTCTTAGTGTTCAATTTATTTTTTTTCCTCTTGCCAGGTTTTTGGATTATTTATCAGATCTGTGTGTATCTAATACCACTGCTATACCTGTAACTCAAGAACTCATCTGTAAATTTATGTTGAGCCCAGGCAATGCAGACATTCTCATTCAAACTAAGTAAGCCCAGATAGGGGAGGAATCTTCTTCTGTTCATTATTTGTAAGCATTGTAGCTCCTGTCGTATTTGTGAGTTAGCTTCTTAATTGATTTTGTATGTATAATTTATTTCAAGGCTGGTCTCAATGCAAGTAGACAACCCCATGGAGAGCTCCATCCTTTCAGATGACATTGATGATGAAGAAGTTTGGCTCTATTGGATTGACAGCAACAAGGAACCTCATGGCAAAGCTATCAGGCACCTTGCTCAAGAAGCAAAAGAAGGCACCAAAGCTGATTTGGAAGTTCTTACCTATTATAGGTAAAGAATCATAATTGTCAATATTACTTATTCATTGAGAGAAGATTCTCTGAAACCTCTAAAAGTCAGGTATCTATGAAGAGGAAATTTAAAAAGTCATGTCAAAACTAAGGTAGCTGAAATATTTAACATTATTTA
Organism: Mirounga angustirostris; assembly: GCF_029215605.1. Taxonomy (NCBI): domain Eukaryota; kingdom Metazoa; phylum Chordata; class Mammalia; order Carnivora; family Phocidae; genus Mirounga; species Mirounga angustirostris. Next base: position 79,441,097 of record NW_026991713.1, read on the forward strand.
AAATATTCAAAATAAAAGTGAACATCTGTGTTTTCTACCTATACAACTTGCGATTTTCTGACTTTTTCACTAATTTGGAATTGGTGTGCAGCAGAGGGCTTTTTCCTGTTATTGATTGGTATTAGATGAGAGACATGTTGGGACCACGGTGTTGGACTTGAGGGATGGAGCTGAGCTGGGTGTGTTGATCCAGCTGCAGAGGTGGCCCAGGAGAAAGTTAGCCAGTAGGAATGTAGATAGTGCTTATGAATATGTGGTGACCTAGGGTTGGAGAGAAGCTGCTATCTATAGTTATGAAAGTTCGGTGGCGGCACTTGGCAGCAGAAGTTGCCATGGTAGTTGCTGGTGGTCAGTATGCTGGGAGCAAGAACCTAGCTGGTGTCTTTGAGTTTAAGGTATCAAAACCTCTGAAAGACGCCCTTGGGAAATGTTGGGCCCAAATGACAGGAATCTGAGAAAGGCCGAGCGTGGCTCGTGTTCCTCGTTTCTATAGGTATCCCAACAGAGCCAAGGCTAATTCTTGATCTCAGAGGCTCTTGAATCCAAGTGTAACTGATGCCATTTGGATGGGTCACATTTGGTTTGGGAACCGAGTGGATCTGAAGTTAGAGTGTAGCTAGATATTAGGGCCGGAGCTAAGTGGGAATGGGAAACCGAGAGATGGTTTTGTGTGAGCGGTTTGTTATCCATAGCCCTCAGGCTTAGTGTATTTGTAATCCTAGGAAATCAAAAATGGAGAGCCCAATGCCACTTTCCTCCAGACAACATGTTACTGGAACAAGTAAGAGAAATTGTAACTTGAACAGACATAGAGACAATTTCATGTATTTGCTGTCATTTGATTACTTCACTCACTACCAAAAAAATTCGACTCCAGTGTCACGAACACTTGGGAATTTCGGTGTTGTATAAAAGTAGATAGTAGATACTGACTGATACTGTTTAAGAACTTTATCAAGAGGGGTGCCTGGGTGGCTCAGCCGCTAAGCGTCTGCCTTCGGCTCAGGTCATATCCCAAGGTCCTGGGATCGAGCTCCGCATCGGGCTCCCTGCTCCACGGGAAGCCTGCTTCTCTCTCTGTCAAATAAATAAATAAAATCTTTAAAAAAAAAAAAAGAACTTTATCAAGAGAAGACAAATAATGTAGTATGTTTCATATTTTTAAGGTACCAGCTAAACCTCTTTGCAAGGATGTGCTTGGATCGCCAGTATCTGGCCATAAACCAGATTTCTATGCAGCTCTCGGTGGATTTGATCCTGCGGTGTGTGTCGGATGAGAGCCTGCCATTTGACCTCCGGGCGTCTTTTTGTCGCCTCATGCTCCACATGCATGTTGACCGGGATCCCCAGGAGTCTGTGGTGCCTGTTCGCTATGCCAGGCTCTGGACCGAAATTCCCACAAAGATCACAATTCATGAGTATGTTTGGAAACATTTCCTGAGCACTTTCAATTCCATAGATGAACTCAAAATCAAATGTCTTTAATTTTGAAGTGAGATATATGGAAGGGCCTTTCTGTGTTCTAACTCAAGTTGTTAGTCTTTTTTTTTTTTTTACTGCTTTTATTTTTTTATTACTTTTTTAAGTTTTTATTTTAATGACAGTTAGTTAACATGCAGTGTTATATTAGTTTCAGGTGTACAATATAGTGATTCAGCACTTCCATACATCACCCTGTGCTCATCATGACACGTGCACTCCTTCCTCACCATCAACCTATTTAACCCCCTACCCCCCAACCCAGGTTGTTAGTCTTTCAAATACAAATAAGATACTCTTTTTGGAGAGTAAAATAACAGCTCTTGATAATAGAAACGTCATTCTGGAGATCAATAAGCAGAAATTGTATTTATAATAGGAGTAACAATTTTTTAAGTGCTTAATATTATGGTAGAAACATCTTGAAGGGTTAACTAAGTTACCTAAACTTAAGAAGCTGGGAGATTAAAGTATATATATTCTCTTATTTTTGAATGATTTCAATCAATTTAACTTGCATCATATTCTTTCTTTCTAGATATGATTCTATAACAGACTCTTCCAGAAATGATATGAAGAGGAAATTTGCGCTGACAATGGAATTTGTTGAAGAATACTTGAAAGAAGTTGTAAATCAGCCATTTCCTTTTGGGGATAAAGAAAAAAACAAACTGACATTTGAGGTATTTTATAAAAACAATTCATTTGTGAAGTTATTCAGTTTTCCCTGTCAAAAATTAGATATATTGAGCGTCAAAGATTTTTTCCCCTCTAATATTTAGGATGTTTTGGTAACTGGATAGTTTAGTTGATAAAGGTATGATTCCCTCTGCCATTGATTAAAAGATAGATTTGATGCTTTAATTAGACCTGATGTCTAATATAAAATATTCTATTTATAATTACCGGTTACCTACTGTTTTCCTGGATTTTGGGGGTTTTATTTATCTGTGTAAATTTTATTGCATTTCATGAACAAAGACAATTTGCATACATTGTAATTTGTTTGGATACATTTTTTTCTCTGATCTCCATGGAAGTGAAATTTTTAGCTTCATTAAACTGAATTGGAATACCTTTGATCTTAATATCATTTGGGGGATATAGTGACAAAACTAGAGAAAAGATGCCATTACTTGACACCTGGTGTATTAGGTATCTACTGGTGTATAAGAGATTACCTCCAAACTTAGCCCAAAGGAACAAGCACTTATTATTTTACAGTATCTATGGGTCAGGAATCTGGAAATGCATGGTTAGGTGGTTCTGGCTCAGGGATTCTCATGAAGTTGTAATCAAGCTGTTGACTGGGGTTGCAGTTATTTCCAGCTAGATGACCTGCTGCTAAGCTCACTCATGCGTTTCTTGGTGGCCGTATCTCCTTGCTGGCTGTTGGCCAGAGGCTTCATCTTTTTGCCAGGTGGGGCTTTCCACAGGCTGCCTGTGTCTTTATGGCATGGTACCCAGAGCAAGCCACTAGAGAGAGAGAGAGAGAGCCCAAGATGGAGCTTGCAATCTTCTCTAACCTAATCTTGGAAGTGGAATGCTATTACTTCTGTTGTATTCTGTTTGTCACATGGACCATCCTTGGCTCAGTGTGAAAAGAGACCATACTTTGGGGACCATGCTGGAAGCTGGCTGTCATACCTAGAATGTCTTATAGTGTCCAGAAGACCACAAAGCAGCATAGGGAACAAATTATTTCTGGACAAATTCCTGTATAATAGCCATTTATTAAAGTAATTCATTAATGTAACCATTTATTAAGTGATATCCTACTGACTTAAATAAGTTAATATTTACTTAAGTAAATCATCTAATGTAAATTTCTTTAAGCACCTTGATAAACCTAAAATCTCTTTTCGGCTTCCTTGCTGGCTGTGGATCAGACACCTCATCTTGTAATCTGGGCTTTTGAGAGAGATGGCAAACTGGCCTTATTTTGATTGCTTTTTCAGACATTTTAATTCCTAGGTATTAAGAATTAGAAAGTTTAGAAATACCTTCACTAATTTGGATAATATAAAAAAATCAATGTTAATTTTAGGGGCACCTGGGTGACTCAGTCAGTGAAGCGTTCGACTTGTGATCTCAGCTCAGGTCTCGATCTCAGAGTCATGAGTTCAATCCCCCCATTGGGCTCCATGCTGGGCATGGAGCCTACTTAAAAAAAAAAAAAAATCAATGTTAATTTCAGTTTCTAATGTTTTTTGTTTCTTTCCCACTCCCCTTCCCTTTTTCTTAAGGTGGTACACTTGGCTCGGAATCTTATATACTTTGGATTTTATAGTTTCAGTGAATTGTTAAGACTAACAAGAACACTTCTGGCTATCCTAGATATTGTACAGGCCCCCATGTCATCATATTTTGAAAGGTTGAGCAAATTTCAAGATGGAGGTAAGAATTTTTTGAGAAAAATTATGATCTTTTTGAAGGTGAGATAAAAACAAATCTACAGAGAAATTGTTGTTAACATGTACCTGCTAATGTATGTGTACAAATGAAAAGTGATTCTATAATAGGACTAAGTGATAATAGGCTGGATTTATAATTTATAAACTTTCTTCTCTGTTTTTAAATTAAAAATTTGAAGGAAAAATTCATAGATCAATGAGTTCCAACTTTGGCAACTAATGTTACAGCTAATCCATTAGTGAAAGTATTATGTGTTAAAAAATAAAAACATCTTAATATTTGTGATCATCCTGGTATGTGTGATATGCTGGCTATGCTTCATAGCAGAGCACAGAAAAGTGCAAAGAATTGGAACAGTAGTGGTCATACCAGAGAAGCAGTGAATGCAAAACCAGTGTGAGAGGCAGTATAGTGAAGTGGATAAGAGAATGGGCTTTTGAGTCAGAGTGCTGTAATCAAATCCTGCCTTTACCATTTATTAACTTAGGCAAGGTACTTAACTTTTCTAAGAGTTTATTTTCTCATCTGAGATATGAAGATAATAGTAATAGTATCTTCCTCACAGCTTCCTTGTGAGAATTAAATGAATGTATACAATATATTCAAGGTACTTATAACAGTGCCAATCTCATAACTCAAAAATTTTTTTGATGGTGATTGTCTTAGGTTGGATGCCTTGTAAATAGTGAGAGGTAGAGAATTGTTTGCCGAGGGTATATTGAAGAATGTTTTCAGGATATACACCTCTAAGGAAGTGAAGAAGGTAGGATTGGGCAGATAGAGAAGCTGATCCACACTGCAATTATAACTGAGCCATCAACTGATCCTACAGGTTAGCTCTACAGCAGGGTGGCCCTTGGCAGTTGTCATAAATTAAGGCAAAGGTACTGAGTTTTGTATTCTTGTATCAGCCAACCATTGATTGATGGCTTTATCGTGGAGGGGGGAGTGTAACCTTGGGTAAGGCAGTTTCCTTTGGCCAAGGGTCATTCTTAGTGAGAGGCATCATGGGAGGTTGGCAACTATGATGCTCCACAACTAGGAGAAAATGTGCCTGAACTCTGAAGAGGGGACCTGTGTAGAGCACAAGGTGTCCACTGCAATGTCTACTGCAGGATTAAAAAAGTAAAACCAGAAATGTAATCTCAGACTTAAGGAAGAAATATCTCGTTAAGAATTATAAATGAGGAACTTCCAGGTAGCTGAAGTAATTAATTGCTGCTGCCTAAATCTCAATAATTTCTACATCTTCCAGAAATCTGTAGAGATCAATCAGACTACATTTAACCATATAAATCCCTCACCTTTAGCAGAAGTAGAAGACAGAGGACAATTCAAACTTCAGGTGTAAGTAGAAAGGTAGCATCAGTTTTCAGTAGAGCTGTCTCACGAGTTCTCACTGCAAGCCTTTGCCGACAGTTAGAAGGTTCTGGGAAAACTATGCAGAAGAGACAAGAAGGGATTGTATGCAAATCTCCCTCAGAAAGAAAGTCTACACTAAGTGTGAAAATATTGACAGAGAATCCAGGTAGATAAGAGCACTGAATAAAGAGGAAGGGGCTTAACAGTACACAGGTAGCAGCTGTGGAAAAGCAATGCTTCTATAGATGAAGTGGGTTAATGTTCATCCCTAGGGATGAGGGAGAGTCACCCTTTGGAATCTTGTTGGTGAAGGGAAAAAGAAGCAAGATGATGAAATCCTAAGTACCACAAGATAAAAGAAACAAAAAAATCAAAGGAAATGTATGTAATTCCTTTCCATTGCCATCCACCAAGAGCTAGACTTTAAAGAAATTGAACTTTGCCACTCTGACAAGGGAGTGTTCTTGAACTGAAAATTATGTGAACCAGCTCATATTGTCAACCTTGTCCAAGAAATGCATATATGAAATCAGTCCTCCTATATATGAAGCTACTCTAAGATCAAAATAGAATGGAGAATCAAAACATTTCATTTGATGGAAATTCTCCTCTGAAAACTAACCATGAAAGAAAAGAAAATTGTAACATGAGACTCTAAAGTTAATTAAATATCTTCAAACAAAAATTGGGATATGAAAACCACCTTGAATCATAGATTAAAAAACTAAGGTTAGAAGTGGACAAAAAGCCAGGAGGAGATGAAATGAAAGTTTATTGGACTCAGGAAAGAAATAGAATAAAATGGTAGACTTTATTCTTTTTAGATATACAGACTAAATTACATTATCAAAAGAATAGATTTGAAGGAAAGTATAATATGCACCATTGAAGAAAGGCAGGAAAACAATGATGAGAATGTCAGTGATATGAAGAAACAAGTAAAAAGAGTCAGAGAAAAAGTGGTTGAAATGGAAGAAAGGCAAAGAAGAGCCATCATATGAGTAATTGGAGTTCCTCTGAAGAAGAAAAATAAAACCGTGGAGCAGAACTTATATTTAAAATTACAATCCAAGAAAACATTCTGTAAATAAAAGATAGCCTAAGTTCTCCATGGTGAAATTGTCTGGAATGGTGATCTCTAAGACATAGCATGATAAAACTGTAATATGTAGTGTATATTAAGAGAGAGTTGTGGTGTGTAGGGGGAGGTGCTATGAAAGCAAGTGGAGAAAAAAATGAAAAGATATATAAGCGTTTTGTACTCTTCTTGCATCTTTTATATAAATTTAAAATTTTATAAAAATAAAAGTCTATGAACAATATCTGAATGAAAGCAAAGGAAAAGCCAAGAACAACAATGGTAAATGGCAGGGGACATGCCAGTGGTCTATCCTATTTCTGTTTTCTGAATCTCACCAGTGAGAGCCTCTTCTTAACAGTCCCAGAGGGTACACAAGAGTTGAGATGTCAATATTAAGGGTGCTTCTTGGTGTGATGCTTTTATAATCTCCAGTTTACTCTGAACCAAATCATTCTTTAAAAGTTAGAAATTGGTCTTCACTATTGGTCTATTGGTCTCAGTGCTCACAGTCTGCTTTCAGAATTTTATCCTAAGGGAAAGTCTTACTTTTCCTCTAAAAATTTGCAAATATCTTGTTTGCATTCTCTCTGTCATGTCCGTGTCTACCCTATAAGACACATTTTTTACTCTTTTAAGTTATTTATAATTCTCATATTTTCTCATGGACTCCATTCATCTCTGGATTTCTTAATCATTCTGTCAACAATTTGAGAACCATTTTTAATTTTTTCAACAAGAATTTATTGAGTTACTATTGCATGCCAGACACTGTTCTACTATTGGGAATAGAGAAGTTAAAGTCCTTAGCCACAAGGAGGACAGACAGTTAATAAATACAAAGGCAGAGTCCCTCCCTTCTCCCTACTGAGGGAGACAGATAATAAACATATGAATATACACTAAATTCAGATAATGCTATGAAGAAAAATAAAGTGGGACAATATGGAGAGTGGTAGAGTAAGTGGGGAGGAGGACAGAATAGATTGAACAACCTCTGACATTTGAGCAGAGACCTACATGTGTCAAGGAAGCCCTGAGGCAGAATAAACTTGACATGTAGGAGGAGTAGCCCGAAGGCCATTTTGGCTGAGGTAAAGTGAGAGAGGGGAGAATAATAGGAGAGAAGGTTGGAGAACCCTGGATTGTAAAGCCTTGCAGACCTGTGAATTTGAATTTTGTTCTGAGTTTGATGCTCAACTTTTGGAAGGGTGTGAGAAGGGATTGATACGATATAATTTTGGCTGCTGAGTAGAGAATGGAGAATACTGATGTGGGCATAGTGATAGGAAGACCATAGTTAGGAGGCTTTTGGGGAATCAGGTGATGGTGATGAACTAGGAGAGTAGTGGTAAAGTAGGGGCAAAGTGGATGAATTGGGAATTTTACAGTCTTAACTGATAGGACGTGAATGTGGAATGAGAATGAGGAGAGTAAGAGATTATTCCCAGGTTTGAATTAACATTTGGGTAAATGTGGTACTATCATCAAGGTAGGAAGGACTGGTGGATGAGGGGGTTGGAGGGAAAATCAGGATTTCTGTTTGGGCACATTAGGTTTAAATACCTATTGGGCATCCAAGTGGAGATGTTATGTCGACAGCTGGATAGATGAATGAAACTTCAGGGTAATGTCAGGGTAGAAATTATAAATGTGAGAATTAGTGTATAGAAGACATTCAAAATATCAAACTGAATAAGATCACTTAGGGAGTACTTGTTGATTGGGGAGAAATGAGGTCTAAAGATTGAATCCTGGGACCCTCCAACATTGAGCCATGAGATGAGAGGAAGTGTCAGCACGAGAGACTGGGACAGAGCAGCTAGTGAGTAAAGAAGAACCCCAGGACAATGGGATATCTTGGAAGCCAAGCAAAAAGTAACGCTAGTAATTTTAATTATTTGTTGGCATATATAAATATACTTTCTACGTAGCTAATATTCATTGAGTACTTTATGTGCTAAGTGGTTTTACGTGGATTACCTCCCATGTAGTGTGATTTGTGCTTAACAATGACACACTGTATTTTACTCCATTATTAAGATATGAAACACCACACTTTTACTCCAGTATTAAAATAGATTCATAATAGTTTTTATGAGCCAATTATAATTCTCTAAGAAACTTTATGACGTATCGATGGAAAATATCTATATATGTACTGAATGAACCGAGACTCAGAGGTTTCTTCCTTTTGAGACTGGTATGTCGAATAGAACAGTGTCTCTTGATTTGGGGAAATAGATTTTCCTAATTGGTGGAAAGGAGTTTACGGATTTTGGCTAGATTTTTGGAATCTGAAAGAATGTGCCTATCCCCTTATGAATAAATACCCAAGAATTCTGTTATCCTAGTTTTTGGTGTATTGAAATTAATTTGAATTTAAGGACATAATTTCAAGATCCCTTCCTTGATAGGGGCGCCTGGGTGGTTCAGTTGGTTAAGCGACTGCCTTCGGCTCAGGTCATGATCCTGGAGTCCCTGGATCGAGTCCCGCATCAGGCTCCCTGCTCGGCAAGGAGTCTGCTTCTCCCTCTGACCCTCCCCACTCTCATGTGCTCTCTCTCAAATAAATAAATAAAATCTTTAAAAAAAAAAAAGATCCCTTCCTTGATATCTGCAAATCAGGGAGTAAATTATATTTTTATACATTCCTATGATTGGGTACATAATATAAACTGTGAGAAAACATAGTTTGTTGTTAAGCATGATTTGATAACAATTGTAATTGAATTACAGATACCTCTGAGAAATGTTGTTATGCTGGGCTTTCTTCCTTCCGCTCACCTCTAGAAATCCTTCCCGAGGAATCATTTTTGCTTATACTAATGTTCAACATTTATTTAATGTTAACTTGTGTTAATTATTAACTTTTTAGAAAGTTTTATTTTAATGTGCAAATATAGAAAAGTATATTCAGGGAGGTTAATTAACTTGCCCAAGACGCACTAGTTAGTTAGCAGCATTGCTAAGAGCTAAAGCATAAGAAATTAGTCTTCCTATCATTTGTACCACTTGATTATTTATTAGTCCAATAAGCTAATATATATTTTTTCTCTATCTAGCCTTCAAATTTATTGAGGAATGATGATGACATAAAGCTGGATTTATCATATCTGTATTTGTCACAAAATCTAGAGATAAAATCAGTTTTATAGGATACGAAGCTTGGGTGTATCATGTTGCTAGCAATATTGAACAATATAACGTAAACTTAATGCTCTTCAACCAATGACTGCTGTCGTTTGCCATCCCTGTTTGGGGCCTGTTGAGGTGCCTTAGTTATCCACAGCTTCTGGAAAGCCACAATGATGTTGAGGTCTATGGCAAGTGCTACTCAAGTGGTGTATCAGTCAAAGACCAAGCAGGAAACAACACACTCTACTTTAGCTTCATATACAAAGGTGTGGGAAAACCACAGAGACAGTGCAGTACATACCATGAGGTAGTCCAATGAGCTAATATTTTAGAAAAATTGTAACTGAGGTTCGAATTTTGGTCATAAATTTTTTAAAAAAAGTGTACGGGTTCAGTCTCTTAAATATGGATATTTTTTAAGCTAAGTAAACAAAATAGAGAGCTTAAAATAAAAGGAAATGGGGGCAAAGCAATGTCGTGTGCCTGTAGATGTGATGCACCGAAAAGGACATAACATCACCTAGGAATTATCCTTGACAAAAATTCAGAATTTCCCGCTAATTGTGAAGAATCTTGAGACAAGTACAAATTGTGGGAAATTTTATGGAATAACTGGCTTGAACTTTTCCAAATGTCCATGTCATGAAAGATAAAGGCTAAAAAACTGTTCCAAATTAAAGGAGATTAAAGAGACATGACAACTGGATACGATATGTGATTTTGGATCAGGGAGAGTATCATCTACAGAAGATATTATTGGCCCAATTGGTGAAATTTGAATATGGATTGTATATTCGATTGTGCTAGTAGATCAGATTTCTTGAATTTTATAATTGTACTGTGGTTATGTAAGAGGATGTCCTTGTTTTTACCGAATACAAGGTGAAGAATTGAGAGTTAAAAGGTCAGGATGTGTGAAGCTAACTCTTAAATAGTACAGGAAAGATATATATTTATGTATGTAGAGAGAGAGAGAGAGAGAGGATGCAAATACAGCCAAATTTGTGAATCTCATAAAACTGGGCAGAAGGTATTATAGTGGTTCTTTGTATTATTCTTGCAACTCTTCCCATAAATTTGAAAGTGTTTCAAAACAAAAAGTTAACGACTTAATAATTAGACAAGTGGGAAAATGATTTATTATATATAAGATGACACTTCAAACTGAAAGCATTATCTTCTGTCCTAGGAGGTGTGTTATTATAGCTGAGTTCTATTAGACTATAAATTCCTAACAAAGGTTCTATTAGACTCTCTAAATTCTTAACAAAAGAAGCAAGAGAGAACACATTTCTGGAATCTCTAAAGGTGGAGACAGGCTTTTCAGGCCTGGGAAAAATTCCTGTGGTACAGGATGAGACAGAGGTTGATGCCAGAGAGGAAATCCCAGATTACAGAAAGTACCTGGGGGGAAAAAGAACTGTTATTTGAAAGGACAACTCATGGGAGCTGTAGCAATGTGGCCACATTGCAATACCCAGTGTATCATCATCTTGGCTCTTTTATATTTAAGTGATCTGGATTATATTTTCCTATTTTAATGAAACCTTATTCAATTGGAAGTCATTTGCAAAGCACGATTTTTTAAAAATAGGAAGTAAATTTGTAAGCATTGTTGCTAGATGAACCAATTCCTTTAAGTAAGTGATAATAATCTTTCTTTCTCATACCGTGTCTGGAAAATTTTGTGCAATCGAACCAGGTCTTTTTTTATCCTTGTGATCTACATACCACTTACTAATTCTGCTCCAGCACAGTTGGGGTTGGACATTCAGAGAAATGTGTTTGGTAGCTGTTTGGCAGGTCAGACCCATGGGAGCAGAAGAAGAGGAATGTCCAGAAGGAAAGGGCTTAGAGTTCCTGGAGTTCCATTTTGTGCAGGCCTCAGTGGTGCTTGCCTTAAGGAGGGTGTGCACCTACAACATTCATTTGTGTTTCTGGGAAATCCTGTAGGTTTAGATGTCAGTGATTAGTGTTTGAGTTTCTGGGGATGTCTGCCTTGGAAAGTGGCGATTCCAGACGTTTTCCTCTTCTGGGTCCTTGGGAACAGTGCAGCCCACTCTGTGTCCCGGTGAGCTGTCCTCATTCTAGAGTTGGCTGGGGGTCTGAATCTAGCCGCCAGGCTGTGACTGCTCACCATCACTGTGGCTTTAGGTGGCATGCTTGGCAGAAATTGCTAGGCTGAGAAGCAGCTTTTCATTTTTGTGCCTTCGAGGTGGTCCGTTCGGAAAATGATGCAGGCATACTCACATGGAGACGCTGGGAGCTGGCACCGCCCTGTCCTGTGCTATCGTGAAATAGAAGGGCCTGACCTTCGGAACCACCCATCCGATACCTTTCGTTGGCTATGTACTCACTTACGAAAAGAAATACTGTTTTCGAACAAATGTATTCACTCCCAGCAGGCTATGCTGTTGAGTCAATTTGCTTTGCCTAATACCTATCATTTGCTCTCAGTGATTTAGAACGCACAGGCCCCATTCAGTGTAATTGATCTTTTGGGTAGAAGGATTATGTCAAGCAGGGCTCTTCTTTGTCAGGTATAGAAGTGAAAAGCCAATGCATATGCTGGCTGGTAAGTCAGATATTTTCTTTTTTTAAAAAAATTTTTATTTAAATTCAATTTAATTAATGTATAGTGTATTAGTTTCAGAGGTAGAATTTAGAGATTCATCAGTTGCATATAACACCCAGTGCTCATTCCATCAAGTGTCCTCTTAATGCCCATCACCCAGTTACCCCATCCCCCAACCCCCTCCCCTCCAGCAACCCTCAGTTTGTTTCCTAGAGTTGAGTCTCTCATGGTTTGTCTCCCTCTCTGATTTCATCTTATTTTATTTTTCCCTCCCTTCCCCTATGTTCATCAGTTTTGTTTCTTAAATTCCATATATGAATGAAATCATATGATATTTATCTTTCTTTGGCTGTAAAGTCAGATATTTTCAATACACTTTTGAAAGTACATTCTATTTTAAAAAATTATACTTTTCTTCCTCTTTATGCCTGCTGAAGGATATACAATCCAAGGATTGATAATAGTACTAATTAAGATCACTTTTTTATAGCAGGGTGGGTACATTTTGCTCTCCTAGAGAGTCATTCAAATATTTGGGAACAAATGTGAATACGACTTGCATTCTTCTAATGAACAACATAACATGTTAACTTTGGGTAGTCAGAGAAAGCCTCGTCTCCATTTGAACAGAATGCAGAACGTGACACAGTCTGGGAATGGTTTGGGTCTAACTTAGTATTTAGTTATCCTGTCAATGTCTTTCCACTTGTCTGTCATTTGAGTGGAACTGGGATTCAAATTTAAGCCTCCAACATGGAGCAATGAAGTCTTAACCCTGGAGTATGATGTAGGCCTAGTTAGGGTATCTAGGCCAAGACAGTCATTTCTTTTCACAGTTGTCTCCCCGGCCTTGAGCTCACCACAGTTTGAAAATGCGATACATCAGAAAACTACCAAAACACCAAAAAAGAGCTGAATAGTTTCTTGTAATCTTCTATCATTTTGCCTTTTTTTTTTTTTTTACAACTTGGGAGTTTCCATAGCCAAGCCCTGAAATGTGGGCCAGTTCCTAATCAGTGACCAGATAATCTCTTTGATTGGTATATATGTGTTCTAATGTTGAAAATGGGAAATCACTACAAAAGTCAAATGGAGAATTCCATTTAATTTTAGGATTCCCTTTCTTTGGGGCTTCAGGTTTGGAGCTGAAAGTGCCTTTGGTTTTACAGAATAAGAAACAGATAACCACAATGCCCTGAAAGAACTGGAGCTGCACTGGGTGACTTAGAGTCCTGTGGGTCCACCCAGGGGAGGGAAGAGATAAGACGGGCGGGTGGTAAGAGGCACTTGGATATATGTCTGTCTGGGAGCATCCCTTGCCCCAGGAGATTTGGGGAAGAGAGTGTAAGAGCAAGCTAACTCCCTATCTCGTGGCAAACAACTGGCTATTTCTTCAGTTTAAATTTTTTTTTTTTTTGTCTTGGCAGGGACTTTACATGATCCACCTTGAAATATGCTTTTTCTGGCAGCATAGTTGCTGTTAAAAAGAAGGGAAATTGAGATGGGAGGTGGAGCAGAAACATTTTTTAATATTGTTATATGGGTGGGAAATGAAGAAAGTATTTGCCGGCAAAATATCTGCCAGAAAATAGTTTCTTCCTTTATAAAATTAGATTAGTCTAACTGATCTTTACGGTCTCTTTCAGTTCAAAACTGTGATTCTTTGAAGATTAGTATGTAATTCTCATTCACTCACTGAATGGTGTTCTTTTTAACGTGTGTTGCAAAACATTCCTTTTAGCCAATATCCATGAAGTGTTTGTCTCCTGGTTAATAGCTGTGATCACTCTTTGTAAAGCCACCAGCTAGAATGCCTTGACACCAGAAACCTTTGTTCACTTAAAATATTAAGTGTATCACAAAAAAAGCAAGCAAGCAAGGATTTACCTGGGTGCAGGTGAGGCTGAAGACATATATATGTGGAGATGGGGATGACAATGAAAAGAAATAAGGTTTAATATGATGACCATAACTGAAGAACAAGTACCTAAGGTATAAGGCAGCTTTCATTTTAAGGACTCTTTCAAGTGTTCCTTCATCTTCTTTTAATTTTTCATCTGACTGAGCTCTTTCCAGGTCTCTATAAAGGATTTAAGTTTGCAGGGGAGTTCACAGTCCTCAGAAGCGTTAGCAAGGTTTACTTGTAGGGAGAAGATACCACCATTACCATTCATGTGAAAATCTCTTGGAGGGATTTCTGGACTTATTTTTTCCTATTCTGCCTCTCAAGGTTCTTCTTTGGATGGCCTTATTCTTTGAATTTATGCTCAACCAACTGAGCCTCCCAGGCACCCATCTTCCACTGATTTTTAAATAAGAACAGCAATGGCAGTAACAATGATGCCAATGTCCCCAAATCTCTGGAGTTATTTATTGCAAGTTGTGTTCCCCAGGAAGCAGAACCTGAGTCAGAGATTAGCATGAAGGAGGTTTATTAGGTTACTCTTAGGATCAACCCCAGTAGAACGGAAGGGAAAGAAGCAGGATCGGGCAAAGGGAGAAATCAGGTTGTGATGCAGACCTAGTGGGAAAACTTTGGGATGAGGGGAGATGTCTGCAGTTGGGATGTCCTTTCAGAGTTGTCTCCCATTGGAGTAAGGGTGGGGGCTGAGCCACCCCCATGGGCTGCCCTGCAATGGGTGTGTAGCCTTGCTTAAGGTGGATCTCTTCAGAATAGTCCGTCCCCACCCAGGGCTGACATTTGAGGGCTGTTCTCTGAGTAGCTCCCAGCAGGTGAGGCAGTATATTGTCCCTCATCCCTGAGAGGGAATCTGGGCATTGACTATCACAGCATCCACCATAGGTATCTTCCAGAAAAATACCATGATGGGAAAAGCTGTGGGTCAAGATTAAGATCTCATAGGAAATTCAGATTCGGAAGAAAAAAATGATTATGATCTTATAGGAAATAGAGATTAGGGAGAAAAATAAAAACATTAAGACATTTAAATGCACAAGAAAGTTCTAGATATGAAAGTTTTCTAGAAGCTGCCTACTTCCAAATGCCCCAGAATCAGTGGCATCAGAAACCTGTTCTGGGAAGCAAGTCTTT
The DNA here is from genome assembly GCF_029215605.1 of Mirounga angustirostris. NCBI lineage: Eukaryota > Metazoa > Chordata > Mammalia > Carnivora > Phocidae > Mirounga > Mirounga angustirostris. Next base: position 79,456,196 of record NW_026991713.1, read on the forward strand.
TCCAGAATCCTCTTCTTCAAATATGAAGGAAGAATTTCTGTGACATTCTGATCTTCTGAGTCTGGTTCTCCCACAGCTTTGCGCTATGCTGACTGTTCCTCTGAGTTCTTTCTGGCTTAACGCATCCGTCCCGTCCCCCCCCCCCCCCCGCCTCCCAGCTTTAAGCTTTTGTAAGTTTTAGAAAAAATGCCTGTGTAACTGTCCAGTTTCCTCTTAGTTATTAATAAAGCCTAAAAGGACTTCATCCCCCTTTGGGCTTAATCCTCTCTTCAAATATCCAGAAAGTTTCAAACACAGGATCTATGTTAGGTCATGTTCCTTTTAAAACTCAAATGCATGTCTAAAAATAGGTACAGAATAACTATGTAATATGTCTACTTTATACTGAGTTTCTACCACGTGCCAGGCCACATATTGGCAAAAGATTACTATAATAGGGTATTTATTATTTATATTCAACACCTAACACACCTAGAGATCTATCTTTTGCATACTTTTATTTTTTTAAAAGATTTTATTTATTTATTTGTCAGAGAGAGGGAGAGAGAGAGAGAGAGCACAAGCAGTGGGGAGCGGCAGGCAGAGGGAGAAGCAAGCTCCCCACCAAGGAAGGAACCCGATCCGGGACTCGATCCCAGGACCCCTGGGATCATGACCTGAGCTGAAGGCAGACACTTAACTGACTGAGCCACCTAGGTGTCCCGCACACTTTTACTTTTAAACCTTATTGCACTCCAGCAATTAGATATTATGGTCACTGTTTTGTCCAGGAAATTGCCTAAGATCCATGCAGCTTGTAGCTTGCCGAGCCAAATTTTGAATTCAGATTTCTTTTCCTTTTTCTCCACTTCCTTAAAAAAAACCCACAGCCCTACAGTTGATGTTTTTTCTGCTATTATTATACTACTTTCTATCTAGATGATTTCTTTATCTGCAGGGGTGCTGTTTTCTTTTTCCAAGTTTAGTTTCCAAGGAAGTTTAGTACTAAACAGTAGGTGTTTACTGAAGAGTTTTGATTTTACTTGAAGCGATTACAGGTCAGATCAAAAAAGATTTTTTAAACCAATAATCATCTCTTCTTGAATGGTTGGCTTTTCTCAGAAACAAAGTTTCAATCACAAGTCTTAAAAGTTTTACCCCTTAAATATCTCTTGAAGCTGAATGTTCCTCTTCACTTGCTGCAATAAATTTCTGACTGGTCTCCCTGAGTCCGTTTTTGGCTCTTTTCTCCACATTCCAACATAAGGATCCTTCTAAATCACATACTCTAGCTCTTTTACTAGCTCTCATCTTCTCTGGAGAATAACTCAGTTCTTTAAGTTGATGCCCAAGGGTCTTCATAATATGCATCAGATGTCTCTAGCTCTGTCTCTTGCTGTTTCCCCAGTAATTCTAAGCAATTTTATCTTCTTAGACACATTTCTGTATCTCATATATACTTTCATATCTCACTTATCATTAGGATGAACGTATGTAAGTGCCAAGCCTTACATAAATATGCATGTATTTGGAGGACAAAAGTATTTAGAGGTCCTAATATTCCAAATATATATTTGTGTCTTTCTTTTCTTAATTTTGTAATTATGTTTTATAAGTCTGTTTTTTTTCTAGTAGACTTACAAAAGGCTCCATGACTCTTAGATTTACCATCTGGATAATTCCTTAATAAAGTTTCAGATTTATTGACCGAAAGAAGCAAAGTGGGGAGAAAAACTATGAAAACAGATTTTCTTTCTGATTCTATAAGTTGACTTGTACCATGCATAATATACTATTATTTACATACTAGGCTTTGAAAAATACTGAGTGAAATGCATTTAATGAATGTATGTAAATTACATGTTTTATATAAAATGTAAGTGTTTGAATATTAAAAATATTTTCTGGACCATGACATTCCAAATATAGGATTGTTTTTCTTTTATTACTTATGAACTTCTAGTTTCACTTTCCAAACTTGCAATGAAGGAGAGAGAACATGACAAATGCCAGTTCATGTTAAAATATTTCCTGGTATTTTGTTCCTGCAATTTTATTTGAGCAGTTTTAGTGATTAATGTTATACCTTTCCAGTGATCTCTGATGCACCACCTTCATAGAGTAATGTGATTGAAATATTCACTTGCTAACTGTGTAAGTTAATAAATTTCACAAGGACTTAATGGGTATGATGCATGCATAATTTACATAGTACACTAAGTCACGAAGTACCTCTTCCTTTTGGTTCTCTCAGTCAGATGTTACTCACATAAAGTTATAATACATAAAATTATTTTTGTTAGACTTCATAATTGATTGACTAGTAGAGGCAGGAGACTGATTCTGTGTTTGTCCGTGTTTCTGTGGGATTTGTCAGAAACAAAGGCATCATGTGTAGTTTTTTGCCTTTTGGTTTCCCAAAGGTATTAGTCACACAGTGAGGGGAGCACCTTCCACAGTTTAGTGTGGGATTTATTCTTATTCTTTAAACTCTAGAGTGACTCTAGGAGTGATATGAATGGTCCCTGGCACCCAGGAAGAGGTACTACCATTACCATATTGAGTTAATAGGACAGAATCAATACCCAGGGATGACCTCACAGATAATGAGAATGACTGAGGAGGGCCATGTTGTCCTCACCTCCTCTCTACTCCAACTCTTTTCTCTATTTATAAATACTGTTTGAACCTCAGAATCTGATGCTTCAAGGTGTTAAAACACTGGGGATTAGGTTCCCCAGTTCTCTCAATTTCTGCTGAAGAGAGTCCACCAGTGACCTCTAATAAGGTACATTTTTGGAACCTAAACATAAATTTATAGAATGTTAGCGTATAAAGGGACTGTTGAAATCATCTACACAATATACAAACTTCAAATCTTCATATAACACCCATTACAAATGGTCATCTGGGATCTCCTTGAACATCAGAGTGACCAAGATTTTGTTGCTGCAAAAGGCAGGTCTTTCTTATTTCCAAGAGCTCCAATTATTAGGTCTCTTTTGTTATATTAGGTCTGTTTTGTTAGATTACCCTAACTTCCCTCTAACTTCCAATTAGCAGTCCTACTTTTGTTCCCTGGAGCCACATCACCTCCACATGTTGGTTCCCTCCATGGTTGAAAACGGCCAGGGTGTCACCTGCGCGTCTCCTCCTCTCTGGGTAGTTTAACTATTCGTCTTAGGATTCAGATGTCACCGATCACTGGTCTGACCAGCACAGAGGCAAGGACAGTTATTTTTCTCATTCATTCTTAACACTTTACTTTTGTAATGCAGTCTAGGTGAACTGAGTGTTTTTGGTAACAATGACACCGTATAGGTCCCCATGGAACCTGAACAGAACTGAAGTTGAATTTGTGCTCCGTTATATCACATTTTTCCATCATATACTTCAGTTGGTTTTATTGGGCCCTATGTACAGGGCATTTGATGTTTTGATTTTACCCTGTCTTCAACCTGTTGCTGTAGTTTGGGGAGTTGATGGAATCAGTCATTATATTAGTTATCCTTTCTTGTTTCATGCTACCTTTACATTTAAGAAACATGCTATTTCTGACTTCACCAGTCATCAACAAAAATACTTACCTGGTTGAGGCAATGGGAGAGCAGCAAGGAACTAGAGGCCCTACTGCACTTTAACAGTGATTGATGTACTGGTACTCTTTGGTTATGATCATTTAACTAAAGTCATACCTGTGAAACTGTACATAATTCAATGCACGTGTCTATAGTGTGATGATGAATCAGAACACTAGTTGCTCTTGGTGGTGGTGGTGAGGGGGAAGGTAGAGGAGAGGACCTGGAGAAAGGCACAAAAGAGCTTCTGGGGTAATGGAAATGGTCGGTATCTGGACGACATGTGGTTTATATGGATGTATGTCCTTCTTCAGCAGAACTGCTGAAACCTTTCATATAAGATCTGTGCATTTCATTGTATCTAAATTGTATCTCAATCGTAAAACAGTATGTAAATTCATTTATTGCTTAGATTACCAACTGTTAAGAATTAAAGTCAGCTTTGCAAATTAAAATCTTGAGGTTTGGAATATTGAAATGCCTTTGTCAGTATTTGACAGTGATGAAATCCAAAGTAGGATGTAGAACTCAACCACTGTTTTGTATGAATTGCTTTTTAAATTCATCCTTTGAATAACACTTCTTTAGGGTGTGGGTGGGATGGGAAATAATTTTCTTTTAAGCAGTCTACTTGATATTCAAAAAAAGATGGATGATAACATTACTATATTTTGGTAACATATGTTCGATAAGTTTTGCTTTGTTCTAATTCTAAGGTTTTGGAAAGTTGGAATGTGTAAATGGGTTATCAACATACTGTATTCAAAGACTATTTATTTAGAATGAAGAAAATTAGGTGTCATATGGTCTGTTTTGTCCACTGAGTATTCTTTATAAACCACTTCTCTGAAAGACTTCTCCTTTTTGAAGTGATATTGTGTGTCAATCAAGCCAGCGTGTAAGAGATAATGAGCTATGATGGAACCACACATTCCTTAGTAGGATGGTGGCCACTCTAATAGAACATGATGAAATGGAGAATAGTTGTTTTTCAGAGATGTAGTAAAAGCACGCACATGTCCTCCACTTTTCATTTTGAGGTCAATACATTACAATTATATGATACTTTTCTTTTATTCTTCATGACTTTTTTGCACATATTATATAATCTTATTCTCACAGGACTTGGAACATATTTTGTTAGATTAAGAGTGTGTACACAGGATGGTGAAATAATTTGAGAAAGATCATGCGAATCTGAATCTTCAACTCCATTCAAAGCCTAGTTCAAAACTGTGTCTCTTCAGTGAAGCTGCCCTTCTCTCTCCTCACCCTAAAATGATTTACAAAATTAAATTAAAAAAATTTTTAGGGGCACCTGGGTGGCTCAGTTGGCCAAGCATCCGACTGTTGATTTCAGCTCAGGTCATGATCTCAGGGTCGTGCGATTGAGCCCCACGTTGGGCTCAGGTGCTTAGTGTGGAGTCTGCTTGAGATTCTCTCTCTTCCTCTCCCTCTGTCCCTCCCCCTGCTTGTGTGCACTCTTTCTCTCTCTAAATTAAAAAAAAATTTCCAAAGCAACCTTCACACTGACCATTCTATACTATAACTATCTCAACTGCCTTGTATTTCTTCTTAAATTTTTTATGGATATGTTTTATGTTTTCTTAGCCATGCTTTCCTATGTCCTCCCACCCCCATTGTCCCTAGTACAGAGCCAGATGAACATTGGTTATTTAATAATACTTTCTGAGCAAGAGCTGCCCTTAAAATTAAATTGTGCAATGCAAATAAAATGCTCCGAATAGTGTGTGGCCCATCATAAATAATAAAAACTGGTTGGATAAGTTCGCTTGGGGATAATATGACCAAATTTATTATACGATTAATAGTAATTTCACATTTTTATGCACAGTTTTAATTAGAATCTTTGCTCTCTGGGGGTCGCCTGGCTGGCTCAGTCAGTAGATCATGTGGCTCTTAATCACAGGGCTGTGAGTTCAAGCCCCATGTTGGGCATGGAGCCTATTTAAAAAAAAAAAACTATTATACGCGAACAATGAATCATGGAACACTACATCAAAAACTAATGATGTAATGTATGGTGATTAACATAACATAATGAAAAAAACAAAAAAAAAACTATTAAAAAAGGAGAATCTTTGCTTTCTGCATTGGGTAGGTTTTCTGAGTTCTAGTATAAAATCTTTGGAAATTTGTAAGATGATGATCTCCTAGCAAAGCAGCATGGTGTGGGGAAAAAAGCTGCATGTTGATATTTGTTGACCTCTATCTGAAGCTCTGCCACTTTCTGGCTGAGTAAAGCAGGATGGGCCCCATAAGCCCCCACCCTGCAGTGAGGGTCTGTGTGGCCTAGCAAAGTACATAGGATGTGATTTGCCCTTGATAAGGGCAGATCATGATTCCCCTTCTCTCACTAGTATCTATTTTATTGCTTTTTCTTTTCTTTTTAATGAATAAGTTTTCAAGTAACATGGAAATTATATATGCTTTTTGAAAAAATTTAGAAAATTTGGGAAAATATAAAGGAGAGCAAGCAAAAACTCACCTTGATGAAAGACGGAATATTTTTAGTGTAATAAGATCCAATTTTTTTAATAAAAATGTCAATTTCATTTTTAATAATTCATTTATCAAATCTTTTTTTCTTTTATTAGTGCATTAATCTAGCAAATATTTATTGAATGACTACTGTGTGTCAGGCACGATTCCAGGTGTTGGAGACAAGGCAGTAAACTAGGCACGATCTTCGTTTTCATGGAGCTCATGTGTTTTTTTTCTTTTTTTGAGGGGAATATACAATAAACACATAAACAAATATAAAATATGACATGAGATGGTGAATAATGGCATGACTGAAATGTAAAGCAGGTGCGTGGGTCCAGAGTGATGGCAGTCCTCCTTTAGAGAGGGTGGCCAGAAGAGGTCATCTGAGGAGGTGACATTGTATCAGAAATCATAAAGGCGTGAGAAATCAAGTTAAGTGACCATCTAGTTAAGAGAACTCCAAGCAGAAGAATGGCAGTTTCCAGCACAAGGTTTAAAAACCTGATGGAGACTGGATTATCTAGCTCTCTAAAATCCCATGATCTAACTTTGAACTGGGAATGCTGGTTATCTATGTCCTCTTAGGGTGTTACGTCTTGATCTTCCATTTAATCCAGGCTGATACTATGGTACCCATTGCTCTGCTTGTATCTCTAGCTTCATTAAGGCTTTGATCTTGTGTTAATGTTTTTGTTTTGCATATAGAAAAGTCTTTTTATAAACAGACCCTCAACCACTGGGAGGAAGCACTGCTCCAGAGAATGTTCAAAATAGAAAGCCACTCCAGTTCTAAAATGTAGGCGTCTTCCAGCTAGTGGAGGTTTAAAAGGAGCTGCTAAGCAGGGATGGGAAGTAGGAAGATTTCCTGAGTCATGTCTTTATGGTTTAACATCATACTGTTTCATATGAATTATTATAACAGCAGATGCATTTTTTCCAAATCCAACTATGAAAATACATTTCAGGGAAGGAAGAATGGTTTTTGGGTTATCCATTCTTCAGCTTCCATTATAAAACATTGAGCTGACTTTAGTAGTCACAGAACAATTAAATTGCTGTGAACAACTATTCACAAAACTTTTCTAATTGAATATTTCTATGATCTCTTATAAATGCTGAGAAGGTTCCAGAAATGTCTACTTGAAATCTAAACAACTGGAAAATTCAAATTATCGTTTCTAGTGTTATGTATTTCTAATAGAAAAAGATCACAAATAAAGATGACTTTAAATTAAATAAAATACCAATACTCATAAGGTAAATTTCAATCGAGTAAGATTCTATTATATCTCTTATGCTTTCTAGAAATCCACATAACTGTTAATGATTGTTGAGTGCAATAATGCTCACAAGCAGTAATACGACTTCTGAATAGGTACAGTTAAATCATGGTCAGCTCAGCTTCCGTGTTATGTGGATCTCATTGCTTTTTACTTCTCTGGAATTGGTAATGGGAACTTAACTCATCGGAACCATCAAAGAAACAAAGAAACAAACTATGTATTCTCAGCCACTCCCGGCCATCATTCCTGTTATGCATTCAGTATACCTGTTTACTTTCGGGTTTTTCTCTTGAGGAAATTAGGATTAGTAAAACTATCCATACAATCATGTAATAAAAGAACCCGAAAGTCCATCTGTTTTTATTTCTAAGCAATTCCTTCTTTCTTACTTTTGCTTAACAAAAGATGACTCCCATTTTTTCAAACTATCTCAACACCCTTTACACATAAATCCAAATTCTGGCTGCTGGGTTAATAAAAAAGACATAGAAAAGCTGATTTTTTAGGGGTTAGTCTGTCCAGAAGATTTATATGGTGATACAGTAGCCTTTTTAGTAGTGTTAACTAATTATGATTGAGAGGAGAAATGGTAAGATTTCTTCTTTGGCAGTATGAAAAACCGATGGCCTCTGACTTATCTCAACAGTCTAGAATCAGAAATTTTTCTCTGGAGAAATGGATACTTGGGAGCCTTGCCTGTCTGTGATTTATGTGGCATTTGACTTATGTTTTCCAAGCTGTGGGAGTTCACAATTTAAGCACTTCTCATCACCACCAAGCAACTCCAGAAAATATAGCATCTTTTAATTTGGGACCTCTCAAATTAAAAAATTGGCCATACAAGGAGATGTCAGGAGAGTTTTGTGGCGACCACGTGCCATAGGCATCTAAGGATGTGGTAGAACAGGGACGAACCCCCCCATGTCATTGACAAAATGTGTTACATATTATTATGGTTCTGGCCTCTAGATTTTAATTTCTTGGTGACAGGATCTATATTTGGGGAAAAGAATTGTCTGGGCTAAATTTCTGTGTAATAATCATTTGGATTAAATGATTATTTTCCATGCAAATCTAAATAAGATGCAGACACTGTGGGTGCCAAGGATTTCTGTGTGAATCAGGGGTAGGAATGACAAAGGAGCCTGTTCGGTGTTAGTGGTGAGAAAGCATCTCTTGGAGGCTAACACATATACATACTCGAATCAAGATTCGGATAAATGTACTGGTTTAACATCGGGGACCTAAAACCATTGCCAACCACCAGATGTGCATCCCTGCAATCCACGTAGCAAACAATGGAGGGATTTGGAAGTAGTCAACTGCTGTGATTGCTTGAGAACCGCGGAAAAGGAAGCATTCTGCCTCAAGGTTGTTCTAGAAAATAGGGCTCTCTCAAATCCTTTATCTCAATCTTGTCTAAACTTGGAAATTACCTTTCATATACATTTTTTCTTTTCCCCCTTTTTTGGTCTATGCCAACAGCAGTCAAAGTTCATAGACTCTCAGAAGGAAAACCAGTTAATTTCTGCCTTGAAGATGCCACTTTAGGAAAAAAATGTTACTTCTCTGCCTACTCCAAAATGTACTATTTGAGCACCACCCTCTTTTATGTATACGAATTTCATATATGATAAGAATAAGTTTTAAAAGGCATTTCACTTTTCACCGTGATTACTGGTGGCTTGATGATAATTGTGGGTTGGTCTATGCAAGACCATCAAGATTTTTTTGAGTCATCCTTTCAATATTTTCCTTTTCTTTGTTTGCCTTTTGATTCTGTAGGTATCCCTACAGTTTATACTCTTCACTTAGAGCCGAGAGTTTTATCTCATCCCATCTTATTTCCATTTCCCTTTCTCTTGGTTTACACCCTGAGACATTCAGGGGAAGGAAAATTATTTGCCAGATTCTTAGGCCTTTGCTTGAGGCAAAGCTCCATGAACATACACAAGCAAAGACCACTGTTCCGAAAGAAAAGTAGACAATTGTTCTTTTGAATCCTTGCTGCTTGTTGAGGGAATTTAGAAGTGAGAAACAACAGTCAGGCCGGAGAACATAAATTGGAGCAGTATCAGGAGGATCCTTTGGTACAGCTGCTCGTGGTCAGTGGAAGGAATGAGCGTATGTGCAGTTTTATTGGAGAACAAGTGAATGAGAAGTCAAGTCAGAGAGGGAGACAAACCATGAAAGACTCTGGACTCCAGGAAACAAACTGACGGTTACAGAGGGGAGGGGGGTGGGGGGAGGGGGTAACCGGGTGATGGGTATTAAGGGGGACGCGTGTGTTGTTGAGCACTGGGTGTTACACACAACTAATGAATTGTTGAACACTACGTCAAAAACTAATGATGTACTCTATGCTGGCTAATTAAACATAATAAAAAAAAGATTAGGGAATTAAAAAAAAACAACAAAAAACTCAAGAAGACATAGAAGGGGAGTGCTCCCTTTTTGAAAATGATCATGTTTGTCACTAATGTGTTTTCATAATTACTCAAACATCATTGGTTTTGTGGATTTTGAATAACGATTTTTTATTCCAACTGGATGAAGGAATGGGAAGTGTATTGGCAAACACATGCTTCTTCCCCAGATAAAACTTTCTTTTTCTTAAAATGAAGTTATAGCAAGCTCCCCACAAGCTCTTTTCACAAGCATCAGGAAAGCAAAGCCGTAAAGTCCTTGGTTTGAGGGTAGGATTAGGATGCTAGTCACCATTTCCATGTTTTCGTGTAATGCCTGTATACTCACTTGCAGCTCATTTGTCGTAGAGCTCATTTGCATTTTTGTAAAAGTTAGGGCCTATTGGTGTGAGAGTTGGTAGGGCTTCCTGTGTTCCAGAAGGACCTGACTTGGATATTACCAGAGCTACCACAACTCACCATGGTGCATCATTGGAAAACATTTTCTGAGAAAAGTTTTTTAAACTTTTTTTTAATTTAAAAATTTTAAAATCTGTCATTTTGAAATGTGTCTGCAGTATCTGTGCTTTGTAAGGAAAGAGCCAGAGCAGTGCTGGTGCTATTCTTTCCTATCTTAGTACTTTTGCTGTCATGCTTGCAGTCTGGTTCTGACCAACTGGATATTACACCTGATTCTGCCGGTGTCGTGTGTGTTGACTTAAAGGCTTTTCTTGTGCCAGGAAACAATGTCATGAGAACCATCCATGGGGTGGGAGAGATGATGACCCAAATGGTACTCAGTAGAGGCTCTATCTTCCCCATGAGTGTGCCTGACGTTCAGCCCAGCATCCACCCCAGCAAGCAGGGGAGCCCCGTAGAGCATGAAGATGTGACCGTGATGGACACCAAACTGAAGATTATTGAGATTTTGCAGGTATGTTGCATAATGGAAGTGAAGTGACAAATACCTAATTGTGCATCTGTGTTTAACTTCTTACGCTCTTTGTTCCAAATCACTGTGGAAATATTCTGAAATGCTATTGATCTAATTTATTTCCTTTGAGTTAATGATACTATTTAACATATTAGTTACATGTGTTCATTTCCATTAAATGTATTTCTGGTGATATCTAACAATTGTGGAGTGCTTTGAGGTTGACAAAACCTCTTTCATATGCATTTTCTCATTTAGTATTGACCCTGATTTCATTTTACCTTTACTTCAGGATTTCAGAGCAGGCAAACTGAGATTGAATTCTAACTCTATTTCTATTTTTAATTGAATTGGACATGTAATTCTAGGTATCCAGATTTATCACTGTAGCAAGAAACTCAAATAAAATTGTATTTATTATTAACAAAAATGTTAATAATTGGTTTCAGTATTTTATATAAGTGACTATCTCTCTTTGTGTTTTTGTTTCTAAGAGGCTAGGAATAATATATGTTTTTAAAGTTGATATAGTCTAAAACCTAGCTCCATGAATTTAAAGGAGGTAAATTATTATTTCATGCCCACTGGTTTAGTGAATAAATTCCCCATTACTGTAGCTGTGAATTCTTAGCATTTTTTTTTTTTAAGTTTGGAAAGTAGCTTTATGATACTTTAATTATAGCATTTATTCCAGATTTGGAGAATGAAGCCTGGAGTTTTCAAGGATCTATTAAGATTCTGGATACAGTTTACTAAGTCTTTCATCATAATTTAATGTAGACTGAGCTACCAGAAGTGGGTTAGTAGTCCTGGAAGGATCTGTACATTTTTATTTAAAGTAATTAGATTTATAATCATAAAAGGTTTCACAGTTCCTCCAGAAATTCCAAAGGCTGAATCCTGAGAAATTTTGGCAGGCCTCCCAACCCTGTGTTCATGACCCTGTAAAATCACTTGGTTCTCCTATTCTTAAACTGAGAACGGTAGTGATCAACTGACGTGCGGACGGAAAGAGCCCGTAACTTACATCATCCTACTCACGGGACAACATCTAAGATATGTGACCTCAGTTTGGTCCACAGTTACAGAAGATCAGCATTTGAAAAACAATCTAACTGCTAAAAAAACCAGGAGATGGAGATATTGCTGTAGGGCAGATGAGGGCTGACCTCTCCTTGCTGCCTCTTTTTTTTTTTTTTTTAAGATTTTTTATTTATCCATTTGAGAGAGAGAGAATGAGAGAGAGAAAGCATGAGAGGGGGAAGGGTCAGGGGGAGAAATAGACTCCCCGCTGAGCAAGGAGCCCAATGCGGGACTTGATCCTGGAACTCCAGGATTGTGACCTGAGCCGAAGGCAGACGCCCAACCAACTGAGCCACCCAGGCGCCCCATCTTTTGGGTTTTTAATGTATTTCTTGTTGAGCCTCTTTTCTCACTCCGATTTTTGTGTTGCGTTGAATCAGGGTCTGATTCACCATGTGTTCCTATGTGCGGCTCTTGAATACGTTGCTTTCTTGGAACACCTCTTCAAGAGTTTCTTTGGGGGTGCCTGGGTGGCTCAGTCGGTTAAGCGTCTGCCTTCAGCTCGGGTCATGATCCCAGGATCCTGGGATCGAGTCCCGCATCAGGTTCCCTGCTCAGCAGGGAGTCTGCTTCTCCCTCTCTCTCTGCCTCTCCCCCTACTTGTGCTCTCTCTCTCTCACTTTGTCAAATAAATAAATAAAATCTTAAAAAAAAAAAGAATTTATTTGGAGCCGTGTTCCTCATACAAGTCTCCTGCTTTCTGCCAGCTCTTCCTCTTTACAGGGTCTTCCTTCCTTTTTCCCATCATTTTATGTATCTCTCTTCTTATTTATCTCTCTCGTTCTCTCCCTCTGTTTTTTTTTTTAAGATTTATTTATTTGAGAGAGAGGGAGAGAGAATGAGTGAGCAAGTGGGTGAAGAGGAGCAAAGGGAGAGGGTGAGAGAGAGAGAATCTCAAGCAGACTCCTCACTGAGCTCAGAGCCTCACCTGGGGCTCGATCTCACAACCCCGAGGTCATGACCGAAGCCGACACCAAGAGTCAGATGCTTAACCTACTGAGCCACCCAGGTGTCCCCCCCTCCCTCTGTCTGTCTTTGGTCCTCTCTCAACTGTCTTTCTCTGTCTTTATTTTTATTCTTCCCTCTGCCCCTTTCCTACCTTCCATTTATATTTTACAATTAAATATATTATACGTTGAAAGTTTTAATTTTGGTTATATGTATAAAATACAGTTCTATGAGCGCTAATCTTCAACTGAAAGTTAATAAGTGTTTCACTAATTAGTGTCTTATTAATTTGTTCTTTACATAGTTTTTTTTTTTTTTAAACCTTTCCTTTCAAGTCCCTGCCATCTAGTTTCTGTTCCCACCCAAGGCTATCAAGTCCAATGGCCCCTTCTCAGCTCTGTTTTCCCACAATCTGTCCCCTGCTTTGAAAATCCTCTTAACTACAATCCACTCAACCAAGATGCGTTGCAGCACTTACCACATGGTAATAAAAGAGACTCTTTGGTGTTTGTTTTTCCTTCCACATTATATGTTCTTCATAGGCAGGTCTTTTTTTTTTTTTTTAATTAATTTATTTTTTTATTCTTATGTTAATCCCCATACATTACATCTTTAGTTTTTGATGTAGTGTTCCATGATTCATTGTTTGTGCACAACACCCAGTGCTCCATGCAGAATGTGCCCTCCTCAATACCCACCACCAGGCCAACCCATTCTCCCAGCCCCCTCCCCTCTAGAACCCTGTTTGTTTTTCAGAGTCCATCGTCTCTCATGGTTCCTCTACCCCTCCGATTTCCCCCGCTTCATTCTTCCCCTCCCGCTACCTTCTTCTTCTTCTTCTTCTTTTTTTTTTTCTTAACATATATTGCATTATTTGTTTCAGAGGTACAGATCTGAGATTCAACAGTCTTGCACAATTCACAGCCATAGGCAGGTCTTATCCTCGACACCCCTTTTGTACTCTCAGCACCTTTCTTAGTTCCTGGCTTAGCAAATGTTTGTTGAACTTAGGTGACCATAGCTGACATGGAGCATGTTTGCTGCCCGTAAGAAGCATAGGGCTAGCAGAGGCGAGAAAGAGAGGAAGAGACAGAGAGACAGAGAGTAAATAAAAGAAGTATTAGGTCGACAGTAGACAGGTGTAAATGCGTTGAGTGAGCAAAAAGGAGAAAAAGGGATTTAGACAGGGATCCAGGAAAAGCTTCATTTTAAACTGAATCTTAGAGGATATCTCAAACACTGGTTACGCTGGGTTGGAGGAGAATATTCAAAGTAAAGAGGACACTGAACACATGTGAGAAGGCAGGAGAGAAACATCCAGTGCTTCTGGAACAGAGCAGTGTGAGAAGGAATGAGAGGAGGAAGGAGCGGGGGAGGGAGGGGGCTGCTTCAGGAGCCACAGAAATACTGGGAGATCAGGTCAGACAGTACCATGTGTGACCATTACTGCTCACTGTCCAAACAAGGCTCTTTTGAGAGTGTAGGGGACACGGATAGTAATTATGCTAGGACAAAAGGTTAAACCAGGCTTGTCTCGGGCAAACTGGGATGGAAGGGAGCCCTGTATATAAAACCACTTCTCTGTTGTTTACCTTCTCCACTCAGAAATCTATAGCACATACTTTTTCTTTCTCTGATCTCCACTGAATTTTCTATACTACATGATTTAGCCTTCGATGCTTTTCTAATTATGTTAACAATGCTATATTTTGTTTTCCCAACTCAGACTTTGGCTTCGTGAGGCCAGAGGGCTTCGAGTGTTTGCATTCTTCCTAGTGCCTAGCATAGACGGGAACCTTATTGGCACTTAGTTTCCGCCAATGTGTTAGTTAAGGAAGACAAGGACAACTACACAACCTAAGGAAACAAGCACCAATGAGGCGAATCCATGGTATATTTGGATGCTGTTGTTACTTCAGCTGTCCTTTTGTAGTCCAGATCCAAGACCGATTGTGGTGTAGCCAGAATCCACACTATTGTACCTGAAATTTTGGCCTCTCTATGCATGAGTGAAGGTCACAGCTCCAGCACTGTCCTCCCAGAACCAATGGTAACTCTGCAAAGTGCAAAAAATCATTACCTCTTCATCCAGACTCATTGGATACCTCTATCTGGATTATTCAAAGAGTAATCATGGGAAGTCAAGTTTTCTTCCTCCTAAAAACCTGCTTTGGGATCTTCCGGACATTGGCTAATGGAAATGTATCACTTTTCTTAGGTTTATGACTGATAAGCATGTATGCCACTGAGATTTCTAATTAGTTCATGTGATACGTTGATAGTTATGTTGTTCTTGGTGTAATGAATTGTAGTTTTAACCACTATGCTAAAAAAATAAAAGTATGTTTTTAATGCTTTTTGTAGTTTATCCTGAGTGTCCGACTAGATTATAGGATCTCGTATCTGCTGTCAATATATAAGAAGGAATTTGGAGAGAACAATGAAAACACGGAAACATCCACCAGCGGCTCTCCAGATACCTTACTACCGTCAGGTATCTCCTTTGTGCCCGTATTTGCTCTGTAGCTTTAGTATTTTCAGACCCAGTAGTGTTTCCATGAGACAAAAATGTGGAAATAATACCCGCCAATGACATGAAGAAATTCAGACAGGGCATTAGATGACTTGCCTATGATGGCTGGGAGGATATTTGCCATTACTTGGTGCTCAGTCCTCAGAATGTAGTTTATTTTGCAATCTTCACAGCTTGATGAGGTAGAGGTGCTGTTTATTGTGCCATTTTACAGATAAGAAAACCAAGGTCAGATGGATTAAGTTACTCGCTAAACATCATGAAAGTAGTAGAGCAGGGATTTCCTCGGAGGTCTCTCCAACTTCAGAGCCTGAATATTGTAAGCATCATGCTGTTTTGGTGAAAGTCCAAGGGAACTTACTTGCTTAATCAGAGAGCAGCGTGAAATGTAGCTGTGGGGCAAAAAGTTGTTTTGTAGGAAGCTGTTGCCCAACTCAAGAATAAAGACATGGTATTTCCCAAAGGTCTAAATGGGGGTATTAGTGTGTGTGTGTGTGTGTGTGTGTGTGTGTTTACTTTGCATGGTTATGAACTGGTACTATATGTCAATTTTTCACATTTAAAAAATGTGAGAATGAAGCCAGTCTATCTCTGTGTAGGAGCATAATGAAGAAAGAGCATAAAAATTATTGTGAAAATTTTGTGGCTATCGAAAGTACCTTATGAAACCTAAGAAATATTAAATTTCAATTTTTCTGGATAGATCCTACCAGTAACAGTGGGTTAGAAACTATGTCATATTAAAGATTTAGCCAGGTCACAGAATTCTTTTTCTGAGGATAAGATTTGTACACAGATAGGAAATTTTCTTCTAATCACAACCACCGTGAAAATAACAGGTATCCTCCTCTCTTTCACCCATCATTCAATATGACAGGAATGATTCAGTGATTGTGTGTAGTTAAAATGAATGGTAGACCAATGTCCTGATCTCCGACTCGTTAGTACCATCCGAAAGGCAGCATGTCTCTGTAGACGGAATTAAGCTTTCCTAAGGGAGAGGTCACTTCTGGTGTATTTGCAACCATGTTGTTTTTGTGCTTCCCAGAAGTATAGAACCCCAAAGGGCTATTTCCAGGAATGATATGGCAGAACCCGAAAATCTTGCTGGTGGTTGCATTGACAATGTAATAAAAATTATTGGCTCTTAGAAGCCAGACTTCTGGAAACAGAAGCTCTAAGTGTCAGTGAAGTATGGTTACTGAAGTAACCCTCAGAAAACCAGTTCTCTCTGATTTACCTGATCTTTCATTGGTTGAATCTGGAAGAGAGAGCTTTCTGGGGAGGATTCTTTTTCCTTTTTTATAACTTGCTCTGTTTTCTTTTTAAACTTTGGAGATAAGAAATAAATAATGTACTTATTTAAATGTGTTATTTTAACTAAGATATCTTCAAAATATTAGTGGTGAGGATGGGTGAGGAATCATGATTGGTTCACATTAAAAAAAGAAGTTAACGTCCCATAAGAAGAAGGGATGGAATTTTAGAAGGAAGTGTGGGTAAAAGGGTCATGTTGTTTGGAAGTACCATATAGTAACAAGGTTCATTATTGCTATATTTTGATTCTTTAAAAAACATGTTTAAAAAACATCCTTCCATCACCCCATTAAATTATATGTTTTTACATATGTGTGTGTGTGTGTGTGTGTGCCCGGAGTTGATGCATATAGATACATGTTTATACAGGTGAAGCAACTTTGTAAATGGTGCTTTCTGGTCTTCTAAATATATCTTTGACTATAGCAATATATATTTAAAATATGAACTTTGTTTAAAATGTTGATCTCTAAGTGGACTTAGATCGTGACTTTTTAAACTGTTACATTTGGTGGTATAAAGAAATTAATACAAATATTTTTAGGTATGCTAATATTGGTATAAATACTGTGACTCCTAACTAGGATACAATAACGAATGGATTTTGCCATTTGTCTTTTCAGCTATTGTTCCTGATATAGATGAAATTGCAGCCCAGGCAGAAACTATGTTTGCTGGAAGGTATAGTAACATTTATGTATCTTTATCTTGTGGATAAGATTTTGCTTAGAGTTCTATTGATACTTTGTTATTGTTTACGTCCCTATATTTATTTAATTTTAGATCCTTTATTGTTGTCAACATAATTTCTACCAGAAACAAAGCTGCTAATTTACTGTAGAAGAGAAAGCATAGCTTTTCTTTTTTTTTTTTTTAAAGATTTTTATTTTATTTATTTATTTGAGAGAGAGAGAGAATGAGAGAGAGCACATTCTTTAGGTAGGTCAGGGGAAAAAGACAAGAGAGATGAAATCAGCATATTGAACTTTTCCCTGAATTCTTTGCTTTTCTTTCCTCAAATAAGGACAGCACACAGATGCCCTTTAAGTCCCTTGGTATAAATAGCACTGCATCTTGCAAAACAGTGCTTTCCTGCATCTGAGAATTTTGAGGCAAGAAAGTGACTTCTTTCAATGTTATCATTAACTTCATTTGTGAGAAATAAAGCTATTTTCTGCCTGTTGGAAATATCCCTGATTAAAGAAAATAAAATGCCTCTGGTGTGACTACCCTCCTTTGTTTTTAGGAACCCTGACATTTATTGTTTTAAAGTTGTTTCTTTTTCCAAAATGAAATAGCACTAAAAAAGAAAAGCAAAAAAAAGCCCTAAAATGTCTAAGCTATAAATTATTGAGTTTCTTGCATTCATTTCTATTACAAATTTGCCATGAGAAACTAAACAAATTTCACACTAAGCCCTTTGTTGCATTTTCTTTGGTTAGAAAGACAAACAAGAATGAAGAAGGGGACCAAAAAGGATTTTTTTTTAATCTCTAGTGAACATTTGGTTTAGCTTTGTTTTTATATTGTTTTGACAGCTTTTGTTGTTGTTATTGTTGTTTTCCTATTTAAGTACTTCACTATTCCTGGGAAGAGACAATAAATCAGTGTATGATTTTTTCACCTTAGAACAAACTGAGGGTTACAGAAGGGGGGGTGGGAGTTGGGGTAACCGGGTGATGGGTATTAAGGAGGGCATGTGTTGTGATGAGCACTGGATGTTATGCGCAATTAATGAATCATGGAACACTACATCAAAAACTAATGACGTACTATATGTTGGTTAATTGAACATAATAATAATATTAATAATAAGAATAAAATAAAAGCTTACTAAACTTCAAAAAAAAAAAACCAAAACGATCTCTTATCCAGTGCAGTCTTACCCAGGGTCTGAATATACCAAGCACAGAGAGCAGCTCTGGTGATGACTGTGTGCGCATGTGTGTGCATGCACGTGCGCGTGCCCTTGTCCTTCCTGGCCGCTCACCACCTGTTGTGGAGAGGTCTCTAGGGTGCTGGGGAAAGTTAGTTGTTGCTGTACATCCGTCCTAGTATCTCTTCTCAATACTAGAGTTGAAGTTTTTTTGGATCAATTTTTGGATTGTAGCTTTTGTCTATGTCTAGGTGAGCAACTCATCCTGCTTTGCCTGGTACTTTCCCAGTGCAAGTCCTGAAAAGTCCTCCATCCTGGGAACCCCCTCAGCCTTGGACAAATGGGGATGGTTGGTCATCCCTGCTTTTGTGGACAAAAACATGTTTTTTTTTTTTCTTTTTTCTTTTTATGTGCTTTGTTTCTTCATCAGTTACATGAAGGGAAAAAAGTAAAATGATCTTCCTTTTTACTTTCCAATTTTGGGGGGAAAAGTCATATAACTGAGAATGTATACACAATTTTAACCACTTATGAGTAAATTTTTGGTAAATATAAGTTATTTTAGAATGATTTTTGGTTTTATAGAAAGGAGAAAAATCCAGTTCAACTTGATGATGAAGGAGGCAGGACCTTTTTACGGGTCCTCATTCATCTGATCATGCATGACTACCCTCCTTTGCTCTCGGGAGCCCTGCAACTACTGTTCAAGCACTTCAGCCAGAGAGCAGAAGTTTTACAGGCATTTAAACAGGTAAGATTGAGGAGCCCTCACTGCTGCCATAGCAGAAGCTCCGAAAATATTGTTTAAAACATCTGACCTCACTTCATGGTTGCAGAGTTAATCAGACTGTGTGGCTTCTCCTAGAGACACTTTCTATCTTTAAAGACAGATGTCACCTTGTCTTTTATTTTATTTTATTTTATTTTATTTTATTTTATTTTTTTAAAGATTTTTTTTTATTTATATGACACAGAGAGACACAGCGAGAGAGGGAACACAAGCAGGGGGAGTGGGAGAGGGAGAAGCAAGCTTCCCGCGGAGCAGGGAGCCTGATGTGGGGCTCGATCCCAGGACCCTGGGATCATGACCTGAGCCGAAGGCAGATGCTTAACGACTGAGCCACCCAGGCGCCCCAGATGTGGCCTTGTCTTAAGCTAAGACATGATCTATTTTAGAAAGAGTTCCCCACGAATGGAAATGACAGGCACGAAGATTTAGGAAGGCACTGGGGGAAAATACCATATTAGGAATTTTGTTGTCACTGCTATTATTTTGACCCCAGATTTTACTGATAAATTTGGATAGGACAAGCAGTAGCGCTGAAATAAATATTTTGTGATTGAAAAAATGTATAAATACAAAAGAAAGTAACTGTTTTGGATCTGATCTTTCTCTTTGTCATCTGAATGACATCGATTTTGAGCCTACTAATGAATAATACCTAAGGGCTTACATGTGTGTTTCACTAATATTTATTGTATTTAATAAAACATTGATTTTCATTAAGAAGTTTTATAAGAATATATTGAAATATGAAATAATTACAAGAGTAATTATAGAAATAGATATAATTATGCATAATTTGTATGTCATGTAATACATATAAATTATAATAAAATAAAGGTTTATAACATGAGGTTTCGACCATGTCAGAATTTTCTTCCACTTATTTCTGTATTTCTACCTCTTTTCAAATAGATAGAGTCTCGGGAAAAATTAACTTTAACAGTGAAATTAGAGTTAAGGTATCTTTTATTTTAAATTACTCTTTAGCACTTTGCTAGGGCTCACTTTTTAAAAATATATAATTCTTTATAACATATGAATATATTAGGTAGTGTTCACAGATACTTCCTGGTAAGTTTTCATGGCCAATATATATCTAAAATATCCATAAATATTCTAGAAATATTAAACTTCAACTGAAACACATTTGTTAAAAGACTTGGGATTTTTGACATCAATGAAATAGGAATGAAGGAATTTCCATAAGTAAATTGAGGGTTCAAATTCTTCTCTTTCCAGGTGCAATTGCTGGTGTCCAATCAAGATGTAGATAACTACAAGCAAATCAAGGCAGATCTAGACCAGCTTCGACTAACTGTAGAAAAATCTGAGTTATGGGTTGAGAAGAGCAGCAACTATGAGAATGGAGAAATGGGTGAAAGTCAAGTAAAAGGTGGTGAAGAGCCAATTGAGGTTCGTTTTCAAGATGTATTTTGAAATAATCCAAACAATGTCTTTTAATCATATGCCCTATAGCCAAAATTATCCATAAAGAAAAATTTTGTTCTGAGTAACAGAGCATACAATTTTCATTTGCCAAATCAATTAACTCCATAAACCTGTGTTTTGGTTAATTCTTATGGGTCTTGTGGGTCCTAAGCATAGACCTGTAAAGAGGTGGAAGTTCGTTGTTACCCTTCACTATGGCTATTTATTGCCAACCTGTAAATCATTTCTTTCTTCACTGCTTACCCTTATATAATACATAAAAATAGTTACATGGAACAGTATGCTTTAAGTGCCAGCATGAAAATACCAAAAATCTCTATTTACTCTAAAGAGTGGTAAGATGGTGATCCTAAGTCTTCCGTTGTATAGGTTTTAGTTTTTGGTGGGTTAAGTAGTTGTTGTTTTCACATTTCACTAAATACTAAATAACCATTTAAAGTTTTTAAAGCCATGTTTTAGTGGTAATACTTGGCAAACGAATGCCAACATCCTAATTGATGAGATATTGTTTCTTAAATTCCTGTCTTGTGTTTTATTTAGTTGTTTTTTAATCTGCGGGAATGTAGACTATTTAGAGAGGTTTACCTACCCTAGCTTTTCTGTTTGATGGAATACCCAAAATGTTGTGTAGTGAAAGGTGAAGACAGAGTAGGGGAAAATTTCAGTCCTCAAAATGTGGAAGAGTCCTGAAGGCAAGTTCATCTGGTGGGTTACTCCTTCTTCCTTGTCTCAGGACTCCTTACCACTAATCTGCACAAAATGTTAGACTTAAATTTTTAGCAACTTTTTTCTGTGATTTTATAATGGAAGTTATTAAAATGTAGAATTCCTACTCCATATAAATTTGTTTCATGACCAGCTCTTTTGTTGTTGATATAGAGTTCTTCCACAGCATATTTAAGAAATAAGAGGACATTTAACATTTATGTAGTACTTGCTGTAGTCGTCTTATAGCAGACATTTTCATACATGTTATCTCTTTTTAAATGTTACAACAAACTTTGGAGAGAGTTAGAAAGACCCAACTGAGATTTTAACCCAGGTCTTTCAGAGGATAAGTTCCAGGCTCTTTAATTGTACAATTGCACTTTCTGATATAATATTTAAAGACGTTAAGAGATGTGTTATGCTTTCACAAGGCTGGAATACCTCTTTTGCAGATACATCCTGTGCACATCTTCTAGAGAATAAACATAATGTTGCTTCCCCTTTTAGAACATTGCATTTTTAAAAATAAAGAACAGCTCTAAACCATAGGAAAATACTCTTTGTAAAAGTTTGCAAAAAATCATGTCAGAGTATAGGTGAGATGTTCCATGAAGGATGTTAGTCACTCGTCTGCAGTTTAAATTCCTAATTCTCTGAGCGAAGTGGAGAAAGAGCCTTCATCAGTGTGTGTGTGTGTGTGTGTGTGTGTGTGTGTGTGTGTGTATCTCCATGGTATCCCCGAAGCAGTTTAATAAGCAATTTGTATTGATGTAAGAAAGAAGATGAATAAGTTGTCTGATTGGGGATACCTTAGAAACAAAACAGCTTTCCACGTGGGTTGTAAATCTATTTTTCTAGATACTTGAGATGAATGTAAGTCATTGAAGTGGGAATTTGTTTATTGTTTGCTGAGTACAGGATTTATCAGTTCAGAAAATGGTCAGGATTTTCGGTGCTTGAAGCAGGAAGTGATTTAATACAAGGAATTGCATTTTGGGAAAGTCTCGAGGAGTACAGCTTGGAGGCTGCCACTGGACTGTTGATTTCAATGTCAGACAATCGTAGCTACGATTCCGATTCTAGAAGCTGCTTCAGCTGCTGCCAGCACTGAGGCTTCGCCACCACTCGCTCACACCTGAAAAGCACAGGGCTAGATAACGGAGCACTCGGGTCTCTCAGGAATTTTCTTCTCAGCCCTTACAGCCACAGAACGATGGCCTTCAATGGGTAGGGTGTTAAGAGCATGGGTTTTGATGTCACATACCTTAGAATTTGCCGCTAAGTATATGTGTGACTTTGGGCAACTTATTTGAATTCCCTGGTTTTTTTTTTGTTTTGTTTTGTTTTTAATATTCATTCAGTGGACATAATAATGGTATTTCACTCATGAGAATACTAGATCAGATGAGCAAACTGTGCACATGGCATGTCAGTTAATACAACTTCAGTGCGAAAATAGAAACAAGAAGGCGATATGTTATTTACCAACAAGTCAAGAAGTAAGGCTCCAGCTTTAATTAATTCATTTTCTCAGTGTGGTCACTATGGACCAATAGACGTAATTTTGGGACTGATCTTTTCATGGTTGCATCATGGAAGCAGCATCCTGGACATCACATCTCTGCACAACAACACCGAAAAGAGTATCTTTGCCTTTTTACGCATTTCTGAGTCTCCTGTGTAGGAGCAAGGAAACCTTTTCCAGAGATCCCTTAGTAGATTCTATCTCATGTCTCCTTGTCCAAAGCAGGGCCACATGTTTTCTTCTAAACCAGTGGATTATAAGATTAATTTAGCCTAAGTAAAGGATGACCCTCAAGCTCTACGATACCCTCCCCTGAATTACGTGGGGAAAGGGTAGATAGTAGAACAAAATTGAAATCTGCTATCAAGGAAGAACAAAGAAAGGCTGTTGGTTAGCAACTGACAGTGTCTGCCAAAGTCAGCAGTCAGTGACTGTTTGTTATCATTTTTATTGGTTTTTATGCACAACATATTGCACTGTTTACTATGATGGGTATGGAATTATGAAATCTTAGAGTTAAAATATACTTGTAGGGGTATCAAGTCCAATTCCCGTCTGATACTTATTTTCTCTCTAAATAGCTCACGTGAGTGAGATGTTTCTTAAAACAAAACGAACTTCTGTGATGGCAAATTCAGTAACTCTTGAGGTAGCACATTCTATTGAAATGAACACATAGCTTAAGAAATAGAATATTACTAGTAAGAAGTCCCTGCGGTCCCTCCCTGTATGCAGGAAGAGACCGTTATTGTGAGTTTATGTTAATTTCCTTGCTTTTCTTAATGGTTTCTGCCACACCTATTTGTATCTCTAAAACATGAAAAACCTATGAAAAATATTCCATGTAGTCTGTTTTGGATATATTTTTGCCCTCCTTCCTTGCTGATGTGTAGCTGCAACTCATTCATTTTTTCTAATATATATTAGAGAAAGCGCATTACACTTGATGCACATGTTTATCTAGTTAACTGTTGGTGGACATTTTCATTCTTTACAGTGCTTGTGTTTTTAAAGAAACTTTGCTACCAAAAGCAATGCTGCTTTAAAAACTTTTGTATGCCACCTGATGCACATGTTTAAGAGACTCTTCAGATTAAAGACTTAAATGTGAGACCTGAATATATAAAAATCTTAGAGGAAAACACAGTAATTTCTTTGACATCACTGTAGCAACATTAAAAGCTTTTACACAGCAAAGGAGCCCATCAACAAACAAAAAGGCAACCTACTGAATGGGAGAAGATATTTGCAAATGATATATCTGATAAGAGGTTAATATCCAAAATATATAAAGAACTTACGCAACTTAGCACCAAAAAACCAAATAATCTAATTAAAAAATGGACAGAGGACCTAAATAGACATTTTTCCAAAGAAGACATACAGATGACCTAACATAAGATGCTCAACATCGCTCATCATCAGGAAAATGCAAATCAAAACCACAATGAGATACCACCTTACACATGTCAGAATAGCTATAAAAAGGCAGGAAATAACAAGTGTTGGCAATGATGTGAAGAAACCTTGTGCACTGTTGGTGGCAATGTGAATTGGTAGAGCCACTGTGGAAAATAGTATGGAGTTTCCTTAAGAAATGAGAAATAAAAATACCATATGATCCAATCATTACACTCGTGGCTATTTACCCTAAGAAAATGAAAACACTTCAGAAAGATATATGCTCCCCTATGTTTATTTTAGTATTATTTACAATAGCCACGATGTGGAAGCAACTTGTGTCCATTGATAGATGAGTAGATAAGGAAGATGTAGTGTATATGCACATGCACACTGAAATATTATGCACCCATAAAAAAGAATGAGCTTGTGCCATTTGCAACAGCATGGATGGACCTAGAGGGTATCATGCCAAGTTAATTAAGTCAGACTGAGAAAGATAAATACCATATGATTTCACTCATCTGTGGAATCTAAAAAAAAAAAAAACTCAATGAATAAACAAACAAACAAAAAGCAGAATCAGACCTATGAATAGAACAAACTAATGGTTTGCAGAGGATAGGGTAGTGAGGGATAGGCAAATTGGATGAAGAGGAATAGGAGATACAGGTTTCCAGTTATGGAGTAAGTCACAGGAATAAAAAGCACAGTACAGGGAATATAGTCAATGATAATGTAACAGTGTGGTGTGACAGATGGTAGCTACACTTGGTACCATAATGTATAGAGAAGTAGAATCTCTATGTTGTATACTTGAAACTAATATAACATTGTGTGTCAACTATCCTCAAATAAAAAAAATAAAAAAAAAAAGAGATCCTTCAGGATATATATTTAGGTATAAAACATCTAGAATATTTACTTTTACCAAATAATGCTAGTTGTTTTCTGAACACCATGTGACACTCCTTCTAGCATTATATGAGAGTTCTGTAGCCCCATATCCTCACGACGGCTGACTTTCTCACTTTTTCATTTTTGATAATTGGGTGAATTGATATATTCTCTGTTGTGATTTTGTGGGATTACTCATGAGTTCGAGCATATTTTCATAGGCTTATTGGCCATTTCACTTCCTTTTCCATTTTAGATTAAACTAAATCTTGTATGGGCAAGTTAATTAGGTCCTACCAATTCATGTGTACCTACTACCAAGGTTAAAAATATTTTTGACTTCGGGGCGCCTGGGTGGCTCAGTCGTTAAGCGTCTGCCTTCGGCTCAGGGCATGATCTCAGGGTCCTGGGACTGAGCCCCGCATCGGGCTCCCCGCTCCACGGGAAGCCTGCTTCTCCTTCTCCCCCTCCCCCTGCTTGTGTTCCCTCTCTCGCTGTGTCTCTCTCTGTCAAATAATAAATAAATAAAATCTTTAAAAAAAAATATATTTTTAACTTCAAGTCATGGTGATGCTATAGTTCAAACTTGAGTACAATCTTTTCATTTCTTTTTTCTTCTTTGTTGCATTGGTAAAAATTTCCAGTATAATGTTGAATAGATGTGGTATCCTTGTCTTGGTTCAGATTTTAAAGGGAATGATTTTAACATTTTAACTATTGAATATAAGGTTTATTATCCATTTGTGTTTGTAGATACCCTTTATCAATTATGGAAGTCCCCTCTATTCCTAGTTTGCTAATTTTTATCATGAATGGTTATTGACTTTAATTAAACACAGTTCATACATCTATCAGGATTGTTATTTTTCTTTAATCTTAATCTGCTAATTTTTTAAAAAAGTTTTTATTTAAATTCCAGTTAGTTAACATACAGTGTAATATTAGTTTCAGATGTACAATGTAGTGATTCAACATCCATACATCACCCAGTGCTCATTCTTAATCCCCATCACTTATTTCACCCATCCCCCTCTTAGTCTGCTAATTTTAATAACAAGAATCATAAATAGAGCTTCTACCATAGTAACCTTGCATTCTAAAATAAATTTATCTTGTTGGTAATTTTTACATTGCTAAATCCAGTTTGCTAATATTTTGTTTAGGATTTTACATCTTTGTTGTCAGTGAGATTGACCTGTAAGTTTCCTTTGTTCTACTGTTCCTGTCAAGTGTTGGTAACAAGGTTAGACTAACTTCATAATAAAATGAGTTGCAGGATCTTCCCCTTTCTTCGCATATGTTTAGATATGTATTCTGTGAATGTTTGATAAAAAACGTATCTGTAAATCTGCCTGGGCCTTGGATTTAGTTTGTGGGAAGATTTTAACTACTGATTCAATTTTTTTAACGGTTATAAATTCATTCAGATTTTCTATTTTGGGTCAGTTTGCTGTATATTTTTCTAGCCATATGCTTTAGTTTTCAAATTTATTGGCATACATTTGTTCATATTCTTTCATTATCTTTTAAAATTTCTGCTATCTCTGTAGCTGCAGAACCCCTCCCTTTTTAAAGATTTATTTATTTTGGCGGGGGAGGGGCAGAGGGAGAGAGAGTCCCAAGCAGACTCCATGCTGAGTGCAGAGCCCAACTTGGGGCTGGATCCCACCACCCTGAGATCACTACCCGAGCCGAAGCCAAGAGTCGGACACTTAACTGACTACACCACCCAGGTGTCCCAAGACCCCCTTTTTATTCTTGATATTGTTTACTTGTGTTAACTTTCTTATTTTGACCCTTTAGATTTCACTATTTGTGTTGTATACTTCTGTGGGTTTTGACAAATGAATAATGTCACGCACGTATCATCTTACCAGCATTGCACGTATTTTATTCATGCTTTTTAATGAATCTGTTTTTGGCTTTGTTGAGCTTCTGGGTTTATTTTATTATATTTATTCTATTCTCACCTTTTATGTTGACACACTTTTCAGACTTTTAAAAAATTTAATGGTAAAATTTCCTTCTAAGGGACTGCATTCCACAAATTTTGACAAATGCCTTTTATATTATTGTTCAGTATTAGATATTTTAAAATTTTTCCATTATGATTTCATCTTTCTCCCAGAATTACTTGGAAGTGAGGTCTTAAATTTCCAAATGTCTAGACGAAATTTATTCCTTTTTGTTATTGAAGTCTTAATTAATTAACTTGTGGCGAGAGAGTTATTCGGTTCTCCAAAATTTGTTGAGACTTGCTTTTTGGCCTATTATATACCATCAGGTTTTGTGAATGTTTTATGTGGGCTTGAGAAGAATGTGAACAGGTATCGGGTTCCTTGTATATGGCTAGTAAGTTAAGCTTCCTGTGTTTGAATCATTTATCTACTTACTAATATTTTTGTTTTCTTGACGTTTCAATAGTTGAGAGAGGGATTTGTTGACATTTTCCACTATAATGGTAGGTTTATACATTTTCCTCTGTACTTTTATTAATTTTTACTTTATATGTTTTAAGGCTATTTTTGTTAGTTTGGTTTTCTTGCACTTCGCTTTTTTTTTTTTAATTTGAGCATAGTTGACACGTTTTAAGGCTACTTTATTTGATGCCTATAAACTTAAAATTATTTTTTTCCTGGTAACAAAAACTTTTATCAGTTGAAAGGTATTTTCTTCCATTTCTGATGATAATATTTCATGTCTTCAGGCTTCTGTTGCTGCTGTTGAGACGTTTGCTGTCTGTTTCAGAGTGATGCTTTAGTTCTGAAGCTGATTGTTAAACCTTATTATTGCCTCAATATCTGTTAATTTCATTTTTATATTTTCCATATCTTGGACTTTGTGCTGAATTTGAGTAATTTCTTTAGATTTATATGAGTCTCTCTTTGAGTATGTCTTATCTGCAGTTTACCTACTGACTTTTTAATTTCAGTCATTATATTTTTTCATACCTGCAATTGAGTTTTAAAACAACCTTTTTGGTCATTTTTTGATCCTCTTTTGTTGCTTGCTAATTTTTGTGATTCCATATGGCTATTTTATAGACTTTGTATAATAATTCCAGGATCAGAAGTACTTGGGCATTTCTTACGATTCTCACTCACGGTGCTGTTGCTTTATATATTTGGTCACCTTTGATTATGATCTCATACTTTTTTTTAATAGACTTTATTTTTAGAGCACTTTTAGGTTTAGAGAAAAATTGTGGACCAAGTACAGTGAATTCCCATACACTCTCCCCATTTTCATAGTATCAACATCTTGCATTAATGTAGTACATTAATGTGGTACATTACAATCGATAAGCCAGTATTGATACATCACTATTAACTAAAGTCCATAGTTTACTCTAGGTTTCAGTATTTGTGTTGTACAATTCTGTGGGTTTTGACAAATGCATAATGTCACATACAGTATCATACAGAATAGTTTCACTGCCCTAAAAATCCTCTGTGCTCCACCTCTTTGTCCTTCCCCTGTGAACCCCCGAGTCCTGGCAGCTGCTCGTCTTTTTTCTGTCTTTATAGTTTTGCCTTCTCCAGAATGTATGGTTTTAATGTTTATATAGTTTTTACAGACTGGCTTCTTTCATTTAGCAATACACATTTTAGGTTCTTGTATGTCCTTTTGTAACTTGCTAGCTCATTTCTTTTTATCACTGAATAACACCCCATTGTGGGATGTACAGCAGTTTATCCATTCACCTATTTAAGGACATCTTGGTTGCTTCCAGTTTTGGCCCATTATGAATAATGATGCTATAAATATTCGACTGTTGGTTTTGAGCTTTATGTTTTTGACTTCAGAAATGGGGGTTGAAATTGGGCATGTTTTCCTTCTTAGAGTATTTGTGATTACTTTGGCCTGTTGCCAGGGGTCACTGCTAGCCTGAGACCATGATGCTTTCTCCTCCTACATCTGTCTGAAGGCAGGAGTCTCAGGTTTAGCTCCCTGAATTTGACACGTGCTTAGAACAGACTTCACCTCTGAGTTGCTAGTGTTGGCATTTACCTTCAGAAAACCTTATCATGTTGCCTTGAAGTTTAGAGTTCTGATTTGGTTTCAGCTTACTTTTTATTTTTTATTTTTTTTTGGTAGATGGAAGGTGGGGTTTTGGAGTCCTCCTTTGTTTTCTGTGAGTCCAGAAATGTACTTAAGATAGGTTCTTTATCTAGGATGTAGCTGTTTTGTAATAGGAGGGCCATTTGCAGCTTTTAAGTTTGCTACTCTTGCAGGAGTTCATGGGAATGTGTTTACTTAGATATTTAGTAATTAAAAAAAGTATTATGAACTTAGATTCTTTGGAACTTTATATGTATAATTACTCTGAGGGTTATGTTTAACCCAGAGAAAATTTCATTTGCTTCTATGAGGCACTTTGGGTTGCTATATTTTTTGTAACCATCTTAAACAATGTTTTGGGCTTGGGACCTTTGAGGCCCCTTTATTAGTGGGAATTCTAGTTCCAAATCTTATGAAAGTGGGCTTGTCCTATAGGAGCTCAGGAGAATTCTTCTCCCTTTTTTTTGGCTTTGAATAAGCCAAGGCTAAGCCAGGTACCCCTTTCTTCTTCTGTGGGCCGCATCTTTTCCTGCCTTATTCTGGATGGCTCCTCTAAGGATTCCTGGTTCTAAGGCGGGTTCTCTAATCAGCGCTCTGTCTTGCTTGGGATTCAGGCTTTGTTTCCTTTCCATTGTGTGTGTGGGACATATTCAAACTCAGTATCAAGGTTATCAGATATGGACGGACGCCCTCAGGGTGGGTCCTGCTTGAATCCAGCGCTTGACTACTACTTGGAAATTTTGGTGAATCTTTATGTGTCTGGCCTCCATTTACTTCCTATTCTTTACTAAAAAGGGATCTTTTTTTCTAAAATGGGACATTTGAAAGATTTTATCTATCACTCTTAGATGCTGTATAGTTGGAGGGGTTTCTCTGCAATTCAACTTTGTCACATTTGACGTTCTTAAATTTTCTTTAAACTCTTAGAGACTCGGGCACCTGGGTGGCTCAGTAGGTTAAGCGTCTGCCTTCAGTTCACGTCATGATCCCAGGATTCTGGGATCGAGTCCTGCATCAGATTCCCTGCTCAGCGGGGAGTCTGCTTCTCCCTCTTCTCCTCCCCTCTGTTCTCTCTCTCACTCTCACAAAATAAATAAATAAATAAAATCTTAAAAAAATAAACTCTTAGAGACTCTTCCTCAAACTCTTCTTTATTTTGGGCCCATATATTTATCCTTTGAATGTCTGTTTATTGATGCTAGGTTTGTGGACCATATCTGAACCACCTCTATTTGGTTGCTGTGTGTCTCTCTAGAGCAAAATCCTTCTTTTGAACTTTCTGCTTAAAGTATGATTTTGGTTCCTTCACCATCATGCCTATGTAAGCCTTTGTACACACCTGGACTTCTCATTTCTGTTCTTACTCCCTTTTGATCGATACCTGTAATCAAATCTAATGTTCGAGATAATGGCTCTTGCCCTCAAAGAATGAACGCATAGAAAACAATACGCCAGAATGTCTGATTAAATACTGAGCTGTGTGGTCAGACGAGGGAGGAGTCAGTGTGGGCTGGAGGACTTGGAGAAGGCTTCACTGTTCTGAAGGGTCAGGAGGATTTAGTTAGCTAATATATTCAAGAATAATAAAAAGAGAATCAGTTCAGCAAGAATAAGTGGTTTGTATTTGAAATATCTGGAAATTGGGAGCCTCTGACCATTCTTGGGTTGGGAGGTGAGTATACCATCTTGGAAAATTTGGTCTGGCAGAGCAAGAGACTAAAGGTGGGGACCAACTAGGAGCCTCTTGCTTAAATTGAGGTGTGAGGTTATGCAAGCATGAACTAAGGTGGCAGCAGTAGAAATATATACAAATGGGTAGATTGAGAAACCAGGAGAGTGGTAGGTACATTTATAATAGCTTAATATAAGAAGTAAAAGTGAGAAGCTACAAAGTTGTTAACTTGTACACAACCAAATAATCTACACTTTGCAATGAACCAACTGCCAAAGATAGTGACAATTTATCGTAAACAGGATGAAATATGTCACAATGTCAATGGCAACAGCCAGTAGCAGGCAGGACGGACTCTAGCAGGCCAATACAAATAATAATCCTTTGTTGTTTAGTAAATCTTTACAAAGGCTCTAAACACAGAATGATTAGCATTGTTTTAAAACAGATCATAATGGTCTAACTTTGTGCCTGCTTAGATATCAGAAGACCAGATAACATCAATGTGATTTTTTAAAATGTGCTTCTTCATCTTAACAATAAAAAATCTTTCCTATAACATAAAAGTTTTTTTTTTTCCCCCTCAATAGTAGTTTCTCTTTACTCTGGGCCATAAATGGGAATGGATAGTCTTTCTACTAAGACTAACAAATCTCAGCATATGATCCAAAATTATCCTGTTACTGTAGGGAGGTGGATGGGATAGGTTTGGTCATCTAGTTAGCCCATTGCATCCCTAGCACCTATGAGCTTTACTACCTGTTGTATATGATAATATTTTCTTTTATTAAACTTACCTTCCAGGGCATTAAAAAACTATACCATCCTTGTTGAAAGATTAAAGGCTAGAGTATAACAAGTTGACAATATCTGTAGCATTAGTAATTCATCACATTCAAATAGGTGTTGAATTCTAAATATAGGGAAGGGGGGATTAACTCAGAAAATCATATCTGAATGGGTTAAGTCAGGATTGCCCTTTATGTTCATCCACCTCTTTATTAAGGGTTGAGAAGCAGGTCACTTGGGCATCATCGAGCTTCTAAGAGAAGTTCCCACTCATGTTATTCATTTTGGCTGTTAATTTTTCTTCACAACAATTGTGCTTCTGTATCTGTATGTCTGTATCTCTGTATTTATCTACCAACCTGTATTTGGTTGCATGCTTCTTTTTAAAAAGCTTACTCATACTGTCACTGATCTAGAGTTTAATATTTGAGCCGTCTATCTAGTTTTTACCTCAGGGACTATTTTTTTTTTTTTTCATTTTCAGCGTTTCTACTTGGTTCTTTTTCACATCCATGCATTCTAGATTCGTATCTGCCCGCTTAGCTTCATATTTTTTTGTTCTTTTAATGGATTTGTAATGTAAGGAACAGAGTTAACTGAAAAATGTCCCTAGGGGCTCACTCTGGGTTGTGTAGACAGCAGGCTGGCTGTACTGTGTGTGGGGAATGTGGGAGGCAGTGTCTTCTTTTCTGAGAAGCTGTACACCAGCTTGGCTTCTGATGGGATCTGTGGCTTCCACTCCTCAGCAGGAGCTGTCCAATTCCTGTGGGCGCCGTAGCTGGTATTCCTGATAAATTCCTATAAATGATGGGTACCTGAATCCAGACAGCCTAGTGCCCAAGAAGTAAGTTTGTGTGTACCTTTGCTGGTAGGTTGCTCTCACACTTGCCCCATAAGAAGTTACTACAAGGTGGGGATAGGAGAAGTTACTCAGAAATCTAGGCCCATACTGGTGTTCGGCAGAGCACCCAGCACCTACTGTGGAATGATGGAGGGATGGGGGACACTTGCCTTCTCTTGCCGGCACTTGGCTTGTAGTTTTTCCCCTTTCCTGATGAAGCTATCCTTGATCTCTGCTAAGTGATGCTGTGGAGTCAGCCTGAGCATGTGGCAACCACAGAGGGGTCTGCATGATGTGAGAGACGTTATTCCTCATTTTATCTCTATGATTATTTTAAACAAACTTTTAAGTCCTTGAAGATTTCTTGACCGTTTGCATTTCACTGGGAATGATATACTCTCATTATTGAGGTTTCTTGTTGTCTTAGCATTAACTTTCCTCATAGGCATTTGGATTTTATGCAGATTTATCTTAGTGAGAGAATGAATTTAATTCCTTCCTTTCTTCTCTCCCTCCTTTTCTTTGCTTCCTTCCTTTGCCTTTTCTCTATTTCTCTTGAGATACATTTTCCTTGTCTCATGATTTTTCTGTTACCTCCATATGCTATTATTCTTTTAAAAATTAAAAAAAAATTTTTATTTTATTGAGAGAAAGAGTGTGCAAGCAGGGGGGAAGGGGCAGAGAGAGAGAATTTTAAGCAGGTTCCATGCCCAGCATGGAGCCTGACATGGGCTCAATTCCATGACCCTGAGATCATGACCTGAGCCAAAATCAAGAGTTGGACGCTTAACTGACTGAGCTACCCAGGCGCCCCATGCTATTATTCTTTAAAAGCAAAAACTGGTTTCCATTCTTTGCCTACCACTTCTGATCTTTTTCCTTTGATAAAGCAAGCAAGCAAGAAGGCAGATCCCTCTAGAAGGATATCTGCAAAAAAAAAAAAAATATACTGTGCTTTTCCAAGTGTTAGTACTTTAATTCTGCACAGCAAGGAGAATAGTTCTACATAAACTTTGTTTCTTCAGCAAAACTTATGATTGACTAACTCTTGACAAAAGCAACTGGTAGAATGTCTAA
This sequence comes from Mirounga angustirostris, assembly GCF_029215605.1. Classification (NCBI taxonomy): domain Eukaryota; kingdom Metazoa; phylum Chordata; class Mammalia; order Carnivora; family Phocidae; genus Mirounga; species Mirounga angustirostris. The sequence goes on from NW_026991713.1 coordinate 79,489,848, forward strand.
CCTTCATGGCTTGGTTTAGATGGAGTCCATATGCTTTATACAGAACCTTCCTACATGACCTGATCAATGAGGGACACTGTGGTCATTGCATGAAGAACTTTTATCCATTAATTTTGGAGCGTGTTTTTCTGAATTTCCCTTTTCTGAAATTTGTTTTCTTATCTCCTTTTTTTAAATTTTTGCCCCAGACTTCATTGTATATTTATTTCATTTATTTATATAACATTACATATCCCTGTCCTTTGCCTCTGAGCAAATGCTACTGAAGGTGATGGCTGTAGATGAGTGTTACAGAATAAGTCCTCTCACAAGACATACAGCTGAAAACTAATTTTTGGTTTTGAGCCAAATACTACTTTTACACATCCTCATTCTATTTGGTTGTCATGTAAATTCTTAAATGTAATGCTTTTATCTCCTGAATTTGTTTCTTTAAATTACTTCCACTGTAAGAATCCTTTCCCTTCTTGTCCTTTGGGACTACATTTACAATTAATGCTGTTTTAGGATAAACTTAGTATTTCTCCTCTTGTTATATCATTCCAATTTTAGTATATGTGCTGCGGAAGCGAGCACTCTCCTCTTGTTATAAAGAATGGTTACTTTCTCACTAATTTTTTTTTTTTTTGCTTTGCCATTTGTTCTCAATTTAATATAAGTTGTTAGTGAGGATTCTAAGTTCCTATATGGTTTATTTTCCTCAGCAGGTGGCTTGTAAGAAAATTCTAGAAGTTGATTCACTTACATTAGAGCGTGCAGAGGTCATTAGACCAGGTATTAACGTTTCTGTAGTGATTGCTTGCCAAAGAGGGAAGTCTGAAAGAAGGTGCCAATGACTTTGTCTTACATTCTATATGGACAACCCCCTTCTCACAGCTGTATCAGGGAGTGTTGTGATATGAGTGTGACTGGGGAAGCTTCTTTCACCTAACATATCAGGTATCAGACACAGTCTCTAAGGGCTCTATTATGTTGCTGTTTTCATTTCCTGTACGGTGCTTTGTTATTCTCTGTCACCCTGCTGACTAGAGGGTTGTCTATCCTTTCTATGTTTTATAAATGCTGGGGAGGATTACCTAAAAAACTATTATATATTACATTATATAAATAAAGTATTATAAAAAGTATTATACACTGCTGAACTGTAATGGGTTCCTGTTGCATTTTTATGAAAACAACTATGAGTTCACATTGAACATACCCATCATCAGTATATTCCCAATGTTTTCCCAATATCCCTCTAATGGACTGTAGTGGCACACACCCTTTTTTGGTACCTTATTTGTCAGAGATATAGATAGTTGAGGAGATTCGGGATGTTTTCTAGGACATCTGATTAAACATCATCAAATACTAATTAAAATGATGTCTCATGAGTCAGAAAATACCAATATTGTATTTGTCTTGGGACAAAGGGAAAGGAAAACAGGTTTGGGGTTAGGTTAGGAATATGTTTTTACCCTCTAGAAGGGAAAGTGTTTGGGCTTGAGCTGAGGGAAGTCTGGAGGGAATTTATCTGCCGGTAATGGTGGACATCACCTCTTCTGCACGTTGTAGATCTTGGGCCAAGTCTTCAAGCAGCCTTAGATGCCAACCAGGGAAGCAGAAACTGTCAGCCATGACCCCATAATTGTCCAAATTAGCTTTACATGCAAAGTCAGATAAGTAGATCTAGGGTGATTTTAGGGCTCTGTAACCCTCTAGGTATCTTCCTAAATGACTGGTATATGATGTTACTCTTAGATGGGAGGGAGAAAAAAAATATCATTCCACAGTAAGGTGGAATTCAGTTGTCTGAAGGAGGTGACATTTGTTATGAAGAGCTTCAACTAAATTATAATCTGATCGGTGAATCAAAATATAAAAGACTGGTTATTGGATTTTCTTTCATGTTTTGGAAGAAAGTGGGAAGGGAAATGAAGGCATTTGACATCCGAAGTTGGGAGAATGGTGATTGGTAAGTGATGTCACTAATGGAGTTGAATAATGGTTATAGGAAGAGAAGGCTAGGGATACAGACGGGGAGCAGAATGCTTTGCAGACTTGCTGACTTGACAACATTGCTGTGGAAGTACATCCTTTAACTTCACTGGGGTGGGGACAAAGAGAAGACGTGCACTGAGCTATTTTAATCATGCAGCTGCAGATGCAGGCAGTTCTACATTGTAGGATTTGGAAAGTCTTTTTTTTTTTTTTTTTTTTTAATAAGCACGACTGCCCTTGTTTAAATTAAGGAGCCAGATTCCCATTAATTGGTGCCAATATTTAGTTCACCAGATAGTTCATACAATATCACTTCCCTATATAATTTTTGCTATTGATATAAAAGAGTTTGCTTGACTGATGCAAAATAAATTTTGGGGGGTAGCTATATTCAGAATCAGTATTTGCTTAGGTATTCACTTTTTGAGTCTCTGTCTAGAACTCTGTTACCCATCCAATTTCTAGACTCTTCTAGAAATATCTAGACCCTTCTAGACTATTCTTGCTATATTGTTTCTAAACCTGCTGTTTTATGTTACAGTATATGCTATGCAATTAAAAATCTAGCTGCCTCTATGAAATCACTGAACTTAGTGGTTTCCCATACTCCATTAGAAGAAATAAGTTCAAATTCTTCCAGATGACAACAAATAATTATAATAAAGTGCAAATACTTTTGCAGTGCCATATTTATTCTTCATCACAGTTGTCAAAAGGATAATTTGGGTATCTACTATATGCATGGCACCATTCTCAGTGTTACACATTTTTTTTCTGAGCCTGTTCAGCTCTGGGACTCTGCATAAGTTACACTTCTGCATTTTGTACCTTACTAATATTTTGACATTAGAATGAAGGCATGACTTTGTAGATTTGGCCACGGACCTAAGATCAAAGTTACATAGGGTATAAAACGTATAATCAATTTCTGCCCTTTCTGGAGGAAAACTTTTGGAACACCTTTACTTCGAGCATTTTGGCATCAAAATAAGAAAATGAAACCTAACTGTAATTACATAGTTTACATATTTCTTAAATTCCCCTGATACACTTTGGAATCATCCAGATGTTCTGTGGGTTAATATTTTTGTTCTGTTTAATTACATTGAACTATTTTCTGAAATTAAAAGGGGCTGCTTATTGAATTCTCCAGTGCTGCCTCTTTTTGTTGAGTGCTGGCAATTTTAAGTTAGAATAATTATTCTTCATAATTCCCATACTTATGGAGTTTAGCATTGTCTGTATTTTCCCCTGGGCTGAACTAAAGAGCATAGCTTTTTGTAATGTAGTACATTTTGCCTGAGATTACTTTTCTTAAAACAAGACAGTTGCTTTTTCTTCAGGTCATTGTTTGAAAAATAGACTTAAATATATTTGCTAAAGCTTTGCCTGTGCTTGCATCTGATTTTTTTAAAGGTGACATGTATCAGAAACATCTCCTTTCCACTATAGGAGCTTTGTCAATCTTTAGACTTGGTAGTATCTTAATCCTGGTTTGTAGTACAAACTTGGTTTTCTTTAATATTTCTTTTCTTCCAGAAAAAAAATGAACGTGGCCTTTTTAAATTTCAACCTCCACCTTTGTGATCAGAAAAAGGAAATTTCATTATATTTCTAGCTTTTGAAATTTCTGCTTCTCATCAATAATTTTTGCTATCAGAAAGAAACCCTGTTTGTCTCATTCTCTGACCCCCCGTCTTTATCCATCTAAATACTTGCCATTCATATCAGCACTTGGGCTCCTTCCCTCCACTGCACTGGCTTCTCTTAGGTATGTAGCTTTACATTTGCTTCTACAAGTTTTTAGGATTCACTTACTGCTTGTTGTCTCGCAGACAATCTCTCGCATTCTTTTTTCTCTTTATTTACCTGCAGTGGAGGTTGGACTGTTTTCCTTTCCCTCCTAGCATTTGTTAGGATGGATAGGTGACACAATCCTGGACTCCAGCAGTAACACTGTGAATGTTTTCAGCGTTCACTAGTCTTTACTTTTTGCAGTTCCAGTTCTGTTGAGTGCAAGAGACAGGTGGTCAGAAAGGTAGAAAGTAATTTTGAAGACTATCAATGGCACGATAAAACAAGGAGAGTGGGATTTAAAGAAAATGATAGTGAGCTACAGAATCAAATGCTAAAGAAAGTTTTGGTGATTATGAGTCATTGGCACATAAAGCAATTTTAATACAGTGTGGTAGAGAGTATTCTTTTGAGAAATCTAGTGGGGCCATAACCTGAGATGCATGAGTACTCTCAAGGAGGGGCAGTATCACTGAAAAATGCTTGGTTATCCTCAACTTAGCCATATTTTTAAAGAGGTGAGAAAGAATCAGTAGACAGCAGAAACTACTCATGCACAGGAAACAGAGATGAAGCACGGAGAGGAGGCAGGGGAGATGGAATTTGAAAAATCCATGCACCAAAAGTTTTTTTGTTTTTTTGTTTTTTCTTCTGAGACACAGCAGGAAAGGTAAGTTTGTGGATGGTACTGGAATTTGCAGGTGGAAAAGAGGAAATGTTCATTTCCTCCATAAAATGGTAGGAGAGGTTATTTGCTAAGATCGCATTCAGACTGGAAGCCTCTCTCTTGGACAGTATTTGCCAGGAACAGAAGCAAAGACGAATACCAAGCTTACTAAGTGGTGATGGGTCAGCACTGGTCAAGTCACTCTCCTTCTTGAAGGCTTTCCTCAGAATTCTTTGACGAGCGTGGACAGTTTTTTCCTTTCTTTCTTGGTTTGTATTAATTTTGTGAATTTGTCATGGAAACAGCTTGGGACAAATGAAATTACATTGATTGTCTTTGCATATTTTTGTTACTTTTCCCTGAACTTAGATTGGGGTCCCCTTTAACTGTGAGAACCCAACACCATCAATATAGTCAGGAGTTCAGTGTGTTTTTGACTCAAGCTGGACTTGACATTCATCCCAGTGGCATTTTGTACATATTGTAAATCAGGAAGGCAATCAGGTCCCACTCTACTAATTGCCCTCTCTCTTGCAACATGTACTAGCTCTTCTTGCCATTCTCTGTACACTCTCATATGGGCTCTTTCTGCAGTACCTTTGACTAAAGTGACTTCTTCACCTAACAAGTGCCCCCCTCCCTCCACATATCTCTCATGCTTAAATAGTTTTCATCTTTCAAGACCTTGGCTTCCACTTGACCTCTTTCATAAAGCTGTCTAAAGATAGAGCTATTCTCCCTTTCTCTCTCTGTATAGTGAATTCTGCTCAGTTCAAATCTTTATTTTCATATTTCTTCCAGTTTTCTTAGTTAGACTGTAATTTTCTTGTGGGAAGGACCACACACCCTATTTCTTTTAGATCCACTCACCTTTGTCTAGTACCAGGCATGTATTAAGTCTTAATAAATGCTCAGGTATTAAATTATTTGTAATGTGTTTTATTTTTATTTAGTGATTATAAGAGTTGATATTTAAAATATGTCACTCCCTATATTTGTCTTTTATTGTGCTGCTACAGATAATGGTTGTTACAGTGAAATATTTTTGGCATTTCAGGACCTCTTAATAAGCTTTATTAATTTATTAACTCAAAATATTATTTTTTAATTTAAATTTTATTTTCCTTTCTTCAATTTCATGGTTCTGTACATGCTTGGCTGGCCCCAAGTCGTGACTCTTAGGGATGTCATGGTAACCTGGCAGAGAATTCTTGGGTTAAAGTGTTCTTTCCTTCCATCTCTGATATGTTTTTTCAGCTGTTATGATATGCTTTTTCACCTTTTTTTTTTACCCCCTGTAGCTTATCCCACATGATAAAATTACACATTTTATCCCCTGGATTTTTACTATTCCTTCTCCTATCAGCTCTGTAAAGCAATGATATGTCTGGTATATTTAGCATAAGGAAATACACTGTGTAATAACTTTTCCTTTTTAACTTAACTCATTAATTATTAGTAATACCATCTATCATGTAATTTGGCTGTTATTGGGAATTGGTAATTTGCATGATTCCTTCAAACCAAGGAACGTTTTATGGGATAAAAAAGTAGAATGGTAACATTTAAGTTGAAAAATAAATTACAAAATAATTATCAAATATATTTATTATTTATTACAAAATAAATAAATTTATTACAAAGCTATGTATGGGGTAAAAATACATACTTGTGTTTATTTTAGGAATCAAGCATTTTAAGCTTGGTGCAGGATGGAACAAGGAAACCTCAGATTGACAGCAATAAGAGCAATAATTACCGGATTGTAAAGGAGGTCAGCACATGTCAAATGTTTTTATATGGGTTTATATTTGGGTGGCAAATAACTTTTGCTTGTGTATTACATTTAATGTTATATTCCTTATATTTAACGCTTTTCTTCTTTTTAAAGATTTTGATTAGACTAAGTAAACTCTGTGTCCAGAATAAAAAGTGTCGGAATCAACATCAACGATTACTGAAAAATATGGGAGCTCATTCGGTGGTGTTGGATCTTCTGAAGATACCCTATGAAAAGGTTAGTGCTTAGTTACTTTTAAAAAAAAAAAAGTTTTTATTTTGATATGATTTCAAATATATAACAAAGTTACAAGAATTTTTTTCCCTGAACTGCTTGGAAGTGAGTCGCCAACCTGATCAGCCCCGAGCCCTTTGGTGTGTGGTTCCTACGCAAAGGATGCTCTTCTTTCTGCATAATCACATGACAAGTTTCCAGATCAGGGAAGAGCATGACACTTGACTGCCACTTAATCCTCAGGCGCCAGTCGTATTTCTCTCATCTCAACTGTGTCCTGTTTGACAAAAAGGTCCACTTCAGAAACAGGTGCTGTTTGGTTGTCATGTTTGTTTATCTCCTCATGCTGGCACTCCTAGGAAATTGACACTTTTGAAGACAGACCAGCTCTTTTGAAGACTGTTCCTTTTGGGCCAGCTAATATTGCCTCGTAATTAGATTCAGTTATGCATCATTGGCAGGAACATAACAGAAGTGAGGCTAAGTTCTTCCCACCACTTCCTATCAAGAGGCACATGATTTTGATTTTGATCCCATTACTGATGGTGTTTACTTTGATCACTTGATTAAGGTGGTGTCTGCCAGGATTCTTCACTGTGAAGTACTCATTTTCCCTTGGTAATTAATGAGTATTTGAAACTAAGTAACTATACCGTTCTTCATCAAACTTTCAATCTATTTATTCACTTATTTATTTGAATCCGTATAAACTTGTAGATGCTCATTTTATTCCCTAGGTTACACTAGGCTTCTCTAATTATCTTTTTTATTCTCAGATGGTCCCCAGTCTGCCCAGTGGCTCCCCTTTGAGCTAGCTTCTCTGTCCTCTAACATGCACATCATTCTTGAGTAGTTCTTTGCTTTTCACACATTAAGATGTTCCAGGGTCACTGTGCATTTTTCTTACTCCAGCTCTGGAATCAGCCATTTCTTTAAGTGGCCCCAGTTCCGTTTGGGGGAGAACGATTGTAGAAGCAAAGTTCTGAGAACTAAGTGTACGTACTGCTTTTGGGATTTTGTTCTTCTAGGCCCTCTAAAGAGACAAAGCCAAGGAACATACGTGTGTGTTGAAATACTCATTTGTTAATACAGTAAATAGCTAATCTTCCATCACTGCAGCGGCCCCCTGCTCCATATGGACACCCTCTGCCCCTCACTCGGGCTCTGACGGCACCAGGGTGGATGCCCCCTTTATCTCCCGGGTGCTACCTGCCACACCACGCCTCTCCTGGTGCAGATGTTCTCCCCACTTGGACTTACACTCCTCAGATGGGGTTGCTTCCTGATTCAGCCTACTTTTTAACATGTAAACTTATCAATTCTACCCTTCTTAGGTGGCATAATTCATTCTATGGCACACAATGCAATAAAATAATTATTGAAAGGCAACAAAAGGTATTAAATCCTCAGCATTTACTACCCACATTATTTCATCTTTGATATTGTAACATGGGCATTGGACACGTGACCAAGTCCCTTCTTCTAGTAATATAACTTAGCATTCAGTATTTTACTACTACATTATGTTTATAGATTTGCTCAGTTTTAATAACTGGATGGTGCAGAAACAAAAAAAAGAGTAAGAGGAGAGTTTCAAAGAAATGTCAAATACAGTGGAACTGGTCCTGGTGTTCTTCTGTGTTGGCTACCTTTCAGTGGGGACTAGGTATTCCTGTGGCTGAAGTCTCATTGATGTCTTTCAACTATCCCTGCATTACACAAGTAGAGGAAAGTGTTAGTAGATTTTGAATTAAAATTTCCTATATTTAAGTCAGGAATCAAGTTTTTGGTCTCATTTACTCTTCTAGTTAAATCATCCTTATTTTAAATATGAGGAAATGGGCCTATTAATGATCTTGGGCTGTTTGTTTAGTTATAGATGGTGTAAGCTATAGACTCTTATAAAAAACAGAAAACATTAAATTATTTATTAAAACTACTACTAAAAACATGAGTCCATTTTGTATCTCTGACACTATCTACATGACAAATTGGATAATCAACTACTCAGAAAGAATTTAGGTGGTTTCAGTGCTATCTCCATAGTGTTATGGGATTTTGGAAAATGACAGTGTATACGGAAAGCAACTTACGAGTACATGTGTTCAGAAAGAGGGGGACCCAAAAAGATTGGGGAATAGAGGAGATCAGAAAGCAAAAAGGAAAAGGAAAACAAAGAGGTGGAAATAGACAAGATAAATAGCAAAAGGATGGGTATTAAGGAATGCACATGTGATGGTGAGCACTAGGTGTTATATGCAACTAATGAATCATGGAACACTACATCAAAAACTAATGATGTACTATATGTTGGCTAATTGACCATAATAAATAAATAAATAAATAAATAAATAAATAAATAAATAAATAAATAGCAAAAGGCCAGGGTTGGGGGGAGGATAGAGTCGAGATGAGGTCAGAAATATATATAGAGAGAGAGAAAGAGAAATTTACCGGGGCGGGGGCAGGGAATAGAGGAAAAGTGAATGGAGAGAAGAAAGGGACTAGGGACAAAGCAAGAGGATGAGGGATGACGGATGCTGGGAAAAGCAGCAGGAAGGGAAGAGTTTGAGAAGGGGGAGGATCTAGAAGGTAGGGAAAGAGGAGAAAACAAGAAACAGGAAGATTCAGATACATGAAAATATTGGGAAAGAGAGCAAGTCCCACAGAAGGGAGGGATGAGAAGGATGGGAGTGAAGCAGAGAAGGGAGGGAACAGAGAGAGTGAAGGGCCAGAGAGAGGAAGGCAGGACAGACGAGCTCTGGGCAAAGAGGCTGTGGGCACAGAGGCGGGGGAGGAAGATGCAGCTGTGGGCAGATGGGAGAATGTAGTGGATAGGCAGAGAGGTTGGGGAGAAAGAGAGACAGACTGAAACAAAGAGGGGTTGAGAGAGTGGAGCGGAATAGGTAATAGAAGGAGAAATAAAGAGAAGGTGAGAAACATCTAGAAGACGGTGAGGGATGATGGTAACAGTGGGATAACGGCAGGGGTAGGGAGGTGTAGAAACAGAAAGGGCATAGAGGAAAGGGAGCAAAACACAGTAGCAGAGAGGATAAGAGAACATGTGGGAAAGAAAATGCTTTTTCATAATATTTGGTATTATGGTATATTTGTTTCTCTGTATCATCGCTACTCTTTCACTTACAGAATGATGAAAAGATGAACGAAGTGATGAATCTGGCCCACACATTCCTGCAGAATTTCTGTCGGGGAAATCCACAGAACCAAGTTCTCCTTCATAAACATCTGAATTTGTTTTTAACCCCCGGTGTAAGTATTTGAGTGACTTCTAATATTGATAGTAAAGTGTCCCCCCGATTTGTTTTAGCAGCATTGATGAATGGAATTTTATTAATCTTTACTACCATATTAGTCTTTACCACCTTATTTTTTTCCTTGTAAGGGTTCTCTCCCTAAAAGTGAATATGTTTTTTTTTTTCCATTAAGGAAACATTCACAGAAACTTGAAATATTACATGAATTTTACCTGCAAGTGACAACTTCCTTTATATGTATATAGTTTAACATTAGGAAAAAATCTAGTAGAACCAAGAGCAACTTCAATGCCATGAGTGAGATAAATATGGAAAACTCAAAGGTAGAGGTAACTCTGTAAAATGTGTGTCAGTGGATACTAGGGAAGAACTAACTTTGAGTAATAGATAATTAATCTCAAGAATCCTGTTGCCAACACGTTGACCTTTATGATAATCAACTCCTTTTTCCAACTAAATTCCTCTGTGAGCTCAGTTTGCTTTTAGTGGTGAATGATCTCATTGCATTTCGTAGAAGGCTTGCCCAGGAAACTCACTATGGCTTTGCATAAAATAAAAAACTGATCACAAGCAGGGAAATTAGTCTAAGCACTGTAAAACAGAAAATTGATCTTGTTAGAATTACAAAGGTACATTCCTCTCTGGTTAGCTCCTGGAAGCAGAAACCATGCGGCACATCTTCATGAACAATTACCACCTCTGCAATGAGATCAGCGAGAGAGTGGTGCAGCACTTTGTGCATTGCATCGAGACACACGGCCGCCACGTGGAGTACCTGAGGTTTTTGCAAACGATTGTAAAAGCAGATGGTAAATATGTGAAGAAATGCCAGGATATGATAATGACAGAGGTATGTTCTCGGTTTTCATTTTAACAGCTTCACATAAGTAATGTGCTCAAGGATGTGTTTTCTGTTAAAGTATGGTGTAAAACACCCCCACAGCATAGGTGTGGAAAATAATTTCGTCCTGATGGCTTAAGCAACAAGTATATTTTGTTTAAATCTGGTGAAGTAACATACCATTAAGTTGATTGCATAATTTTCTGAGTTTATTTTTCTTTTCTTTTCTTTTTTTTTAAGATTTTATTTATTTGACAGAGAGAGACATAGCGAGAGCAGGAACACAAGCAGGGGGAGTGGGAGAGGGAGAGCAGGCTTCCCGCCGAGCAGGGAGCCCGATGTGGGACTCGATCCCAGGATGCTGGGATCATGAGCCCGGTGGAAGGCAGACGCTTAACGACTGAGCCACCCAGGCGCCCTTTTCTTTTTGATCCTTAAGGAATTTGTGTACTTTAAATAGCAAAATTCTGTGAGATGTTATAATTGAGAATGAAAGTGACACATTTTATATTTTTAAGTTTTCAGTCTGTAACAAAGATGGTTGTAACTCTGTTTTCCCACTGCCTTTTTTGCTCTATTCCTGAAAGAAAGAATCCATGTTCTCTGCTACTGTTTGCAGAAGGGTTTGAAGGGCATTAAGTTAATTAATAGCAATTATCCATCAGTGATTTATGATATGTGGAAGCTTAAGTTGAAAATTTAAGAAATGCAAATGGTTGAAGTACCTCATTTATTTTGTTCTCTTCACTGTGATATTTGACATTGAGCGAGATTTATGCAATGAGTAAGTTACTCACCAGGAACCAAGTGGTACTTTGGAGAAATTGAGTCCATTTGGGTAAATCATTGCTCTGTGACCTAATGGTTCTCTAAAGGCCTGGATGGATTAAGCCAGCTTTCAACCCTGGCTACCAAACAGTTATGTAATAGATTATATTGATTGAGGGGATTTTCATTATTATATACTTTCAATTTGGGAATGAGGGGAGGGGGACTCCTATACTGATATAATGTGAGTCCCTCCTGCGCCATAGAAATCTTAAAATTAGTTCAGCTTAAAGCCTTGGATTTTTAATGTAAATTATTTTTATTAAGCATTTTAAAGATCATTTTAAAGTTTACCTTTTCCTTACCTATATTTACATTCGTAATTGTTCTTCATTGCCTAGAAATGTGGGAACTAATTTGATTTTGCATTATGATCATCAAGGAAAGAATTAAAATGGGAAAGCAGCAAATAAAAATTAGCAAAATTTTATGATACCAATTAGGGGAAGTGTTTTTATGTGGAAAGAAGTATTTGTAATATTATATTGTGTTGACATATAATACATATTTTAACACATGTACATTCTCTTTCAACAAAACGTTCAAAGCAAGCCAGTTGTTTTATCGATTTAAATCTGTTATCAATTTAATTAAAATAGAGAAAAAATATATCCCCCAAATATCTCCCATTGGGGTTAGAAAATTGGTACTGATAATAGACAATAAGATATTATGCAGTTTGAGCAATAAAAGTACCACCTGCTGGAATTCTCCACTAAAATTATATAAATAAAATAGGAAGGAAAATGTATATCCTAAAAGCTCCTGCTTATCCATTTCTTTGTTTTTCTCTCTCTTTCTCATTTTAAGTCTTTTCTCCATTTCTCTCATCTCCGCTTTTACCTCCATTCCCTACTGGTGCCCACAACACATGGAATTTCCAGATTCTTGTAAAGTTGCATTTGGCTCAAAGTACATGCTTTTTTATTCCGTCACTATTGAAGGGGGTTGGGATATTTTACTCTGCTTTAGTAAAATTAGACTTAGGAGATTTCTCATGTCTTGGCAATGGCATCTTCCATTTGAAGTAGAGGCAAGCAACTTCCTTGAAATATTTTGCAGGTTTAATTTCAGGGGATAATTCACTGGGGAATGATTAACTATCATCTATGCCATTTAATTCTTGTCCCCATCCAGCTCTCCCCTATCTCCCTGGCTTGCTTGTGATAGTATTCATAAATAATCACTTGGCACCTGACTAGAATCTTTTTACCATCTTGCCTTGGTATAGTTCTGCTTTTGCAATATCATCTGTGTTTTTAGAAGGAGATGCATGTGTTTCCAGATAGACCAAACCTTTGACAATAGCTGCAAGGATGAACATTTGGACTGCTATGTAGACTCTCTTATTATCATTTCAGTTGATAAATGGGGGTGAAGATGTGCTGATATTTTACAATGATAGAGCATCATTTCCCATCCTTCTCCATATGATGTGTTCAGAGAGAGACCGAGGGGATGAGAGTGGCCCCTTAGCTTACCACATCACCCTGGTGGAGTTGCTAGCAGCATGCACAGAGGGGAAAAATGTCTACACCGAAATCAAGTGCAATTCCCTTCTGCCCTTGGACGACATAGTGAGGGTGGTGACCCATGATGACTGCATCCCTGAGGTAAGCCTGGCAAAAGCTGAGCAGCCACGGAAGTACATAAGTGCCAGAAGTCCCCATACTATTTATAATGAGATAATGTATTTAGTCAAGAAATTGTACTTAGCTATATAATTAGGAAAATTTAAAAGAGCATAAAAAGTTTCCTTTTTTAGTTCTACAGGAAGCTATGAAAGACGGTAAACTTTTTCAAAGTAGAGGCACTGTTGGTTTACTGGAAGCTACTCTAGGAGTCTCTTAAATTCTAAGTATGGGCAGTGTGATAAAACTGAGATTTTACTTGTTACCTCTGGTATGTTCTTGAGCATGCAATAGATGCTTCATCAATAATTCACGATCATTGGTAGGAGAGGCCAAGATGGTGCAGTAGTATCATCTATTAGACTCGGTAGGTTTGCCTTGCTTTACAGAATAAATGCATTCTTGGAAATATGGACGTGCATTTTGCTTTATTCGCACATCATTCTTTTACCCTCTGTCCTTGTTTGGCTCTGATAATAGGGAAAAAAACTCATTAAAAACTGGTTGTCTGCCAACAGGATTAATGGGGCTTCCAGGAATGTACATTGCAATAATTTCTTTCTTTTCTACTGTTGTGGTGTATTGTTGCAAAGTTCATAAATGTGTGATGCATCGAATATGATATAAATCCAAACATTTTAAATCATAGTAACTTAAAAAAGTGTAGGGTTAAGTTAACTTCCCTAACTTCCCAGTAGTCCTATGTAGTGATGGACTTAAAAATATATTTTTGTGAAATTATTTTGTGGAATTATTGACACTTCATAGCAAGGGTACTTCATGCTTTGATTGGCTTGAAAGAAGATGGCCAAGAAAGGAAGCATAGTGTAGCGATTAAATTCCCAGGTTCTGTCTTTATTTGAGGTCCTGATTCTGACAGTACTTCTTCCCACATGCTGTTCTTTCTGACCACACCACGCTGGCCCCTTATGTTCACCTACTTCACTCCTCTTCATCCTTCGTATCTTGATTCAAGCATTACTTCCTTAAGGAAAACTTCCTTGGCCTCTCATAGTAGAGTTGTAAGAGTCTACAATTTGAAATTTGACATTTGAATGTTGTTAGTAAAGGTCTGTAGCCTTCACATCCTTGCCCAAGATTATAAGCGTGATGAGAGTAGCAACTAGGTTGTTTCTATTTACCATTATATTACCTGATCCTGAGTCTATACCTAATAAATATGTTTTGAATGAATGAACAAATGAATTAAAGAATGAGTCAGAATCCTGGATCCATTACTTCTAGCTGTGTGACTGATTCCAGCAGGTTACTTAACCTTTCTGATCTTCCATTTCCACAATTTTAAAGCGAAACAGTTCTGGTATGTATCCGATTGCTGGAGGATGGAATTAAGGAAGATATTACATACAAAATGCTGAAGGGTAGCAAACAATGAATAAATATAAGCTGCTGTAAAGATGATTATGATAATGCACTGAATTGTTCTGATGTCTCCCTGCCCTACGATCAGTTCTTGACACAGACACCCTGTCTGCTTTTTGGCCTTAGTCAAGGAGAGAGAAGCACTAAGGGCATGAAAGCTGGCCCTGTATTCCTTATGGTTCTAACTTGAATTCTATGAATCCTTGAAATTATTTACATGATTTTGTATGTATATGCATTTGGGGTGGTTTATAGCACCCATCACATTATTTATTTATTTATTCATTTATTTATTTGTTTAGAGAGAGAGAGAGAGCATGCACACATGTGAGCCAGGGGGAGGGACAGAGGGAAAGGGAGAGACACAATCCCAAGCAGACTCCACGCTGAGCACGGAGCCTGACTTGGGGCTTGATCTCATGACCCTGAAATCATGACCTGAGTTGAAATCCAGAGTCAGATGCTTAACCAACTGAGCCACTCAGACACCCCTCATCACATTTTCATTAAAAAAAATAAAGAAAGAAAGGAAAGAGAAGAACCACAAACACCACTGTTCCACACACTTAGAAATACTCTATGTTGGTGAGACTCACCCCAGTCCTGTATGAGGGATTTTGTTAAATATGGGAAAGAGTGGTACTACACTTTAAAATAATATAATTTTTTTTGTAAACTGTGAGCCTGTTTCTTCTCAGAAATAGTAACTTAAATATTTCCAAATGGCATTAAAGTATTATTTAATCAACACATTTAAACATTATGTTAGAACTCTCTTGGTTGCAAACGACAGAAACCTAACTTGAACTGTTTAAATTAAAAAAAGGGAATTTTATTGGATCCTGTATTTGGGAATTTGAAGGATAGTTGTTCTGATGGATCAAGAGGTTCAAACAGTGTCAGAATTCTTTCCATCTATTGTCCCCTTTTCCTTTGTGGTTTTGCCTCATTCTCTTTTTCTGAGCATAATTGTCCTCCATGTACTTGCAGAAGATGGGTTCTTGGAGTTTGGGTTTACCTTGTTCCACTTTAGTGATGAGTGAGAGAGAGAGAATGACAGAGACAAGAGAGAGAATGACAGAATGTCAGAGACAGAGACAGAAAGAAGGGGAGGGAGAGGGAGAGGAAGGAAGACAGGGAAAGGGAGCACATTTGACTCTCAGTGTCTCAACTAGGATAGACTTGGCTTCAATCAGGTGTACTTGTGCATTCCAACACTGGGTGCAGGGGAATGGGCTACTAGGTCAGGGCCTGGAGGGTTTTAGTAAGAGAAGGGAAATGCGAATGCTTTCTAGGTAGACATAAAGCATGCTATAATCCACAATAGTAACTAACCGAGATTTTATTTAACTTTTCATATTTGATTTTTGAAAATGAACAATGAAGAAAACTCACTTTCTCTTGTATTTGAAACTTGCACAGGTTAAAATTGCTTATGTGAATTTTGTTAATCACTGTTACGTGGACACTGAAGTGGAAATGAAAGAAATCTACACAAGTAACCACATTTGGAAATTATTTGAGAACTTCTTGGTGGACATGGCAAGGGTGAGTTACACTTTCATCATTAAACACTACTTCATGTTTAGTTAGGTTGTTGATACATATTTCGACTAAACAGGATCAAGGGTCTGGATGAAAATTTGGAATTACACCCTCTAACTTTGGATGTCATCCATTACATTCAAAAAGATTTCACAAGATTGTGAGTGAGATTTAATGAGTTCCTACACACAAAATGCCCAGTATACTGTGTATAGAAACAAAGTGTCCATTTCTACTTTTACCACTGGCTATATTGATTTGTTATTAAATGGAATTTTAGGGGCCTTTTTATGTGGGGAAGACATTGGCAGAAGTCAGTTTGGGGACATTGGGGAAGACATTGGCAGAGGTCAGTTTGTGTTCAGCCTCTTATCATGGATGCAATTACAAACTATAGATGGAAGAGATCTCAGGAGGCCTTGAGCGCTGCTTTCAGACAGATCGGTACTTGACCAGACTACCCAGGGCTTAGCATTGCTCAGTGTTGCCTATTCAGAGTTTTCTTTGGGAGAGCGCTCCAGTAATTGAATCATCTGGTTTGACTCGTCAGTCAATATAGGTCCTGCTTTTTACTGAGTCCATTTCCTCCTGTTTGGCCTTTTGGGGGAATTGGAGAGGACATGTGGAGCTGGTTGGCATTTTCTAGATATTGTCCAGCATATGTTTTTGAGTAAAATTGAGTGAATGAATGAATGAAGAAAGGAAGGAAGGAATCTTCTTTATAGATAGTGCTTAATTTTAGTTAGTATATCTTCAGCTCCCCCCCCACCCCCGCCTTTTATTGGCATGTTGAATTGTCATAACATAGAGGGTCTATTATTTTGGGTTTTTTGATCTTTAGTTTTCCCTTTGAAGTGATGGGATATAATGTTCAAATAAGAGTTTCACCAGTGGAAGATAGTGTATAGATAATCCTTAGGCCTGTGATGACTTATGGTGGGCTGTCCCAGTTTTTTTGACTCTCTACATTCCTGAGTGCTGGTAGCTTTACACAGGCCTTATTTAGATGTATTTGGAGAAGAGCAGAGTTAGTGAGGTCCATATTTCTACTGTCTTATAAGAATGGATGTTGATGGTTATCCACTAGCTAACTGGCTCCCTACAACACTTTCTGGAAGGAAGGAAGACAAGGGGGATATAATAAAGCATCGACTCAGACTCAGACATCAGGGCTTTGCAGGTGAAATGTGCTTATTTTACCCTCAATGTGGTGTAGTATGAGCCAACTCCACTAGGTTCAAGCATGAGTGGAGTAAGGCAGTTCCTAGTTTACTTCATTTCTATAGAATGAAAAGCCACTCATTACCTTTTGCAGGCAAACCAGTACCTGTGGAGAAATAATCTTGTTTTACACACGATTTTCATACCACTCATATTGACCCCCATGTCCTTGTGAAAGCCCTTGTATCCGATGGGCTACAAGGATCTCTAGAGACCTTGAAGTAAAGGACGGGTTATATGCCGATGACTGAGCTTTAAAATTGCACGTGCAGGAAGATATTAAAGAGATTATAGACTGATTTGCAGAGTTGCACAGTGCTACGGACTAAAGATAAGCTTGAAAAGACCAAGGTCACATTCTAGGCAGCATGAGCTGCAAAGCTAAAAGGAGTTTTATTATTTAAAACAAAGAAAGCTGATGGTAACTGCCATTGGTTCTGCCACCTTGGCAGCACCCTTGCCGTTGAGGTATTTATAAAGCTAAGACGTAGGTATTCTTTTTTGTAAAAAAAAGCATGCCTGCTAGGAAGGATTTTTTATTTTAACTATTTTTGATTAAGTAGACATTTAATGTTATTTATTATATAAAGGCTTGAAGGGAATTTTGAGATCTTTTTAGTCTACTCATTCATTATGTCTAACCACAGTGGCTTAGCTATACTGTAAAAAAGCATTTTTTTTTTCTTTCCTTCTGGTTTCCCTCTTATTTATATCTTATTTATATTTTATTTATTTATTTATTTATTTATTTATTTATTTATTTTTAAAGATTTTATTTATTTATTTGAGAGAGAATGAGAGAGAGCACATGAGAGGGGGGAGGGTCAGAGGGAGAAGCAGACTCCCTGCCGAGCAGGGAGCCCGATGCGGGACTCGATCCCGGGACTCCAGGATCATGACCTGAGCCGAAGGCAGTCGCTTAACCAACTGAGCCACCCAGGCGCCCTCTTATTTATATTTTAAAACAGCAGCTCTCTTATCCCCTCACCAAGAATGACAAAGAGTCACCCTTCCTATTTCAGGGAAGGGACAGGAAACCTGGCTTTTCTGTAACTGGGCTTTGTCTTTCTGCCCTTGAAGAGGGATTAAGGAGCCACCGCACACTCAAATTCAAATACAAAAAGTTGTTTAAATAAGTAGAAGTGGTTTCCTAGGCAAATTTTCAGTTGAGTAGATCAGTAGTTCTCAAACTTCAGTGAGCATCAGAATTTATCTGGAGGCTTTGCTAAAGCACAGATTGCTGAGCCCCACCCCAGAGTTTCTGATTCAGTAGATGTGAATCTTTGCATTTTTAACACGTTTCCAGGTGATGCTGACGCTGCTTATCCAGGGACCACACTCTGGGAACCATTGCAGTAGAATATAGTAGTTTAAGAGTAGGTACTTTAGAGGCATTAGCCAGACCAGCGTTCAAGTCCAGATTCTGCCGCTTCCTAGCTCAGTTACCTTGAGCAAAGTACTTACCACTCTGATTCAGTTTCCTTATTTGTAAAATGGATACACATTCCTCATAGGGTTGCCAGGAGGCTTCAATGAGATAATGCGTATAAAGCTCTTAGCACATGAGTGGCACTTAATCAGAGAGCTGGTAACATCATCTATTTCATCCACATCATGGTAACATCACTGGTATTATTACAAGGTTATATGTAGCCTTTAAAGCAATTTCAACAAGCTTCCTCCATACCTATACCAAATAATAATGTTGAAGATAACCAAAAGGAGAACAGCCAGTACAGGCAAGAGCTAGAAACCATGTCTGGGAAACTGGAATTGCGGAGTAATGACTTGACATAGAGATGGGCTAAATGGAGGTGTTCCCACAAAGTGATGAAGTCCTGGAGCAGCTGATTTACATCAGTGAGAAATGGTGGAGGTAACCTGGAGGAAAGGTATGTGGCAAATTGCCCCTAAAGAATCATAGGATCTTAGGGTTGGAAGAGACTGGCAGTCATAATAGCTCACACTCTTCAGCACCTGCCTGTATATTTCCAGTAAGAGTGATCTCACTATTTTTTTGAGACAACTGGTTTCATTATTACATAACTTTAATTGTGAAAAACTCTTTTTTTTTTTTTTAAAGATTTTATTTATTTGAGAGAAAGAGAATGAGAGACAGAGAGCACGAGAGGGAAGAGGGTCAGAGGGAGAAGCAGACCCCCTGCCGAGCAGGGAGCCCGATGCGGGACTCGATCCCGGGACTCCAGGATCATGACCCGAGCCGAAGGCAGTCGCTTAACCAACTGAGCCACCCAGGCGCCCCAGTGAAAAACTCTTAATATTGAGCCAAATTGTTATGTATTATAATTTTTGCCTATTTCTTCCTTCTGTAGCAACATAGAATGATTCAGTTCAACAAAAGTGTAGGTATTTACCATAAGCAATATATTCTCCTTGCTGGTGATCTACTTTCAAATAAAGTCATACAATTTTTTTTTTTTAAAGATTTATTTATTTATTTATTTGAGACAGAGAGAATGAGAGACAGAGAGCATGAGAGGGAGGAGGGTCAGAAGGAGAAGCAGACTCCCTGCCAAGCAGGGAGCCCGATGCGGGACTCGATCCCGGGACTCCAGGATCATGACCTGAGCCGAAGGCAGTCGCTTAACCAACTGAGCCACCCAGGCGCCCTAAAGTCATACAATTTAAAGAACTTAAGACCATTGAGGTTGACCTCATAATTTTGCCCCTCAGTTCCAGAGAGATTAATTTGCTAGCATAGGGTGACTTGCCTAGCTAGAAGCAGAGCTGGGAAATCTGCTGGAGCCTAACCTGGTGCTTTTTCCATAACAGCTTCTCAAATTTGTTCTGGGCTCCTTCCTGTTTTCAATATACTTTTGGGTTCTCTCTAATATATCAGTGTTTTAAAACTGATGGCATTTGGGTATGCATCCTTTCTGATGACTGAGTAATTTTCCACTGTATATATGAACCACATCTTCTTTATCCATTCATCCATCAATGGACATCTCGACTCTTTCCACAGTTTGGCTATTGTGGACATTGCTGCTGTGAACATTGGGGTGCATATGGCCCTTCTTTTCACTACATCCTGTGTCCCCAAGTAGGGCAATTCCTGGGTCACAGGGTAGCTCTATTTTTAATTTTTTGAGGAACCTCCACACTGTTTTCCAAAGTGGCTGTACTAACTTGCATTCCCACCAACAGTGTAAGAGGGTTCCCCTTTCTCGACAACCTCTCCAACATTTGTTTTTTCTTTACTTTGCAGTTTTTGCCATTCTAACTAGTGTAAGGTGGTATCTCAATGTGGTTTTGATTTGAATTTCCCTGATGGCTAATGATGATGAACATTTTTTCATGTGTCTGTTAGCCATTTGTATGTCTTCTTTGGAGAAGTGTCTGTTCATGTCTTCTGCCCAGTTTTTGACTTGATTATTTGTTTTTTGGGTGTTGAGTTTGAGAAGTTCTTTGTAGATCTTGGATATCAGCCCTTTGTCTGTAGTATCATTTGTAAAAATCTTCTCCCATTCCGTGGGTTGCCTCTTTGTTTTCTTAACTGTTTCCTTTGCTGTGCAGAAGCTTTTTATCTTGATGATGTCCCAAAAGTTCATTTTTGCTTTTGTTTCCCTTGCCTTTGGGGACATATCTTGAAAGAAGTTGCTGTGGCTGATGTCAAAGAGGTTACTGCCTATGTTCTCCTCTAGGATTTTGATGGATTCCTGTCTCACATTGAGGTCTTTCATCCATTTTGAGTTTATCTTTGTGTATGGTGTAAGAGAATGGTCGAGTTTCATTCTTCTTTGTATAGCTGTCCAATTTTCCCAGCACCATTTATTGAAAAGACTGTCTTTTTTCCACTGCATATTTTTTCCTGCTTTGTCAAAGATTATTTGACCGTAGAGTTGAGGGTCCATATCTGGGCTCTCTATTCTGTTCCATTGATCTATATGTCTGTTTTTATGCCAGTACTATGCTGTCTTGGTGATCAGGGCTTTGTAATATAACTTGAAATCAGGCAACATGATGCCCCCAGCTTTGTTTTTCTTTTTCAACATTTCCTTGGCGATTCGGGGTCTTTTCTGATTCCATACAAATTTTAGGATTGCTTGTTCCAACACTTTGAAAAATGCCATTGGAATTTTGATCGGGATGGCGTTGAAGGTATAGATTGCCCTGGGCAGCATAGACATTTTAACAATGTTTATTTTTCTGATCCATGAGCATGGAATGTTTTTCCATCTTTTTGTGTCTTCATCAATTTCTTTCATGAGTGTTCTGTAGTTCCTAGAGTATAGATCCTTTACCTCTTTGGTTAGGTTTATTCCAAGGTGTCTTATGGTTTTTGGTGCTATTATAAATGGAATCGATTCTCTAATTTCTCTTTCTACAGTTGCATTGTTAGTGTATAAAAAAGCAACTGATTTCTGTGCACTGATTTTGTATCCTGCCACATTACTGAATTGCTGTATGAGTTCTAGTAATTTGGGGGTGAAGTCTTTTGGGTTTTCCACATAAAGTATCATGTCATCTGCGAAGAGAGAGAGTTTGACTTCTTCTTTGCCAATTTGAATACCTCCTATTTCTTTTTGTTGTCTGATTGCTGTTGCTAGGACTTCTAGTACTATGTTAAACAATAGTGGTGAGAGTGGGCATCCTTGACGTGTTCCTGATCTTAAGGGAAAGGCTCTCAGCTTTTCCCCATTGAGGATGATATTCGCTGTGGGTTTTTCATAGATGGATTTTATGAAATTGAGGAATGTTCTCTCTATCCCTATATTCTGAAGAGTTTTAATCAGGAAAGGATGCTGTATTTTGTCAAATGCTTTTTCTGCATCAATAGAGAGGACCATATGGTTCTTCTCTCTCCTCTTATTAATGTGTTCTATCACATTGATTGATTGGATCAACCAGGAAATCAAAGAAGAACTTAAACAATTCATGGAAACCAATGAGAATGAAAACACATTGGTCCAAAACCTATGGGATACTACAAAGGCCGTCCTAAGGCGGAAATACATAGCCATCCAAGCCTCACTCAAAAAAATAGAAAAATCCTGAATTCACCAACTATCTTTACACCTTAAAGAAATGGAGAAAAAAACAACAAACGATGCTTAAGCCACACATTGAAAGAGAAATAATTAAGATTAGAGCAGAGATCAGTGAATTAGAAACCAGAAATACAGTAGAGAAGATCATCGAAACTAGAAGCTGGTTCTTTGAAAGAATTAATAAGATCTATAAACCTCTGGCCAGACTTATCCAAAAAAAAAGAAAATGATCCAAAATTAATAAAATTAGTGAATGAAAGGTGAGAGATCATGACTAACACCAAGGAAATAGAAACAATTAGTAGAAATTATTATCAACAACTATATGTCAATAAATTGAGCAACCTGGAAGAAATGGATGCCTTCCGGGGAAACCTATAAACTACCAAGACTGAAACAGGAATAGACAACTTGAATAGACCAATAACCGGTAACGAGATTGAAGCAGTGATCAAAAACCTCCCAAAAAACAAGAGTCCAGGGCCTGACGGATTCCCTGGGGAATTCTACGAAACATTCAAAGAAGAAATAATACCTATTCTACTGAAGCTGTTTCAAAAAATATAAACAGAAGGAAAGTTTCCAGACTCATTCTATGAGGCCAGCATTACCTTGATCCCCAAACCAGGCAAAGACCCCATCAAAAAGGAGAATTTCAGACCAATATCCCTGATGAATATGGATGCCAAAATTCTCAACAAAATCCTAGCTAATAGGATCCAGCAGTACATTAAAAGGATCTTCCTCCACGACCAAGTGGGATTTATCCCTGGGATGCAAGGGTGGTTCAACATTCTTAAATCAATCAATGTAAAAGTATGGCATTTGGGGTGGAACCCAGTGTTTCAGGTGGGGTCCGGCCAGCACAAGGCAGATGATTATTTTAGTAGAAGTTTGGAGAACAGTATTACCTAAAAGGCAAAAGAAATATTAATATGTAGTGGCATTCATACCACCTTCCACCTTTCTCTTCATGTTGCTCTGGAGTCATTTCTACCAGGTTCTTTTTTGTTTGCTCTTGGGTAAAACTCTCAAAAGAGTCTTAATTAGTATCTTTCTTATTCCTGTTTATAGCCCCTCATCTTTTATCTTGCTAAGACCCATATAAGAAAATCTTCCTGAAAGACTGTTTTTAATAAACTGGTGCTAGGTTTCACACACTTAATTCCATTCTGATTCCCTGACAAACAGTATCCGTGTTCTGTAAATACACCAGATTTAGGCAGGCAGCAAAGATATTAGACTCATGAAAAGTTGTTCCTCTGTGTTCCATGTGGCTAAAATTGGTCCTCCAGGTATCCTCAAGACTTCTTTCATGTTCCTGCTTAAAAGTCTTCAAAGACGCCTTCACTTACCACCCTGTGTGTAGCAGCTTTTTCCTTCTGCCCCCCACCCCTTCGCTTGCTTCAGTTTTCTTCATAGAACTTATCCCCATGTGACATTTTTATATACATTTGTATTTGTTCCTACTGAAACAAACAGAGGGCAGGGATTTTGTCTGTTTGGTTCACTGCTGCACACCTAACCTAGAACAGTGTCTCACACATAGTAGGTAGTTCATATGTATTTGTGAAATAAATGTCCACTGAAGTGAAAAATACTTAAGAAGTCCATTTGAAAACAAAGTAAGTGTAGTCTTAGCATCGAATTAAGTGGACATATCAATGGAATGAAATAAATAGGCATAAACAGATTTTTACATATGTAGATACTAATATATCATAAAGAAATTATTACTCATTAGTAAGGAAGTGATTAGTAATTTTCAGGGATGAGCAAACTTTCTCCATGAAAGCAAGGTAGTTCATATTTTAGCTTTTCAGGCCACTATTATTACGGTTATAGCAATTACTAAAGGGAAAGGAGCCATTGACAATATGTAAACGAGTGGCTATAGCTAGATTTGCCCCATGGGCTGTAGTTTGCTTACTCCTGGTAACATTAAAGTGATAATATAAGCTCCATTAGGGTAGTGATTCTTCTTTATTTTATTCGATAGATTCCAGGTACATAGAACATTCTTGGCATGGAATAGACATTCAACAAAAATTGTTGATTTGAACTAAATCAAAATGCCACTTGAGGACACTGGCTATTTGGGGTGAAATGAACTCAGTTCGTAACCTAAATCATATAATAGCATAAATTGCAATTAGATTAAAATTTTAGAAATAAATGTGGAACAATAAAAATGGATGGAAATGTAGGTGGCTATTTATCTGTCTTTGGATGAGAGGTTCTTTTTAAGCATAAAAGTAGTGAATGAGAATAGCTAAGGAAAATAATAGACGTTTCATTTTTTGAAAATTTCAAATTTAAGTACATAAAACATCACACATAGCAATAAAAAATCAAAATAGAAAAAAGTTACTAATATTTCTAAAAAGGCTTAAATAATCTTTACATAAAGAACTTGGGACGCCTGGGTGGCTCGGTCGGTTGAGCTTCCGACTCTTGGTTTTGGCTCAGGTCATGATCTCGGGGTTGTAAAATTGAGCCTCATGTCTGACTCCGTGCTGAGTGCAGAGCCTGCTTGGGTTTCTCTCTTCCTCTCCTTCTGCTCCCCACCCTCTAAAATAAATAAATAAATCTTTAAAGGCCCAATGCTTGAAAAAGAAAAAAAAAAAGAACTGATTTATATAGATAGATAAGAAAAAGCACTAACGATCTAATAATGAAATGGTCAAGACCCAGGCATTCATGACTTATAGGGGAGGAAATACAAGCAAACCCTTGAAAAAAATAGTCAACTGTTAATAATTTTTTAAAAATACAATGAAGAATAAGATCCAGTTTCTAACTATCAAAGTTGTAAGGGCAAAAAGATAAAAGTAAAGAGATAATATTAAATGTTGGTTCGCATACTTTGCTGATGAGACTGTAAATTCATGCTGTCTTTCTGAAAAGAATTTTGGTAATACATTAAAAGAGACCTTCATACCTTTTTAATGTGTCAAATAATTTACTTTCCACGAATCTGTCCTCAGGAAATAATTAGAAATGATATCAAGGATTTATGGTCAAAGAAGTTCAACATGCTGTTATAATAATATACAGTAAGAAATAGTTTCAAAATCGAATAATAGAGAAATGGTTCAATAAATTATGATATATCTATAAGATTGATGTTATAGAGTCATTGAGATTATTTCTTGAGGATTTTTTTTTTTAAAGATTTTATTTATTTATTTGAGACAGAATGAGAAAGACAGAGAGCACATGAGAGGGGGGAGGGTCAGAGGGAGGAGCAGACTCCCTGCAGAGCAGGGAGCCCGATGCGGGACTCGACCCCGGGACTCCAGGATCATGACCTGAGCCGAAGGCAGTCGCTCAACCAACTGAGCCACCCAGGCGCCCCTTTCTTGAGGATTTTTAATAATGTGGGAAGTACTAACTGGTTATCTAGAATAATTTCAGTTATGTAAAATATACATGGTAGAGCACAAAGATTAGAAGAAAGGATTCTAAGAGGATAACCATGGTTTGATCTGGATTTTTGTATTAAAGATAATTTTTGTTTTCTATTTTGTGATTTTCTGTATTTTTTTCAGGGCTCCTACAATTAATATATATTGATATTAAGAAAAATATTATCTTTTTAAAAAATGAGTTTAGAATTCTAAGAAAGCAAACTGAGTGTATGAACCGATGACTCACCTTTTAAAAAGGAGATGTTTAAAAAGCAAATGTTTGGAAGTTTTGGCCTCATGAATGAAGAGATGCAAATTAAAATAAATACGTGATATCACCTCAGCTATTTAGAGGAACGTGTCTACTGTCTACAAGGAATACAAAAACGATCCTTAGGATTTGTATTCCTTGGTCTGTGTGATCAAAAGTATGTTACTGGCACTAGAGCTCTCCTATCCTGCAGGGTAGAAGCTTGCCACATTTAAATTTAAATTTTAATTAGGTAAAATTAAATCGGATGGACAATCCAGTTCTTCAGTAGCATTGGCCACCTTTTAAGTGCCCAATAAGCACAAGTTTGACATCACTTATATGGATTTCCATCACTGCAGAAAGTCCTATTGGACAGTGCTGCTCTAGCATTTAACTTTTCAAATCCCATCTGTCATTTTGGAAGAGTAGCGGTGACTTTAGAGTGGAAGAGAGAAGGAACATCATATATGCAAGGGGAGAAATGTCAGGCATAATTATGTCTAGAAATGTTTCATATTTGTTTTTCAGCAAATGATTTCATATCTACTGTGTGCTGAGGTCCTGCATGTGCGGTGGTGAGCAAGTCAGACTAGTTTCCCAGGTCCAGGGACTTATATTCTACTGGTGGAGACAGATTTTCCTTGCTCTTCTTCCCAGAAACCTCCAGGGCTGTTTCCTCACTTCCTTCAGTTTTTTGTTAAAATGTTGCCTTATCCAGAGAGGTTCCCCAAGCAAGTTAGGTAAAATAGTAATCCTCCACCATACCCACTCCTCCGGTAGCATAAAAAGGAGCTATACTCCTCCTCCCTGTACAGCTTGCCCTTCTTTATTTTTCTTCTAGAGTATCCTATTTTCTCTATTTTCCACTTATATTATGTATTTATTAATTTGTCTTTTGCGTGTCTTTCTTGATTAGAGTAAAAACTCTTATGTAAGAGTAGGGATTTTATTTTGTTTGGTTCACTGTCCTAAATCCTAATCCAATATTTAGCTTTAATTTATTTTTTTTAAGATTTTATTTATTTATTTGAGAGAGAGAGAATAAGCAGGGGTAGCAGCTGAGGGAGAGGGAGAAGCAGGCTCCCCACTGAACAGGGAACCTGCCCAGGGGCTCGATCCCAGGACCAAGGGACCATGATCTGAGCTGAAGGCAGACGCTTAACCGACGGAGCCACCCAGCCACCCCAATATTTAGCTTTAATTTAAATAATAATAATTTAAACAAATAATTTGAAAAATAATGATATGTGGAGCTTGGGATTATTTTAATATTTTATAATATTTTACAGATTTTAAAATATTTTAAAAATTATGATACATGGAATATACCAGAGAGATATAAATAGTAATTAGTGATATAAGACAAACCTCAAGCAACCTAAGGGTGAGACAAGAAATCACTGTTCAGTAAATGTTTGGAGGACAGTTGGATGGATATCAATATTGGAAAAAATTGATCAGAATCCAAAAATCAGGTCACTACAGCAGCAAACTTCTAGATAGCGTAAATAGTTAAGTGGGAGTCAGGATGCGTATGGGTTGGAGGGGGGCTGGAGGGATGGAGGAGGACTCCAAAAAAAAAAAAAACAAATGTGTAGAATATCCTTTGCTTTTGTGGAAGGGAGGTTTTTTTCTTCTTTATATTAAATAAATAGAAACAATCTAAATAAAAAATAGTGCCTGAATGCTAAGAATTGACACAATGAAATTTAAAGAAATGAACATTCTAAATAAAAAAATCAGAATGTGAAAAATATATGTGAAATGATAATCCAAAAGAGCTTATTATGAAAAATATGTTAAAATGCTATGTCATGTGTCAGTCATTATCCAGGTCTCACTTAAAGTGGTTAGAGGATTTTGAATCATCTGTACGTGACAAAATATCGGCATGAAGTGATTATGTGGAAAGTGCCAACCCTCATTAGCAATGTCAGAAACACAAAATAAATTTTAGGTATCATTAAATGGGCGAAAATAATGATAATTTACAGGTGGGAACAGTTTCCGTGGGAACCAGATGGCATCCTCCAGGAGGTGTGGGCAGTGTGAAAGGGACCAAGAAGGCACAGGGGAGCACCCTGGAATTGGGGACACTGCAAAGCTGTTTGCACCCAGGCATGAAGGGGCGAAGGCAGCGCCATTGTTACTGGGGACACTGCTGAAGGGCTCAGTGGGGGCTGCACCCAGAAATTCAGACACTGCCAGAACCTCTGTGAGGGGAAGAAGATGGAGTTGGAAGCAGAGGTCCAGTAGGTCCCTGAATTCTCTCTCTCCTACTCTGTTCTGCCAGTGCCTCACATCAGCTGATCCCAACCAGAGCCTGAAAACAAGAGCTAGTTGGAAATAATGAGGGACCATCCTGTATATCCACACATAGGTTGTTGATAACATTGTACATTTGTTATTTTAGAGGATCAGCCCAGCGACAGTACAAAACTGTTTCTATATCCTCATCTGGTGATTCCTCTTTTGGTAGAATATACACCAAAAATCTGAAAGTAAATGTAAGAATTTTGCACAATTCGTTATAGTTGCGAAAAAAAGAATTAGGGAAATCACATAAAAGACTAGCAAGAAGGAAATAATTAGGAAAATAAGAAAATGATTTATATTTTTGGTTATGTATACCTCAATTTATTCCAAAAATGGATTTAAAGCATGATGGTGCATTGGTATGATGGAATAAATATTACCTTTTATTTTTATTTATTTTTAGTTTTTGCAATTCCTCAAAGTTCCAACTTTATCTTTATTATGTTCCATTAGCCAACATATAGTACATCATTAGTTTTTGATGTAGTGTTCAACGATTCATTAGTTGCATATAACACCCAGTGCTCATCACATAACCTTTTAAAATAAGTGTTTAGAGAATCACACGGGCCATGCTTTGTAGGAAATAATGGTATGCGAATAATATGTGCAAATAGATCGAAATTTTGAAAATACATGTATTACACATCAAAGTTAATTTCATGTGGTATCATTTTTTTGAATCATTTCCGATCTTTATTGGAACGAGGCAGTAAAAATAAATGAAAGACAGAATGGGTAAAGAAATATTGTTATTTTGGGGGTTCTTTTTTTTCCTGGAAAGTTTTAAAAGATTTTAATAAGTAAAGTGGCTTCTTGCATCTCTTGCCTATCCATGATATTGCAATGTAGGATGCAAGTTTCTGGAGGTACAAAAATATTATCATTCATATGGGGCAGAAAAAATATCTTGAAAAATTGTTAGAATTTCTTGTTCAAATGGATTGAGGAATAGGTTTGTAAACCCAGGATTTTGAGGAAACTCTTTATCTAGAAATAGATTACTTTTACTAATCCACTGATGAAAGCAAATTTCTTAGTGGTGCTTTAGCAAATGTCCAGTTGCAGGTAATTCAGGGTGGTACTGCAATAGCTCGGCAGAGCCCCCCACAATTGTGTGAAATGTCACTGGATGAGGAAGAAGCTTATTTGGGCTGGTTATGGTAGATTTGGTCAGCTACCTCTTCAACTTTAACATATTTTTATCCTGTGAATCAGAAAATTTCAGTATCAAAGCCAGTGCTGGAAAAATACTAAACAAAATAAATTCTATGTTATATCCATCATGGGATAACTAATTTTATATTAGTGCTGAGACCACACTCAGTTTTAGTCCTGTTGTTCCACAAATATAGCCTAACCCAGAGTGAACCTGTAACAACATAAGAGTCCTGTTCTTTCTTATTCTTTCATTTTTAAAGTGAATTGATTCATTCATGTCCCAAACATTAATTGAACATGTTGTATATGCCACACATTATGTTACCTGCTTGAATGCTGGTTAAAAGATTGCATAATTTGACATCATTTATTTCCTTTAATTGCACTGTTCCCTACAATAACTGTGAGATTAGTTCTCATACAACCCTGTGAGGGAGGTGTCACTTAATAGATGAGGAAAAAATGAAGAGCCCTGATGGGAAGTGATTTAGAAGCAAAGCAATCCCCGTACTCTTTCTTTTACCAGCATTCGGCAAATACTGTTATTTCCCCAACCAAAACTTTGGGACACACATTTGAGAAGGGAATTTTTCTCTTTTGTGAACTTATTTGTGTGAAAGGTTTTTAAAGCAATATCAAATTAAGTTATAATTACTTATTCTTTTTGATGAATCACCTTACTGAAAAGAAAAAGAAATGATGTAGAAATTTGGATTGTCTAAGAACATCTGGAACATCTGGCCACCATATTTCCCCACCATCACTGTGAATATTTAAATGTTGTTACTCTGCCCCAGTTTTTTGGGGTTTTCTCATACCCTATGCTTTTCCCCTCCACTTTTTTCTTCTTTTTATCTTCATGGTTCTTTTTATTAGCCAGCTTTTTTTCATTTGTTTTTAATCATGTATCTTAGCTTTTGCAATTTGTCTACCCTGACATATTTGGAAATTTGTGGTTTGTTTCACAAAATGACCAATTTCTGCGTCATTTAATCACATAAAAAATCAGGGCAGAAACCAGGCCTGTATTCTTTTCTGGTTTATCCTTAGTGCTAGTATTGTCTCTTCTTGCTCAGCCCTACTCAGGGAAGGAAGCATGCAAAGGCACACTTCAGTGCTTCCCGGAGCATCTATGCTATGGATGAAAAGGTCTGAAGTGTTGGAAAGAGTTATATCTTCTTGTAGCTTTCTACTTCCCTTGCCAAATATTTTCTGTTTGCATCCTCCAATTTGGGCCAGGTTTTATAAGTGAAAATATGTAGAGATATAAACCACCATTAATCACATTCACCACTTTCTTTTTTTTTTTTTTAAAGATTTTATTTATTTATTTGAGAGAGAAAGAGAGAGCACATGAGAGGGGGGAGGGTCAGAGGGAGAAGCAGACTCCCTGCTGAGCAGGGAGCCCGATGTGGGACTCGATCCCGGGACTCCAGGACCATGACCTGAGTCGAAGGCAGTTGCTCAACCAACTGAGCCACCCAGGCGCCCACCACTTTCTTATAATGACTGTTCCTCTTTGATTTCCTCACATTAAGTGGAAGATGGAAGGGCGTTTCCAGCAAAGCCATGCTTGAGAACAGAGGGAGAAGGTTGGTGTGCAAAAGTAGGGAGAAGCAGAGCAGGAGAAAGGGACTGGGGGCGTTTGTGAAAGAATTCTTCCAAGGATGAAATGACAACCAAACTTAAAGGAGCAGCTATGGCAGAATGATACAATTTTAATAGATGTTTGGCAGAAATATGTCTATTCAAAGCAACTTTCAAAAGCAGAAGAAATGTTATAAATAACTGTTTTGGGACAATTTTTAGAAGGTTCTGGTATTGATTTATATTTCAAAGTTGTGGTAGAGTGTATTGAGTTGTTCAATTTTTCTCTCCAGGTTTGCAATACAACCACAGACCGGAAACACGCAGACACCTTCTTGGAGAAGTGTGTCACTGAGTCAATAATGAACATTGTGAGCGGCTTCTTTAATTCCCCCTTTTCGGACAACAGTACCAGCCTCCAGGTAATGTAAACAAACACAGGAGCATTCTGTCACACAGAGTTTATTTACCTTATTTGAGTAGGAATAAACTTTAATCTGGTCAGGAAGTCATTTCCTACACTTCTGAAGGTCACTTTTCTCTCATATTATTTACTATTATGCTGTTTCTGAGTTTACCAAGTTTTATTTTAAGTAAAGAGGCCCCATCTTCAAATTGAATTATTCCTGTTCTCCCTCCAAGTATAATAAGAAACATTCATATCAGTATGTTGGCTGTTTGCCAAGTGTTGCAATAAATGATTCTTTCAAAGGATACGCATTTTGACTCAATAAATTCCACCTTAGTAATTAGCAGGAATTTATATACTAAGAATTAGTCTGGAATTAGAAGAAATTTATATACTAAGATTTTCATTCAAGTATTTATAATACTTAAAAATTGGCTTCGACCTTAAATGACCACAAATAGAATAGCTAAATAAATTATGGTGTGTCTGTAGGATGGCTTATTACATAACAAATGGAAATCGTGTTTTAAAAGAAATATGTATGACTAAAGAAAAGGATTGTGAAGTAATATTAAGTGAAACAGTCCCCAGAATTGCATTAGAGTATCATCCAAATCTGTATGTGTAAAGAACATATGTGCCTATATACATAGGAAAACTCAGGAGGTAAATATCTTCAAAATGTTTATACTGATTATCTCTACATGGTAGGAGTATTGGTGATTTTCATTTCTGTGGTTCCCCCAAATTCTATAGTGATCATGTATTACCCTTATAAAAATATCATTTTGAGTTGTACTTTCTTTAGGGAAAACTTTTAAATTACTAGAACCATATGAAATTGTTTCGTAGGTCAAAATTGTTGTCTCCTGTCCTTGCACATCATATGAAACCAAAACATACAGTCAAATAAACAAACTCAGAACACCGGCTCTACTTATACTCGGAAACAAAACAGAGATATTAAAAAAATATTTAAATTCATGTCATTGGCTTCAAGAAATGCCAATTTTTTTCTGATTAAGTGTATAGTTAAAATGCAAGTAATCGATTTTCTATAGTGTCTGGCATGGTGCCTGTCATGAAGTGGGTACATAATAAATAGTTGTTGAATGAGATACTCTGTCAGTGGCGCTGATGCTCAAAAAATACTGGGTTGTGTTTTATTTTGATGAGCCTTTTTGCTAATGCACAGCTGCCATGTTAGGAGTGTTAATGGCTTTAGTGGCCTATTTGCCTACTTTCTTTCTGTTTTCAGACACATCAGCCTGTTTTTATTCAGCTGCTGCAGTCTGCCTTCAGAATTTACAATTGTACCTGGCCAAATCCCGCACAGAAATCCTCCGTGGAGTCTTGTATCAGAACTTTGGCCGAAGTGGGTAAGTCAGAATGTTGGGTTTTACTCACTCTTACATTTTGTGAAAGAGATTGGACTTTTGGCTAGTAGCCAATACAAGCGGCTTTCCAGTTTACAACTTAATAAGAAAAAGCAGGTACGGTTTCTCCAAAGCTGAAGAGCAATGACCAGCAAACAGTTCTGAACATTGTGGCGTACTTTGTGGGAGGGGAAGATGATTCTTGTATTTCTTTTTTCAAAATTTCAAAATTTATTTATTCTTAATTGTATTTCTAATTGTAATATTGCATATGACACTTTAACACAGCTCGGTAAGATTTTACAGGGATGAGTTTAGTTTCGTTGTCGTCTCAGATTTCGTTATGGAACTGTCTTGTCCATTAAGTAGCCTGACATACTAATACGTTCAGAGGGCAGTGGGACCTTTTAAGGGTTTTTTAGTTTTCCAGTTTGGTCTGAAATCCATCAGTATTTACTAAGGGCCTGTTGTGTATAGAAACCTTCAGAAATTACAAATGAAATGGAAGGCAAGGGGATTACAGCTAAGGGAAGGTTAGTAGATTTTAGAGGGATTTTCTCATATATTCCTCTTTCCTTCCTTCCTTCCTTCCTTCCTTCCTTCCTTCCTTCCTTCCTTCCTTCCTTCCTTCCTTCCAAATGATTCTTATTTATTTATTTATTCAAGAGAGAGCACAAGCAGGGGGAGCACCAGAGGGAGAGGGAGAAGCAGGCTCCCTGCTGAGCAGGGAGCCCAATGTGGGGCTCAGTGCGGGGCTCGACACAGGGCTTGACGTGGGGCTCAATCCCAGGACCCTGAGATCATGACCTGAGCCAAAGGCAGATGTTTAACTGGCTGAGCCAGCCAGGCGTCCCTCTGAAAAATCCTTTCTTTCAGGTTAATTAGGGCCATACTCCAGATGGTGGAGGGGAGGCAGGAAAAGAAATAATGGGCTTAAAAAAGCAAACAGAGGAGCTTGGCCATTCTCTCAACTAATATAGCACCGGGAAGGGCAGTTTATAGTGTTTGTCATCACCGCTGACATTTATTGAGCACTTGCCATGTGCATTGCTAAGCAATTTGCTTGATTTGTCTCATTTAATGCTTGGATAGGTTCTTTGATAATTTACATTGTACAGTTGAGAAAAACAGAATTATCCAGATTAGGTAACTTGGCTAGGGCTATAGTATATGCTCAGTAAATATTTGATAAATGAATCAATGATTTAACTAATTAATGGCCATTTAAAATTTTTTGGTCTTTCCCCCATCTGCAATTTGACGTAAGTGACTGTATATTAACAAGATTTAATGACTGCTCAACTTTAATTTGAATAAATAACCTAAGATAGCCTAAGAGGATCAATTTAAAAATTTTAGAACTAAGAAGAGTTCATCTCAGTGATTAATTATAAATAAGTATTAAACTGGATAGATTTTCTATATACCAAAAAGAAACAGTGTGTAAAACACATTATTCACAATAATAATGAAAAATAATAAATACTTAAGACAAAGTTAACAAAAACATGAGAGAAGAATATTATAATACTATTTTGAGGGCTATAAAAATGTTTAATAAAGGAAGAGCTTTACTATTACTGGATTTAAAAGTTCCTTTTGTGAAGATGCTGGCTCTCCTCAAATACTTGATAAATTTAATGCTTCAACCTGCCTGGGAACCCTCCTCCACACACATCCTTCCTCCTCACAGCCCACTTGGGCTTAGGTACCACATGCAGGGCCAGACCCCACCAGGATGTGTCCCTTGGCAGTGTGCCCCTCTGTGAAGGCATCGTCCTTACCTCCCATAGATTCCCTCAGGCTGCTGAGGGATCTTCTTTCCACGGTCATGGCCTCTGACTCTGCTGGCTCACTCCTTCACATGCATTCCCACATCATCCTTGGTACCCTGTGCCAGGCTGTCCTCCCACCGGCTGACATGCTCTTCACCCCGTCAAGTTCTGATTCTCCACCGTGGGCAGCCTCCTATGCAGGCACCTTCCACTTCTTTTTGGAGTCAGAAGCTCTGGATCACCTCATCCCTATGTGCACTTCTTGCCCAGTGCTGATGCTTAACTTTGCTCTGCTCCTCCTACAGACTTTAGGACTGAACCTTTCAAGAAGGGGAGAAATAAAGGAAGAGGCCACAATAGGTATCGTGTTAAAAATAAAGAAGGACACAAAAG
This sequence comes from Mirounga angustirostris, assembly GCF_029215605.1. Lineage (NCBI taxonomy): Eukaryota > Metazoa > Chordata > Mammalia > Carnivora > Phocidae > Mirounga > Mirounga angustirostris. The sequence goes on from NW_026991713.1 coordinate 79,524,722, forward strand.
AGAAGCTAATTCTTACTTTAAAAAGATACACATAACAAAATGTCCAGAAGGATATAAGTGAAATATTAACATTGATTATCTGAGTGGTGAAATTATAGGTGAATCTGGTTCTGTTGTTCATGCTTTAGTGTAACCTCTGAGTTTTTAATAATATACTTTTTAAGCTATAATGAAACAGTGCTAACAGCATTTTTATTTGGATGAAGTCATCTGGGAAATAGACTAACCATTAAAAGATAAAATCCCAAGGAAAAACAAAGAAATAAGATGATGCTCTTTCTTTTTCTTTTTTTTTCTTTACATAGGAATACATTGTCTTAGCTGCCAAGTATATTTCTGTATTTTAACATTTTAAGGCAGCCTCCCCTCTTCTTCCTTCTTTCTCTCTCTGTCCTCCTCCTCTTCCACCTCCTTCTTTTTCTTCTCGTCCATCTTGTCCTCCCCCTCTTGCTCTCTCAGTATTTAGCAAATGCAATGGGGGGGGGTGGGGAACACCAGTTGGCCCTCCACAGAGCATAGAAGGCATACTGTTCAAAACATTTAAAAATTGAGATGAAGAACTTTCAGCCACAGGGGAGACCCCATGCTGTGCTTTCCATCTGACTTCCCACTTTAGTGGTGTTTCTTGTGCTTTGGGATTTAAAATAGTCACCGACACTATATTAGTCTAAATATATCTTTCATTTCCATTATAAGATTTCATTTCCTATCAATCCTCTACTGGCCCAAACCTTATGATTTAGCAGGATAGTTTAGTAACTTTTTGTTATGCTTTAAAGACATGTGTGATAGATAGGAAGTCAAAAATTATATCTAAGTCTGTAATCAAGGTAGGTTTGGAAGAATGATGTTTTTGTGTAGAATCTCAGTTTTATCTTTGTGAGGAGGCACGTTTTCTTTCTCTTCCTGGTTTGTTCTTTCCCCTTGAGCAGTTAGGAAGCCCTGGAAATTTCATCCCCACTATTATCCCTCTGCATTTGTACCTCTCCTTCCTTCCCCTCCATAAAGGCCTTGTTTAACCCCTCATCACTTCCTTCCTGGACCCCTGTAGGAATTATTCAGTGTTCTCTCCCCCTGTCTTTCTTCACCTAAAGAAATCTGCTGCCAGAGTAATCTCCTCGAAGCCCCCAGCCTTCAGCCCTGCCCCTTTGTCTAACAAACTCTTGAGGATGGATTTCCCATTGTCACGTTCATAGCCCCTACAGCACAGCCCTCCCTTACCTTTCTGACTTCCTTGCTCGCTGGTTTCCACATACCTCTTGTGACCGTGGACAGATATGATGCCCCATGCCTTGCTCACGCTGTACTTACTTTCTCATTCTCTGTTTCGTTCTTTCTCGTTCTCTGTTTTGTTCTTTTTCTTTCTCTCTCCAGTTTCCACCACCGCCACCTGTCAGCATCTTTCCCATTATTCGAAATTTTTTATTCAAATTCCTCCATGAAAGCCCTTCTTAACTCCCATATCTACAGCTGAACTTGGCCCCATTTGACCTCTTGTACTTTTCTTACGGTCTTCCTTTGATCCTATTGTATCCCATCCTAAGTCCTCATCTTATTTCCCCTATTAGACTTTCAGGGACAGTGATTATGAGTCACAAAGACATGAATAAAAAGCTATTGTCTAGGATGAAGAATGTGAAAAGCAAATCCCGCTTTGTGATAGTTAGACCACCTCTTTTTTTGCTTGTTCATGAATTGCTGCACATAGAAAAACATAATGAACGTGAGAGGCATTCAGAAGTGAGCATCCATAGTAGTAAAGTGATCTAGACCCACCTTACTTGAATAGCGATTGAAAACACTTGAAATATTTAGGCAAAGGAGAGAAATCTGAGGGAAGACATGAGAATCTTTCAACGTTTGAAGGTGATCATGGACTTCTTTTACAGGGATAAGGTTAAAACTAATATAGGGTAGCTGCCACTCTAAAGAATAACTATTTTACAGTTAGTAATCTTTGAAAACCATACTGATCACATTTGATTGTTCTCTTTTGTTCACTCCCATTAAACACAAGAGCAGGTTCTACTGACTTCACTTCCAAAATGTATCTTTTTCTTTATCTTGTGTGACGCCCTTGTCCAAATTCACCATCATGTGACATGGATTACAGAAGCATTTTCTTTTTTTTTTTTTTTTAAGATTTTATTTATTTATTTGAGAGAGAGAATGAGAGAGAGAGAGAGAGAGAGAGAGAGAGCACATGAGAGGGGGAGGGTCAGAGGGAGAAGCAGACTCCCTGCTGAGCAGGGAGCCCGATACGGGACTCGATCCCGGGACTCCAGGATCATGACCTGAGCTGAAGGCAGTCGCTTAACCAACTGAGCCACCCAGGCGCCCCTACAGAAGCATTTTCTTACTGAACTCCCCACCCCCACTCCTGTCTTGCTAGCATCCATTCCTTACACAGCAGTTAGAATGATCTTAAAATGTACATCAAATCATATCACTCACCTACTGTCCATTGCACTTGAAATTTGTATTCCTTACCATGGCTTAGAGAGTCCTTGATCATCTGAGCCTCTTCTTTTTTTTTTGGATGTAGTGTTCCATGATTCATTGTTTGCGTATAACACCCAGTGCTCCATTCAGTACATACCCTCTTTAATACCCATCACCAGACTAACCCATCCCCCCACCCCCCTCCCCTCTAGAACCCTCAGTTTGTTTCTCAGAGTCCATAGTCTCTCACAGTTCGTCTCCCCCTCCGATTTCCCCCCCTTCATTTTTCTCTTCCTGCTATCTTCTTCTTCTTCTTTTTTAAACATATAATGTATTATTTGTTTCAGAGGTACAGGTCTGTGATTCAACAGTCTTACATAATTCACAGCACTCACCATAGCACATACCCTCCCCAATGTCTATCACCCAGCCACCCCATCCCTCCCACCCCATGCCCCACTCCAGCAACCCTCAGTTTGTTTCCTGAGATTAAGAATTCCTCATATCAGTAAGATCATATGATACATGTCGTTCTCTGATTGACTTATTTCACTTAGCATAATACCCTCTAGTTCCATCCACGTCATTGCAAATGGCAAGATTTCATTTTTTTTTTGATGGCTGCATAATATTCCATTGTATGTATATACCACATCTTCTTTATCCATTCATCTGTCGATGGACATCTTGGCTCTTTCCACAGTTTGGCTATTGTGGACATTGCTGCTATAAACATCGGGGTGCACGTACCCTTTCGGATCCCTGCTTTTGTATCTTTGGGGTAAATACCCAGTAGTGCAATTGCTGGATCATATGGTAGCTCTATTTTCAACTTTTTGAGGAACCTCCATACTGTTTTCCAGAGTGGCTGCACCAGCTTGCATCCCCACCAACAGTGTAGGAGGGTTCCCCTTTCTCTGCATCCTTGCCAACATCTGTCATTTCCTGGCTTGTTAATTTTAGCCATTCTGACTGATGTGAGGTGGTATCTCACTGAGGTTTTGATTTGGATTTCCCTGATGCCGAGTGATGGGGAGCACTTTTTCATGTGTCTGCTGGCCATTTGGATGTCTTCTTTGGAAAAATGTCTGTTCATGTCTTCTGCCATTTCTTGATTGGATTCTTTGTTCTTTGGGTGTTGAGTTTGATAAGTTCTTTATAGATTTTTGGATACTAGCCCTTTATCTGATATGTCATTTGCAAATATCTTCTCCCATTCTGTCGGTTGTCTTTTGGTTTTGTTGACTGTTTCTTTTGCTGTGCAAAAGCTGTTTATCTTGATGAAGTCCCAATAGTTCATTCTTTCCCTTGCTTCCTTTGCCTTTGGTGATGTTTCTAGGAAGAAGTTGCTGTGGCTGAGGTCGAAGAGGTTGCTAGCTGTGTTCTCCTTTAGGATTCTGATAGACTCCTGTCTCACATTGAGGTCTTTCAACCATTTGGAGTCTATTTTTGTGTGTGGTGTAAGGAAATGGTCCAGTTTCATTCTTCTGCATGTGGCTGTCCAATTTTCCCAACACCATTTGTTGAAGAGATGGTCTTTTTTCCATTGGACATTCTTTCCTGCTTTGTCAAAGAGTAGTTGACCATAGAGTTGAGGGTCCATTTCTGGGCTCTCTGTTCTGTTCCATTGATCTATGTGTCTGTTTTTGTGCCAGTACCATACTGTCTTGATGATGACAGCTTTGTAATAGAGCTGGAAGTCCGGAATTGTGATGCCGCCAGCTTTGCTTTTCTTTTTCAACATTCCTCTGGCTATTTGGGGTCTTTTCAGGTTCCATACAAATTTTAGGATTATTTGTTCCATTTCTTTGAAAAAAGTTGATGGTATTTTGATAGAGATTACATCCGAGCCTCTTCTTTTTCTATCTTTTCCTTCACTCGTCCTCTCCTGACTCCGCTGCCCCACCCACACTGGCCCTCCTCCTGTTTCTAATCTACACCAGATTTTTTTCTCATCTCAGGGCATTTGTGTGTGCTGTTTCCTCTCTCTGGATCCTCTTCGCCCCAATTGTCACATGCTCAAAATAGAAGTGCTCAGTGAAATGTTCCAGAACATCCCATATACAGTGTCCCAGCTTCTTCCTGCTCCTTATCCTATTATTTTTTTTCCCCTCTTAGCACATAGCACTATTTGAAAGCATCTTGTTTGTTTGTCTATTTATTTATTTTTCCTTCTGGTTGTCTGCTTCTCCCATTAGAATGTAAACTACAAAAGCAGGGGCTTTGCCTTATTCACTAACTGGTAGGGCCTGGAAGTATCTGACACCAACTACACAGTAATCCATGGGCTAGGAATTTTGCAGATAGTGAAATTTAGGCTCAGAAATGTTAAGTAACTTGTCCAATTAATAAGTAGTTGAGTTGAGTTGAAAGTCCAAGTGTCTCTGAGTATAAAGTTTATGCTGTACTGCGTTACCCGAGAAGTCCTACCTTAGGAAGCGCTAACGTATAAACTAGAGCTTGGCAGTTTGGCTTGCTGAGTGGGGATTAATCTGAAGTTTTACAACTCAGTTGCAAAAACATTTTTGTGTTTCAGCAACTCTTTAAGAACACAAAGAGGCACTACAATTTAACACAATTCAAATACATAAGAATTTATAATATTGGAGAGAACAAAGAGGATACATATTTTTTTAAAGATTTTATTTATTTATTTGACAGAGAGAGACACAGTGAGAGAAGGAACACAAGTGGGGGGGGTGGTGGGAGAGGGAGAAGCAGGCTTCCCGCCGAGCAGGCAGCCTGATGCGGGGCTCGATCCCAGGACCCTGGGATCATGACCTGAGCCGAAGGCAGATGCTTAACGACTGAGCCACCCAAGTGCCCCAAAGAGGATACATATTTAAGCAAAAGTCAAGAGAACAAAGTCAAGAGAACACAAAGCAAATGTTCAGGGCATTTACAAATTGGTCAACACATTCCTGTAAATGCAAATATCTATTACAGATCCTCCTCAACTTACGATGGGGTTGCATCCCTTCAAACCCCTCCTTACTTGAAAATACCTAAGTCAAAAAACGCATTTAATACACTGAAACTACTGAACACCATAGCTTAGCCTAGCCTGCATTGAACGTGCTTGGAACACTTACATTAGCCTACATTTAGGCAAAAATCATCTAACACAAAGCCTTTATTCTTTAATAAAGTGTTGAATTGAGGTATTCACGTACAGACGCAGAACCCTCCTGGTTGTGGGGCTGACTGGGAGGTCCAGTTGGCTGCCACTGTCTGGCATCCTGGGGGAGGATCCTACTGCACATCATTAGCTTGGGAAAAGGGAAAAGATCAAAATTCAAAGTACGATTTTCTACCAAATGTGTTTCACTTTTGCACCACTGTAAAGTCAAAAAATTGTTAAGTCAAACCACTGTAACTCAGGGACCTTCTGTAGAGTTACATTTACATAACACGTTACAATTTGTAAAATGCTCTCAACTGCATAAGCTCAACTCATCTATCACCAAAAAGTCTTAATCTAATTCTCTTTGTGGTTTGTTCATTAGATACAAAAGGTAGTAAAAGGCGGGCACCTGGGTGGCTCAGGTTAAGTGTCTGCTTTCAGCTCAAGTCCTGATCCCAGAGTCCTGGGATTGAGCCCCACATTGGGCTCCTTGCTCAGTGGGGAGTCTGCTTCTCCCTCTCACTCTCTTTCTGTGTTCTCCCTCTCTCTCTCTCTCAAATAAATAAATGAAATCTTAAAAAAACAACAACCCCCCCCCCAAATGTAGTAAAAGGCAAGAGCACTTCCTTAGTGCTCACATTCCTGAGAGCAGTGAGTATTTATTGAGTATCGGACAGTGTGGTAAACTTTATGATGTGGACATAATTCTTACCCTATTTTACAGTGGGGATATGAGGTTGGCAATGTTAAGCACCTTGCCCAAGGTCACACAGGCAGGTGGGGACAGAGCCAGCACCTTCTAAACTGACAGGCTCACAGACATTTGTGATGCTCTGCTATCATAGATTGGTTTAAACAAGCATTATCTATTTGATGCCTTTAAGATACAAAATATGGATCAAGATGCTAATTTAAGCTGTACATGAAATGAATTCATGCAGTTTTCAGATAACTTAAAAAGAAGGTAAGGAGATAGTGAATTAAGTTAGTAAGGGTTCGGGGGGAAGTCCTCATAGAAAAAGAGTGCTTCCTATCATTTGTCTCTTTTTCCTTGATGAATACTCCAGAAATTTTTTATCAGCTACTATCGAATGTATTGAGGCCGTGATCAGTTGTGCATTTATTATGTCATGTTCAGTTTTTCTGTTAAAACTTCATAAGCATTTAAAACTGAAGCCGTGATCAACTGTGAATGTACCATGCCTATCATGTTAGGGTTATCCAAACAAACTTCCTAAGCTTCTAAAAGCTGAGGTGCTTTGAATGATTTGTATCTGCAGAAATTACCGATAGCTACCTCCATTGCTACACTTTCTCCTGAGTTATGTCAAATTTGAAATTGATAGGAAGATACAGGGTCTTCAGGGGTAATAAATGTGAATTCCCAGTAATACCATTCCCTGCGGGGGTGCCTAGCTGGAATGTAAGATATACACGTGTGTATCATTCTCTACCCTCAATGAGGTAAGTTAAGGCTGGTTTGGGAACAAGTAAGGATGGGGACCTCTGCAATAAATGAACCCCATGATGTTCACTGAGATTTGAGAAATGGTAGGGCCATTGAGGCCATGTAAAGTTTTAAATGCTGTTGGTCAGTTCCTGTTCCTCAGTTTACTCTTTTATATAAAACACAATAGCACATGTTAGAAGTAGTTTGAGAAAAAGCATCCAAAAATTACTTCCATATTATTTCACTTAAAAAAGAATTTTGCTCCATGTGTTTCATAATCTTCAAATGATTTGGGGGGATTAATGTTGGGTACTTTGTTGGCAACAGAATCTTTTTTCCAAATGGAAATTCTGTAAAATATCTTCTACAAATGGTTTGAATAATGAACATCAATCTTCAAGCCAATTGTTCCCCCAAAATTTGAACATGTAGAAAATAGTAACCCTTTGAGGAGAGAAATTCAGTGTCTATTAAACAAACAAATCTGTTTTAATCTACTTAGGATGTAGTTGATTGTAAGATGAGTTTGACACAACGTACTCCTGTAATTCTGGTTTTTAAAAACATCATTATTGCTTTTTAAAAGTTAAATCTGAATAAGTTACAAGATAGGTCAAAATCTTATAATATTTTTCACATATTCATTGATTCATTGGATTTATAATGATCCCTCATTATCTGAAACATATTATTTTAATTGTTTGGGAAATACATTCTCAAACTGTATTTCCTGCCCTCAATAAACTTTTAGTACACTGGGAGTAAATATAACAGGTACAGAAATCACAAAGCAGAATAAGTGTCTTAACTAAGCAGTACCAAGTAGCTTATCTGTTATAAAGTTTTAGAGCCTGAGATAGTACCTAGAGCTCAGTAGGTACTCAATAAGTATTTATTGCATGAATAAAATAAATGGATGAATACAGATAAATGCGTGAATATCTTACTCCTCTCATTGGCTGCATAGTATCTTATTATGTGCCTATATTCTAATTTATTTAAGCCCATTGCTGGATATTTATGTTGTTTCTAATCATTTTTGCATATGAGGGAGAATAAGGTGAATATCTACGAGTAGAATTTCTAGGTATTTTAATTTTGACAGACACTGCTGTCTGTAGAGATCATTTAATTTACATGTCACCAGTGATGTAGGAGAGCATTTTCTTCCTCGATAACGTGTTGTTATCAAATTCTTAGATCTTTGCCAATCTTGTAATTAAATATTGTTATAGATAATATCCTTACAAATATTGTTATAGAAAATATCATTATAAATAAAAGTATTATTATATATGTGTTTCTCTTTTTATGAGTGAAGAAAAATAATCTGTCCATATGGTTGAGTCATTGACATTTCCTTTTCTGTGGATTGTCACTTCTTGTACTTTGCTTACTTTTTCTAAAGGTTTTTTTTTCTTAACAGTTTCTCAATCATTATAACCCTTTATTTATTAAGGAAATACGCTCTTTGCCTATAAGTAACAATTGAAATTTTTTTTTCATTAATGTCATTTGAAATTTTATTTTATTTTATTTGTTTATTTTTAGTTTTTATTTTATTTATTTATTTTTATTTTTTTATTATGTTCAGTTAGCCACTGTATCATCATTAGTTTCTGATGTAGTGTTCAATGATTCATTAGTTGTGTATAACACCCAGTGCTCATATAATTTTATTTTATTTTATTTTTTTGGCATACAGAAATTTATTTTCTATTAGGCTTACAGGTTTTCTTTCATCTTCAGAATGGCCTTGATTTAAAAGATGTTTTTAAATTCCCATTGAGAATTTTGATGGCTTTAGTTTCTCTGTGTGCTTGTTTCTGTTTTTGGTGTGGCTCTTTACAATTGCGAGCTCTCTGGACTAGATTCAGTTATAAGGTAGAAGGTATAGAATCAGCTTTATTTTTTCCAGATGACTAGTCAGGTGTGCCAATAGTAGTTATTGCATAACCCATAAAATTATAGTCTTTATTCAATTTGGGGATTAATTGAATGTACTTGGAGTGCCACACAGAAAGATGCATTTCATATCTTTAGTGTTCTTTGCATTTAAGCACACTAGTGCTTTGGTAGAGACTTATCCTGGACACTGGGACATGGTACAGAAAAGGCACCACACTGCCCACCCTGTTACCCCTTCCTTGTGCACCGGCTGTTCTAGTTCTTATGGGCCTGCACAGTAGGGCTTGACAACCAAGCAGGGCTTCTAATTTCTGCTGATACTTTCTGTTGCCTTTCCCTCTACCTGTCAGTTTATCTACCTAAGCATTTTTTTCCATGGCACCTATCACTGCAATATGTGTGTTCTCAGAGATTTGGTTCTGGCAGGTACCATCAGTGATTTTGTCTAATTAAAAAATGTCACCTAATCTGCAATATTTAATGAATAATAATTAGAAATAGATTTCAATTACATCTTAAAATCACCGCAAGGATGAGTCATATCGAGAAAATTTTCAGGATAAGCCTAATTAGTAGCTTAGCCAAATCATCAAAATACCGGTGAATAAATATAGCTCATTTTAGAGAACTAGCTATCGCTAGGCAGAGCACTACAAAAGATAAATGCATTAATGACAGCCCATCCTTTCTACTATTAGTTTTTTAAAGAACTTCATACACTTACTGTCTGACAAAGCATCCTTAACAAGGTAGTATCCCAATTGCATTCTAATTTAGAAGAGAAATAGGAACACTTTTTTTTTAAGATTTCATTTATTTATTTGACAGAGAGAGAGACACAGAGAGAGAGGGAACAAGTAGGGGGAGTGGTGGAGGGAGAAGCAGGCTCCACACAGAGCAGGGAGCCTGATGTGGGAGTCGATCCAGGACCCTAGGACCATGACCTGAGCTGAAGGCAGACACTTAACGACTGAGCCACCCAGGCCGCCCCAGGAACATTTCTTTTTTAAATGTTTTAAACTTTAATGTGACTCTTTCCACTAAAGCACACAGTTGGAATTATTGCTACAGGCTAGAAGAATGACTGCTGTAGTAAATTCATTAGTTCTTTCTTAATGGGGGGGGGGCAGGGAATAACCAGCAATCCCCAAATACATCCTAGTTCACATTGCACTATACTGTACTATATATACCAGAATTTTCCTAATTTAATAAAAGTAAGCTAAGTTGAGATTATATTTTTGGTTGCATTTGAAAAATATTCTAGTTATTGTTTTTGTGAGATGAATTAATTCTTTTCCTCATCACAATTTTCCTTTCTGCTTTAATTTTTAAACAATATATGGAAAGCTAATTAGCATTGTCAGCTGTGCTTTTGAATTAATATTTATAATATTTTGATGGTGCAGAGAATCTATTTCAAGCCATACCTTTAAAGGGATTATATTTTTATAATTGCTTGAAAATTTTTTATCATTTCCACAGCTGTCTTATTTTAACTCGAATTCTCTTTTCCCCAGTTGCAGAGTTCATTTTCTTTTCTGACTTAGAAATTGTGATTTAGGCCTTGGCTGGAGTTTACCTTAGGCAAGAGAAAGTAAAGAGCTTTTATTTCACTCCGTTAATTTATAATGCACAATTTGTGCTAGGGTAGGAGACTAGAAAATACCCATTAAAGTAGTACAATTTGGGGAAAGTAAACAAACAGACAAACAAAACCCTTTCGACAAAGTTTGGGATAGTGAATTCTCCTGAGCCTGGTGTGTCCGAGCTGTTGGCCCTAGTGGAGTAGTGGAAGAAACATCTGGGGTGGGTGTGATTCTCCCTGAGATGGCTAGCTAATTAGAAGCCTGCACTGCCGGGACTAACAGAGATCCTGCCATTGGACTGAATCTCCACCGGTGTCATTAGAAAAATATTCGTTGAGTCCTTCTTTGTGTCAGTTCTGTTCATAGCACCAACACTTAGTTGATGGTCAGTTGTGTCTAATGCACCTGATTCCTAAAGGGGAGATCAATCCCAATCCCCTCCTCAATTTTTTTTAAGTGTTAGTGTAAACTTGGTTATAATATATATTGAGGAACATTGAAGTTTATACGTTTTTGTTTCTTCGTTGCTTAGAAAGTAACGTACAACAGCATTGTCTTCTGTTTGACTTTTGAGTGTTCAGAGCGAGCCCAGCTTATGTGTGAAGCAGCCAGAAAGGGATCAAAGTCTCGCCAGGATTTGATCGCGGTGCAGGATTGAGTATTTATAAAAATATGTGCAGCTTGGCAGTGCCGAGGCCGTCTGTCCTTCAGATGGAAATGGGGTGGAGTTGCTCCACCGCTGTGTGTGACGGACATAAACAGAGATTGTGTATGCTTTGGAAAAGGGACATTTACAATGAATATGGGAGAACATTGACTAGGGAAATCTGGGCAGCGCTGCAATTGATTGTTTAGCGTTATCTTACAGCTTTATTATTTCCTTAAATTTCAGCTAGAGCTCTTGCTTATTATATTGGTAACTTTTTGTGTTGGTAGCTAAAATTATCTGTTTTCAAAGTAGTTTTAAAGTATCTTTCAACTTCAGGGAATTTTCACCAGCAGAACTAGTACTGACTACTGTCATTGTTCTCCTTTCATTATATGAAGCAAGCCAAATTCTCTCTCTCTCTT